>NW_027071848.1:9654530-10309530 GCF_038088225.1 Cyrtonyx montezumae
GAGGAGCGGCTGAGGGAGCTGGGATTGTTTAGTCTGGAGAAGAGGAGGCTCAGAGGAGACCTTATTGCACTCTACCACTTCCTGAAGGGGGGTTGTGGTGCGGAGGGGGTGGGCCTCTTCTCCCTGATAAATAATGACAGGACGAGAGGGAATGTCCACAAGTTGCGCCGGGGAAGATTCAGATTAGACCTGAGGAAACATTTTTTCTCTGAAAGAGTGGTCAGGCACTGGAATGGCCTGCCTAGGGAGTTGGTTGAGGCACCATCCCTAGTGCTGTTCTAAGGGATTTGATTTAGTAGCTTAGTGGGTAGGGATGGTGATAGGAGGATGGTTGGACTAGATGATCTTGTAGGTCCTTTCCAACCTAATGTATCTATGAATCTATGAATCTATGTCTGTACAATTATTCACATTCAGATTGTTTTTCCTGCCATAAGAATTTCTATGGAAATAAGCTAGTTGTATAACAGCTTCTTGTGGAATAATTTTGTATTTATTTGTACTATAAAATGTATTGATATTTATGATATGAAGAACAAATATGCTAGTCTGGACAAAGCTTTTTTTATTTTTTCAAACACTTTTACAGCATGCAAATCGTGCCACAATCAGTTAACAGAAGTAGTTATTCACTGCACTTCTGAACTGGTATTCATACATTGCTTCTCAAAGATTGTATTGTTTATGCACTTGAGTATAAGAGATCTTTCATTAGCTTTTTTTTTTTTTTTTTTTTTTCTGTAGTCAAATTTAGTTCTGGTGAAAATAAGGTATCTAAAAAACTGAGAAGAAAATTATCTTTTCCTATAATCCTTGTTCTTTTCAAATTGTGCTAAATAAATCATAATATACTCTAAGATTTAAAATGCAGCGAGGATCTAAAGCCTTCTATAGTATTCATAACACTGCAATTTAAAGGCAATCTGCTCTGATCCTGTAGGCAACTCTTTTGAAGTTTCTCATCTCCAAAAGAGATTAGTCTTTTAATTGAAAAGGCAATTTTTATTAAAATATTTTTTATAAAAATAAAGCAAAAGCATTTTTTTGAAATGTTTTTGCTTTAGTTTTCAAATATTTTTGACTGGCCTCTTGTATGGAAACATGTGTCTTTGTGTGTTTGTATTTACATAGCTGAAAAAAAAGTTTTGTGAATGGCTAGTATTATATTTGGAGCATACAAAGCTCTTCTGACCTGTATAATAAAGTTGTCCTGTAGGCTGTTTTTCTAATTGAGAAGATTTCCTTTTTTTCTTTTAGTTTATTGGTCCATTTTGTTTTGTTTGGAGTGAGGGGAGATGTGGGTTTTTTGTTGTTTTTTCAGCGAGATTTATATAAATTTATGTAAGATAGAAAATTCGACCTTTCTTACTGTATTTTAATTGACAAAGCATCTTGTAAATACTCGTGAGTAGAAATAACTGAAGAACAGAGAGGGATATAAATAAAGGTACAGAATCATAGATGATTGAAAGTTCAATAATATAAAAGAGATTAAATCTTGAAACAACTGTGAATAGGGAATAATATGAATAGAAACAAAGTCAGAGTTCAATGTATCATTTTACTATAAGCCTACAAAATTTCAGAGTTTTATCTCAATTTTGTATGTAAAAGAGAACATGGGAAATTACTGCAAAAAATCACCTACTTTAAGAGCAGCTGCATATTCCTTGTAACTTGCATTATTTATTATTCCTCAGCAGTGTTTTTGTCTTTTTGATTTGGATTTTGTTCCATGTTTCAGAAACTAGTAAAATAAATGTAAGTTTTAATTCTCCATGGCAGTGACATCACTAGATAGATAATATATCTTGGGAGTGGAAAAACTGTAAGAAAGAATCCATAATTTACTTTTAATTCATACACAGAGTGTATTGGAGACAGTTCCTAGAGGGTCACAAGCAGTCACAGTATAATATAAAACGGAGAACTGTAAAATTGTCAGTGGAAAAAAATGAAACTATTTATGTATGTTAGTCGGTATTTAAGAGGACTTAGTGCAAAATCACTAGACCATAGAATCATAGAATGGTTTGGGTTGGAAGGGACCCTTAAGATCACCCTTTGCTATAGGCAGGAACACCTCCCACTTGATCAGGTTGCTCATAGCCTCATCCAGCCTGGCCTTGAATGCTTCCAGGGAGTGGACATCCACAGCCTCACTGGGCAAGGGCAACCTCTTGTAGTGTCTCACCACCCTCGCAGTAAAGAATTTCTTCCTAATATCTACTCAAATCTACCCTCCCCCAGTTTAAAGCCATTTCCTCTCATCCTGTTGCAACACGTTCTTATAGAAAGTCCCTCCCCAGGTTTCCTGTAGTCCCCCTTCAGGTACTGGAAGGCCTCTATAAAGTTTCCTCTGAGCCTTCTCCAAGCTGAAGAGCCCCGGCTCTCTCAGCCAGTCAATCATAGTGAAGGAATTTATAGAATGATTAGAGCCAGTGAATTAGATCTTCTCAATTAGTGATAAACACAACGTGGGTCATACGTGACAATAAGTGACAGAATTCTGTTTGTTCCAGATGTTCACTCAAGTTATATGACCACTATAACATAAGTGTAGTTACAGTTGATAATGAAGTATTTTGCAATTGACTTTTCTAATGTCAGAACAGATTTCTTCAGTTTCTATGCATTTAGAGCCTGAAGTCCTGATCAATTGCTTCTCTACATAGTTAAAAAATTGATTTCTTACCACTCTTTAAGTTAGAAAGGTTTGGGAAACCCATCTTGATTTCAATCTGCAATTCAGCTTATCTGGTAACAGAGATTTATCATGATATGCTGTGAAAAGGAACATGATATGTTCAAACTCATAGATACTAACTTACTGACTACCCAAGTGAAATTAGTGTGATTTACAATATAATTATAGTACACACTTATATATATATATGTAAAGCTCCTAACACTGTAAATAGAGACTATGATCAAAATCATGATTTTAATACTACTAATTATGATACTGTTATATTTAATTGACTGTTAAATGGAGAATATACTCTTATATCTGTGAGGTGTTATTATCACATTATTGCCTACACCTGGAAAAGTCTTAATGGTATGTTAATCCTGCAAACCTGCTTAACTATTAAACACAGATTTAAAATTCCTAACTATAGTTCTACATAATTGGCTTCATAAAATATAACTTCATTTTTTTAGAAGCAGAGATCAGCTTCGGTACATTAAGGACAGACAATTGACAGTATACATGAGCATTAGTGTACTCCACTCCAGCAACTCACCAAATAAATCCTTGGCAATTGAATCTCACGAAACAATGAAAGCTTTTGATAAATCTAAAGGGGACAGGTTTGCCTTTACGAGGGAACAGACCCATAATTTATGAAATACGTGAAAGTGTTACTGCAAAGTGTAATTTGAATGAGTGCCAGGATCTAAACCATTTGCACTCTTGCACCTATCTGGAATATTAGTCCGACACTACAAATGATCATGAAAATTGAGTAGCCACCATCTTGGATAATACCCTACTACTGCACCTTGCAAGAATGGCAATCAAAATGAAAAGAGCTATAGCTGAACACAGTAAATACTTGAATGAAATACTATTAAAACATTTAAATTTTATTAGCCAATGAGAAAATAACTTAGTCACATATTAAACCCAGCAGAATTTTAAGTGTTTGTTTTCAAATTTAACTTAAAATTTTAGACATCTCTTTCTTTTTTCCAAATGTTTTTGATTTTTGAAGATGTGTGCAGTGGATTTTTTTTATTAAAAAATTGATATCTTGATATTCTAGAAAATGTATTATTCAAGCTGCTGAGAGTTTATTTTGTAGACGGTACAGATCTCTAGTTTTCTAAAATGCCATATTGTGATTTGATATTTCACATTTTCAGAAATTTTCATTAAGTACAGACCTAAAATGATTCTTTTTTTAAATAATAAATATTTTGAAAATACAGGAAAATAATTCCAATTTTCTGTTATAAAACAACAGTTACTCCAAATTCTGTTGCCTATAAACATCTTTATCCATGTGCTGAGTTTTAGGATTTTTGAAAAGGTGTCTACAGCACTTGGAAATGCACACAAACACCAAAAATGCCTAAAAGGGGAAATAATAAATGAAAATAGTATGTCTGATTAGAATAAGCTACTCAATATAAGTAGCTTGCTCCAAAATAAGTCACTGTAAATCCTTTTATTCTGTTATTTTCATGTACTTCTAGAAATCCTTGGGAAATCTCAGTGCTTTGTACTCTATTGTCTTCAGCCACGTGACCTAACACTTTACATCAGAGATGAAATTGTCACCGAAAACAGAAATAAATAAAAGAGGTTAGTGTGATTTGCTAGAGTAAGAACGTATTTCATGTACAGCGTTATTGTACTGTAATTTGTATCAGAAATCTTCAGAAGCAGGAGTTTAGACATCCTAATTCTAATGTGCATGACCATGGTGATAATCAACAATAGTTCCTTTTTGTGACAAGCTTAAAAGGAAATCATTAAAGAATGTGAAAGAATGTGTTTGTGTTTTTTGTTCATTTGTTTGTTTTTTGACTACACAAAAAAAAAACTATCACTACACTAAAATTGTGTTCCATAGCAAGGAAGGATGTGCCCTAGCATTAGTGATATATCACTTATCTCTGTTCTTCTCTATCATTATTTTTTAATAGGTCCCCTTACTCCAAAGATGACTGCAATACACGCAAAGCAGCAGTTTCTCATCTCCCAGTGTTATCATAATATAAACCAAGGCCACACAACATAGAAAAATAAAAATCTTAATCCAGCAGAGAAAATAAGCAGCAAGAAAGGTGCTACATAATATATTTTCCAGGAGAAAAATCTTAAAGAGCAACATAAACGGGTAAAAAATTAACATTGTGACCAGCAATTATCAAGCCACCACAACACCCTGTGTTAACACAGTCTGGTCAGATCTGCTGTTATCTAAACATTTCAAGCCCTGCAGCTGCTCCAGCTTTTGCAACAGACAAAGCTGCTCCAATGCCTGTGATGGGTTCCGCAATTACTCTGACTATTTTGACAGCCTTTGCAGTCACTCGAACACTTCTGATGAGTCCTGCGTATGCCACAACCCTCACAAAAATTTCTGTGGTCACTCCAATCCAGGTGACAAGCCCCATGTTGAGTGCCAAAAGAACTATTGGGGTTTAACCTAGCAGGTGGCTGAGCAGTTGTTTGATCATTCAATTTCCAGAGAGATAAGGGAGAGAATCAGAAAGAAAAGAAAAGAAAAAAAAAAAGTAGAATTTGTAGGATGAGATAAGATTACTTACAAAGACAGAGAAAAAGAGAAAGATAATAATTATGACAAATATATATATATACATGAATGCATATAACAAGTGACGCACATGCAATTGTTCACCATCTCTCAACCAGAGCCCATCTAGACCCTGAGCTGTGGAAGAGAGATACACTCCCACTCCCTTTAAAACTAATGCTTCATGATGTCATATGGTATTGAATATCCTTTTGGGCAGTTTAAGTCAGCTGTCCTAATCCTATTACATCCCAGGTCTCTGGGCTCTTTGCTGAGAATGGCCTTGGCTCTGTACAACACTGCTTAGAAGCAACTATAATCATCAAGATGTTATCAACATTATTTTTCTACTGGAATGAAAATATAGCATAATACCAGGCACTGAAGAAAACAATTCCATCACAGATGAAACTAAGGCAAGAAGGAGGGAGAGTTCCTCTCCTTTTCATCAAGTAACTATCATCCGGCACTCGAGGTTAAGATCAATAATTTTCAGATTTTTCTACCTTTACTGGAAAATTTTCTCACAGAGATGACACCATAAGCCTGTCCTGTTCCTCTTCTCACAAAATGGATTAACAGAATTGGCAGATAACTGCTGGCTTTTTTCTTTTAAAGCCTGTTTCCTAGCATAGCATGGAAGTATGACAAATATAACCATAATCCACAAACCATTATGCCAAACTTAATCCAGCTTTGGCTAACCCTATGTTAAAATGCAGTGGTCTGGAGCAGTAAATCCACCCTATCATTTGATTTTCAACAAAGCATCAGGAAGAAGAATGACCATGAACTTTTCAACTACAGCAAAGGAAGGGTTATCAATGATTTGTTCCTTTATCAAGTGAAAAGCACACTGTAAGGATTCTGAATTAACATAACATTTTTATAAATGTCTGTAAAGATAAAAAGATGTTAAAGGTGCTATTAATTTACTTGATCCTTGGGTTACTGTAGTGATTTTTGCTCTTGAACTTGCATTGTATTCTGGTGGGAACACCATTGAGAAACTATCTCCTGTAGACTTAAAGTGAACAGGTTCAAAATGCTTTGTAATGTAACATTTATCTTTATTTGTCCCTTTATCAACTGAAAGTGGGCATTTTAATCTATTTATGGCAGGCAGAGGTGAATTTCTTATAACTTATGCGTCTTTTGTTCAGACCCTTACTCTACATTTCCTCACATCAAATATTATTGCTGCAGTTGAGTAAAATGAAGAACCATTCCCATTATTACTACATGGACATCCAGTGGTATTGAGTTCAAGATCTTCAGTGCTACACTTCTGAGATTTTTAGACTAACAAAAAATATATTTAAAGGATCAGATCAATTCAAGCTAGAAAGAAAGCATGTCTTTTTAATCAAAAGCTATCAAAGAAGGTAGACTTTACATCCTGTAGTATTCAGAAGAAGCTGAGAACCTTTACAAATGAAATTCATGTTTATTCAAATGGCAGTTAGTAGGTGAAATACAGGAATGATTAATTAAATTTTGTGCATCCAAGTAGATGAACTATTTTGAGCCTCTGGACTTAAAATTTCTTAATGAGAATCTCACTGTATAGACAGTAGCAGGGAGTGATTATAATTCCTGAGGTATACATGAGCAAAATCTGGAACTGATGTAAAATATCTGTATCAAAAATAGAAATGGGAGAAGGACACTGAAAACTAAGGAGGCAATGCTTTGTATATAAAAAGTCCTGCAAATTCTGTTTTTGGCTTGTTTATTTATTTCATTTATTTATTTATTGTGTGTGTCAGAAATTTAGTACACATTTTCAATATACTTATATGTAACATTTGGGTATGTAGAAATCACCTGCATGTTTTTTTGTACAGCTTTTATCTGTCTAGTTTTAATATATTATCCATATATTATCATATTATACATGCTACCTGATAAGTAATATGTAAGAAAGAAAGCTAATCAGTTACATCTGTGATTTAACTCTCGTTCTTTGTTTTCCCAGTTTTCTCATGTTTGATGCTTATTGCCACATCATAACTTTTTGACTTCTCCTTCCTGAAGCAGCAGGATCTCATTCATTTACTCATTTCAGCTACATTACAGTCATCAGACTCCCTGTACTCATTCCTTTTTTATAACTCTTAGTGTCAACATTCTTCCTGAAAAAGAAGCATAATTCTCATGTAGAATTGTTCTTGTGCAGAAGACATGTTTACAATATTTGCTGGAGGGTTCAGTTTGGGAATTTAGCAACCATGTGCTTAAGTTCTGGCCTCCATCCACACAGTCCCCAGCAATGTATTAAGTACAGTCAGCATTTGCAGATGTATAGCTGTCCAGATAAGATGACATCCTCTGGGTGACTATTGCTACTAGGTATATTATGATTTGGAACCAGCTTTTCCACACAGGCCAGGAGGCTAAAATCTTACAAACTCATTTATGCATTTTCCTCTCTGTGTTTTTTAAATTAATACAAAGACCCAAGGCAGTCCTATTGTTCCTGCTACCATATTCTGTGCTGCTCCTCTGAAGCACATCATTTAGCGTGTGGCTGTGACTATTCCCCGCAGGCACAAAACTGATATACAATGACCTTAATTGGCTTAGAAAGCCTGCCTGCATTACAGCATAATGTCTACTAGCTATTTTCTTACCCTGTATTATTATATTAGATCGTAGATTGGAGCAAAAACTAATCAAGGTTAAAATTTTATTCTTCAGACATTTTAAAAATGACATAAAGTAAAATAAAGAAAGAGAGCTGTAAATAGCCCTTATTCTAATTTAAGACAATGTCCTAGATGGATCCTGGTTGACCCAATTAACTGAAGGACCTAATTTGGCAGTGTGATTGCTCTACTGTCTTCAGAGGACAGAGACATGCATCTCTGCTGGTGATAATCTTAATTCTGTGGTGTCTTTCTGTCTCCTTAACTGTTAAGTATGCTTAAGATTACAATTTCAGTGAATCTGTTAGTTGAGATAAACCAGGTAACAAAAAGAATATAATTAATTGTGTAAAACAAGAATAAAGGCAGCAAGATATGTTTCTCTTTTATGCAAAGCTGATCTTAAATTTCTTGTTGGTCCCTCTGAAATACTAATTTTCTAGTGGTTTCCTCACTGTGTCCTCACTACGTTCAGCATAACAATCCACACAGCTGTCTGTTTTTCCATGTATTCCAACAAAACAGTCCTCTGCTGGGCAAAGACCAGATATAAAATATATATATTTGTAAATATATAAAAAATATTTTGACCAAAATATTTTTCTTGTCTGAGAATTCCCATTCATTAGAGTTGAAAATGATGAGCTTAGGGAGATTTGTATGCATATTTCTTATAATATACTTTGACAGATATAGTTCAAACTGGGTTTTGTTGTCAATATCTTAGGGCACTCACTCAGACTGTCATAGTCCCAGACACCTCCTCACTCATGCGTTCAAGGCTTAAGGCTAGGGGTCCAAACATGGGTCTGTTCTTTGACTTCCCAGTCTAGGAAATAACAGATGGAAATAAGTCTCAAATTTTCACTCTTATATAGGGTTCGAAGGCTCAACACTTTTGCACAAGAAAGAAACAGTTTCTAAGCATAAGTGTTTGTTTTTATTTGAGAGATTAGAGAATTTGAACCAAAGGCAGTATCAAGCACTAGAAGCTCAGACATGAATGGTGGCTGAGCTAAGCAGAGGCTGCCTTTCAGGAAGTGTATAAACAAAGGCAGAAACAGATACAGAAGACATCTGGAGGTCATACTCTTTGGGAACAAATAGAATACCATTCTTAGGAAGTCAAGAGAGGAGATTCAAAGAAAGTGCCACAAAACTTCTAGATGAGTGTGAAGACGGTAGCTAATTGAAGGACAAATAACTCATGCAATATTGATTCTGTGCTGCTTGTTCTACTAACCCAGATGTTCTATGCTATGCTCACATATATTACCATCATAAACTGAGTGACTGTGACAAGATGGCTTTTTCTCCAGAGATGTAGGTGAATCTTGTTTGTGCTCCAGCACATAAAACAGTTTTCACTTTATTATGAACTTATGCTACTTAACTATGTTAATCTTAAGGCTATTTTAATAATTTGAGGACCAGTTTCTTTTAACTAAAATTCACTGTAGAGCTCTGTAAGTTCAATTGGGGAACATAATTTCATTTGTAAATATCTGGGAATTGTTTTCTTGAAAAGCATATTTTCACGTTTCATCAGGTTCACCCTGATCTATCATCAAACAACAGTAAGAAGTTTGTAAGTTTGCAGTGATTCATTCTGAGCTAGAGGACTGAGTTTTTTCCTAAGTTAACCACACATTATGTAACTATACACAAAATGCTTTATTTTGTGTATAAACTGGGATAAGATCCAAGATCCCTTCATATCACATTCTTTCTCTTCTATCTTGTTTTTAGGAAGAAATCCTGAAACGATAGATTAATCCAAATGTAAGTTAGAAGAATCAAGATGCCTCTGAAAGCCTATAGTATTTTGATCAGTTTAATTAAGAGTCTATCCTGACTACTCACAGAACCTCACTATTTATTTCAACTGAAAAATCATTCTTGATGTCTTCACTCTGAATGGGAAGCTGCTTAGGAGAAGCCAGCTCAGTACATGCACTGTGTCTGAATGGCTTCCTGGCTCAAAGCTTCCTACTGTATTGCTCCTAACTCTTGCACTGCAGTTTTCTCTTTTGAAGTTAGCATCAGTTGGCAAAGGGAGGAAATTAAAGGGTATTTTTGAAACCACTTTGGCAACAATTAGGTAAAGAAATTATCTATTTGCATTCCTCTTCATAATAAGGAACCCATTCTTCAGTTTTGCATGTATTCTGCCAAATCTATTTAACTGATGGCTGAAAACATGACACAGCACTGAAGAGAAGAAAATACAAACACAAATAATATTGTAAGACTGTTCAGTTAGACTGCCTGGTGATGTTCTCCTAGCAAAAATTTCAACAACAAAAAAAGCACACAAAAAAATGCTCCATGCCATTTCAACACAGTAATGTTTGCAGAATTGAAAGATATGATTTTGCAACTTGAAATTCTTTCATGTGTTCATGTGTGTGTGCAATGAGAAAAAAAGATGTTACATAAATATAGATTATTCTATAAACACACTGAATACAGTAAAACAAATGTAAGTTTATGCAGAACCATCCTTAACAGAACGCTTGAACAGAATTCTTTTCCATTTCACATAAAACACAAAGCCCTATATTTGGATACAAAGCATGTACTGCTGCAAGTTACACTGTAATTTAGGCAGAACATAATTTTGAGTTTTACAAATAGGAAATCTATTATAGCCTCAAGAACTGAATTTCAAAAATACATTTTCAGCACTAAAATGCAAATGATTTAACACCACTGATCATGTGGTACAAAATGCATTCAGTTGAGTTTTAATAGACAAATATATAATTAAAGGAAATTATATACAATCTTTCTGTACACACACAATAGGCAGCCTGATAGCTCTAACTTCTAGACATCACTAGAAAATTATGGTACAAATAACTTCTTATTTGACACATAATGAGAAAAGTTTGTGCTTATGCAGTGATTTCATTCTAAAACTTTTCAAAATTGTGCCAAACAGACCCTCTAATTTAGGAGCTATGAAAGATGTTAAGGATTTTATGAGAAGCAGTAAGGCTTGAGATAAGCAGAGAGCGACTGCCCCAAAATAATCAGAAGCCTGTGAAAGAGCCAGGGAGAAAGAAAACACTGAAGAGATCGCAGAGCCACAAGGAGCATTAAGCATCTGTCTAGTCACATCTATCCATCAAATATACCAAAAGGTATCTGCAACAGATGGTAGTCCAACTCACTTTTAAATATCTCCAATGACAGGGATTCAACAGATTCCCTAGAAAGCCTTTCTTGTGCTATAAATTAATTAATTATTCAAACAATTAATTATACCAATCCTGGCTTTGAAATTAATTTAATAATTGGTATTATATTGTTACTAATTATTTTGGTTAATTTTACTGTAAAATCCTCCAGATTTTATGGCTGGTAACATGTTCAGCTTTTCAAATTATTGTACCCTCTTCCCTGTGACAATTACAACTAGCTCCTCTGTAGTTTGTTTATGACAGTGCCAAATGGGGCTGTGTGAAAATCCTTACTAATGTCAAGCTATATCAAATCTATAGCTTTTCCCTTGTCCACTAAGCAATTACCTTGCCACAGAAAGAACTTAGATTGATTTGATTTGACTTTTTCTCTTGACAAATCCATGTCAGCTGTTCCCTATCACCTTATCCTCAGGGTGCATCCAAACTAATTAACAAGATGTTCCTGAATGTTTTTGGTATAGAGGCTAAGCTGGTAGACCGAGGTCTTCCTTTTTAACTCTCTTTAAAAATAGGCACAATTATTGTCCTTTTCCAATATTTATGTAATTCTTTTGTCTTCCACATATTTTTGAAAACAACCACAAATGACTTACAAATTTTTGTCTGTCTTCAGAGCACAGAGTATGAATTCTTCCAACTCTTAACAGTTTTAAGCATGTAGTTGTAATTAATAACTCCAAAACAGGACATAAAAAAGTCTGACCTTAAATGTAAAAATCCCCATGTAAATTTCTGAATAAGAGTCAGAGCACCTGATAGCTTCCACAAGTCATTGTATGCCCTGAACATCATATTTAGGTAACAACTGCTTTTGTAATTAAGATTAGTCAAATATGGTGGAGTTGAAAATCCAGGAGGTTTCTTCTTTTTAGTCTGTTCCTGCTCCCAAGTGTGAGCATTACCAGCAGCAAGGTTGAGTGTGCGCTATAAGGATGCGGATGCACACAATACACAAACATCCATTTAGCCACATACTCTAAAATGCACACATAAACATGCATCTAACCACACAGATCAACATAGGGGAGAATTGTTTCTTTATTAGAACCCTCAATTACACCAACAGCACTTGACCAACATCAAGGGTTGATTGTGTTTTTCCTCTCTGAGCAACCAAGATTAGAGCTCACCTGCAGATGTACAGATACTTTCACTCTCCCAACCCAAGAGCACAAACACGTATGTGGGTCTCTCAAGCCCCAGTTCTATGGGTTTTTCAGAATTACTTTCCAAACTCAGTTTTGGGTCTGGTAAGATTTAGTCTCCTGCTCACCAGACAGCACTGAAGTCTAAAAGTAAATAGAGGTGTGATAGAGAGCAAGGTCATACAGAAAAGAAACAGAAACAAAGTTTAGCAAAAAGATGAGGGACAGTCCACTGATCATCAGACAAAGATCTTACTTATAGGGAACTGCCCCTTATGTTCTTTCCATTTTTCCATATTGACTTTGAATGGCTTTTCCTATCCAATTTGATTTCTCCCTTTCCTTACCTTTAACTCTTCCCCTAAGTCTCACATAATAAATTTCATAATTCCACAGTTCCCTCAAACATCCCATAAGTATTTTCTTTTTCACATGAGACCTACAGTAATGTATTTTTTCAGTTATCACTTATGAATGACTGAGCTCTGAATGGTGCTTCCTATGCTTCAGTGGTCCATTCACAGACCTGTTCTGAACTTTGGTATTATCCTCACTATCTCCTGTTTATTAAAATTTCTGTATTTTTCAATTTAATTCATAATTTTCCTGTGTTTCATTTTGTTTCTGTTTCTTTGTGTTTCTTTTTGTTGTTTTCTATTATTTGATTTTTTGTTTGTTTTTTAAATGTTGAATAGCTTCTAATGAGACATTCTTACAAGCCAAGTATCCTTACATTCCAGACGTTCATAAACATTTTACCTTAAATATTTGTATTAATATAATGACACAGATACTAATTCTTCAGGATCTTACTTTTGATTTCTAGTTATTTGTTTTCTGCATGATCAATTATCTTTCTAGAAGAACATAATTAATTATATTAAGACTTGTTATACATTTAGTGTGTTACTAAATATAAAAGACTATAAATTAATCAAAAATTTTATTTAAATGTTACGATAGATTGTTTTTATTCAAATTAGATATCTACTTCTTAAATTTACTTTATGCTTACTATGTCTTCTCTTATTGGAAGAAAACTCGAGGCTGCCAAAGTTGTTTGGATAACTAACTCCTTTAAAATAAATGGAAGATAATGTTTTTCATTTCTTTCCTATACTTCTAAGTTAAGAATCATATTACTTCAAAGATGTACATGATCTCAATTTTCATCATCTCTACTGGGTAAATGGAGAGATTTCAGACATGTGAAGTGAATGGAGCAAATAGATATCAACACAACAGAACAGAGCTGTGAGAAATAATATTTTTATCTAGCTTTATTTTTTCTCAGACTGAAGGCATACTAAGAAGCTGATCTGAGGTATGTAACTTCAGCAGTCATGGCCTAGCCAGACAATATGCATGTCTCTTCATTGCTTTCTGCTCTTAGAAAGAGGTTCTATAAGCCATGTATTTGTTTGGGTAATAAAAATATGTTATGAAGTAAATTTAGGGCCATATGAAGCCTGGGTGGATGAGTAGTGCACAACTGCCTGGTATTACACTGATGTGTACATTACTATGAAACTGAGTTGAAACCCACAATGGATAGTTATTGAGGTGCCACTGAAGGTTATGCTCCATTCTTAGGCATCTGCTCCCACCCAGTAAACTCTTTTCAGAACCTAATATTAAGTTTCTAACTGAAAGAGATTCTTCTCCATCATAAAATCATATGTGATAAAAATTCTCCACAATAAAGTAATAATTGGACTACAGTTTCTGGAGTCCAGACTATACAACTGCTCTGGGTCATTATATTCTGGAAACATGAGAGAACCTGAAGGAGGAGAAGCATTAGAAGACCTATATCTTTAAACATAGGAATTATTAAATATTCTCAACTCATGCTTGCAAATATGTTGGTTTTTTTTTATTAAACTTATTACTTTTCTTATACATCCTTTAGATCCAATGGTTTTAGAATCAGGATGAGAATTTTCCCTTGCAATTCACAACAGCCTGAGGAATTCAGAGTAGCATTCAGCTTGCCTTATTTTAACCATATAAACAGTAGGCATTGCACCTATAGAATTTGTGCAAGCTTTCTTTACTGTCAGGGGAAAGAGAGGTACATCTTGAAGACAGATCACCTTATATATATATTTATCCTATAGCAGACAGAATCTTAGCGGTTGAATTACTTTCAGGGAGTGTCTCTCTCTGCATGGGCTATAGGTGATGTCTTGTCAACTAACCTAGACAACATGTTTGACATTCAGAAGATTAATTTTAAGAAAAATCAATCCAGTCTCCATGAATAACAATCAGACATTTTTTGTTTACTGGAATATTTCATTCATGGAGAAACATCAGGTAACAGACAAGCTTATTTATAAAAGTGATAAATGATTAAATCAATGGAAATTCAAAGAGTATTTGGGCAAAACTGTCAGCCATTCAGTCTGATTTTGAGTGATCCTGTGTGGAGACAGGATTTGGACTCTATAATTGAAACATTCTCTGATTCTCTGATCAATATCAGCCAGTTCAGATTTTGGAGATGTAAAAATTACTTATCAAATATGACGAATTCTGAATGTTTGTAAGAAATAACTCTTAATCTTGTTCCACAGTTAGATGTATTTTGCAGTAAATATTAGTGATGTCATTGAAAATAACATAAAGAATATAATTATTCTTAGTATCAGATGCATCTAATGTAATCTTGTACTTGATGGTTGTGTTGGCAGTTCTGACACGTATTTCCTCATCCTCACTCCTCTCTTCATACTTTTCTATGTCATATGAAGAATCTTGTTTCTTCTGAAGAATGAAAGTCATATGAAGAATCCCACTGATTTCTACCATGTGTTACTCATTTGAATTAATTACAGTCTTGCACTAAGTTTCATATTCCGCTCCATGATTTTCCTTACGCCAAAACCAGTTCAGCCTGACTTCAGAATTATTGTCTCAGCAGCACTGGTATTCATTGAAGAAGCACCTGCCAGTCATAGGTTCATAGGTTCATAGGTACATTAGGTTGGAAAGGACCTACAAGATCATCTAGTCCAACCATCCTCCTATCACGATCCCTACCCACTAAGCTACTAAATCAAATCCCTTAGCACCTCATCTAAACGCTTCTTGAACAGCGCTAGGGATGGTGCCTCAACCACCTCCCTAGGCAGGCCATTCCAGTGCCTGACCACTCTTTCAGAGAAAAAATGTTTACTCAAATATAATCTAAATCTTCCCCGGCACAACTTGTGACCATTCCCTCTCGTCCTGTCATTATTTATCAGGGAGAAGAGGCCCTCCCCCTCCTCACCACAACCCCCCTTCAGGAAGTGGTAGAGTACAATGAGGTCTCCTCTGAGCCTCCTCTTCTCCAGACTAAACAATCCCAGCTCCCTCAGCCGCTCCTCATAAGACTTGTGCTCCAGACCCCTCACCAGTTTTGTTGCCCTTCTCTGAACTGCTCCAGGGCCTCAATGTCCTTCTTGGAGTGAGGGGCCCCAAACTGAACAAAGTACTCGAGGTGCAACCGCACCAGAACTGAGTACAGGGGGATGATCACCTCCCTGCTCCTGCTGGCTACACTATTTCTAATACAGGCCTGGATGCCATTGGCCTTCTTGGCCGCCTGGGCACACTGCTGGCTCGTGTTAAGCTGAACATCAACCAACACCCCCAGGTCCTTTTCCTCTATACAGTCTTCAAGCCATTCTTCCACAAGCCTATAGCATTGCATGGGGTTATTATGGTCAAAGTGCAGGACCCAGCACTTGGCCTTATTGAACATCATCTCATTGAGCTCAGACCAGCTATTCAGCCTATCCAGATCCCTCTGAAGGGCCTCCCTACCCTCAGGCAGATTGACACATCCTTCCAACTTGGTGTCATCTGCAAACTTACCGAGGGTACACTCAATCCCCTTGTCTAGGTCATCTGTAAAGATACTAAACAAGATGGGCCTTAATACCGACCCTTGGGGGACACCACTTGTAAGAGGACGCAAGCTGGACCACTACCCACTGGGCACGGCCCTCCAGCCAGTTCTCCACCCAGAGAATAATGAACCTGTCCACACCACGGGCTGCCAGTTTCCTCAGGAGAATACTGTGGGAGACCGTGTCAAAGGCCTTGCTGAAGTCCAGGTAGACTACATCAACAGCCTTTCCCTCATCTACCTGTCTGGTCACCCAGTCATAGAAGAAGATGAGGTTGGACAAGCATGACCTGCCCTTTGTGAACCCGTGCTGGCTGGGTCTGATCCCCTGTTTGCCATGCACGTGTCGTGTGATCTCCCTCAAGATCATCTGCTCCATAACTTTCCCTGATACCGAGGTCAGGCTGACAGGCCTGTAGTTCCCCAGGTCTTCCTTATGGCCTTTCTTGTAGATGAGAGTCACATCGGCAAGCCTCCAATCTTGTGGGACATCTCCAGATAACCAGGAATGCTGATAGATGGCAGAAAGTGGCTCAGCAATCACCTCTGCCAGATCCCTTAGCACCCTTGGGTGGATCCCATCTGGTTCCATGGACTTGTGGCAGTTCAGATGGAGGAGCAGATCTGACTGTCTCTGCTTGGATCACAGGGGGTGCATTATGCACTCCGTCCTGGACTTCCAGGTCAGGGCAAGTACCCTGTGGACAACTGCTCTGTCTTTTAAAGACAGATGTAAAGAAGGCATTTAGAACCTCAGCCTTTTCCTTATCCTCTGTGGTTACATCCCCTTCCTAAGTCAGAAGCTTCATTCCACTGCCTGTGTGGGCTTGTTTAAAATGAGAAAAGCATTGTCAATGTTCATTTCGTTTCCAGTTCTTTTTTAGTGGAAAGTTTGATTTGATTTGAAAACATAAAAATGACAGATTGAAACACTTGTTAAGAAGTTTTGATGATTCATATCCTCACACGTATTTGGTATTCATATGGTTTTCATGTTCCCATTACAGAGAGAAAAATGCAACATCAATTTGGAAAGAATTATATTTATTTACTTCATAACACTGGGGAAAAAAAGAAAAAAAAAAGCAAATCACTGGATTTTAAATCCTTTTTATTTGATTACTCACTGTGTTTTTAAGGTCAGAAACACTTCTCACTTATCATCCTTTCAAGAATACTCTGTCCTTTACTGCTGCTGTCATTTTTCCAACTATCTTTCCACTCTGTCTCACTATTTGTAAATAATGTACCAAATGAACTTGCACTGTAAATGAGAGAGCTCCACAGAAGCATCATTTACAAGCTTTAATAAACATTTTAAGAGTTTATGTACTTACATGTGTGGAGTGCAGTCTTAGAGTTGACAAGGTGACCTTAAATATCTGCTAATTTTCTGTTTCAAGATGGTGCAATGCATGATTCTGATGTTACAAAATGATGGTGAAAGGTGATATTATGCACAGATAATGGACATGTCCAGTCATTGATGAGTACTGGAGACTAAACATTACATTACAAATTCTTGAATATTTATTACCAAATGCTCCTTTGGAAATTCTCCCGGTGCTGTCTCACAGCAATGGTCATGCTGACCAAAATGTATAATTTATAACTCACCTGTTCGAAACCTTGCAATACTGATAGCTCTGTGAAGCTTTATCTATGGGAATAAAAACAGCCTCAAATTACAGGAACAAAAGAAATGAAAAAATTAATAAAACAAAGCATATTAAGATGTTAACTCGCATAATGGTCAGCATAAAAGAATATAATGAAATTACTGTATTTGCTACAGTAGATGACCAGAAAATGCCTCTCTCCAAAGACCAGCAGTTCACCTGAACACGTCCAGGCCTAATTCATGCTTCAATGTCATGAGTAGACCTGGTTCAACCTAGTGTCCATGATAAGGAGGCAAAGGGACCAACAGATTCAAGCCCTGGAAAGTGAGGGAAGGAAAAACGTAGGGAGATGGGCCTGGGTGAAAGAATGTCAGCAACGAGCTGAGGGAAGCTGGTTTGCTTTACTAAATACAGTAGCAGAATGTGAGATAACACAATATATTACAATATGATTGGAATTTAAGATAATAATAAAATAAAATGAGATAGTTTCCAAAACTGAACTCTTTACTCTAATGCAGAAGGCAAAATAGCCAGGGAGCAAAATGAGAAATTTTGTGACTCCCAGTCCATGTTAACTTTCCTTCCAAATGGAAAACAGAAATGGAAAAATGGTGTCTTCTAGGAGTTGTAGTTCATTCTTCTCCTCTGAGACCAAGAGACTGGAATGCATGAAATATACTGACAATCCACAAAACAGCAGCATTAACTCTTTAACTCCCAGTGCACTGCATGATATTATGATTTAGAATACCAATGAAAAACCATAAAACCATGACATTCAGTCACATTCTAGTTCATAACCTAAATCTCTGATTATGTCCCTGGCAGGGCTAGTTTCTGTGGGATTTCTCAGTTACTAAACAAAATTCAGTTCCACAGAATGTAAAGCTGGGAACATCCCACGTCCCTTCTTTAATCCTTTTTTATCTATGATCTCATGGAAAAACAACACACCATGATAACATAGTTAGTTCTTCCAGTCTCCTGTGGGGATACCCTAATTGTCACACTTGTGTTGACTTAGCAAAATAAAGCGCATTTGTGGTTTTTTATCTGAAAATCATTAAATTTTATGTGGGATCGATGAATATTCACTTGCCGTGGAATGAGTATGATGAAAATAGCTGATAGATCCCAGTGGTAGACCGGGAGTTACACTCTGTGAATATTTTAATGTTTAGCATTGGCTAGATTAAAGAGGTGCCTCCAAGTCTCACTCTCTATTTTTTTTTTCTTTCTCCAAAGGCTTTAAACAGAGTGCTCTAGAGCAAGGGTCAAGTTTCTAGCTCACAAGATGAAGCAAAAGGTGGCAAAGCTTTAAACATATGGAATGAGATGGTCTCTGTTTCATCCCTCAGAATAAACAGTCTCATGAACAACAGGTGCTTCAAATGAATGATTTTGTCTTAAGGCTAACCTCTGTCAAAAAAAAAACAAAAACAAAAAACACATGAGCTACTCAAAGAAACTGCTAGGAGCATGCAATGACAGCTCAAAATATGTGCTAACAGGAAGATTTAGCTAAAGAAATGATTAATGGAGAGTGCAAAGACCTTGGAAGAAAATAAGTTTATTTTAGAAATACATAGGTCTCTCCAAAGGTAATATCTCATATTTATTTCCATTAAAGCTGAACCAAAGAGCAAAATAATGTTATTTGATATAGCAAATTTTCAGCTAGAAAATACTATTTTTCTACATAGTCATCACCATTATTTATGACTTTTTGCCAATGATTATCAGGAGATTGCATGCCGCACTCATAAAAATCTTCACCATCAGAGATGACCCACAGTTTTACAATTATGATGGTGTAATTTCTAGGAAAATATTGCCCATACAGTCCAACCTCTGCTCTGCCAACAGCTACTGTTTGGTCACCATAAACACTCAGCAGGCATCAAGGGATGTTAATGGGTGTAATTTTTTCTGCATGAAGGAATTCAATGACACACCTTTGCTTCACACGCATTTCCTTTTCAGATGCCATTATGTCAGAAGCCATCTGTCACACCGCAAAAAAATGTAATGGGATTTTGGTGAGAAGGTTCAGACTCTACTGCCATACCACCAACATCTACCTCTGTCATCATAGGCCAGTATAACAAAACAGGAGGCAAAGGATTCTTCAGGAAAGTAAATATGCTTTTCCAACCTGAGAAGTTCTATGTTTCAGTGCTAGAGGCTTTTATTATTAGAGAAAGACTAAAAGGCACATGTTATTCAGTTGACTCAGGATAGTCCAAATCTTCCTTCATAATTGGACATTTCCAATTCTATGTGAAAAATAATAATCATTAAACTGTATAAAAAAAAATTAATGCAGCCATACCAAGGGATTTTCAGTATCCGGCCCTAACGAGGACATAAAAGTGCCTAGGGAATTGCAGTAAATTCACTTAAAGAATAGGTTTATTTGTTGTATATTTTATATAATTTCCAAGGCTTCTGTTAAGACAATTTGGGGTATTTGCTCTGTAAACTTAAGTACATTTATTGGTTTTCAACATACTGTATACTAAAGACATTACCAAAATACATATTATTTTTTCATAAATAACATGAACAGCTGAACTAAAAGCAGAATCATATAATCTTTATTTTAACTAGTTAATAGGTGCTTCCACAATCTACATATATGTTCATTCCTATCATTTATAAACTTGTATCTTCTCCAGATGATGGTTACTTCATTTACAACATTATTTTTGTAAATTTGATTCCTATGGGAATTAAGAGCTATATGATCTTGTTATTTCTGAATGCATATGTAAAATAATGTAATTTCTTAGCAATTTTTAAATTCAACAGAACTAATGTCCAAGTCTGTTGTGTGCCTACACAGCTTGTAAAAGTAGGCAGCCAAGTGAAAAAGTCCTCACAGAAAGAAACTATCAGGAATGAGCACAGTACAAAAGACATTGGAGAATCAATAGAGAAGATGCTCTATTATGAATTACCTAGCTTTGGAAAAAGATTCAGGTAGACTTCATGCCTTATTAAATATGAGATAATCTAAACTTCAGTCTAGGTTTTTCTGTTCTGTGCCATCTTTAATATCAAAAAAAATAAGGACTTCAACTTCTCTATACTGCTGATATTTATAATGTTATTACACCTCCCTCTCTACACCAACTACTATTTCCAGAAGACTAAGAGAACGTTGATTCCAGTAGCAGCTTTAATTTAATTCATTTATAAAAGCAGTCAAGCATAAGACACAAATTCATAGAAAGCAAGGCTTCATTAATTGTTAACAGAACTTTCTGTTCAGTGCCTTTCATTGCGTATCATCTTGTATTCTCCTTCAGTAACAAAAAAGATGCTACACAGAAAGTGCTTTTGAACACTAGTAGAAGCAGAAATCATAGTTTTAACAAATGATATCTAGAATCATCATATCATAACAAGTAGTTCACAGATCAGCCTAGAAGGAAAGGTCATGGAAACAGTATTTTAGCATTAAAATTTCATCTGTCTTACAAGAAAACATACAGAATACACTGAATATCCTCAAGTGTTAGGTTAATGTTTTGTAGAAGAGTAGCACATCCATCTCCTGCACTGACTTTGCTATATTTTTCATAGAATAGCTAGGAAGATATTTATCAGCCACTAGGACAAAAACAAATCCTTCCAGTGTGTTTCAGGTATGTAAAACTCAAATGCGTTGCCTTTAAAATAGATCTTTGGAAGTCTTGTTTTTTTTGCTTATTAGATATCACTTTCGATTACTTACTTTCTTCAAAAATCAGATCTTAAATTTTATTTATATCTGATAAATGATTTAGAAAATGCTCATCAAATCAGTAATGCAGAGCTCAGTATTTTTTTTTGTATTTTTTCTGATTGTGTTGTTTATTTGAGTGTTTTTATATACCCATTTTTAAAATCTGTTAAAAAAAGAAAAAGATCCGAACATCTTTTCAATTGACTCTGTCAAGTGAGCTGCCAGATGAATTTACACACTCTTCTCAGAAACACTTTGCACAGTTCACAGATTTGCAAATTGCATAATCTTTGATACTTAAGTTCAGTGTTCACTTATTCTAATTGTCAATCCCTGAAATGCTCTTTGAATGATTTATCTGCTTAATCTCATGCTGGTTGTTGTCTGTTTCTATCCAAAAGGTCTAATTCAGTAATTCCTTTAAATTGTCAAAATTTCAGGATCAGAGATAGCAGAAACGACCTCTGGGTCTGTCTAGTCCCACTCCTCAAACAGGGACACTCACAGCAGGATTGCTGGGACCATGCCCAGATGGTTTTTGAAGATCCCCAAGGTGAAGACATCACTACATCTATGGGCAAACTCTGCCAGTGCTCTATCACCTGCACAGGACAGATCTTTCCTGGCACTGGGCACCACTAACAAGAACATGGCTTCATCCACCTTGCACCTTCCCTTGAGGAGGGCATTGATGAAATTCCCCCAAGCCTTTTCTCCAGGCTGAGCACTCCGAGAGATCTGAACATCTCCTCATTGGAAAGGTATTCCAGTTTCTTCATCAGCTGCTCTTGTATCATAATAGCAACCCTTTGTTGGAGCATTTCCTGAATGTCTGTTTCTCTTGTACTGTGGGACCCAGAACAGGACATAAGACTCCAGGAGTGGCCTCAGAGGATATCAGTGTGGCTAAGGGGATTATCTCTCTTGGCCTGCTGATGATATTTCGCTTACAGCAGCCCAGGATAAAATTAGTCTTCACAATACCAAGGTTATGTTGCTATTTCTTCTTCAAGCTGATGTTCACCAGGACTTCCAAGCCCATTTCTGCACTACTGCAGAGTTGCTGGAGAAAATGCAGTTTAAAGTAGGTTTCAAATGATTCCAAAGAGGAGTACTGATTAGTCCATTCAAATATTTCAGTGGTTGCATCTGCTTTTTTAGACTTATGCTCCTGTAAAGCCCTCTGGTGAATTAATTTTCTTTTATCTTGTTTTAAGTCACATATGTTCAGTATTTAATGATGGAGTTTGTTCAAACAAAAGCTGTGAAAAATATAAGGAAACCAAAGAGAATTCTTTTTAATTTTATTTTTCTTCAAGAATGCCAAAAGTGTGAAGCAGTTGAGTTGCAAGAGCAGCTGAATGATATTTTATTTTTATTAACTTGTACTGCAGAAAAATTCAACTTCCAGTGGCCATATATTGAACTCCATAAAGAAGAAATTATAGACCAACATGGAAATTCAGATACAGTAAAAAGCGAATTAGATATTTACTGAAAGATCTGGAAGAAATTGAAATTGGCATTTATGTACTATACCCTTAAAAACTGGAAGTACATCTAGAGATGGAAAGCTCTTTTTAAGCCATATTTCCTAGGACAGACATAAAGTAAGAATGGAGGATTAGAACTTGTGCATTTTAATGCTATTTTTTCTTCCTTAGATTTCTTGTTTCGATGGGCTTTACACTTGAATGGCAGTATACATTTATGGAACCTGGATTCCAGTTCCCATTTCACTCCATATTCTTTTATGTCAAAACAGACAAACAACAACTAGACAATGAAGTAAAAAAGACAAAGCAGAAGTTCTCTGACTAGCTCAGTTACCTATACTTCCCTAAAATTTGAGGATGAGATGTGGAAACTGAAGTCAGTGAAGAGAATTTATCAACTGCTTTGCTCTGCACAGTGCTGGTGTGTGGAGATACATGGAAAACGACTAACTCAAGTCCTGCCTGTACATTTCAAAGCGTGGAAAATGTTTAGGGTGTCATAATAGAAGAATCATGTAGTACAGTCATTTCAAACTCATGATTACTAGATCATGGAGACAAATCAGAGGCACACTGTTGGAGGTTGTCTGAAAATGATTATCCAAGAGTGGAACTGTTGTATACACATTGCACAAGGCCTGTTCAAGAGGAGAGATACATTCAAGGCAAGGGTGGATGGGGCTTTGGACAGCCTGGTCTAGTGGCTGGTGGCTGTTCTCACAGTAAGAGAGTTGAAACTAGATGATCTTTAAGGCCCTTTTCAAGCTAGGCCATTTTATGATTGTATGATATGATTCTATCACTAGACAAATGATTACAATTGAGAACTGTATTCTTTTTGGCCTTTTTCCCTTTTCATGTGTTTTCATGGATAAATATTTGTTAACACTGAGAGAATTGAGTTATTCAAATTGTACTGAATCATGAAGGATTTCAATTTTCTTACCTCTCGTTAATTAGCCGTAGTTCTAATTATCATCATTTTTGGCACAATTTACCAACAGAAATGACAGAGACAGAATGCTGATTCTTGCA
Source organism: Cyrtonyx montezumae (assembly GCF_038088225.1). NCBI lineage: Eukaryota > Metazoa > Chordata > Aves > Galliformes > Odontophoridae > Cyrtonyx > Cyrtonyx montezumae. The sequence continues at coordinate 9,678,587 of NW_027071848.1, forward strand.
GAAGTCTGGTGCAGCAAAACATTTATATACATACTTAATTTTATTCACTGTAATGTTAACCTTATCTGCAAATAAAGAGATATATAAAGAGAAGATTTTGTAGATCAGAGAAGGTTAATTAGTATTCTAAAGTTCCTACAAATCTTACAGATTTAACACTCTCTTAGAAAAGAACTCTCTAAACTTTGCTGGGAAATGTACACTTGTTGGAAAATTAATGGAAGCAAATCCATGTGTTTTACTGTGTTATTCTTTTTTTTTTTTTTCCTTTTAATTATTATCAGAGATCTTAAGAGCTTTATTTTTGAGCTCAACAGGAGTTCTTTCCTTTTCCTAAGCTTGGTTATTAAAATTCTTAATACAGTCTGGTTAATACAAGCACAGATTTGTAGGACGTGTAGAGTACTGGAAAGAGTCATTTGTTCCCAGTTCTTTTCTGTTTGGACAAGGCACCTGGCAATGTCGCATTGATGTATTACATTAGGTGATTGTCACTGATCTCAGAGTTCCTATGTCTGACACTGCAACATAAAAAATGACCAAAATTTAAGTTTTCTTATATTTGTTTTATAATTTTTTGTCCTATCAAATATAAAATTCTAAAATGCAAAACCTTCAGTGCAGTAAGAGCTTCTTCCTGTTAAAAATATGTGAGCCCAGATGTTTTTCGAACATTAGAACACACAAGAAAAACTTCAAAAGTAGTTGACAGTGAGAAGTACAGAAAGTCTAAGACTTGGAAGCTCATCTAAATGGTAGGAATCTCTAGCATCTAAAAATTAAAAATAAAAAGCTAAAAATATAAACACAATTTTACAACTACATAAACTCCAAGTCTCATGACAGATATTTCTAATCTAAGCTTAATTCTAACTCAGACTTTCCCAGTTCATCCATTCTAACATAAACTCTGGAATGTAAAGTTACAATAACCACTGGAGAATTAATGTTGGAAGCCTATTAGGAAAGATAACTTCCACTTAAAAAACAATTTAGTGCTTCATAACTGGAATTGGATTTAGTAATATTTGCTATTGGGAATGATCTTGTCCTTCTACTAATCTATTTTCAACATACAAAATATGCACCTCTTTTTATGTCAGATGCAAATAAGTTACACAATTTAAGCTCTGAATGTAATGAAAATGATGTTTTGAAGTCTTAATTATAATTGTATTCCAGATCTTCAAATAGTTTTATTTGTGCGAGTGTGTTGCTAAATTTAATCCTAAGACTGATTCAGTTTTTTTTCTAGTAATCAACACTGATATTTAAATTTTAATTTTTTTTTGTCTTTCTTCAACAAGAAACTCAACCAAGATAGATATCTGACTTTTTTATTTAACATAGTAATAACAACAACAACAACAACAACAACAATAATAATAATAATATCTGTTTTTAATTTACATCAAACATTTGGCTTAAGTCTTGAGCTTAGCCTTTCAGATGATGAGTCATTTCTGGAACCAAAGGTAGTTAGTAGTATAAATGCCTAACCAGATACAGAGACCCATAATAAAATTTACAATTTAAAATCTGCCATTTAAAAATATTTTTTTGATTTCTCTAACCTCTTGAACTCATATTTACTATTCATAACACATTAATGTTTTTTATCAATAAGAATAACTTTTTTGAGAGGCTGCAATGAAACCATATGGCAGTAAAGAAAACACTAGCTACCTTTTCCGAGTAATTCTGTCCAAAGCATTTTCCATGAACAGATTTCCTGGAGAGCAAATCTTTTTATTTGAGGGAGTTTTATTAATATTGATACTATTTTATAATTTTGTGTATTTTGACTCTTGTCTGATTCTCTTAAATTTGAATCCTATTCTGTAGAATGCTAATGTGAGAGTACTCATTTCTGTCAGAATACATTGCTCACTAGGACTTCAAAGAGAGTTGTACTCAATCTCTGATATTGCTCTCCATACTGTAGTAGGTTCAAGACAAGGAAAGAAATGCTCTTGTATGACTTACACTTATACAGAGATAGATTGTCCTCTGGTGTAGCTCTATGACATCTGACAGAGAGATGATGATTTAGTGTTCTGTGGTTGTGACTTCCTCTACTCAGCAAGGACCTCTAAGCAGGATGAATTTCATCATTTAAAAATGCGCTTTTCAGACTAAAAGAAGAAAAACATATGGTTCTAAAATTATGTTTTCTTTAGTCTTTAATATCTGTACTCAAGATTGTCTTTCTGTATATAAACACATATATATGTATACAAATCCAACTATACCCAAATATGTCTGCAATGATTTAAAAATACTGACATGAGTGACAACCCCAAAGGGAGAATAACAAAGAGACTGGTGAAGCCTGTACACTGAATCTCCATATAATCTTATTGTAGTAAAATAGGAAACAGCAAGGGGGAATTGTCTCTGGAGAATTACAGCAGAGACTATCTGGTTTGTAGGTTATACAGTAAGTTTTTTACATCTTTACTGTGCTACACTGTCTTAGCTTCTACAAATATTTTTCTTATTATGTTTCCTTCAGTGAGTGATTATTTTAAGAAGTTATTTAAAATAACCACAAATGTTGCCGACTATGAAACACACAATTCAACTCATCACTTTAGGTTATCATTTACATATGCAAGAATAATAACATGCATTTAGAAACTTGTTTTCTTATAAATTGTGATTTTTATTTTTCCTTTTTTATATAAATATTATTCACTGTAGGAGTAGACAGGCCAAAGTAATTAATCAAAGGCATGTCTACTGACAAAGAAAGATCAAGCACTAGAAAAAAAAGTGTGAAGGCAAAAGAGTTTGACAGAGAGACCAACTCTTCATCCTTTCCTTTCTGTCTCTATATGAAAGAAAAAAGAAACAATTTCAGTAAAATTTTAAATGAGTCATTAAGTGCTCAAACTGTAAAATGACAGAAAGTCTCAAAGCAAATATAGTGATTATAAGATCTTAAACAGAACTTGCTTTCCTGGGAAGGAAAAACATAAGGTTCCAATGCTTCCAAGATGTGTATATATATATTGAAAGTCCCAAGCATGGATTTAGTCACAGTACTATATGAAAAAGTGTTTAGTCATTGTCAATGGTTTACCAGCTGGACTGACCTGGTTCCGTGATGACTGGGGTGGGGGACCCATGGACCCACACCCCAGGGAAGGGGAAGGGGGAAAGGAAAAAAGGAAAAGGGAGATGGGCCTAGAAACAAAAAAGCAGCAGTGATCTGAGGAGGAAAACTAATTTACAAAATAAGATATCAGATGCAAAGTAGAACAATATAATGCAATATAATTGGAATTTAAAATAATAAACCAAATAAAATGAACAAGAGAGAGTGTCTGGTAAAATTGAAGGCCTTATGCTAAACACTGAAGGCAAGACAGCTAGCGAGCACCCACTGCTGGGTTGAACCCCGAAAGAAAGAGACTGTCTCATGACACGCAGTTTTTATCTTTCTCTCTGAGTGGAAAAACTTAAAAAGCAAAGGAACGCAAAGTCTGCTGGAGTATGTAGTCCTTCTCTTCTGAGACAAGTATACCCATAACTATCAATGATCCATGGAGCTGGAGCATTAACTCTTTAACTCCCAATGCACTACATGATGTTATGATGCGGAATACAATAACAAAAGTCATAAAACCGTGACAGTCATTTTAAACAAACTTGGTTTAATTCTCAATAGGCAAGTCTCCATTTCACAAAAGTCACAAAAGTCACAAAATCACAGTCATCCTTGAGTGATTCCTGTTCTGCAGAGAATGAGAACAGATTGAATGGAAATGAGGATCAAACTAGCTTCACATCTGTGCAAGTGCTGGGTGAAGGTTAGAATACATAGATGGAGCAATGCAGAAGAGCAACAAAGCCAGGCAAATATTTTTAAGCTCTATATGCAAGTTCTTGGTATTTATTTCACGAGCAAATTGTGAATTGCAAAATAAAGCATATCACAGAGACACTGTAGAGGAACACTTTCAAACTGGGGTATGTCTGGAACAGAAAAAAAAGAAAAATAATTATTAAATGGTGAAATCACTAAGCTTGATATACCTAATCCCAGTCCTGTGTTCAGTCACAGACATTCTACTTCATCGTATCAAACACAGGTATTAGATCTTTGAGAAACAATACAGAACATGCATGAGAAAAATGCAGTATCCACATTTCCCTTCCTGAGTGTACATATAAATCCTTAGAACAGCTGCATTTTTTTTTCCACACATTTTCAAAGCTAGGACTAATTTGGCTGTAAGCTACAATAAAAATCATGATGGCACTATATCTTTTTCCTTCTCTACCTTTAGTCAATCCTAAACAACACTACAGGCAAGTCTCTATCATTGTTTCAAGTTCCCAGTTTCAAGTTTCTCTCTTTCCTGAAGGGATGTTATTCTAACCCTGACATCTTGGTTATCAGATTAAAAAAAAAAAAAAAAAGAGCAAGAGACATTTATTATGCAGGAGATTCCAGGCATAAAGGTGCTTGTTTTATGCAAGAAATGCTAATGGAGGTTATGAGATCCTGGATCAAGTTAGGGTCACTCCTGAATTTTGCCTGCTGATTCTTTTCCACTTTTCATGCAACTCCCCAGAACTAGATGCAAATTCACAAGTGTAACACTCACCTTTCCAAGAAATCTACTCAGCTTTTGAAATATGATAGACCTGTTTCATCACGTTTCTACTTTCAGTGACTTCAAGTCTTGTCTCTCATATATAATTTTCCTCTCCTGTAACAATTAAAAATGTTATGTGATGATCAAAATCTAGGATAGGATAGGATAGGATAGGGTAGGATAGGGTAGGATAGGATAGGATAGGATAGGATAGGATAGGATAGGATAGGGTAGGATAGGATAGGATAGGATAGGATAGGATAGGATAGGATAGGATAGGATAGGATAGGATAGGATAGGATAGGATAGGATAGGATAGGATAGGATAGGGTAGGGTAGGGTAGGGTAGGGTAGGGTAGGGTAGGGTAGGGTAGGGTAGGGTAGGGTAGGGTAGGGTAGGGTAGGGTAGGGTAGGGTAGGATAGGATAGGATAGGATAGGATAGGATAGGATAGGATAGGATAGGATAGGATAGGATAGGATAGGATAGGATAGGATAGGATAGGATAGGATAGGATAGGATAGGGTAGGGTAGGGTAGGGTAGGGTAGGGTAGGGTAGGGTAGGGTAGGGTAGGGTAGGATAGGATAGGTTAGGGTAGGGTAGGGTAGGGTAGGGTAGGGTAGGGTAGGGTAGGGTAGGGTAGGGTAGGGTAGGGTAGGGTAGGGTAGGGTAGTGTAGGGTAGTGTAGGGTAGGGTAGGGTAGGGTAGGGTAGGGTAGAATGTTTTGATTTTACATTGTTAAAATATTCTTTCATTCTACTAATTTTTATTTCAATCATAAGATTTTGTTCAGTTCACACATAAAGACGCATTTTGTGAACCTGTTACACTGTGAACTAAGCCTCTGAATTTTTTTTTAATTATTACAGGTAGAGTCACTTTTGTCTGCTTTGTATTATCTCTGGTTGCATTTTTGACATTAATTTTGAATGTACACCCCAGTTTTCACTCTGCACAAGTTCTATGCATCAATTCTCATTTCATAAAAGTTTTAAGGATTCAAGGAGATGCAGTAATTATTTAAAGATGGTACTCTTTACTAAAGGCCTTTATAGAACATTAAGCTCTTTCAAATCTAAAGTACCTTTTCCATTCCCAGAAAGGGTTCCCAAATCTATTTTATATAAACATAGAAGTTCTTAGCAAGATGTCTAAATCCAATATGAAGATCAGAAATTCTACATTAAGTCTTAATTTTCAGCACATTTCAGAATTTACACATGATGACCTATGATATAGTGATGACTATCAGTTATGAAATATGAACATATAAGTAACTAGCCAGTCTGAGTCTAGACAAGCTGTTGTACTCAATGTTAAGACTACAATAATCTTGGAATGTGCTTATCTTAGTGAAATATTTTAATTCGGATTACGTAAAAAAAAAAAGCTACTGCTTCTGTGTCTTAAAACTCTCATTTAGTATCTTGAAATACATTGTATTACACGATTCAAGAATCTGACTTGGTGTACTTTTTTCTAACATTATGGCATACCACAAACAATGAAGGAAGGGTGCTTTTCATCTGTGAAAAATCTCAGAACATAACACCTTGCTTGCTCTTCTGTAGAATGTGGTCTGCAAGGTACGATTGTAATGCATAAGAGCTTTGTATAACTAGAGCTCAAATATTCAAACTCATTAAAGAAAGATGAAAAATGTCCTGTGTAGAAGAATCACAGCCAGCAGCTAGCTGGGTTTGATGTGCTCATCTAAACAAAATAGATGCACAGGAACTGAATAGAACTGTGGGATTAAGCCATTAATGCCCAGTAAGAGGAAAACTGCATTTTGGAAAGAACTGCACTGGTAAATGTTTCTACTGGAACAGGTAGTTAATTCATGATAAGTCTCAATTTACAAAGATTACTTACTATTACAAGCTGGACCAAGAAAATCTGCTAGTTTATTCAGTTCTGATTCATCATTAATAACAAACAAAAAATTGCTTTCAGTAAATATGTAGTTCTTTTATGCTGTCATCCAGAAAAATAGATAATTGTATAATTTCTTTACAAACTTCTGGCTTTTGGGAGCATTTTCTGTTTTTTGTTTTGGATTTTCTTTGCTTTCCATTTCCTTACTTTACAGTGCTCAAATAAACTGTGAATCAAAATATATACAGCCATATGGGTCTCTGGGAGGTAATTAATGAAAAATTGAGCAGAGAGAGTGTCTTCAGTGAGCTCAGTCTATCAAATTACATATGTTGTCCAAAACTTTTGTCCAAGAATCCAAGAGATTTTCCCATGCCAAAAAAGTAAGTTTTTTAGACGACTAATAGTTCTAAAAATGTTATCCATCCCAGCTATTATAAGGACTTTTTTTTTTCAATAGTAATATTTCTAGTAAGTGATGAAGAGAATAACTATTCTTTTCCTTCTAATCTTTATTCATTCTTTTTCCTTTCAAGATTTAGGAAGTAAAAATTTCAGAATTAGCAATTAGTTAATAACGTAAAATCAGATCGTTATTCTTTCAACTCTTATAAAAGTGATTACATTGAAATGCTTACTTTTCCCCTAAGTAAACATATTTCACTGAAAATAATTGCAACTGAAATATTTTGACCAATTTTGAAAGACATTTATTTCTTAGTGAAACGGAAGTATCAGTGGAGATCAGAAGGTATGGAGATGGTTAAAAAGTAGACAAATGTCTCTAAGAAGGTAAAACAGTTTTGGGATGCATTGTAATTTATGAAAATTCAAATTTTATTTTTAATTTTAATAGAAATCAAATAAATTGTAAGAATTAGAAGGCAACTGTGAAGTTGTAAACAAAGTTGAAGAAATGATAATATATAAATCATATATTGGCAAGATTGAACAAATTCCACAGAAATGAACACCTTTCTAATCAAAGTCATACCTCTAGCCTTTTTGAACTGAAACAAAGAAATTTTCAATTGCAAAAATTATATTGGTAAAAATGTCTGCAATTTTTACTAATTTGCAAGAACTATGGTTGGAAGATCAGTTGTGAAAGCAAATTTACATGGGTTAAGGGATGCTTCAGCATTTTATTCATCAGTGAAAATCAGTTATGCATATACTAAAAGTTTTCATTATGTAAGCAGAAGAAACCTTGTGATAAGCAGCCATTTAAATTACGAGCAAATCTTTTTTAATATTTAATTAAGAAAACCAAAATTAGAAAACTGATTTCATTAAGAGAAGTGTGTGGATCTTTTTTTAACAGTAACTATCCAGGAAGATCTTAAAATATTAATATTCTTTTAGTTGTAGTGATATATGGCATAGCTAATTCAGTACTCATATGGCTCACCACTTAATCTGAACATGAATTGCATAGACTACGCTGCAAAAGTACATATCAGAGACTTGATGTTCACCTTTGGTTTAAAATGAAGATGCGTATTTTTTCATGGTAAAAGTTATAAAAGTCACATATTCCTTGATATTGATTTAGAGATAGTTCTTCCTGAGTCAAATATAAAAGGAAAATTGTTTTGGAAACTGAGAATTATATTTCTGGCTATCAAATAATAGAACTACCTTTAAATATTCGGTTGTATCTTAAGGAATTAATTTGTCATGCAGGATTGGTAAATATTTTACAATAGCTTTTGTGATTATTCTGTGTGTATTATAACTAATGTCACAACTATATAACTTGTACTTTTAAACAGCTGCCATGATAAGATCAGTTCAAACACTTCCTATCTGCTTTGAATTCTGCTTACACAGAAGAACCAAAATGAAGAAGTGAATGCCCAAGCTCTCTTTATTAGATTCAAAATATGGATTTGTGGATATTAAAAAATATTAAACAATATGTAAAAACATCAATTCTAAAATGTGGTATTTAATGCATGCTTTTGGCAATATCAGTTATATAGATGATTATATTATTTTGGCTAAATAGAAGCCTGATTCTTCCAAGTATTTAATTGTCTCTAAGTTCAAATTCATTGGCTTATTTTTAAAGGTTTTAAATAGTAAACATGCATCTTTAGTATTTATTGAATAAAAGTGAAATGTGCCCTGTAGATTGTTTAATAAATACAAAATACATTAAATATGCATTCTGAAGAAAGGAAAATGTATAAATGCTTCTTTTTATTATCATTTTTTTTATTTTTGTCAAACATTTGTAATTATCATTTGTTCCACTTACTATAAATGACCATTTTTATAATTTCAATAATGTCCTAATGAAGTTATTCTGACCATTGCAGAAATCTCTGTCTTGAATGTTAAATCAAGAGCAAACCATTATATTAGTGTTAACGTTAAAAATGATGCAAAGGGAAATTGATCCCACACTCTAATTGTCTATATTTCATTCATTTTCTTGAGTGAAAAAAAGAAAATCTTTTTTTTTTTCACTGTCTGCTAATTACATCTCTGACTTTGCTAAAAAGAATACAGCATAAAGCTTAATCTTTGATTTTTATCTTGTAGATTAAAAAATAACATTCCTAAACAATAATAGCAAAAACTCTTAAAATGAATATAGGTAATTAAATGTTTTCCATGAACTTACAACTGTATGGTGCTCATCTTAATGAGGACCATCTTTATGGTACATCTTGGATTGAACATGAATTCCAGAAAAGACTAGTGATCTTCAGAATATACTGAATGGTTAAAACACACATTTCCACAGGCAAAACTCTTTTCTATGGGAACAATGACTGTTCTCAATCAAGTTATAATGATTTCCAGTGACCAGCTACTTGCAACATGAAACTCTGCCTGAAAGCAAAATTCAACCCATAGCGTACACATTTGTTATTTTATCTCATGAAAGCAATATGCCCTTTCTATAAAATTCTGTTTTGTGATGTTAAAAGGGTGGTGAAAAAAAAAATATATATATATACCCCTTCTGAAAATTTTGTCTTGTTTCCAAATACATGGACTTTGATGTCCCAGGAGACATTAAAAAAAAAATAGAAAAAAGAAAAGGAAGGAAGGAGTGAGAGAGAGACAGTGAGGAAATAGATGGGAAAGTTTTCAAGATATCACAAAGATTTGAGAGCCCTGGTCCAGCTGAAGGTAAACAATTTACTGGAATTCTTTTATCTATGCTTATTTATATAGTCAATTTTTTAATGAACATTAGATTATACTGATTATGGCAGAGAATAAATTCAATATTTCAAGGTATTGTTTTCTTTCTTAAAAAAAAGTCAGATAGCTCTAATCCACAAGTTTGAAATTTTCCATGAAAGGACATGAAGACCTTGTCCTGGTATTTTAAGAATGAAAAACATGCAGCTATTTTATTGTAAACCAGGTTAATCTTCAAATATGCAATTAGCTGAGTAAAGTGACAAGTAGTGTCATCTCTTTCTCACTGAAACTACACTAGTTTTCTTATTGTAATGAATTATTAACTCAGTACTTGTTAAATAACAGCTGGATAATGTGCCTAGTTTTGCACCTCTGGTACAAGAAAAACTTCTTTAATAAACTGGAGAGAGTTCATAGGAAGCCACAGAGAGGGTGGGGACTGAAGTTCTTGCCTTGTGTGGAAAGACTGAGGGAGCTGGGCTTAGCAGTGGAGAGATGGCCTTAAAGAAACAAAGCAGCAGCCCCCAGTGCCTAGGAGAAATTATTAAGAGGTTGGATCCATGCTCTTCATGGCATGGAAAAGAGAATGAGCACATGCTGAAACACAAGATGTTCAGACTAGATATGCTGAGGAATATATTGAGTCTATGATGACTGTAAAACCATAGCATGAATTGCTACGAGAGCTACAGTCTCCATTCTCTGAGGTTTTCAAGACATGACTGGATAAAAGCTGGTCCAATCCCATTGCGAACTGAGCAGGAAATTGGACTAGAATCCTCCTGATATCTGTTCATACCTAAATTACCCCATAAGCCTACTGAGAAAGCAGTTATGTTTTGACAGCATAGTTTTCTGAAGTGTAGGAAGAAGTGTAAATGAAAACAGTCAAGGCCAGTAGAAACTGCAACTCATCTAACAAAATGCAAATAAAATATGTAGGGATTTCTTGACATTTTTGATAAAGTCCACAGCCCCTGGAAGATGCTTGTCTTGACAAATTTCAAAGCAAAGCACGTTTTAATCTTCAAAAAGAAAAAAGAAAGAGTCTTGAAAGGAATATGTAGATAGCTCTATACATACCCTGTACTCTATTCAAATGAATAACCCCCTGAAGCTATTCTCTTGCCCAAACATTTCCTGATCTCATCAGCCATTATCTCTATGGAACTAATTGAACAAGAAGACTTATGGCCTTGTTAAAAGCTGTTGTATTTTTGAGCTTTTTTTTTCTTTTTCATCTTTCACAGAAAGATATGGTATCGGTATCAAGAGTAATTAAATGCCAATTGATTGATCTTTTCTGTAGGAAAAAAAAAAGAACTCCATAGGAAGTAAAAAGAAAGAAAAAGAAAGAAATTAAAAAATGAACTCCATAGGAAGTGAAAAAGAAAAAGAAAAAGAAAAAGAAAAAGAAAAAGAAAAAGAAAAAGTAAAAGAAAAAGAAAAAGAAAAAGAAAAAGTAAAAGAAAAAGAAAAAGAAAAAGAAAAAGAAAAAGAAAAAGAAAAAGAAAAAGAAAAAGAAAAAGAAAAAGAAAAAGAAAAAGAAAAAGAAAAAGAAAAAGAAAAAGAAAAAGAAAAAGAAAAAAAGAAAAAGAAACATAGAAACAAAACAAAAAAAAACCCACCTTGCTATTCTGATTAAGTGAAGAATGGGATTGAGCCTGAAGCCTGAAGCCTTATGTTCTAATGTCTGAAAAACAAGATGTGTATAAATCTTACATCAGGAATTGCAGGTGTTATTTATAAGAGGGATCAGACACTAAGATATGTGCTTTTGTGATGAGACTTGGTACATCAGGTTGATGGTTGCACTTGATCCTGAAGGCAATTTTCAACCTACATGTTCTTATGATTTATAACTTTAAATATGCATAAATTATTTGTACTGATATGTAACAAAGAAATTTTATCAGTTCTGTTAAAAACTTCAAAATGAATGTAGATCTTTCTTGGCATCTTCCTCCACAGCTCATCTCACTGATTGTGCTTTTTCTCAATTTTGCAAACTGAGCTTTAAATAGAAGCTGAAAAAACAAACAAAACACTATGACTAATAAGGAACAGTGATAGAAAATAATGCCAAAAATATTGTGTTACTATTGCATGCAAGACCTTGCATTTTCTGTTCTAGAGTTCTATTGAAAACGGAGGAGTGTGAGACAGACATTGCAACTTCTGCAGAGTAGTTGAAGAGTCTGGGCTATGTAGGTAGTCTAACAAAACTGGTATAAAGCACAGCATAGTCAGTATGAACAGCTTTGATGCAATTTAAAAGTAGGAAAACAGCAACACACACACAGAAAACAAAACAATAGTGCCTATAAATTCTTTACAGTTCAGGATTTCAGACATTTACTGGTAAATCATAAGACAACACAAAAACAAATCTGTAATAGACAATTTAAGGATAATTGTCACCAAGAAATGTTTCCTTTCAATCTACAGCTTAGTTCTAAATTCTATATAACTGGGTTAATTCTCCTTTCAAAACTCTAATTACTAATATTTTCTAGTTCATATGTACTCCTTATCTCCTCTTCAATGGCAGTAATCTCTTGTCCTGCAGAGGATATCTACAGGTAATGAGCTCCACAGACATGTTTTAGGTGAAAAACATATTTTCTTTGTTTCACGTTGATTTTTTTCTTTGTTGTGTGTTCCTCATTTCTGTACCACAATAGTATGCACTTTTCCTTCCTTACCATTGTGTTCATTCACATTATTTTTTTCTCTCCTTTATCTCAATCCAAAAATAAAAAGAAACGTTTGCAAAACTTTACTCCATGGGATTTGCATGTCCCTTGATCCAGAGTTTCTACAATAAAGAATAAATTATGCCAAAGGCAGAATTCTTTACTACATAGCCACAAATGCAGTTTATTATTATTATTTTTTTCCCTGTGGAAACCTGTATGTTATAGTTATTTAATAAAGAAGTTCTGCCAACCATAGTCACTTATAATTCTTTAAATATGCTTTCTATATTAATGCTAAAAGTAGAGCCAATAATGCATGAGTAGATTTTGAAGGGATATAGTACTAAATGCAAGGCAAATTTATAAAGTTTTCTGAACTTTTATTTGGTTCATTAGTTTCTTTGAGGAAAGTAAGCTTTCCTTTAATTTTCATGTATTTTTTTTTTCAGATAATAATTATTATTAACAGGCTCAAATAACAAGATTGATTGGAAAAAATATTTAAATCAGATAGTGGTTCTATAACTTTGAATAAATAAATGAAATATTATCTTCTGATAGAGTACCAATAGAACTCAGTTTTTCCTGTCTAATTCCTCTTCCACCTACCAAAACATTATTTTGTTTATAGCACAGAGACATTTCCAGGTTTTCTGGATCTGGGACTTTCTGGATCTGGGACTACATATGTATAATAATACATATTTATTTATTTATAATCAACTTTTTTTTTTTCTTCTCACATTAAGTCTAGCCAAGCTATTGTGCAACCATGTTTAGATCTTGTCGGTCTGTTCAGGCTCGGTGAAGTAGCCTCCAGAGCCAAACTAAGGAAGTCTTCATATTTCAACTTATAAATGTTTATCTTAGAATAACTCACACATACAAAACAAAGAGGGAAGTATTTTTCATAGGGCCAACTTCTGATGAATATAATCTCCAAGCTTTTCCCAAAAAGAACTATGGTTTAATTTTCTAATTGTTTTATCAGGTTTTCAAACTGCATCTAAATCAGAAAATTACTAGACACGTTAATTCCAGTGCAATGGGAGTACGTATTGCCTACTTGAAGTTTTCTGATACTTTGAAAATTCTGATTACCCATTGCTGTGTTTAGACATAGGTTTTTCATGCCAGAAAATTAAAAAACTGTGAATGACATAGGATATTACAATCTGTCAAGTTTTAAGGTACTGTAATAGAGAGCATGAAGAAATCAATTATTGAGAAAAATGTGGCATTTTCTTGTAAAATCTTCAATAACATTGAACATTTTCTCTTGGAATAACAACAGAAAATAAGAGAAATATGTCAAAAAATAGTATGTGTTTGATATTGATGGAAAGCTTATTTCTGCCCAATAAATTGTAGAAATGTTTCAATATCAGTTCATCTTTGAAAAAGCATGACCTTCTGTAATACTGCCACAGTCAAATAGACCTTTAGTGAAGTTCTGAGCAAATAATCACCATGTGAGTTGAAACTGCCTAGGGTGACTTTTAACTGAAGCACACAATTTCTCTAGGATTATAGCTAGGTTAGGAGAATAAATTCGGAGTACACATACAGTAACTTACATATATCAGCTATTTCCTCTCCTTTTTGATTTCTATTTTTATTCTCCTCATCTTTTTTTTTTTTCAATTCCTTGTTTTGAATATACATATTTAGGTTGCATTGTAGCAGGTTTCTAGGCATATAAGAAACTGTGGGAGAATATATTTATCAGTTAATTGCAGTATGAATACTACATGGTGCCTCTTCTTATATTCAAAGGCAAGACAGACCTTATCTGTTTAAAATAAATAAATAATTAAATAAAATATGCTGAGCATGCCTCTCCATGTTAATTATCTTGGTTACATCCACAACCTTGCACATTTGTATGCTCACTTTGTCATTCTGTAGAATGTGAACCCTGATATCAAACAGCAGGTGCACAGAGAAAGTATAAAAGAAAGTTAAATTAAAGGCCTTGTAATTACGGTATGAGGAAAACAGGAGATTAGAGACAGTTCTTGATTTGACAGTGTGTGCCAAGAAGTCACACATTCACTCTGCTAACACTTTTCCCTCTGTTAAAATCATGGAAGATACTTTACCCAACCCACTTTTTTTGTCTGTTTGTCATTTAGTTTATGAAGTTTGAGGGTGAGGGTGGAAGGAGAAGATATATCTTACCGGACATTTATGTGGAACTGAGCACAATGAATCTTGTTCAGTTGAGAATTAGCTCTAACAAAATACAGCAAAGTAATAAGAGGCTAAGCAGAATAGAGGTGCTCTTATTTCAAGTAGCAAGCACAAACAGATATACTATTACTTAAATGAGCAGCTAAAAGGAGAAGAGGAATTGACAGAGCAGTGACAATTTTCCATCATTCAGAGCCTTTTACAAGTGATAATGGGAAAGAAAGATCTTACTTATACTGTCTCTGGTTTTGACTTTACTGCTTAACCCAGAAGTCAGACATTAGTGAAATAAATTTCAGTTATATGCGTACGATGTACTCAGAATTTTCAGGTTTCCTGATATCACTTTTCTGTATGTGCGTATGCACACATATCTACATACAAATTCATACTATACATACATGTACATACATATTTATTACTAAAAGGTTCTTTAGAGCTGTCTACCTAGAACAAGAGATTTTTCCTTTGACTTACTTCATCAAGAGTCATTAGGTGTGATTACAGCAGTTGATTTGGACAGACTGCCTGCAGTTCCTAAGTGTGTTGAAGTGTCAGCCCATTTGCAACAGCACTTGAGCTCCCATTGTGAGGTCTGTTAAAAGATTTCAGTGAGAAAAAGCTTTGGTCTGACTTACTACAAAAGAAAGCCATGATCATAGAATCATAGAATCACTCACATTGGAATAGACCTCAAAAATCATCAAGTTCAACCACAACATAACAATACTACCCTAATTCTAACAAACCTAAATGTTATAGATTTCCTGATCCATTTGGAAAAGACTCTGGAAATGACAAATTTCTGGCTTCCCTTGTAGCTTATTGAAGAAATGCTAAACTATCCAGGCCTCTTTCAGAAAATAAGAATACAAGGGTTCACAATAGTTCCTGTCAGGCTGTTAATCAGTAGGCAGCTTGTTGAGGGCATCTTCATAAGTAGATTAGGGTTAATGATGTTTAATTTTTATTAATTTTTATTGCTGCTCTTAAAATTTTCAAGGTACCTAGAGGATAATTTGGACATAAAAGTAAATAGCCCTTAATAAAACCAACCTGAACAAAAATAAATATGTTTAATTGTGTTAAACTTATTGGCACATAACTGTGGAACTTTGACTTTCATTACTCAATATTTGACAGTAGCAGGGAAATAAACTTATTAATAAAATTAATTTGATTTGACAGCAACGTTTTGATTACTTTCTTGCAGGATTTTCTCTGCTTTTTCTTCTGGTTGTAGTAAGCTCAGGACTATGTATGACATAAACACAGGATCAGAGAAATTCCAAGTAAAAACTAGTCTGTATGCTAACATGACACAAGTATTCATTTCTACACAAACATCAGCTAGTTCAGGTCTGTAAGAGTAAATACATGACTTGCAATGCTTAGAGTCATGAAATATAAAGCAATGAATGAAAAGTTAACATTTAGATTTCTGAAAAAAAAAAAAAAGAAGATAATAACAGCTGTAGTTATACACTGTCAAAGTTCCTGTTAGTGTTTAGGCAGGTTTCACAGCTTTTCTTCTATACCTTGGTATCTCAAGTTTCTAAATAGTCATCAAAAAAGGAACTGCGGGAAATTGTCATCCAGTCCATTGTTACTTTTCTTAAATATTCTTATCAACAGGTCAGTTTCTTGCTTCTTTGTTTTCCCACAAACATTGTGAAATCCCAATTTAGATTTGTATTGGAAGTACAATCTGTAGTTGTTTGTGAATTACAAATTATTCTATACACAGGCATGTGCATAAGAAGTAAATAATTGAAAAAAATGAATAATTACTAGTTTTCTGTTGTTTCACACTTGGTTTAACATACTTTCAGACACAGAGACTATTTGAAAATATTTTTCACTGTAAAATCACTGATTTTCACTGGATTTTTTTCTATAATTTTTTTATTTGTCATATTAGTCTCAGATCTCAGCACTCATCTGCACCCTTTTATTTATGTGTCCATCCAGCTACTTCTTTTCAGAACTCAGTCCTGGGTGGAACATAACCAGTTCCCAACAGAATAAGATGCATACATATAGAGACTCTGATGCATACATCGGAGACAGAATTGATGATGAAAAAGTTTTAATGAATTGTGGGCATGGTCCAATCCCTTTCTGGAAGCTAAGTAGTACCTAGAAGGAAAGTTTCACAAGTGGAGCAATATTTGCTGTATCTCTGTGCAACTGTTAACAGAAATCTCTAAGCCTGAAGAACTGAAAAGACTTTCAGAGAGTGGACTCTGGCAAAGTTACAGTCTGAGATCATGCTATCATACTCTCAAAAGTTCTCCATTATCTTGAATGTTAATCATTTATTTCACATAAGGTACAAAAAAGAAATCAGTTGAAGAAGGTGGAGAAAACCTAAAGAGTAAGACAGTTTAACAGGAACCTTAGAAGGAAGTCACAGGATAATTTAACAGTTGTTTTCTCTAAAAGAATATGTAGAAAATGTCTACCTCATTCATACTTTCAAACACTGAATGAGCTTTTTTTCCTCCGTTGAAAGGCTCTGTCTGAGAACCTCCAAGGTTGAAATATTGCAAGGAAATAAAGAATGAAGCTAACAGTAAACCTTGAAACGTCAACATTTATCAAAGTTACACTGTCTGGAAGATAAGACAAAGGTCACAAAATTATATACTGTTGAGCATATAAGTTCAAATCTGTCAATTCTAAAATAAACAGAATAAAACTTCTGCACAATTTTAGATGCAGAACTCAGAAAAATCCTTCATGAACTTCTTCGATCTTGTCTACAAAAAAATGGTTGGACTAGATGATTCTAGAGTTATTTTCCTACTTTGGTGATTCAATAAAGTAAAAAAAAATAAAGATTGGTAAACTGAAAAAGAAAAAAATTGTGTGAAATAACGATTGGTAAATTGAAAAAGAAAAAAATTACTTACTATTCAGTGAACAAGATATAAAAACTTTATTTTTCTGAAATCACTACAGATATTGGATATTTGACCATTGTGTAGAAGAGTTATGTTTAAGGAAGAAGGAGATAGAAAACTGCAGAGAAATGAGGAATAAAGGAGGATCATCTAATCATCAGAACATCACCTGTAACGTGTGACACATGAATCTGGTCTGGATCAAAACAGAGAAGGACTTGAACATGGATCTTCACACATCTGAATTTACCATCTAAACACCTAGCTACCTGTAAAAGTAAGTCAAACTCGTCTTTCTCAAATGGACTATGCTTTCTACAAGCTCTAATTGGATAGAAGAATTGCCCAAAAATACTATCAAAGGATGGTGTGTGGGCTGGGTCTGGATGTAAGTTTTTCTTTTTCCATTTCATCTTTTGAAAAATGAACTAAGACCATTCTTTGCCAAGTATATGAGTAATAGAACTCCCCAAAAACTCAAGACCCTGATGGGTAAAAATAAAGTTGCATAAGTGTGGGAGAAATATTAAGCTTAGGTGATTCCTGAGGTAATCACTATAGAATGCAAACACAGACAGAGGAAGAGGAATTTGCCCTATTAGGTAAGAAGAGGAAGTCTTCTCTTTGCCTTTCCTGGGACATTTATGGTATCCCCTGTGCTGCTGAAACTGCAGGGACCCTGCACTTACTATAACAGATCACTCTGTATCAGCCCTATACCCTATATTCAAAAAATACAAACTCTAAATGCTTTATGGAAAGGGAGAATGGTATAAGATTATAGCTCCAAAAATCTCATTTTATCTCTACATATCTCTGCAGCAATGCTATTTTCATCAGCTAAAACCAGCATACTCCCAATGAAATAAAGAGGTTTATAACTAAAATGTTTATATGAACTGATTTTTCATGCTTTCCCATCATGAATGTTGAGATTATGCTATGCACTTAAGTTGACTTATCAGTATTTTCTTTTTAAAAAAAATAACATTGATATTGTTAAGTAAGCATAGAATTATATGAACTTGCCTAGAAAAATAAATCATACAGTTTCATCTCGTAATTTGTTTTGATCTTACTACAATTTTTTTGAACTCTCAAGGAGCACTGTCACTAGTATCTTGGACTCAGATACAGGCTTGGTATAATTTATTTATTCAAGTAATTCTATCTGAAGATGCAATGCTATTCTTCAGTATATTTTTTTTTTCCTTGGGAAATATTTTTTTCATCTTTTACAGAGAAGCTCACTAACTTTAATAAAATACCTGAAATATTTGAAAGAAAGGTGCTACATCAGCATTAGATATTATTAACAGCATTTGTATTCTTTAGCTTCAGTGATGAAGCTGGTCCTTTCAGAGCAGTGGGTTCTTGATACGATTATCACCTGGGAGATATTCATCACAGATGTCCTTTGGATATAGGACATATGTTGAGAACATCCATGCCTGTATTCATAAATATACACCCTTAAGACCACACATTTCACATTCCACAGATGTTTGTAATCAAGTCTCTGTCACTGCAGGTGACATCATGGCCTTGATAAGAACTTGGAGAAGAATACTTCTGTCCAATAGTGACAGAAAAAAAAACAAAAAAACAAAACAAAACAAAACAAAAAAAAACAATGCCAGAATAACATTTCAGGACTGTTTTCCAAATGCCTCCTAAGGCCAAATTCTATGTAAAGCTGGCAAACAACGTTCCACATCCTCAACATTTTAAATATCTGGTTTTTGAATGCTTTTTGCAGTTCATCTTTATGCAAAAAGGTTTTCCTTCCTTCCTTCCTTCCTTCCTTCCTTCCTTCCTTCCTTCCTTCCTTCCTTCCTTCCTTCCTTCCTTCCTTCCTTCCTTCCTTCCTTCCTTCCTTCCTTCCTTCCTTCCTTCCTTCCTTCCTTCCTTCCTTCCTTCCTTCCTTCCTTCCTTCCTTCCTTCCTTCCTTCCTTCCTTCCTTCCTTCCTTCCTTCCTTCCTTCCTTCCTTCCTTCCTTCCTTCCTTCCTTCCTTCCTAGTTCCTTCCTTCCTTCCTTCCTTCCTAGTTCCTTCCTTCCGAGTTCCTTCCGAGTTCCGAGTTCCTTCCGAGTTCCGAGTTCCTTCCTTCCGAGTTCCTTCCTTCCTTCCGAGTTCCTTCCTTCCGAGTTCCTTCCTTCCGAGTTCCTTCCTTCCTTCCGAGTTCCTTCCTTCCTTCCGAGTTCCTTCCTTCCTTCCGAGTTCCTTCCGAGTTCCTTCCGAGTTCCTTCCTTCCTTCTGAGTTCCTTCCTTCCTTCCGAGTTCCTTCCTTCCGAGTTCCTTCCTTCCGAGTTCCTTCCTTCCTTCCGAGTTCCTTCCTTCCTTCCGAGTTCCTTCCTTCCGAGTTCCTTCCTTCCTTCTGAGTTCCTTCCTTCCTTCCGAGTTCCTTCCTTCCGAGTTCCTTCCTTCCGAGTTCCTTCCTTCCTTCCGAGTTCCTTCCAAGTTCCTTCCGAGTTCCTTCCTTCTGAGTTCCTTCCTTCCGAGTTCCTTCCGAGTTCCTTCCGAGTTCCTTCCGAGTTCCTTCTTATGTCATTATCAGTCTGGGGTAAAAGCATGGAGAAAAACAAAAAAAAAAATCTTGATCATTTTATCAAGACAATTAATACTTTAAATATGATTGTCTCATCAGAAGATTTTTTTTCCTACTTTTTGAGTCATATTTTCATTCCTCCAGATAAATTAGAGCATGACTATCTGCAGGCATTTCTACGAATTCTCTGATTTGGAATATAGCATCAAGTTTCTCTTCTCCTATTTGCATGTTCATAATACAGCCAATTTTGTATGTGCCCTGTGCCTTTGACTTTGTCTCTATTTTATTTTATATTGGAAACTGAAATTTTCCTTCAGCAACTGACATAAAAAAAACTTCACTAAATAAATTCTCCAGTCCTGGCGTTGTCTATTGTATATTTATATATATATATGCATATACACACACATATACACACACCTGCACATATATGTAGGGCTGTATTGTAGAGAAAGAAGACTCATCTTTGTTTTAAATCTGAGAGAAAACTTTTTTAGTTGATTCTAAACCAAAATACACTTTTAACCATTTAAGCTTTTCTAAAAAAAAAAAAGTCTATCTATAAAGTCTTGATCTGAAGCATAAATATGAAAATGGCTTAGATTATAGATAAAACAATTTTCAGCACATAGTTTGTGGGCAAACTGTAAGTGACCTCTGGAGCCTTATCTAGCAACAAGGCATTCACCACAGCAAGGACAAGCTGGCACCTGCAATCTCTGTTCTTTTAAAATGCCTCCTCAGAGCTGTCAGTGCTGTCTTTGTCCCCTTCTGTACTGACCTGCAGGCGTAGGCAAGTGTCTTCTCCACCCTAAATAACATGATACAAGATAGAAGGTGTGATCAGATCCCATCTGACCTACATGTCTGAAATTCTTTTCTATGAGAAAGACATTATGGCAGAAAGCTCAGAAGCATTCCTGGAACAGTTTGATGTCTACTCCTCCTGTACTCCTAGGAAGAACCACAACGATTTTGTAATTGTTGCTATCAATACAAGGATTGCATCCATACAAATATATATTTTTTCTCCTAAATTGTATTCTTGGTGTAAAGCATATTCGATCCATATGAGGCCCAGCATAGCTGGCAGTGTGACCACTTTGCTCTGTGCTATAAAGGCAGTGTCTCTTTACTGTGGAGTGATCCCAGGCATGCACCCATCACTCAACAACCAAACCAAACTGTGAATGTGCTATTAACAGTGTGTCAATTGAAAGCAGAGCACGGGGAGGGCAGTGCTGTGCAGTGCTGGTTCAAGTGATGGCAAATAATTGTGCACATTTTAACACATTGGCTAAACCCAATGCTATCAACAGTGAAGAATGTGCAGCCTTGCTTTCCATTTTGATAAAGGAGTTTGAGAGTAGATTTCAAGGTTGCAAAATAAATAAAATAAAATAAAATAAAATAAAATAAATAAAATAAAATAAAATAAAATAAAATAAAATAAAATAAAATAAAATAAAATAAAATAAAATAAAATAAAATAAAATAATAATTTATGTTTGTAGCATCATTTTCAGTTGATATAAATATATTACCTGAAAATTTTCAAATGGAATGTATAAAGTTGCAATCAGATTTTCAACACAAAAATCTAATCACATTTCTTTACCAGACTTTCCTGCGATCTCTCTTACCAGAGAAAAATATCCAATGGTGGGGACGAAGGTTCTTTCCACTTGAAGCCAGACTGCCCTTAGCATCAAAACCTCCATAACAAAGGAAAAAAGGCGGGTCATTTTTATTGGTGATTCAGTGCTGAAGGGAGCAGAAAGTCTGATATACAGACCAGACACAGGGAGATCTGCTGCCTCCCAGGAGCCGGGGTTAGAGAAGTAAGAAAGAAACTTCCTTTCCTACTATGGCCCTCAGGTTATTATACCCTACTGTTTTTCCAGGTAAGCAGTGATGAAATAGGAAGAACTTACCTAAGGTCTCTGAAGAGGGACTTCAGAGCCTTGGAGTGACTTGTCAGGGGTTCAGGAGCACCAGTTGTGTTCTCCTCTATCTCCCCAGTTATAGAAAATGATGGGAGACTAAACACAATGGGCTGACATATTAATACTTGGCTCCGAGCCTGGTATGCCTGTCAGCGGTTTGAGTTTTTGAACTTGATTCAATTCACACGAGCCAGGACTGTTGGCAACCAATAGGAATAGCTTACCCCACCGTTGGAAAGGGGTTTTACTATGGGAGTTGACTAGATTGATTGACTGAGCTTTAAACTAGGTGTGAAGTGGGGTAGGGGTGAAACTGGGGTCACTAGAAAGGAGCCAGTATGTAACATGCCAGGGCTTGTGGGAGGGGATGTGCTAGTAAGATGCCAGTCTCATGTCTTTGTGAAGGTGAACAACACACATTTTTGTAAGAGGAACACAAAGGTTAGTGTGAGTTTTGTTGCCTGGGAAATACCTGAGTATAGACATGAAGTGGCCCAGCTCAGGTGCATTTACAGTAATGCACACAGCATGGGTAACAAACAGGAGGAGCTGAGGGACATTTTTTGGCCAGAAAACTATGACATAATTATGATCACAGAAATGTGGTGGGATGATTCACACAGCTGGAGTACTGTGATTGATGGATGCCAACTTTTCAAAAGAGATAGGCAAGGCAGGAAAGGCAGTGATGTGGCCCTCTGTTAAGAGAAATGGTGAATGTCTGGAAATTACTCATGATGATGATAGGTTTGAGGGCTTATGAGTCAGAATCAAATCAAAGTGCAGTAAGACTGACATTATGGGAGTCTGCTACAGGCCACCCAATCAGGATGAAGACGTGGATAAAACATTATATAGACAGCTGGGTGAGGTCTCATACTCTCTACCTCTTGTTCTTGTGGGGGCCTTCAACTTCCTAGACATATGCTGGAATTACAACACAGCAGAAAGGCAACAATCCTGGAGGTTCCTAGAGGGGAAGACAACTTCCTGTCTCTGCTGGTGAAGGATTCAACAAGGGGAAGCAAAATCCTGGACCTGTTGTTTGTTAACAGAGAAGGTATTTTGGAGGGTTGGAGGATGTCTTGAGCAAAATGATCATGAAATGATAGATTTTTCAATCCTTGATGAGACACAGAGGGGAGTCAGCAGAACTTCCACCTTGGACTTCAGGAGGGCAGACTTTGCTCTCTTTCTAACCAAGGTTGAGAGAGTCCCTTGAGAGGTAGTTTTGGGGTCATGGGATCCCAGGATTGTATTAGTTTCAATAAGGCCAAGTGTTTGGTATTTTATTTTGGTCAAAACAACCCCAGGCAACCCTACAGGCTTGGGGAGGAGTGACTGGAAAGCTGCCTGATGGAAATGGACCTTTGTGTGCTAATGGGCAGTCAGCTGCAGATGAGCCAGCAGTGTACCCAGGTGGCCAAGAAGGCCAATGGCATCCTGGCCTGTATCAGGAATGGTGGGTGAGCAGGACTAGGGAAGTCATCCTGCCCCTGTAATTGGCACTGGTGAAAACCCACCTCAAGTTCTGTGTATAGTTTTGGTTACCTCAATACAGAAAGGACATTGAGGTGCTGGAGCAGGTCCAAAGGAGGGCAACAAGGTTTGAAAAGGCTTGAAGAATATGCCTTATGAGAAGCAATTGAAGGAATTGGGGCTGTTTAGTCTGGGGAAGAGGAAGATGCAGTGAGACTTTATTGCTCTCTTAAAATACCTGAAAGATAATTGTGGTGAGAGAGGGATTGGGAAGGGATTCATGTTGGATAGAAGGAAAAACTTCTTTACAGAAAGCATTCTTAAGCACTGGAATAGGCTCTCCATGGAGGTGGTTGAGTCACCATCCCTGAATGTATCTAAAACCCATTTGGATGTGGTGCTCAGGGACATGATTTAGCAGTGGGTTGTTAGAGTTAGGGCGGTATGGTTAGGTTGTAGTTGAACTCAATGATCTTGAAGGTCTTTAGTAACCCGAGCAATTCTATGATTCTGTGATATGCTTCACAACCAAACCTCATTCATGTCATCACTTTTTGGCAGAATGTATGCTTGTGAACAATTGTCAAAGATGAAGATTAAAATTTCACAAATATGTCTGATGAACACCTTGAGAGCTCACAGAGAATTGTATGCTTCCACTGAATAGTGAAAGTGCATGAAAGTGCATAGCTAATGGTGGTAACTGTTGAAAATCAGTGTGTTGTAATTGAGAATCTGCTTTATCAAATGGTGTTATTGCGCTTTTTGTATCTGTTGTAGATTACATGGAAACAAATAGGATACATTATTTTCAGAGCAACTTCTGTGTATATGGTCCAAGACAATTCCTCTTTACTCAGTGTAGCCTAGGCAAGCCAAAATGTTGGACACGTGGTATATATGATCTCCAGAGAGACCTTCTAGCCTCAGCAGCTATGCAAATACTGGATAGTTACTGGATGCAGTGTGATGGGAAGAGATAGAGGCTGGCCATCAATAGTCAGTTGAAGGTGGTGTGTACTTGACTGAAGCATACTTATGCATTTTATCTAGGCCACCACAGAACTCTAGAGTCATAAAATCCTACACAGAGGTTCTCATATTCATATTTACTTTCACAGGAAGTCCCATGAAATCCTCTGAAATCGTTGCTGATTCATGAATGTTAAGCTAGAGGGAAAAGCAGATCATACATTTATGAAACAATTAACGAAATTTGTCACTACTTGGCATAAAATTTCAGAACTGAAAATTTTAAAAACAAACTACAGAGATCCATATATGGAGGAAGTTGGTCCTATTTGGGAATTCTAGTCTGGCCTTTTCCATCTATGATTTTTCAATTTTGTTATGACTCTTAGACTCCTTGCAAAATCTTTGTCGAGGCAACCTGTTTCTGCAGGTCCATTATTCTCAGGGGTCTTATTAGCTTTGGTAGTTTATATTTTATACGAGTAAGACCTTTCTAAAAAGAATGTCTTTGAGAACTGCTAAATCCTAGCTGTTTTATGTGCTAGACTGATAAATAACATTTAAAAAAGCAAAACAAACAAATATCTGTTTAAAAAGAATGCAGCTACATCTAGAAGGATGGAGAGGGAAAGAAGAGAAGGAAGAGATGAATAATCACATGCTGGAGGATGGGGAGTGGGGATGGGAGTGAGGGTGGAGATGAGAATCAAGACAGGAACAGAAATAGAGGTGGAGAAAGAGATGTAAATGGGGATGAGGATAAGAATGTTTTCCCTTTCACAAAAACGTGCCTCTACTATTTTCATGTAGTATTTAAATTTCATAGCAGGAAAGGTAACCTCATCATGCAAAAAAAAAAAAATCATAGACATAAATAAATATTTTTCAAGGACTGTCCTAGCAACAGAACCAACTTCCTACTCACAGCAGCTGGAGGATAACCGAGATTGCCAATACATGAATACAACAACTACCTCTGTTACTTTAAACAAATACAGCACTTTTCAATTTTCTGGTGCAGTAGTGTATAGGTTATTTTTCCACAGGTCGACAAGTGCTTGAATTCCAGTCTGAATGCTTGAATTATTTATTGAATGAACAGTTTTCACTTTGTCCTGTTGTCTCTGAAGATCACAACATGAATCAGTGTTAGGGACATGGATATGGTTCAGGACTCCATCCCCAGTGCTGAGCTCCAGATGTCAGGCAGATGGCACCAACACACAGAAGAAAGGGACAAGAATAGAGACTGGCCTGGGAAAGACAACTCACATCTAGTTTTGATCACATCATAGCATGCAATGACTGTTCAACGATGTGACAGTAGGTGCAAGGAGAATTCATATTCTTTAGGAATGAAAGCAAGGGAAAGGAATGCCAACTTCAGAGCACTGCATTTTCACAGAAAAGAGAAACAATGTAGAAAAGCCAAAGTAATGACAAGAAGCAGATTAAACTGCAGAAAAGAAAACACAAAATACTGGAAATAAGGCACTTCTCCTTTTCTGTAAATTGTTTACATGTTTAAATTGTTTACATGGCAGGCAGATATCATAGTTGGTATAGGCAGACAAAAGATTAGCACTGTGTTCCTTTATAGGACATATAGATACTTCATATTTCATGAGTTTGGTTTATTGTTTTTTTTGTTTTTGTTTTTTTCCACTGGCGTTAGGTTTTTTATTGTTTTTCCTTTATTTTTTCCTCACTAATTCATCTTTCTTTGCATTATAAATAATGCATACATGGCTTGCCATCTATTTATTGGCATCAAATACATTCTTGCAAAAGTGCTAACTTTCACATATTGTTGTGCATTTTGCAGGATGTGGGTATTTCCCAGTGACTGAGAAATACAAGTGTACTGACAGTATATTTCCAGAATGTTCTGTACATGTTGAGATGTTTTGCTCACACTTGCCAAGGAACCAGGCTGAGCACCAGCATATTGTATATACTCCCAGCTACAATACGCCAGCTCCCCATCCTGAAATTGGCACCCTGAGGCAGTCTGATTCACCCAGCTACAAGTCATCTGTTTGCTCACCTGTTATGTGATATACCTATAGTAGCAGGGATTAGAACAGGGTTGTGTGATCGTGCAAATATTGTCTTTAAAATTATTAATGCAACAATGCTGGTAGTGCATTACTGTAAGCAAAGAATTCTTACTTCTTAACCCACAGTGTATGAAAATCAGAGAGAAACTTAACATACATACATATATGACATAACAAAAATATTTATGATTTAATTTGTTTTAAACTTTTGTTCTTTAAAAATCTTTGTGTTTTGAAGATAATTAACAATGAGTATTGTAAAGTATCAAATTTTATTACACCATAACACCTTCAGATGGATTAACAGGCACCAATTACATTGAACATAAAAGTAACAAACTCTAGACATTTCTATTTAAAGCCACTTTTAGAAATATATCATTAATTATGCAATTACATAATTGTGCTTCAAAAGTAGTAAAAGTATTTCAGTGCTTTACATTTTTTCTTCATGCTCCACTTTTAAGAATACAGTTATTTGATTTTAAATTTTGCTTTTTTTCTTTGGAAGGAATATTTTAAGCAGACAGTAATTATTTTTAGCCCTGTTTGTTATAAGAAAGAGTAAGTGGTGAAAAATTAGTTAGGATCTTTTCCTTTTTAAATATGGTATGTTATTATACTCCAAATTAAACTCCAAGGTGACCTTAAATATACTGTTTAAACTTTCTTGTAGGTAAAAATGAGAGTACATAACACCTTATGATTCCATAATATTTGTATATCCAATACAGAATTAATGTGGTTTGATTGAAATGTCCTCTAGAAATGCCCACTACATGACATGGTTTTTGTTATTGATCTGTGAAACCAGTAATAAAATCATACAATAGTTCAAGTAAGTTAGAGCAACTGTAGGTATCCCTCATAGTTTATTCACAGGGTACCTACTGCAGGTACCACACAGGCAGCAATATTACAAACTAGATAATTATAGTCTTTGCCATGACTGTCACAAGTCCAAGGGTCCGGATGGGAATGGAATGGAATTAAATCTAGCCAGTGACTGGTCATAAGTGGTGCTCCCCAGGGATTGGTATTAGGGCCTGTCCTCTTTAATATCTCTATTGATGACCTATATGAAGAGATTGAGTGCACCCTCAATAATTTTACAGCTAACACTAAGTTGGCTGGAAGTGCTGATTTGCATGACAGTAGGAAAACCCTACAGAGAGATCTGGACAAGCTAGATTGATGGGCTGAGACCAATTTTATGAGCTTAAAGAAGACCAAGTACTGGGTCTTGTACTTTGATCATTGCAATCCCAGGCAGCGCTACAGGCTTGGGACAGAGAGACTAGAAAGATGTGCAGAGGAAAAGGATCTGGTCATGTTAATTGACACCTGGCTAAAAATGATCTAGCAGTGTGCTCAGTTGACCAGGAAAACCAATGGCATCCTGACTTGTATCAGAAATAGTGCAGCCAGAAGGAGCAAAGGAAATAATAATCACCCTGTACTCAAGGGGGGGCCGCACCTCGAATACTGTGTTCAGTTTTGTCCCTTCACTGCAAGAAAGACACTGAGGCCTTGGAGCGTATCCAGTGACGTGCAATGAAGGTGTGAAGGATCTGGAGGACAAGTCTTATGGGAAGTGGCTGAGGGAGCTGGCGTTGTTCAGTTTGGAGAAGAGAAGGCTCAGGGGAGACTTTATTGCTCTCTACAACTCCCTGAGGCAGGTTGTGATAAGGTGAGTCTCAGCATCTTCTCCCAGGTAGTAGTGATAGGACGAGAGGTAGTGTCCTCAAGTTGCCCCAGAGGAGGTTCAGGTTGGATAATAGGGAAAAAGACTTCTCTGATGAGTGGTAATGTTTGGGAATACGAGAAAGTATATTCAGCGCAGAAGCTGTGGAGCAGGATAAACAGCACGAGAAAGGAAGGCTGAGAATCAAGGACACTCCAGAAGAAAAGGAAAACAAGTTCAAGTAAGCTGTGTGATGACAGACCCTGATTGGAGGAAGAGTGTGTGGCTTGGAGTGACTCATGACTCCTATTGGATGAGCACCAGTATGAACGGTTAGGGAGTGTTTGTGGAGTATTTTGTTGACATAGAAAGGTGGGTGGGAAAGTTACAAGAGAAATTTGTGAATGTATACAAGGGATGTTAAAACCTGTAATAAATGATTTGGTTCATCCACATCTGAGTCCATGCATTGGAATGAGGGTCGTGATTAGAGGGCATGCTGGGGATGGGTTGACAGTTCGACTAGATGATCTTACTGGTTTTTGCCAATCTTAATTATTCTGTTCTTATATGATTCTAACTCTCTCATTCCTCACAAAGGAATCAGGGAAAGAAAGCCTTGATCAAAGTATACTCAGATTCCAAAAGAATAGTCTATACAAGGGAAATTTTAATTTTTCAGGCCCAGTTAGCACATTTATTGGTCCTCATACTGCTCTATAAAGTATATTCTTCATGAATCATGTATAAAGTACCATTTCTGCTCTTTTATTCTCATGTTCTTAGACTCTCTCTTCCACAAAGAATTGTTCTTTTCACAAATCTTTTGTCATTATGAGACTTCAGCCAAGTCCGGTGTCTCAGTCAAAGCTGAACATTCCGTTTGAATTCTCAGATTAGTCTTCACTTTCCTGGTTGTAGAGAGAGGATTTTTGAACAGTTAAGCTATGCACTTACCTTTGGGAAGGGAATTATCTCCTGAAAGGAAATGGTTTCCTAAAGCTTTTCCTTCTTACTTCTCTGCTAGCAGATTTTGAAATGGCATTGTGAGATTCTCCACAGCACCCAATGACAGTGAGACACAGAGATGGCATCTGAGGAAGTGAAAAGGGAATAAAGTTTAAATGCCATACACTGCATATGAAACTTAGAGATATTTTACCATCATGTTCCACATCTTTCTGTCTCACAGCACCCTCACTGTCTGCAGTTTAAGTCCCATTTCAGTTCACTCCTTCCAGTTATTTACATATCCATCCCCTAAATTTCAAATATTATTTTAAATATTATTTTATCAGCGATATCTGAATGCCCTTGAAAAACTATTCTTGGCATACAAAGAAACAGAACATTTTCTGAATACCCCAACTGTTGCCAAGCTATGTAACACCTGTTTTAAATGCAGGCTGGTCAGCTAAGTATCATTTTAAATTTATTTATCATCTTCCATTGTCCTTCTTAGGATTGTAATACTCAGGCATAGAAAAGGATATTAATAATAGGTAAAATCTCTGTAACTTCGGTATTATTCTAGTTTCCTTTTTGTGTTAGCATACTACTGACGTCATAATATTGACTTTACTAGGTCAACTTGCTCTACCAGTAGAATTCAACCATTTATGTGATATATTGCCATGTTTACGTTCCTTAATTGCATACACCTATTTTTCTACCACAGATCTTTGCTCTGGAATATCCGTAGAAGGATTTATAACTTGTATGTCTCCCCTGTCTTTCTTCCAAAAGACAACAAGATAATTAAACCATATTGTCATTATAACATGTAATTTACATTATTAAAAATAAGCAGCTAGATTTCAAGGATTCTTTTGGACTTGTGGTCTGAGTGTAGAGTTCAGCAGTCAGGATTGCTAATTTGTAAACTGTCTCCCTCTTAGAGTAATATTTCTGGGGAAACTTTAATTTTCCTATTTTAGTATTTAACTCTGTTAACTTATTTACTATGTCTGTCGCTTATCTACTATGTCTGCCACTCTAAACTAATCAAGAGAACTAATCCTTGTAAAAGTGTAGTTGGGATATCACTTAAAGAGGAAAGATAGATAACATTGCACTCAGGAGTGATAGCACTATGGGTGACATAGTCCCACAGTCTGCTCCTCGAGTGTGCTCACCAAGGTATATTCGGAGCATTCCTAGCTCTTCATTTCATTAATTTATGGCTTCACTTAATCTTCTGGGAAGTAGAAAGGTTTTTTTACAATAATTACTTTTATTTTTTTTTCAACTTATCTATCCTTCCCAGAGTTTCTTGCAACAAGTGAGTCAAGGTACTGAACACTGTAAAATAAATGTACGCAATAATTCCAGTGGTGTTAAAATTAAATAACAGAAAACAGATGAAATAAATTATGTGAATATATACACAGTGGCCACATAGGTAACATTAAGATAGCAAATGCTCAAAAAGCACCTGAAAAGCTATAACTTGGAAGCAAATTATGTTGACAAACATTGATATACTTTCTGTGATGCTGTTATGGTTTTATGATTTTTGTTGTATTATTGATATTCCACATCATAACATCATGTTGTGTACTGGGAGTTAAAGAGTTAATGCTCCAGCTCCGTGGATCATCAATAGTTCCAGGTATACCTTTCTCAGAAGAGAAGAAGAACTACATTCACCAGAGGGCTGTGCGATGCTTTGCATTTTACGTATTTATGCTCAGAGGGAAAGATAAAAACTGTCTGCGGTCACGGGACCATCTCTCTTCCCTTCGGGATGGAGCTCAGCAGTGGGTGTTTGTTGCAGCCTTCCTCCTTCAGTTACCGTAAGACCTTCATTGGACACACACTCTCTCTCTCTTGCTAATTTTATTTGATTCATTTGCCTCAATTCTAATTATATTATGCTATTTTCCTTTCTGATATCTTATTTAGTAAGTTAGCTTTCCCCCTCAGATTGTTGCCGCTGTTTTGTTCCTAGGCCTGTCTCCACCCTCCTTTTTCCCTTTCCCCCTTCCCCTTCCCTAGGGTGTGGGCCCGTGGGTCCCCTGCCTCAATTGTCACGGTGCCAGGTCAAACTGTCCTGCAAACCGTTTACAGATGCAAAACACAGTAGGTCCTGTCTGCCATCCAAAAATTCCCAACTTTATGGAAAATTACAAATAAAATGAGAAAGGGATTCTCTATTGAGACCCCACTCACTAAAACTATTCAGTGTTTCTAAAGTTATGTATTATTGATTTAATGATGCTATTAGTAATATCTGTAGAGAATATACATATATACGTAATTACCATTTGGGACACTATCTCAGTAGAAAAAAATATCTAATTCCACTAATTAATGCTACTTCTGTTACTGTTAATGGTACACTGTATACATGTTAATAATGTTATTATCAGCAGCAATGAATTTTAATTAGCATTTATGTGTAGAAATATAATTCAAAATAAACACATACATTCTGATCAGTTCGTGTTATTAAATTAATTGCATACTTATTTCCAGAGGTAAAATATCAGTTAACAAACAAATCCACCGTTCACTGCATAAGAAAGTTAAAACCTCATACATGAATCAGAAATCTAGAGACCCTATCCCTAACCAATACCCCAAATCGGACTCTTGTATTCAACACTCATTTGGGTACAAAATATGAATTATTACTACATAATGTTCTGGCTCAGAGGATGTACTCTGCATGACAATAAAGTTAGGAACAGCAATCTTGAAGAATAGAAAAAAAAAAAAAAAAAAAAACAACCAAACAATAAATAGCTGATCCATAGCCACCCAAAGAGTATAGAGAATTTCAATAAATGTAATCCAGACCTTATGAAAGATGTTTCATTGCTTTAGCTACAAAACATTAGAGATATGACAGATCAGTCACTGTTTTTATAGAGACTTGAAATGTGTAGCAGTTTCAGAGTGTAATTTGAGCTTCCTTCGTCTATGAAACTACAGAAATTGGAAGAAGAGACTCGTGGAATTTGGAGAATTATCAGTATCCTGAAATCCATCAGTTTATATTACTTATTTTAGTCCTCTTTAAGGGCATGTTGCAGTGACCAGTACTGATATAAGGAAATCAGTACAGAACAAAGTACTCCTTTCTCATATTACAAGCATAAATGTTCAACAATATACCTAGGTTTTGCAAACGATTTATAAAAGGATTAGAAGGCTTATTTAAGAGAGCCATCTTTGACTCTAAGGAAATTCCAGTTAGAGGAAGAGGTAGAACAGACATAGCTGCATACTCTTTTGATTCCTATATCTTACATGATTTGTGAAATACTAGTACTCTTCTCTGCAGGTTCATGAAGAAAACATTCATAAAAATTTTAAGTACTTCACAAAACCCAGTGAAACTGTCAAAAAAAACCAATCCTCACCCAATTTGAAGCCCTGGTTATATTACATATATTAAAAACTGCATCTATTATGATTGATTTTACTATATTACCAAATTATGTAGTTTACTCTAAAAGTAGTCTCCTGTATATTTCCATGGAAACTTCAACAGATACAAAGAGCATAAAAGCAATATTTAATAGGGCAAATTCTCAGCTACAAGACACTATTTTTCAATAGTGTCAGACTTACCCTCTACTACCATCTGCTACACTACAAAAAGATGTAATGGAATATTGTTGGGAAGGTTCAATCTCTACTTTCATCCCACCAACATTTAACTGTGGTTATGTGGATCAACACAATATAATAAAAGGCATTACTTTTGGAGCAGCCCTCATAGATTCAGCTCTGCTGTTTTGAAAACATCATCAGTATCAACAACGAAAACCCTAAGGTGTAATTAATTTCTCACTCTCTACCAAAAAAGTTTGCTTGTTACTGACACATTAGCAATCCTGATCAGCATTGCTTAATGCTCAGCATGTGCACAGTAAACTGAATCAGTAATCCTGTACATTTGACTGCTCGTGTTGCACACACAAGGGCATAAATGGACAGCATGGACCTCTTTTTGAAACCACAAACCTTCAGTCACATTAACTGAAGGGAAGCCCACAGTCGCTTTAACTCAGGGAGTTAAGAATAGACATATGGAAAAAAAAAAAAAGTGATTCCTTTCTCAGGGCAATGGAAAACACAAAATGGCACAGTGCTATTAAATACATTTAATAGCCGAGACACTCACCTTTTTGTCACGGTCAGTGTTGCAGAGTAAATCTAAACGGGCAATGGGAGCTCTCACACATCATTAAAGAAATTGTCAGTAATCCCTTGAGTCCATCTGTGTTATAATTGGCACTGGTGGTGGAGGAGGATGTGTCAGGTAGAAATGTATTTGCGCACCATCCTGAGATGGCAATAGTGGCAGTTAGCACTCCTTCAGACTCTTAAAACTGCTTTGGAAATCACTGACAGGGGTAAATAAATACAAACAGTTAGATGGTATGTTTTTTTACAGCTGCTGCTCATAGTATCGTGACATTTAAAGTGCAAGTTAAAATCCATCAAGTACAGTAAAAACATAATTACACCATTTATGTAACATGCATTATGTACCTAATAGGAGCAGGGTTAGTCTACCGGAGTCTTGAATCTGTTATGGAGACAATAGTCCAGAATGCTTTGAAAAATTCTAAGTTCATTATTCAATTAGCATATGTGTTCTCCCTAAGAAAATAAAACCATCTGATGAACACAAGATATTTCTACTGTAAATGGAGGGTATGCAATTTAATTCTTAACAAATTGCTTTTGCTTTTAAACTGTGCTATTAGAAGGAAAAAAAAATCCTTATATTCTATCATCACTTTTCAAATTTCACTAAATGGTACTTGGCTACATATTTACCAAAATGTATTTCACACATAAACAATTTTCCTTTCAGTTCGTTCAATTAAAAGCAGAAGTGTGTTTGTCAAAACCCTAATTCTATGTAATACAAATTCTATAGAACAGATTTTAGTTAATTTTATAGCTTTTTCAAGTTTTTCCTATGATAAACATACTTTCCACTAATTGACTGATATTTCACAACTGTAACTGAAATATGTTTAAGTACTTAATGTTGTTTGCTTAAATACTCAGAGCTAGTTCAGCGTGGAGTAAAACTCTCTCACACTTTTTTTCTTTCCTTATTAAATCTACTGAGATGAGACCTTAAGGTGCAACTCTGAGGTAAATCCTGCTCCAAAGTTCCTCTAAGAGACCATTTCCAAAAATGTAAAATCTCCTTGAAACTCAAAAGATCATAGAATCATAGAATGAACCAGAACCCTCTGCTATACTGCAGTTTTCCTACTAACTTTATCTGTTCATCGGTCCATCCTTTCTCATTTGACTTGGAGTGGCAAATGACATTTTCCACAGTTTTCTCTCCCCTATTAGCTTAATTGCTCTTGGACATCTGCAATTTCTCCTCATAAGATTATACCACCTAATTCAACCTATAAATTCCAAGGCCAATTAGAAAAACCAGTATCTGTCCAGCTTTTAGTCCACTCTAATTACAGGAACATACAATTATGCATAAAAAAATTTAACTATTATCCATCTTTTTCAAAGAATGTTAGCATAGGAAAACTTTTTATAATCTCTTAAATCTCAGTGTTAACACTTTGAAAGGAAAACAGATTCATAAATATTCACTTTCATTGGTAAAAACATAGCTGATAATAGAAAAAGATTTTACTATAGATGGAGCAGGTATATTCTTTGGAGTAATTCTTCCTTGATAATTCAATCAGAAGATTCTATTCTATTTTAGCTCCTTGTATCTTTACCAAACTGTAAATCTTGGCATGAAAGTGTCCATTGGGTGTCCTTCTGGGGTGATGATTGATTTTAATTTTTTTAAGGTTTTAGAAAAAGTGATTCAACGATTTCAGAACACAGGGTAATGGAAAAATACTCTTTTACTGTGATGTTAGATTATAACAAATTCATTAGTAACATAGGACTCTCCAAAATAATATCTCCCATTCTTTTCAATGAAAACTACAACAGATAGAAAGAGCACAACAGCACTATTTGATAGAGTGAATTCTCAACTACAAAACACTGTCTTCAAAATAGTCACGACTATGAGCTATGTATTTTCAATAGCAATGAACAGGAGACTACATGTGTGTGAATCCTTCTTTCCTTTTTTGGCTCAAAGCCTGCTTTCTGAGGTATTTCTTGAGATAAGACTCTGACTTGTCTAGGAGGTGAGTGGTTGTTGTCTCCACATGGTGGTGGACATCACTCTGTGGACAGCTTTGCATTTGAAAATATTTCTTTGGAGCTGTTTGCCTTCAAAAGGGAGAGCTCAGGAGTGTTTATTGGCAGAAGATCTGGCCTGTGATCAAATTACTCCAGCTTGCTATGGGAGCCTGGGGGATGATACCATTGTATCCTTTGAAGGCAAGATACAATTTGGCATCTCCCTTCTCCCTCTTATCTGCTGATATGGCCTGGAAGATGAAGAGTTCCAGCTGAGGTCCACAAAACTGAAGCTGCCACTCTAAAGAGAGCTGACTTGACCACTGGATTTATAATTTTGTACTGTAGTTAAAAAATCATTGTCAACCCAACAACACAAACTCCAATGACACAATGACCCATCAGTACTGGAGTGAGCATCTGAACAGCTGTGAGCATCTGTGTTGGAATCCCAGTGGTGACTATCCCTTTCTTGCTTTCTACGAAGACTTCTTGCTTTTATTTCCTATTTCTACTCTATTGTCTGTCTTCCCTTCCCCATCTCCCTAAGCAACTAGAATTTGCAATAAACTGGTCAGGCTAACATCTGACCCGTTGTTTCTTAATCTTGATGTCAAGTACACATGTAACAAAAGAAGCTTCTCTCCCTCCTATAAATTGCAGTGAGACAGCATGTTGCACTCAGAAACCTGCGCCAATGGAGATGACCCACTGTCACTGTTCCTGTTGCCACAGCTGGAATGGACCACCTACTCCCTCACTGTGCTCACATCCTCTGGCTGTTCTCCATAAAAGTTCAGCAAGCATCAATGAATATCAGTGTGTACTATCTTTTCCATATGGAGGAATTCAGTGACACATTTTTGCTTTGCATGCGCTCCCAGTGTCACACACCATTTTGTCAGACTCTTCCTCTGCTGCCATCACATGGCAATAAAATATAACAATATCTGTGGGAAGGTTCAACCTCTACTGCCGTACTGGCATCACATGCTAATGTAATAAAATAGGAGGCATTACTTTTGGAGCAGTCCTTGTATTAGAGTAACAGACTGACATGTTAGAGGAATGAGTTTTAAAGCCAGGAGTACACCTCCAACCATCCCAGTGGCACATCTGCATTTTTCTGTGCTGGAACCTCCTGAAAACTGTCCATCTACACAGCTTGGAAGGTACTCCGAAGGTTTAGCAAATACATTTCTCACAGATTCTTCCTTTCAGCTCAGAATTTTAATGGAGCAAATTTTGCATCTACAAAGTGATTGAGCATGGTACAGACCACAATTGCAAAGACTAACTGTGAGTAAGAGTGCTAACTTGCTCAGATGACATGGAAGTGAAGGAAATATGAAAAAAAGCATTGCAACTTCTGAGGCAAACACCAAAAAAAAAACAAAAAAAAAACAAACCATGTGGCATTAGGTAACCATTGAAGCAGCAGATTCTGACAAGGAACCTCAGAGAGTAAATGCAAGTGATGACAGGGAAAAGAGTGATCTGTGAAAAAATAGCGTCTGGGAAAAAGAAAATAAGGAATACTCACTGGGAAATAGAGCTTTAAAAGTTACATGAATGATAAATTCTGATCAAAAATCATGACAGGTGTGGAGAAAGAGAAATGAAGAAACAGGGCAAAAGTACTAAAGCAAAAGCAGGACTTACCCTAGAAATTTGGAGGTTCCACAGAGACAGGAAGGGATCAGCTATGTAAGGATATTATTTGCCAGAAGTGTCAGACAAGTTGCAGTACCCTAGGACGCTGCTAGTCAAAACTCTGAGAAGCGGATAGAAGGGGTTACATTCACCCATAGATTAAAGCCTGGAGGAAAACCCATGACTGATGGCAAACTGCTGTACAAATCCAACAAAATCATGCCTAGCCAGTATGCAGTTTTATGCCTCTTGTAATACTTCTTTTAAAAATCTATTATACTTACTATGTTTCTGTATGTTGGGATTCCTGATTTGTGTGCGTAGTTTTCTTTTAAGAGATGGAATTTACAGATTGATATATGGGTCGAAATGGTACAGATACAGTGTCAAAAAGTGAGAAAGTATTTGTTAACATTAATAATTTCCTTTACTACTACAGTCTACTTCCCCATATTAGTTCTTAAGTTGAGGTTTTGTTTATTCACTTGAGAAATTGACATGAGAAATGGAAAGAGGATGTCAGGATTTTCTGTTTCTGACTTTGTGGCAAAAACATTTCCATTAGGAAATTGCAGCACATAACCCTTGAAGTTCCTTTGAAATAGATCAATTCACTTCAGTAGCACATGTAAGCATATTGAGGTACCTGTGATCACAATACTAGTAAGACATCCTGTGCTTTAAAACCCAATAGTTTTGATTGTTGCAGATGGTACTGAGACATTAACAAAGTAGAGTATATTCCATGGTATTGGTTATTGGTGCAGCTGTTAAGTTAATGCAGTCAGTATATATTCAGTTTTAATTGTAGGCACATTTTATTTGAGCTTTCATAGTACAGCTGTTCTGTGAGTTATCTCGCAATATACATACATATTTTGTAAGTGATAATCTCCACTCAAGTGCATACCTTTAGGAATTTATTTAGTTAAGGGTCTTAAGATGAAAGATCAGTGATCGGATAGCTGTTTTTCCTTCAGAAAATCTTTTAAGTTCGCAAAGTGATCTTCTTTTGTCCTTTCACCTGCCAAGTCACCATCAATAACATTTGTGATTAGAATAAATAAATTTATTTTATCAAATTAATGCCACCTTTAAATACCTATATTTGATCAGGAATTCAGCCTGTTAACATTTGAATTAAACAGCTCTTTCTTACTTGAAGAGAGAGAGCTTCAGTCTAGTTTATTCTGTATTATTTTCAAACAGGGTGTTTCAAATTCACTATTCCTGGTAAACTCCTTTGGTTTGCTTTTGTTGAATTTCAGGGGGAAAAAAATAAATGTACTGCACATTCATGGCCATGGGAATTCTCCTCATCTGATTCATTAACAGAAAGACACAAGGACATTTTTCATTATGTGTTGTGGCATCTTCCATCTTCAAGAGCCAAAATGGTATTTTCAGATGTATTATGAAATAGATTGTTGTTCCTTGGTTTATAAGAACAGAACTTTGACTATCATTGTTAGATATTTAATATCAAATGTGTCTGTTTTTCTCTAACTGTGAAAAGAAATAAAAATAAAAGTAAAAAAAAAAAGAAAAGAATAAATGAAAATAGCTCCACATCTTTGGAAAAAATCAGGCCACTTATATTTAGGTATTGAAATATGAGTTAAGAACCTAAATTTAGTATATACCTCTGTCTGCGTTGAGAAGACATGGACTCTGACTGCTCTGCAGTCAAAACGAGGGCAGTCTTTTCATTCTTCATGCCCTTGAATATTGTGAGATTTGGACTGGGAATGTACTGATATTTCTCTTTGTTACTATCCAGTTCCTCATGCTGCTGGAACATTCAGATATCACTCTGGATTGTTCTTCCAAAATTCTGTGGTGCTCAGAGAGTCTTTAATTTCTCATTTTGTTTTTCTGTTCTTTGAGGACTCCAAATCACAACATCCCCTAACTTATTTGCTGTCTGAATATTTATTAGTAGACAGGGATGGCCACGGTCATAAACAGATATGTTCTTCCTCCATTGTTCATTCCTTTGTGCATTTTGCTCCCATGTACAGCAGAAGCTTTGCTCCATGTTTGTAGAGTCAATCTCCAGGGGACATTCGATCCTCCATGTGCATATGGTGAAGATCAAGCTGGAAGGAATGAGTACTGCTATGGTTTTGCTATTCCCAGCACACTAACTACTATGTTGTACCTCCGCAACTAAATCAATGCATTGTACTTGATATAAGATGTTCTAGGTACCTCTCCCAAGGTTAGGAAAGCAAGCAGAGAATATGATTCTCCAGATCTCTTCTGTTCTTTATCCTACCTCTGAAACTACAAAGTTATTTTGCACTTGAACAAACCTCTCAGAAAAGTAAAAGGAACTCTTTCTGATGATCACTTCTGTGTCAGCAGCCAGGAGATCAGTTTTTAAGAACCTGTTATTCTGGCTTCCTGTGGATAGGTCCTCAAAAACCTGTTACACTCAATAGAGAAGCAGCATATAAATGGGACTGGGATAAAACAAAGACATTCAAAGCTTTCAAATGGCTCTCCTAGTAGCTGTGGCTTCTAAAGAGACAAGGGAATTCCATCTGTGAGTACCACAGAATTGTTAGTCTGTTATTCGATGTCCATGATTATGGCAACATACTGACAATACCTGTAGCAACAGGTACAGTACCAAATCATACTGACAACATACTGACAATACCTGTATATTTTTATATATACAAACAGGTAGTACTCAGCCTATTTACTCTTAACCTGGGCAGTGAAAGCTAACGCCAAGGTTTTCCAACAAGGAACAAGATGTCCTCACTGCCTTTAAGTTCTGTAACTAACTGCAGAACTCCATCACCCTGTCTTACAAGGCCATGGATCAATGAAACAATAAATTCAATTTACACATTTCTGTTTCAGGATCAAAAAAGACATTCTGGCATGATATATGCATTGATATAAAGCCATGGTATGCTTCTTCCTACTGCTTCCAAAGTTTTTCAGATATGCTAATTTTCTCCCAGTCTTTTTGTTGGACCAGCTGTCATCTGTCTGCACATATGAAAATTCAGGTGGTTCCTGTCCCCAAAGGTTGGTGATTTTTGTTTACCTGTTTGTTTTCTACAGGAACTTCTTCCCATTGCTAATGCCTTCAGTTTGTTAATTATCTGCTATTACAGAAAGCCTCCATGGTTGGCTCTGAATCTGTTCCTGTTTGCCGAAGGCATATCCACACATAATTCTGCTTATTCTAAAAAACTTCTTATAACTCTAATTATGTAACCATGAGGAGCTGAGTGGGCCTATTCCAGAGGACAAAATCCTTCCAATACTTAAAGTGACTTTATAAATGGGAGAGAAAGAGGGGAGATTTAGATTAGATATCAGGGAAAATTCTTTATTCTGAGGGCAGTGAGGCACTGGCACAGCTGTCCAGAGAAGCTGTGGTGCTCCATCTCTGGAGGTGCTCAAGGCCAGGCTGGATAGGGTCCTGGACAGCCTGAGCTTGTAGAGGGCAACCAGACCATGGCAGGGTTTGGGATTTGGAGTGCTTTGAGATCTTTCAACCCAAACCATTCCATAATTCTATAAAAATATAACAATTGGCATTAAAATTAAAGTTATGTACTAGGACAGTGTCAGTAAATGCTTCCAAAAACAAACAAACAAACAAAAAAATATTTTCAAATACTGTTCTAAATTACCAGAAGGAACTTCTCATTATAAATGGAAAGGAGAAGAAATAGAGTAACTCTCATGCTTCTCTAAAGCTGCATATCCAGTGCTGTTAAAGGCATAGAAAAGGAGGAGAAACTTGTGCAATCAATTATCGTTTTCCAAATTTATCTTTTGCTTATGTTCTGCATTTGGTTAAGGAAGAACAGTGAAATACACCAATAATAATGGCACTACTGAGACAGTTATCTATGTGTCTGAGAAAAAGAATACATTATACTCATCTTAAAAGAAGTAGAGAGATTCAATGAAAAGGAAGGATGTATAAAACAAAGCAGAGAAGAGCTCAAAAATGACTCAGGACCTGCAGATGTGCTGCATCTGTTTGTTTGCCCACTGGGGACACTGAGATAGAGAGATTAAGGCATTTATATGGAGATAGATAGACAACTGCATCAGATAAGTGAACTGCAACTAAATTGACTTAAAGTCTGTAATAGCAATAATACTGAGAGAAAGAGGTGAATGTTACTCACTGTCAGTGCATTAAACATTGAACATATATGCCGTAAAACAAGTCATGATCTTATGTGATGGAGTGAGAACGGAACTGACCTTGCAAAGGTTATACACAATCATATGAAATTTTAACAGATTATCTTAAAAGCTGTAGGCTCCTTCGCTTCCGAAGAATAGTGACATTTGTAAATGTATTATCCATTCATCATTATATTAAAGGAAAATGTAAAAACATGTCCTTGTAGAAATACTG
Organism: Cyrtonyx montezumae; assembly: GCF_038088225.1. Lineage (NCBI taxonomy): Eukaryota > Metazoa > Chordata > Aves > Galliformes > Odontophoridae > Cyrtonyx > Cyrtonyx montezumae. The sequence goes on from NW_027071848.1 coordinate 9,719,931, forward strand.
CTGATGGGTTATTAAAAAGAAGGAAGTAAATAAAGTATTACCATTCTAAACAAACAAGTTTCTTGACAAGAGCACTAGGTAGAAGTGACTTAAAAACAAAAGTGATATAGCCCAATAGAGATAGGAAATGTTCCTTATGGTAAGTAAAAATAACTTTCATCTCTAAACTCCACAAGGGTAAAGGCCATATAATTTTGTTCTTTGTGACTTAAAAATAAATAAATAACTCTGTACTTTTAATTCCATCACTAACTGAAAAAAAAAAAAAGAAGAACCAGTGAAATTCCCCCTTTCACATGGAATTCTTGACTGTTGTCATAAATAACTACTTTATGTAAAATAAAATACAGTTATTAACAAAAATGCTTCTGGCTTTAATGTTCACTTTGGAACTATTGAAAAATGGAGCCTCATAAGTTATTCATATCATCAGAATTAATGCAGCAACTATTCCTGGCTTCTGATTAAATGCTGTCTTGTAACCTAGTAACACTGGAAATAATGACCGGATGATAATGTTCTGAAAATTGAGTCAATGAAGAGAAGCTTTGACATGTCAAGTTGTAACATTACTTTCTCAAATGCTGTATGCCTGGAGAGCCATGCAGAGCTGTGGGGACAATTCTCATACGTGTTTGTATGGGATAGTGTATTCAAAGCCAATTTCTAAAGATTGGTTCATTCTGAGTCTTTCACTGTAAGAATTAAGACACTGGTAACTAAAGATAAAGAAACAAATTTACAGTTTTGGCATTAAAAAAAAATAAGAAAGGAGTTGAAGCTGAACTTTTTTCAGCTCATCCTCAATGATATTAGTGAACAGAACTCATTCAAACATGACTTGGAGTTGTAAAGCCTCTGACAGACTTCCATACACAAGACCACAAAAGGATATAAAACTTTGACACTCTGCTGATAAGTTATCTTTCTAAAAGTGTCAATATGAAAGACAAGAAAAAGACATAGGGGAAAAAAATAAACAAAAAAACACATTGGCATTGCCAGGATATCAGGCTAGAATAAAGTAAGAACCCCAAAATTACAAAACTGAGTGATTCTTCTCCCCTATTCATATAAAACAAATAATGATTTCTTAAAAATAAAATGAAACATAGTAAGTAAAAGAAGTCAATAAACGCACATATGTATTTGTACATCATTTGGCCTCAAAAAGCATTAACCACTGAAATGAAGTCACTGAAGCAGGGAAAAATCTCGGGGAATGGGAACTGGAAAACAGTTACTCAGTTAATGCAGAAATTAAAAAAAGAAGCTCATAACTTGTGTAAGGAGAGAAAAAAGCAAGGGGAAAAAAAAAAGAAGTATAGAAGGGCAGAGAAGCATTAGATCTTAAAGTAGAAAGTTGCCGTTGCCACAGAAGAAAAAAAAAAAAAGAAAAAGAAAAAAAGAAAAGAAGAAAATTAAAAGAATTAAAGTCAGCCCGGTAGCCATCAGAGAGAGGCGCGGAGTGGGAGCGTGTACAGATGAGCGATGAAGCGGCCGAGGAACGGGGGGGACAAGTCGCAGAAGCACAGCCGGCCCGGAGCGATGCGCAGCGGAGGGGCGCGGCTCCGCGGTTCGCGCAGTTTCCGCGCACTTGTAGGGGGCGCGCGGCAGCGCTGTGTCGGAGCGGAGCGCAATGAGAAGCGGGAGGAGGGAGGAAAATGGGGACGGGGAGAGAGGGCTGCCGGCTCCGGGGTTGTTCCAGTTACAGCCGCCGCGTTGTAAAGAGGACTGCGAGGTGTGCGCTGAAGGCAACGGGTGCAGGGTGTTGGTAGGAGAGTCATCGCTGCTAGAGAGGAATAAAATGTATTTAAGCAAGAAAAAAAAAATTGTGAAGGAAAAAATCTATCTTTAAGGTGGTGATGGGGGATAAAATGGTTACTGAGGAAAGCTGGTGGCTTGAGAAGGGAAGCAGATGGGGGAGAGAGCTCGCTAGGTCGCCCCTTTGCTGTGATGCGGTGGGTATCCGAATGTGCTTAGGGATAGAGGGGCGCGGTGTGAGCTCACACACACACACACACACACACACACACACATACACACACCGAAACACACCGCCGGGGGCGGGCAGAGCCCCCCGCCCCCCAGGCTCAGCCGGGGGAGGTACGTCGGTCCCCCCCACCCCGGCGGGGAGGGGGCACGGCGGGGCCGGGAGGGGCTCTCGGGAGCCGGCAGCGCGGATGTCTTCACCTGGGTCTGTGCAGCAGTGAGTGCGGAGTGGAGAGGCGGTCGGGTCGGGAGTGCTACCTCTGGATGGTTGAAAAAAAAAAAAAAGGGAAAAAAAAAAAAGCAGAAACAACAAAACCAACCAACTCTGCAATCCTCTGCTCCCCACAGGCTGAACAGTATAAGGGACTGCTCTATTTGAGGCTGTCGGGAGGATGGGAAAGACTGACTGAGAGTCAGGGAGAGAGAGACGGCGCACCGCCGCGGTAAGTGTCGCCGCCGTTCCCCAACTGGCACTGATTTCCCTGTTACACTCCGGAGTGTGGGAAGATAATTTGTTGTAATATCCATCGCGGCATCTCCAGGAGCAGACTGTGAAGCCAGCGACGGTGAGAGATCTTGCTTTTGCGCTCCTACTGCAGGTTGATGTGGTTTGCTTTTTGTTTAGATCCTTGCCTTGAAAATGCTGTCATAATTGAGAGGAAAAGTTGAGGCAGAAATTGCTGTGATCTGTTAACGTGCTTTCTGTCATCTGAGTAGCTAGCAAACAACTGCAGTGAATGAGTTGTGAAGGGAGGTGTGGGGGCTCTGAGAACAAATGCATACTCCGGAGAAATAATGACTATTCTAATGTGGTATTTTTTATGTTTAGGAGAGCTACCAGTAAATGCTTGAGGGTAAAACAAAATAATGTAGCGTATCAAGTTTATAGTGATGCACTGAAAGTTGTTTTCTGAAGTTTGGAGTGGTACTTGGCTTTGGGATAAACAATTATCTCCTGAATTAGAGAAGTGTGGTGCCGGCACTGCTCTCCTGTGCTGACAGCAGAGGAGATGGAATTACATAAAGATGCACTGATTTCTCTTCTCTGAGGTAAAGTGGATGGGACTATCTGGAATGACTATGAGATGGCTATGAACTGAGTTACTCCTATATCACACAGCATGAAACTGTTTCTAGGATTTTTATCAGCATCTACTGTGTCTCTGTAACTCTAGCTGTACTTACTCAGATATTTAGTTTCATTCCTGTTGAGCGCAGGAACTTCATAAAATATAAGAAATACAAGATACTGTAAAGTGACTACCTAGGAGTAAAGTTTTCTGTGCGTTGCAGCATTTCAGTAATATAACATTTTGGTAAAGTATGTAGCCTTTTATTAATATCATTACTATTTAGAAGTTAATATATTATCTGAATGATGCATTTTCAGCGATGTTTTTAATGGAGGACCTGAGGTCACAGTCTTTGACATGAGATACAGCACTCCCATAGTCTTTGGTCAGCTTTGGATCAGACACTGAAGTTTGAAACTACAGATAAATGACATGGTGACTGTTAGCCAAAAGCTATGGGGAGTTCCTGATAATTAAAATTTGGATGACATTTTCCATTTAATAAGAGTGGAATTAATTATTTTTGAGTTATAGTAGTGCTCCTTCACAAGTACTTTGTGGCAATCAGTATTTTGCAAAATCAGTTTGTCATGATTAATATTATTACAGTGAATACCAGAAGAATTAGGAATAATTGGGCCATTACTTTAAAGAGCTGTCAAAATACCTATCAGAATTTGCAAATATGTCTGTTCATAAACTGTTTTTAATTAGTACTGCATTTATTAACAGTTTGGGGTAGAAAATATTATTATTATTATTATTATTAATAATAATAATAATAATAAAGCACCTTTCAGTGTCTACCCTGCATTGGGAAGAAGCTTGTTTTCTAGTGTGAGGTATACTAAAAGGAAGACAGAAAGCTGAGACACGAACTCTGGTAATTAAAGAATATTTCATGTGCAGTGGCCCTCTTGGCAATATACCTCTAGCTGTGTGAATGATTAAAAGATGTGGTTAAGAAGACAAAGTCTTAGGAGACAAGAAGTACATATGTATGTAAAAGGAGAATGAGGCATTTTGGAAGGTGATAACAGCTTAGATAGTTTGAGAAGTGTACTATTCAACATGTAGTTCTCCTGTCTTGTATACTTACAGAGTAAATGCCAATGCAAAATGTCAGAACAAGCAGTGTTTGTGACACAGAAGTGTGACAATAGCTACGGATGGTCCAGAAACTGACACCTCCAGATGTGTGTTTTCAAAGCTTGACATAAAGCCGAAGGTCTTATTTTAAAATCTAGGTTAAAATGGCAGGGAATCTTAATTTCATTTTATAATGAGGGCACATGTAACAAGAATGAAAATAGAAAATATGAAACAACAAAAAAAAGTAACTGTCTAAAGTATGACTGAACACTTGGAAGGAAACAGCTCTGAAAACACATCTTGAGGAAAAATAACCTGCAGCTAAGTTAAAAGGGATGATTAAAACTCCACTGTTGAGAAATAATAAAGGACAACTTTAAGAAATGCATAACTTAGCAGTCTGTTAGCACAGATTCAGTACAGGAAGGTCGTGACTGGCAAATTTGCTGGAGTCTCCTGAATAAGTTGCTGACATGGTAGGCTACCAGGGAATTGTGATATGATTTATGGGGGTTTCAGAAAATGTCTAGTTCTGTGCTCCACAAAATATTGATTTGGAAAGTAAATTTTTCGAAGGAGTGCTGGAGTGAATTCCAACCTGACTTAAAGACAGGGACCAGAGGGTGTCAGTAAAGGTAAGGAGCTCTGGGTGAAAGGAGGAGGTTAACGTGTGGTGCTTTAAGCGACAACCTGAGATTCATTTTTCTTTCTTGCTTGTTGTAAAGATGACATGTTCAAAAAGAATAAATCTGATTTGCTAGCAGTATAGAAAAATCTGCTCTACTGAAAAGATTCGATGCACTGAAAGTTTTCTAACTAGGTTAATTATAGGGATGCTTATTTTAAGTAATTAATGCAAGTCTTTACTAAATGCATCATAAGAAACCATATGTTAAGAGTGTACATGTTAAAGGACTGGCATTGAGCCAGCTGCAGTGACTGATTCAGTGACACTGCAAAAATTGTTGTGGGTTTGATTGTTTGTTTGTTTTCTGAATGATTTAGTGTTTCTGCATGTAACCTGCAACACAGTTATTTTGGTTCCTCTGAACTCACTGCATAATTCACCTCTCTAGATCTTCTTCCTCCCTTCATATGCTCCCAATCAGTTTGTGCTTTGCACTTTCTCACAGTTTCAAGACAATCATTTAAACAACTCTAAAGCACTGAACTGTAAGCTGCCACAGTCTGTACTGCAGTTTTAAACCCTGAGAATCAATGTCAAATAGGCATTTTCTTGTTAATATGACACTGGCAGCTGTTTCATAAAGTTTTCTTCTTCCTTCTGGGTGAAGCATTTCCTTTGAGTTTATTTATTCAGGGTCTGTTACATCCCTGATTATCACCTTCTTAGCACTTTGCAAGGAGAAAATAATTTTTCTGAAAGTGATGGAGTCCTCAGTGAGTTTTATCTTCTGACAATCTTGATCAATAACATTCCATTAGAGGCCCGTGCCTTAAAAAAAATTATGAATTTATTAAAATTTTGTAAGATAAATGAGATTTCAAAGCCTTGTAATGTGTGTATATGTATGTATATCTGTATGCACTTAACCACCCACATAAACTATATATTGGAGTAGTGACTGTGTCTTTGCAAGCAAAAATAAAAATGGCAATAGCATATTTTTTAGTAGAAGGAAATATAATCTGTTAGATTTTTTAACGATTTCTTGGCTTATTTGTGTGTGAGTCATACAAAATTGGATCTGCTTATACACTGTTCAGAATGATTTTTTGCTATACTTTGTAAAAGATACAAATCAAGTTTTAGGTGGATATAAGAGGATGCAAAACCAGGGAACATGATGTTAGATTCTGTGTGCTGAGAATATAATACAATATTAGTATTAAGATCCATGTTACAGTTTATATTCTTTAGTGACCCACTCAGATCAACTCCAAAGCTTATAGAGCCATGAGATTTTATCAAAATGACAAGAGTTACTTAAGCTTTCATGTAGTTGTTACGAACACCATAGTTCACATCTTCTTTAGGACTAAACTTACATGTCAGTCTCTGGAAAAATGGATATCTTTTCTGTTCCCATATCTGGAAGTAGAAAATGTATCAAACTCTTTCCATCCATCAAAACCATCTTCTGGGAATTTCCTTTTTTAGGATACTCTTGAAGGCTTTACTGTAAATGGTGTTAAACTGTGATGGTATCTTTGGAGAACCTTCTGCTGCTAGAACTAGAACAAGACAGATATTAAAGATAGTTTGCTGCGATTGCTGAGATGGATATAGGATGACAGTTTTCCATTTAACATATGAAAGACAGACTTCAGTCTCTTATGAGTGAGAAATGCTTCACACTTAATAGCCAGAAGTTTAAGATTTACTATATAGCTGAAAGGACTCCTTGCCTACAAATCATTTTGATGGAGATTAAATGTACAGTTTTGTAATAGGTGTAGACATAGCATCAGCTCAGTCTTGCAATTATCTTCCCTTGCCAAATTACAACAATTTGCAAGAATTCACGAACCCCATTTTGTTTCTGTTGGTTTTAGAGTTTCCATTAAGTACTTGAGGGACAAGAATTACCTTGTGGACATAATGTTCCTGACAACTAGCAACTTATTACACCAATGCTCTTAATCAAGATAGGCTGGAGGAATGAAATAGACTTTGTCTTCAGGGTGTCAGATGTATATGGTCTAACAGCAGAATCTCCGTAATATAATTTTGAGAAGATATTCAAATATTATATGTAAAATATTGTAATTCTTGCTTAGTCATAAAAATATATATTCAGAAGATGTGTGTTGCAATAATCTTACTCAAAATTAAGCTTTCAACGTTGATCTGAAACTTAATGAATAAAATCACATGAAAATGAGTCAACAAAATGGAAGTATATATTTCATTTCTTCTTCTAAGATGGCTGACAGAGAGAACACCTTCCAATGGTGAAGTATTTTAGTTGTTCAAAAAAATTATTCTGAATTTGTTGAAAATCTTTTGTGTAATTCAGTGTTGATGGACTGACAGAATCAATCAGCTTTGCAATATTCACCTTCACTTTTTGTCATTTAGTCTTGTGGTGGCTTTGAGTGGGGGCAGAGAAACAGTTTCTGAAATAGGAATTTTAATATGCCTAGCATACAAATATATTGTTACATTCCACGCAATTATTGGAAGTTCTGGACAAAGAACAAAAAAAAAATTCTACAACTAAGCGGAATTTTAATTTATTTTTGTTTGTTTATATGTTTCTGTGCTTACTAATTCACTGCCTGTAATATTAAACAACCCTGTTTTTGATTCAGACTACCGAGGTTTGTCTCTAGGGCTGCAAATATACAATTTGAAAGCTGAAGGAAGTTCAAGAATAATTCTCTACCTACTATTTAACTTAGTTTGATGTACAGTACACTGACTGCATATATAAATTGTAGGCATAACCTGGAGGTACATATATTTACAAAAATGCATATTAATTTCTGAAAATGCTGATGCCAGTTTAAAATGCAGATGACCCAACTGTCTTAATTCACATCAGAATTCCACTCTAAATGGTATTTAGATTAGAATTCTAATTGCAGTGTAAGATTTGTTGTTTTGTTGGCAAGGTCCTTTGACTCCATTCTATATCTTATCATTATTATCATCATCATAGCAACTAGACTCTATAATCATAAATCAATATTGCATTGTACTTGGAGCTGTAAACACAAAGTGGCCCCTGAATGAAAAGAACATATGGCTCAACTCAAGAGCTCTTCGCCTTTTCCTCTTTGTGACCTTCGGGAAGCTTACATCTACACCTATGTCACACAACCATTCTACCATCGTCTTTTACAGACTTCTTGAAGATCACTTCCCACACCAGAATAAAGCAGTGCAACCACAACAGAAATACAGCAAGAGAGAGAGAAAAATGTGATCTGCAGCACTACAATCACATACACCTGCTACAAAACATCCAGCACATTTTTCAGAGTTTGTTGTAGTGACAGTCCACAACAATTATGCATAAAGTGCATTCTTTTTACACTTCTTTTCTAAAATCATTCTTCAGCTATCCAAAATCTCATGCAAAACAAACACTATTAAAAACAAGTGCATGGACTTTCATTTTAGATTCTATTTGGAGGTAAGTTCTCCTTATTAAAATGTTGCATTAGTTTTGGTCAGTCCAAAAAACAATGATTTAGAGAAGCAAAATAGTCTACTCACTCCTGTGCAATGGCTTTTATTTATTTATTTATTTATTTTTCACTTCTGCACATCTGAGATGAAACAATTGCTTGATTTTTCAGTCTCATGCTTTGCTAGATGCTCAAAATGTTCTACTCCACTATAACATATGCAGTGTCATGCTTTATTGCTTATATAAAAATCAGCTCAGGGAATCTGTGAATAAAGCCTTAACTTCTCTGATGTCATAACATGTCTTTGATGCTTGTGTGTGCAGATTCTCAACTAAAACTGTTGTGTTGTAATTACTCTATGTGGACTTTGGAATATATGTATTATACACTGAAATATCTTCATGCTGAGAAAGTGACTGTTACATGGTTTTGAGAAGAGCCATAATTGAAAATTTACAACACATCAGATAATGAGGCAGGATAATTTATTAGGAGAACCATAGGCACACAAAGAGAGAATTTAGAAAACATGATATATAGCTTAACCATCTGCAGACTTGTTTCTCCACTTGTTTCTCACAACTGACAGATTGCGAACATCTAAGTATTTATTTGCCTTATCAATCACTTTGAGCCTGAATCATTCTCTGATGGGCATAATCCTCTGCTTGTGACTTCACAAGACATCTCTGGAGGAAATTTGAATGTCATCAGCAACAAATTGAGACATTCTTGAAGGCATCAGGTAGGAGGTGGATGTGTGTAATATGTTACACATATTAATCAACAACATGAGAAAATATGCAGCATCAAAGTAGAATCATTTATTTAAACGTGGATATTACACTCTAGCGTATTTTCTGAAAAGCAGAAGCAAGACAGTCTGATTGATCAAGATCTGAAAAAATTGAAATGCTTTTCTGAAAAAAAAAACCAAAACAACTTAGCAGGAAATGTTGACCAAGTTGAGAAGCATTCAGCACACGGGGATACTGAAGAATATACTCTCTGAAGGATCGTTTCCCTCCAAAACTTAGCAGTCCAAAATTTCTGTTATCTCTGCAAATTCTCATTAAACATACTCAAAATACTCTCAAGATTCCTTCTCTGACAATCTCTGCAAAGTAGTTTTTTTTTTTTTTTAGAAGCAACATAACTTCATTAATAAAGGAATGCAAAGATTTTAGCAGATTTCTTTCAAGGCTTACCAAAAATGTTAAATGTATGAAACATATTGATATTTAATATTTATATTAAATATATAAGCAGTCTATGATTTATGTAGGATCTGTAATAGAGTCTCAGATGTGGCAGAAAAATAGTCAAGTAGACTGTTATTCTGTATCAAAAGAAAATGATTGTATATTTTCCTAGTGAAATTCTGTATCAAATAAAAAATGGATGTATAAGAAAGTCTGGTCAGTTGAACATTTAATATATATTGAAAATGTCTGTTTCCACAACTGTGTTTGTCTCATGGGTTATGTAGAATTTCAGGAGAGATATCAGTCTCTTTTTGTGGGGATTGGTTTAATAGATGTGGATTAGGAGAAACCTCTCCAAAAAAATGATGGACATACTTGCTTTTTGTAACTTGCAGGAGAGCAGCTAAGCAGCTAAGTGCATCCCAAGCATTTCTCTAAAAACTACCTGTAGGTGGTATAATAGGATCTAGAATATTTTGTCAGTAGAAGAAACAGTGTAAACAGGTACTTGTGAGGCTTTTTGTTGTTACCTATATTTTTCTTAGAGTATTCTGATGAGAAACAAAGCAAAACAAAAGAAAAAGGTTTACTTTTCACTGAGTCTAATTGTCCTTTGAAGAGAATAAGTAAAAAACATCGACCCATAAATTTGAAAAGGAGAAAATGAATCACACACAAGTTCAGCTTCCAGAATCAAGCACACTGTACATAGAGCTATCGTACCTCTTTAGACTGTACAATAGATTTGAAGACACCTTTTTTCTGGAAATATTCTAGTAGTTCAGTCACTAGAAACTTTGTCGGACTATAGACAGAAGGTCCTACTACATGAGACTTTTATTGCTTTAAATTATTTTTTGTTTTGAATTTCTTAGTTACCTCTATAAAAATATATGATTGGATTTTATGACTTGAGATATTCCCACCACCCTGTGCAATCTATTTTGTTGCCATTTTCCTTTTATTTCCTTATCACCTGAGATTTTCCCTCAGGTAGGCTGGCATGTATTTGGTTTTCTTAATTGTTGTTTGATTTGCCTTTTCTGTAATTCGTACTTGATTGCACTGTCAGACAAAGAAGAAGGAGATCAGGGAAATATTGAGAACACAACCCTTCATCACTCTCATTGCCATGTATGAAAGTAACAAATGTATTTTTTTAATACAGCGAAGTCAGAGTCCTTGTGTCTTGAGGTACATTAAAGAGACTCTCTAGCACTCCAAGGACTGTCAAATTAGGTGACGCAGAGGGAAAAGAAGGAAAAAGGAAATAAGAAACAAAGCACTTTCACATTAAATTCACACTGCATTTAACAAGCTTAAGAGAAAAACACTTATCCAAAGCTGAAAGCACAGGTCACTGCAGCTTAAGAGCTAGATTTTCCACTGAGAGACTGTAAACACAGGCTGTGTAGTTCAGAAACGATGATAACCTTGTAGTGATGTGTCCCCTTTCCTCTGCTCAGTAGTGAGTGGGGGGAAGAAGGGGAAAATCCACATAAATTGCTTCTGTTCTGTCAGATACATGCCCATGCACATCGGCAATGCTGGGGATGAGGGGAGTCACACAGAATACGCAGAGAACAGTTTGTGGTTATCAAGTTTCTTGGATAGAATGGGTGGAAGCTGTCACCCGAATGCTATTGGGAATCAGAGCTGTACCTATCACTCTGTAAGTTATATTTCTCCTAAAAGTACCTTAGGGATACTTGTAACGTGTTTTGGGTATAAAGCATACCATTCATAGGTATATTTCTTCTCACTCAGAGTTTGGATGTAAAGAATGTGTCCTTAAACAAGAAAGCCAGCAGTTAAATCCCATTTGGAAATGCTAACCACTGCTTTCCCTGTCAGCGCACATCTCCTGTGATGCTTCTAGTTCTCCCTAATTTCTATGGAGACAGCATATTCTCACATACTACCTTGTTGTGAATGTGATCCCGCTTTTGTGGCTAAACCTTACCCAGAAGGACTGAAAACCATCCTGTACCAAATTCCATGCTGGCAGAAGCAAGTATAGCAATGCTAATTTTGAAGTCCTCCCTGCTCAGTGTATTATGATTCCCACCGACCTTGAATTTACCTGAGGCCCTCAACCTCAAACATTCTCTGAAATATTTTCTCACTGGTGACAGCAACGGAGGAATTCTAGGCTGAACTTTAAATGTGCTGCTAAATGGATTCTGGCTATGTTAGCAACCAGCAGAGCTGCACAAAAATTACCCATTTTTGTCCTGTAAGTGTCCATCTGCAGCAATGATGATTTTCTGCCTAAATATTTTATTCTTCTGTGAATGTGCAAAATTGTGGATTTTTTCCCCTGCTGGCACTGCTGACAAGCAGAACTTTTTCATACGGCCTTATAATTAGGCTCCAGAGTCCTGTGGAGACACACAGCAGAGTGGTAGGCTTTATATTCTGCAGCACTCTAAAGCTGCAATTCACAGACATGTAGGCTTGCATCTATCCCACCTCTTTGCATCACTTCTGCTCTCTTTGGATCTATTCCCCTGTGTCTAATAAAAAAAAGAGAGAATTTTGAGTAGTTTTCATCCTAAACTGCAAATCAGCACTCAACCACATGCGGAACTTCTGATAGAATGAAGCAAGAGTTTCAGGTTCAAGTTGAAAATCCCATCTCAGAAAACTTGCATTGCTCCAGGTTATGCAATGAAAATATTGAATTATTTCACTGAAACATATAATTGTTGAGGGAGTTGTTTGCTTCTGTTTTGTTTATTTATTTATTTATTTGTTTTTGCACAGTTCAGCACACGTGAGTTTTTGTTCTGATTTCTATCACTTTACAGCATTTCTGATGACACAACTAAGTGATGAGTATATGTTACTCTTATAGGAAAAGTATCTGTAAAAAAAAATTAACAATGATGGAAGTTGTGTGGAAACTTATTTTCCTTTAGAATAACCTTCAAACTGATTTGTTTTAAATGTACATTACTTTAGAGATATGAGACTTTGCCATTTAACTCCATAAAAACTTTTCACAGTCTCAAGCAGAACTAGGACCTCAAACTAAGAAAATAAATTTAGATTGGAAATAAGGAAGAAGAGTTTTACAATAAGGATGATGAAGTATCTCTGGTTGCCCAGAGGTTGTGGATGCCCCATCCCTAGAGACACTAAAGGTCAGGCTGGCCAGGCCTTGGGCTCTGAGCACCTGATCTAGCTGTATGTGTCCTTGTTAAGGGGACTTGGATTGCCTCTGTGGGTCCCTTCCAACTCAAACCATTCTATGATCCTAAATCAGTAGCACTAAACATACCTTCTTAACAAACGGAATCTGAACCTGCATGGATAGCAATCTTCTATCCCCACCATTTTTAATGTATGTATTTAATGTATGTATAATGTAATTATAATGTATATGTACATTATGTACATGTACAAATGTCATAATGTATGCATTTATTGTATGTATTTTAAACATAATTTGTTTAGATTTGTTTTGACCCGGTTTGGGGGAAAAGATTTTCTTGTTATCACATGGCTAGTGAGAGTTACTGCTTATTCTTCAGCACTATTACCAGCAGAGAAGAACATTTCCTGTCCTTAGAATTTTTTAGAGGTTTAATTAATAATGCAGACAGTTGAGTCTGCCTGCTTTGACTAAAATAATTAGCAGAGAGTAAACAAACACTTTATGTTCCACTTTATGAATGGTGTGGTGCCACTTTAAATATTTAATGTTTGGATCCTAGTAACCAATCAATTCTTGCAGGGTGCCAGGTTACAGCTACCATCTGGATAAGAAAGCTGAGATGTGAGCTCCCAAAACTCATCCAACCAGCAAGGGCTGTGGAAGATGAACTCAGAAGAAGGTCTCAGAGGAGTTAAAAATGAGGGCATGAAAATGCAGAAGCTACAGAAAAAAATAAATAAATAAAAAATACCCTATGAGGAGAGTTAATAGAAAAAAAAATTCAGTGCAGTGCAGTGTTTAACGTTAGTTTAATCTCCAGATCAGGTCCTGTAGGGGATAAACATCTCAAGCACATTTAATTTGCAGGTGGTGAGTTCACATTTTACTATATAATCAGAGAAAAAATAAGGAAAATATGCATCTCTTGTCCAAATTTGCTGACATTTTATTATAAATGTTGATGTGAAGAGAAAGCCCAGAGTCTGCCCACAGACAGGACAAAGCCTCTTTGCTGGGTGTTCTGCAACAGCAGTGATAACAAATGTGACTTGAACAAACTCCCATGTGTGTGTAATTTCATACACGGGCTTAAAATGCACCTACACGTAAACAACCTTGAGTGCTGTAAAGTTAATCTTACGTGAAGTTCTAGACAAGTTGTAAAAGAAGGGAACTATATTGATTGCACATAATCTTTACTTAATGATATGGAATAGCATATTAAGAATTATAGCTACCTTCTATTTTTATCTTAAACATTCAAAAAACGTACTTCTTAACAACAAAAAATATCTTAACGTTTATGTTTTATATCTTATAAAAACATTTGATTCTATCAAGATGTTTTTTTTTAATCACAAAAATATTCAAGATATAAAAAATACATAAAAATAATGTTGAAGAAGTTTTTTGTTTCTGTCAAATGTGGTTCACTAGCAACAGCATAAAAGAAACGTTTTATTAATTTATATATCTGGAGACTACATGGTGATGAAACAAATCTGATGAATAACAATATTTTCTGACTAATGCAGCACTTTAGAAATGTGTCCTCAGGGTTTACGCTCTGTGTCCATCTCTATGAATCAGCTGTAGTACTGTAGTCTACACTGAGGCTCCTGAGCTGTAATTTAGGGCAGATTTTCTACACAACTCCTTTAATAATTATGATCACACCAAGTAGATAGTCTGGCCTGATTTTCAAATTTCACACTGAATTTTGAAGGATGACAGTAAACCCACAACAAACATGTAAACACTGTGCTTTGTACGTAAAGCACTGCAAGGATTACTGTGGAGCACTGATGTGTCATTTGTATATACATGTTTTGAAAGATTTATAGAACCATAGAATTGTTTGAGTTGGAAAAGACATTAAATGTCATCTAGTCCAACTTCTCTGTGATGAACAGGGACACCTACAGCTAGATCAGGTGCTCCAAGCCCTGTCCAGCCTGACCTTGACTGTCTCCAGGAGTGGGGCTACCACCACCTCTCTGGGCAACCTGTGCCACTGCCTTACTACCCTTATCATCAAAAACTTTTCTTATATCCAATCTAAATGTTCCCTCTTTTAGTTTGAAACTATTTCCCCTTATAGAAAAGGAAATAATTTTCCAGAGAAAAATTAAACTTCAGCCACATTTTTCTGTACAGCCTGCTGCCTTCAACGTTTTAAAGGTAGCGCAACAGGTCACTTGCTGTTTGAGTAGGAAACAGTGGAGATTTCATCTGAACAGGGATATAGACTCCATCTCCTCCTTGTGTAGGAGTGGGAAGCTTCTCACTTGTCAGCAGGACACACCAGTGACAGCTGAGAAACATGGAATCATAGAATCACAGAATGGTTTAGGTTGAAACTGACCTTAAAGATCGTCAAGCTTCAACCCCCCTGCAATGGACAGAGTAACAGCATTAGATGAATGTGTAACTGCCTCTGTTTTCTATTTTTTTACTCTCCCTTTGAAACAGTCAACTAAATGCCACAATCCTCTGCGGGAAAAAAAAAAGGGGGGGGGGGGAGGGGGGGAAGCAAGCACCTTACCACTTCTTTCATTGGAAATGGCTTGATTTTTCAATTTATACAATGTTTGCTGTGAGCATTTCATTGCTTATTTGCTCATGAAGATACAAAGATGTATGCGGAACAAATATTTTGTTCAAGTGATTTGTTTGGTTTTCCTCTGCAGATTCAAAAATTCCCTGTGTGTATGTGTGTACTGAAAATGAAATTCTGTTCCTCACTGGAATTATATTAGTGATTGTCACAAAACTAAAAACTCGGATCTGTTTTTAATCCAGGTAATCTATTTACAATCATTAGTTCTGGACACCCAGGAATCTCATCGTCAAAATATGTTTATCCTCCCATTTGCTAAATCTGATACAAACATTAGGGAAGGGGTCAGTTACTTATTTATCTGCTCTTCATGACATTTTCTGTGGTATGGAAACCCCCTAAAATTGGCAGCAAAAAGCATTTGCAACAGATCGCTTAGTTGCCACGGTAATAAAAACCATGAGCTTATAGAACAAGCAGATTACTTGTATGACGCTTCATGTTCATAGCTAAGATAAAAAACAAAACAAGCAAAAAAAAAACTTAACCAACAGTACCAGCTCTTTGTAACAGATGAGGTACTTGTCTTTTGGAAAAGCAATTTGCAGCATTTGGGCAATTTACAGAGCTTGCACTAGATGAGGTGTGAACCTGGGAGAGGAGAAAATGATCTTTAAGTGCCCAAGTTGGCCAAGTCTAATGCATTTGTATTCCAAACAGTAATTTTAAATGTATGTATGAGTGCACAGTGAAAGCTGACATTTTTTTTCAGAATGGTGAATAAAATTCAAAAGACTGTGAACTGTGACTGTCACCTGTGATTGCTGAGATACGTCTTACTGTCCTCAGTATGAAAAGCTGAGCAGCTAGAAAGCAATCAGTCTGCAAACTTAAAATCTCAGCTGGGATTTTGCTTGCGTTTGTGTTACTTGTAACCTCTGTTACCAGTGTATAAAAATCTGGCTTGAACTTATGATTAATATGTTTTTTACTGCACCATTAAGCGTGCCTGGTTTACTAGCAGCGTGGGGAAACTCACAATTGTAACATCATTTCTACACCCAAATACAAATAAACTAGTTTGTGAAGGCATTGTCAAGGACTTGCACCCTGAAATATGTTTATGGAAGTTCATGTTCAGGATATATTTCTGGAAAAGCTTAAGTCATGTCATGGCTCATATTGTCTTTGTGCAGAGATATGGGACAAAAAACAGATTTTGGTGGCCACAAAATGCCACTCCAGTCACAGATATAGAATCATTGAATCATAGAATCATTAAGGTTGGAAAAACCACTAACATCCCCAAGTCCTGCCATCAGCCCATGCCTTTGACTGCTCTAGGCCATGGCCCTCAGTGTTACATCTGCCCTTTCCTTAAACATCTGCAGAGACAGTGACTCCACCACCTCCCTGTGCAACCTGTGCCGAAGCCTCACCACCCTTTCTGGGAAGAAATTTTTCCTAATATCTAACCTGAACCTCTCCTGCTACAACTTAAATCCATTACCTCTCATTCTGGGAAAAGAGGCCAACCCCCACCTCACCACAACCTCCTTTCAGGGTTCTGTAGAGAGTGATGAGTTCTCCCCTGAATCTTCTCTTATCCAGACTGAACAACCCCTTTTCCCTCAGACATTCCCCATAAGGCTTGTGCTCCAGAACCTTCACAGCTCTGTTGTCCTTTTTTGGATATACTCCGTGAAGATGTCCCAGAGCTCAGCACAGATTTCACACACCACTGAAACAAGTGCACATCCCGCTCTTCATGGGTCTGTGATGGAGTCTTCCTACTGGAACTGAAGTTTTACAAGATGAATTCACTGCACAGTAAATAGTGATAATCTTTGTTAACTTTCATCTACTTCATTTGTCAAGATGATGAATCTGTAGATGTTCAAGGTTTTTAAAAGATAATATGGTTTGCTGTTGGTCCTAATGGATTTTTTTTTTCTTTGCTAATAGCGTGGAATTTTGCTGTTCAGCATCATTTTATTTTATTACTCTCATTTTTTGTGTAACAGTGGTGTATTGCCATTTGGTCAGGCACACGCTGTTTTGCTACAGAAGCTGTTCATCAAAGTGGTGACATTTCATTTTAGGACACATTTGGAAAGCAGATACAGTTGTGCTTTGACTTGGGAAATGCCATGTAGTGTATGTGAAAGCTGCCCCATCACAGAAGTGGCAGAAGTTTGCCTGAGCTCAAATTCACAGGCACTTTACAGGCAGCCACTTTCCCTCAACCTCCTCTCACATGGAAATGAGGCCTGTATAATGCGGGCGATGTTAAAGCAAATTAAAGGGAGCACTTCCTCACACAGCATGAAGTCAGCCTGAGGAATACACTCATAGTTCATAGATTTGATTTTTAAAAGGGCTGGATAATTTTATGACCAATAATAACATTTTTAGTTATGCATGTTAAGTTAGGTATAATTGGATTTCCTGCTTCACAGCATCACTGCAGGGCCAGGAAGAGATGTATTTACACACATGTGCACCTATTCACACCCATGCACCTATAAGCAACAATGAATTTTAGTAAGCTTTATTAGGGGATTTTTTTTGAATCATTGTGCATTGGCCACTGGTTTTGAGTAGCTAAGGCTGAGATCTACATATCAACAAGAGCCATGCAGTGTAACATTAGTAATAACAATGCATGCAGCACATAGGAAAACTATGGGCACTTTGTCCATTTTGCAAATGTCAGCAAGGGTAGATCCAGCTACAGGAGAATGTTATAAAACATCAGCTCTTAATCTTCAAAAATCTTCTGGGATTATGAAAAGGCATGCAAGCTTCAGTCAGTACCAGAGTGCCAGATGCTGGCCACAGACACATTCACTGAAATGTGATTGCTTGTTTAGTTAACACATCCTTCACCCACCCACCACGGTCATTACAGAAATCAGCAGGGGGGAAAATCTAAAAGAATAAATAAATAAATAAATAAATAAATGGAGACTATAGCTTTGTAGCTAATTTTTAGATATTTGCTGTTAGTTAAAATGTAGTTGAATATTATAAATCAATTTGAAAACTCAGAACTCAGAAGATTATTACTACATGCTATGAGTATGACAAAGTAGCACACTGGGCATAATTTTATTCTTTTTTCTTGCATGCCTTTTACTACCAATGCTAGAATCCGAACCTATGGAAGAATGGAGCAATTAATGAGATCATTAAAGGTATCATGTATCACTATCAGTGCTTTCAGCACTGGGGTAGCATTTCTGGGATAGTCTAGAAACCTTTCCCAGCACTAATGCCAGTTACACTGGCTAGGGAGAGAATTAGGTACCAGTAAGAAGCCAATTAATGGATGCACATTCAGCATGCAGATGCCTAGAGCATGCCAAAGGCAAGCAATGATGACAGGGACAAGGCTTATATCCCACAGGGGAAATGCCAAACTGCAAGGCACCAGAGGCTGACCCAGTCATTCATGATGCATATCACTGAATTACTTCTTCAAAGTGTTATCATTTTAAATTAAATGCATAATATTTCTTGTTAAAATGCAAGAGGATAAGTTTCATGACTGCAGTGTCTTTCTGTGGACTTCAGAGCTGTCTCCCAAGTCTGAGTCTTGGATTCAGTTTCATGATGAGTCAGAGGAGGGTTGCAAGCACACTGATACACTGGCACAGCATGGTTCATTCTCCTTCATCAGAGAGGAATTAGACGTTTGCTATTAGATGGAGCCAGAGCATGTGCTAGAGGAAGATTCAGTTCTGTTAATGATCAACCTACCAAGAAGGAGTCTGTAGTTCTGCTGCCAGGACTATATCTGATAAATAAATAAACAATAATGAAAACACCAGCAGAGGATCCAAGTACTCCATCCTGAATGTTCAGTCTCTATGGTCTTGCCCTGTTTGATTGCATTTGTCTTCAATTTCTGCTACATTTATTTTAGAACTAACAGCAAAGAATGTGAAAAACTTCTATAACCTCTTGGAGATCACTTAGTCCCTTGCCAGCCTTCCTACACATTATTTTAAAACATGACAGTAGATAGTACAGTCATACCTGGAAAACCATGTTCAGAAGCATCTACTTCTAGTGATCATGCTCCTATGCAGTGGGCGGTCTTTTCAGAACTAAATTATAAACACAAACTACACCAGGAAATTCAAGTTGATAAAATTATGCATGATCTTTAGCAGGGTGCTAAACTTGATGATCTCTAAGAGGTTCCTTCCAACTCTGACATTTTTGTGATTCTGTTATTCTGTGATCTTGATTTATGCTGTTAAGCAGATATAAATTATGGAGTGGATCATAATACACAGGAAGTATAATTATAGAAAAGTCAAAAAGAATTAGACATTGTTGAAAAACAACACTGATAGACTTGACATTGAGAATTATTTCTATACATGATGAAACTATTAGAAGTAAATTAAATGAAGTAGGTTTAGCCTATTAGTAGGCAAAGGAATATCAAGTGATTCCAGAGATAAAGAGAAGGAAAAAAAAGGGTAAAAAGAGAGAGAGAGGTCTATAATTTTATTTGGGCAAGTTTCTGATTAATTATGTGGATTTTTGGGAGATAAATGAAAAGTCATCTTTGTTCTGTGAAATAGTAAAGCAAAAGCAACCTGTTACCTGTAGCCAGCAACATACAGTAATCTCCCTTATACTGAATCTGTTTGATCAATGACAGTAATTGGTGAATGATATTTCTGTCTTTACCTCAACTCATGAGTTATTTTTTCATCATATTTTTTCACCTTACTCAGCCCAAAAGGAAGAATGATAAAATGGTGCTGTGGGGCTTAGCTTCCCATCCATGTTAAATCACCACCAATGTTTCTTCACTTTTATATTTGTTCTCGTTCTTTCCATCCAAGCTTCACATTTTATGAACACTGACAACAGGGAAATGGGTTGTGTTTGTTTGTATTGGATATCATCATAGCAATATTGTTTTCTGTGTACTGTTTGTTCAAAAGATGGTGGATTGTGCATTATGGAAAGGTTCTGCATCTCATCAAGAAAAGGAGGAACTGTGCTGGTTTAGGGAACTTTTCTGAATGTTTGTTTTCATCTATTTTTTGTTTTGTTGTAGCAATCAGAAACTACAGGGACTCTGAGCAAAAAAAGACAACAAAACAAAACATTTTCCTTTTTGTATAGAAAGTATAATTCAATTACCAGTGCTTTAAAAGATTGATTTTAGATTCTGTTAAGCTAACTTTTATTCATAATGGTGGGTTCCTTCGATATTTGTTTACCATCTAAAATATTCCTGCTATCATCTAATGACCAGACATTCTGGCTCCATTCACCAGAAGCGTTATTCAATAGCTGCTCATTAGCACTCGAGGTTGCATTGTACAGAATGATGGAGTATTATGCATTTAATACTTTTTAATTAATTTTTGAATGTCAAGATTAAACATTATGAAGCAGGTGTTCTATTAAGAATTAAACCATGCATTATCTTTGAAGAAATTGTCCTAAAACAATTTGAAATGTGAGTGTCTGAAGATCTTAAAATTAATGCAAATGTTATAATCTGCCCAGTCATTTCCATCATATAGAAATGCATGTAAATCTTCAGTTTAACACAGAGAAGAATGTTTCTACAGAAGACATGTGTTGCATAGATTTTCTATTTAATTTGTAAACATTCTAATTTAGCACTCTTCCTGACACTGCTGAATATGGAAAAAAAATCCAACAAAAAAAAACCACCTTGAGGTCATTAGAAACACAAAAGTTGGACTGACATAAAAGACAACATCTTTCTTGGTGCTACATTATTTTTATGAGGTGCTGAATACATTTGCTATACACTCATTCCACAGTAACTACATCTGATTGTAAATAAAATAATTTGCTTTTGGATTAAGCAGAAGGATATTGAACAGGCGTAAGTAGCAATGAAAGAATGTTTTAAAGATGAGGCTTGCTCACTAAGTAATATTGTTTGTGTTAGATGTTTGAATCTCTCTATCAACAGTGTGATGACTATCCCATTAGAGTTTTGTTCAGAAAAGACTGAAGTTATCTTTCAGGGAGGGAAGGAAACTGTTACCAGTCTTACACTCAAATTAAGTTTAAAGGACTTTGCTTTTATGCTAGCTATCAGTAGTCTGCATGTGGGTAGTGATGATATTGTATTTGTAGCCTAATTTCTTTCAGGCTGTTCTCTGAGGAAATAAAGGTGGTGGCAGAGAGCCGTGGGAAAAAGAAAGAGGTCTGAGAAGAGATGGAAGGCTTTCTTGCACATCCATTGGTGCTAGGGAGGTAGTTTCTGAACCATAGCTTATAGACTGGAGGGTCATCATCCAATTCTCCAGTTAGTTCAAGGGACATAGCACCATACCTTGGCCAACTACTGTGATAAGATAAGGACAGAAAATTCATAATGTAATTTTGTTATAACTAATATAAATAATATAAATATTAATTATAACATTAAGCTAGTATGTATAAATTGGTGTAGGAATTGCTAACCATATATATTTTTAATTGATTTTAGTTGGTATTCCATTAAGAAAATAAGTATTCTGGAAAATCTAAGGATGTTTGGATAGAGTGTGTAGCTATATTCAAAAACAAATACAATACAAAACAAACAAACAAAAAAAAACCACAGCAAATTCAGATTTGCTACTTTCCTCTATATTGCAACATCAATGACAAAAATCATTTGTACACGCATGGTAAAATTGCATCACTTGCATGCACTTTGTACATGTACATCTCCAACCCACTTGTTCGATCTCACACTTAGAAAGACCTCAACATTTATGTTAATTATTAACCAATTAACAAATTGTGTTTCTGGTACAGCAGCTCTTTGGTCACTGCTCAGCTTTTTTCAGTCTCTTTATCCTTGTTTTCAAGGAAGTTTTACTAAACAAAATGTATGTGTTGCTTTGCCTAAAGGGCATGACAATTAACAAAAAAAAAAAGCCAATAGCTGTGTTGTCATTTCTTGTAACCTTGAACAGGGGATTTTGTTAATTTCAGATGAATTTGTAAATTTTCTGCTGCTTAGTGGAAATGGTAGCATATGAAGAAGAAACACACTGCAAAGAATAAGGGGAGTTGGAGTCAACCAGGTGCTTACTGTTGGAGGCGAAAGGGACTATGAGTCTTGGACTCGCTTGCATGTGAAACAGGTAGAGTAGTTATTCATCTTTAAAATTTCCAGTAACTAAAACTAGACAAAAGTCATGTTTCTATAACTGAACCCTAGCAGGAAATGTTCAAAGTGCAGGTGAAATCACATTTCCTGCTCTCTCAGTCATACCTGATGTAGAGCCCAGTGAGAAGCACCTCAGATGGACAAGGTGGACTTGGTCCAAAAGTCACTGAACTTAGTAGAAGCATTCTCAATGTGTTCATTAGGCTTTAACTCTAGATACTAATGCTGAATGGTATCATGTTCTGCATCGTGAATGTTTGCTCTAATGTTGTTTTCTATTCATGAATTCATGTTCAGTGTTGCTTTGTTGACGCAGTGCAGTGGTTTTGTGTATAGGCTCATTTTACTGAATGCAGCAGAGATGTGTTTGACAAAAGAAGAGAACAGCTTATTAAGGTGTTAAATCTTTTTCAGAATGTTGTCCACTTTGTTTGGAGATTTTCACGCACAGATTTTTGTGTTGACTTTCCACAGTTGATTTCTTTATTGAAAAATGACCTGCTAAAAAAAAGTGTGTATTTTCATTTTCTGTCTTATTGCATTTGATTTTGTATTTAATATTTTAAGTGAATACTTCATCACAGAAAATCTTCCTAACTGAAATCTCATCTGTTCTGAGATGTTTTCAGAGAAAGAACCCCCATAAGAAAACACGAGGCATACGAAGGATGTTATGTCTTCTGAAATGCAGCAAAACCTTTTTTTTTTTAATTTAAAAATATTTTCTTTTGTTTTTGTTACAGGTGTTTTAATTACCAGGTATTTATTATTTAAATGCTTTTAAAAGTTAAGGAAAAGAAATTATCACCTTTAAGACTTCAAATAAAAGCCCTTGATTCCCATTATTACTTGACATATACATTAGAGCTAAATCAGCATCGTATTTCAAATTCTAGATTTAGATTTTTTAAAGTTATACTTGGTAAGAAGTTCTATGTTGGTATCTTCTCACTTTGAATAGCACGTGTATACATACAAAATGTTTTATTATACCTATACACATGCACAAAAATATCCATACACACAAAACATATGCATTTTATTTTGTATTACAATGGAAGTCTCATGGCATAGGAATTAGCTGCAGTTTCTGAAATTCAGAAACATAATAAAATCATGCATGTAAAGTTATTTTTAGAATAACTCTCTTCCAATCTCATTTTGCCCAACAGTTTTTATAGTTAATACATAGCTACAATCTATAATTTTCAAAGATGTCAGACTGTTTATAGTGGTTCAAAGACTGAATAGATGACCTAAAGTACAAGAAGGATCAGATTCTGAGATTCTATGTATGTAATTTCTGTTGAAGTCAAATGCGTTTAGCAAGATTAGCTGAATTTCAGAATAATACCTGTGGGTCTGATATTTGACCCAAATTCTAGGCCAGTGTCTGGGACAATATCCTGCTTAAATCTTACACAAATGTGGTTACTTGATTCAGAATTTCATATTTATGTTTAATTTAGTGTGGTGCTGACCAATGAACATTAAGTTGTTCAACTTTAGAACATTTCTTCAAAGACATCACTAAATGTGAATTCCAGTTGTTGGTTTTATTTTTATTTTTTTATTTTATTTTTTTCAGACTTTGAACTGAAAAAGAAATTACTGTTTCTTGCAAATATTTTGCATCACATGAAGGATTTGGGCAGCCTGATATTATTTATTTATTTATTTAGACTAAAGCCATAAACATGTTGAGGTCTTTTATGAAGTGTTGAAGTCCTTTATGAAATCAATTTCTTCTATGAATGCGAATGAAGTTTCTCATACTCAATAACATCTTTTCTTATGTAAGAATCAGCTATTTTCAGTACTTCCATAATGTATTGGTGAGGTTTTTTTTTAGTTACTGAGAATTTTTGATTGTCAAATATTCTGCCTTTCAGAATGTTCTCTTTATATTGTACATTCACTATTCCTTTTTAAGAAGACATTTAAATAACTTACATCACACTTATAAAAATGATCATCACATTTCTAACTATTTAACAAAATCTATCTGGGCTGAAGCCAATGGGATGAGGTTCAACAAGACCAAGTGCCAGATCCTACACTTTGGCCATAACAACCCCAGGCGGCACTACAGGCTTGGGACAGGGTGGCTGGAAGTCTGTGTAGAGGAAATGGACCTGGGGGTCAATGATCAGCTGAACATGAGCCAGTACTGTGCCCAGGTGGCCAAGAAGGCCAATGGCATCCTGGCTTGTTTCAGAAACAGTGAGCCAGCAAGAGCAGGGAAGCAATTGTCCCCTGGTGAGGCAATGGTGAGGCCGTGTCTTGAATGCTGTGTTCAGTTTTGAGCCCCTCACTGCAAGAATGACATTGAGGCCCTGGAGCGTGTTCAGAGAAGGGCAATGAAACTGATGAGGGGTCTGGAGCACAGTGCTTATGAGGAACAGCTGAGGGAGCTGGGATTGTTGGGTCTGGAGAAGAGGAGGCTCAGGGGAGACATTATTGCTCTCTATAACGATCTGAAGGGAGGTTGTAGTGAGCTGGAGGTCAGCCTCTTCACTCTTGTAGCTCATGATAGGAGTAGAGGAAATGGCTTCAAGTTGCGCCATGGGAAATTCAGACTGGATGCTAGGAAATACTTATCTGAAGGAGTAGTCAGGTGCTGGAATGGGCTGCCCAAGGAGGTGGTGGAGTCACCAACCCTGGATGTATTTAACGAACATTTAGATGTTGTGTTGAGGAACATGGTTTAGAGAGAGCTATTGGTGATAAGTGGATTGCTGGACTGGATGATCTTGTAGATCCTTTCCAATCTTGGTGATTCTATGATTCTATGATTCTATGATCTTAATTTTAATAGATAAATACTACTAGAAGTAGGGAATGTTGAAAAAACAAAATACATGTACATCTAATAATAAATAAATTCACTTAGTTTTCTTGATAAAGATCTGTGACTACCCTCTTCACCTTCCAGTTTTTCTTCAACAATGTAACTGTATGCACACGGATAAAAAGAATGGTACCTGTTCATCAACAGCAGTTTTGCTGTAGAAACTCTAATACCTCAACCTACATCCTAGCAGTAGTATTTGCATATAGTCAATCACTACAGACAAGTATAAAAATATAACAACAAAATGGATAACTTTTGATGGAAATATCTCCTTTGTCCATACTTAAGTTTTGATATTTGCATTAGTATCTGTGTATCTACTAGTCAATGACAGCCACCTTAAACTGGTAATATTTTCTATATCAAATATATAGCTGAGTGTTTATAAGCAGTCCCTTTTATCTCCTTACTACCACATGCAAGACAATATAGCAAACTAAGAAAAATAAATAAATAGGAGAGCGGACAAATAATATTCCTGTTCTAGCAGGATTTTCTTCCTCTGTTATATATTCTCTGCATTTCCTGGTTTCAGCTGGGACAGAGTTGTTTTTTGTTTTTTTTTTTTTCTTCACAGTGTCTGATATAATGTTGTGTTTTGGCTTTAGGAGAAAATCAGCATTTCAGTTCTTGCTGAGCAGTGCTGAACAGACAGAGCAGTTGATTTTTTCAGCACTGTTCTGCCAATGAAAGGATACAAGAGACATGAGGAGTCAGCACGGGACAGAACCAGGACAGCTGACCTAAACTGACCAATGGGATATTCCATACCATATGACATTGCATGAAAAAAAATTGAAAAAAATATGAGGAGTTGGCTGTGGGGCAGCCACTGCTTGGGGACTGACTGGACATTGATCTGTAGATAGTGAGCAACTGAGCATCTCCAGTATTGTAAATACATATATATATATAGTTATTATTTTTTTTCCCTTTATATTATGTCATAGTAAATAGTTTTTATCTTTACCAAGGAGTTGCACTTCATTGTTTTTGTTTTATAATTATTTTTTTCACTCACTCATCTTACTGGAAAGGAGAAAGTGAATGTCTGTGTGATACTGAGCTTCCTTCTAGGGTAAACCACAATGCTGCATGAGTTCTTCTGCTTACAACAAACCCTGTAGGACTACAGAGACCAAAGACTAGGTCTTAACTTTTCTGAAGGGTAAAGATACTCATGTTTATTTATGTAATAAGAAGTAAAAATGATTACATGTATGTTCAAGGACACATGTTGAGTGCTATACTTGAAAACAGGCAGCATCATTCAATCTGATCATCCCATGAATTTTAAAGGTGGTGCTGAGCAGTGATGTGAATGAAGGTACATTTTCACTTTATATGAAATATCAGACTGTTGGTACTTAATACTCTTTCTCAGTTTCTTGTAAACTATTTTTTCCCAGTCAGATTCAGATGACAGATATATTCTCAGAGTTGGGGGTTTATTTATTTATTTATTTTTAATGATGTACTAGTAGCTGTCTTTTTTGAAGACTGGTTTAGGTACTCTGAATGTTTTCTTATATCTTGACAGAAATATACTTATTGTAATTGCTTGCTTTGTGTCCTGTACATGGAAAGACTGTGAATCTCAGAAATAAAGTACTGTGTAATGAATTAGCTCCAGTGATAACTACCCTTTTTATTATACAGCAGAGTAAACAGTCATTAATTTAAAACATGTAAATTGGAAATCTGAGAACCATATCGCTAGCTGTAGTAGGACATATTCCTTCAGAGCATGATTACTTCCATAATTCTTGAATATATAAGAACTGCTGTGAAGCAGAACAGTCAGATATTCCCAGTAAGAGGCATCAATTGCTAACTCATTAAAGGAAGAATGAGAATCTATGGGCATGGGAAGAATATTTATTCTAAGATTCATCTCATTTCTAAATTAAAACCTAAAATATTTTGAAGATAATAAAAATAAAGGTTTGAAAGCTTATTATTTTCAATGAAGATATAGTACACTCAGCATATGGTTTAAAAATTATGACAATCCCTTTTATAACTTAAAAAGAGCTGCGATTGGTCTCTGAAAAGTGGACATGCTTTTAATTGAAGATATTTTCTATGAAAAGGAAAAAAAAAACAGAAAATGAGACAAACAATGAACAAAACAGAAAGTTGAGTATAAAAGAGAATGACACATGCAGTAAAAGTAGTTATGTATTTAAAAGGAAATCATTGCCTTTTGTGGTTCCTTAGGTTTATTTCTGGGCTTATGCTTTGGATACTGGTAATTACCAGTGTTTCATTTATGACATAAGACACTAATTGGCTGAACAGAAAGAGTTTCTACAAATCTTTAATTTTACATCTCAAAGGGGCTCTGAACTGTATTTGAAGACCTCTGGGGTTCATTGCTCACTCAGTTGACGATGAATTTTAAGATACTGGTTTAAAAAGTCTGAGTTGTTCAGTAAGGAATAAATGACTCTCTTTTAGATATCAGATAATCTGGATATGATACTGAAGGCTTCATTTATAGATTTGAAAGTACTGCTTTCTGGAATGAATCAGCAATTGTAAAATATTTACTGAGAAACAATTTTTCCTTTTGCAAAACCACTGCTTTACAAAACCCTTTTTTGTATTTCCCTTTTACAGAAAAACAAATATTTTAATGCTTTTTTAATAAAAATTAAAGGCTATAAATCACGACATAATAATGTATTCTAGTAAGACTAAGCAAATGCTGCTACACAGTCTATGTACTACATAGAGGTTGCTTTTGTTAAGTTTTATAGCTATCTTTTATACCCTGGCAAGTGGTAATGTCATTTGATTAGACATATCTCACATTATGCAAGCTCTTTGACCAGTCAGTTCTGTTAATGTGAAATGATAGTTTAGATTTGCACACAGTTTAGATGCACTTAAGGCTGTAACATCATTCTTGAACTAGCACTGTTGCCTCTTCTATTTTTCCCCTCACTTCATTCTAATTCTAGACACTTTAGTATGCTGTACAATACGTTCATTTAAAGGCAGTATTTGGTAATGACTGGAATATAACAGGAGTTCAATGAAGTTCATTATCAGAATGATATGTAGGATACGCTCAGGAAATGCCAATTCCTTACCTTTCCAGGCCCAGGTCTTCAGCACAGCCTGTCCTTAATGATCTGTCTATACCATCTCATTGCTAAGGCCTAAGCAATTCCTGCCCTAAAGCTCTCTCCTTTCAAATTTGCTGTCAGGGTCTAAATTATTTTTACCCTCAGGCTCTGTTCTTTCAGACTGATCATCAGAGTTTGAATGAGTGTCGCCTCTAGGTTGTCTCCTTTCAGTTTCAATTTCAGAGTTGGAGCGGTTTCAGCCCCCAGATTTCAGTATTACAGTTTAAAGACATACTGGCTTAAAAACACATTCAATTTTAATATTTTTATGTCATCCTTCACAGTTGCATAGCTTGCATGTATGATACCTCCCTTTTTCCTTTTTTTACACTTATTGGTATTCACTTTGTTAGTTTGTTCTAGATTTCTTACTGCATTTCTATTCTGTGTTGTGATATGATACATTACTTTGGATTTTTTTGACATCTCTTGCAAAATCTTGTTTAAATATGAGAACTGTAACAGATGCAGAATATGATTTTCTTTTTGTGAAGCAATGCAAGAGTTTTCTTAAAATATATTAGAATGCCACACAAAATTATATAGGATTGGTCCATCTCTTTACATAGCAATAACTTTTAGTTCTTACTGGAGTCTTCAGTTCCAAAAGACAAGTCTTCATTGCTGAACTTTCCACAAATTACACTGCTACATGCAAAGTAAAATCTGAATTGACAAGTATTGATATAATGTGTGGAAATGTTTGCATTGTTGCCTTTGTAAATTACATACACTTTTTTTTTTTCCTGTTTACTTACTTCTCCTAGATTTTCAAAAAAATTCCCATTCATTTTCTCCATCGGTTCCTTGTCCTTCAGAATTTCTTTCTCTACTCCTTCACAAGGAGAAACTTATGGGGCTGCACAAGGTGCAGTGAGAAGCTAGGGTAATGTCGTATGGCACAGAACCACAGAATCACAGAGCAGTTGAGGTGAGATAGTGGCTCTGGAGATCATTTTCTCTAACTCCCTAGTTAGAGCAGGGGCATCTGCAGCAGTCTGCTCCAAGCTTTGTTCAGACTCCTCATTAATATCTCCAGGAATGCAATGCAACAACCTCTCTCGAGAACTTATTCCAATATTTTACCACTCTTAGAATAAAAATTAAAAAAAAATAAAAATCCTTAAATGGAATTTCTTTAATTTCAGTTTTTGTCTATCACCTCTCATTCCCCCATTGAACATTACAGCAGATATATGTTCAGAACACAGATACATCAGTTCCTTGTATCTGCTATATTCACTTGCAGCAGAAAGCACGTAAAGGATATTTTGTGCTAAAACATTTCCCCTGTAGAAATATACAAGTTTGATATTAAACTAAATCAAAACACTCTCATAGTTAAACTACTGTAGAAGTGAATATGAACACAAATAACCTTTTCAGAAGGAGAATAACTGTTCTTGTCTTGCCAAAAATAGTTTACATGTCTAAATGTTTGAAGTTCAAAATTTAAAGATATTTTCCTTTGTTTTTCTCAAGAACAGATGCTACCTAAGACCTCGAATGCAGCAGGTACATGTCATCAGAGTCTATTTAACTCAAGTTCTATATGTCATAAATATCAAATAAAATTAGAAGAAATCCACTGAAAAAGTTAATTGTGTTTCAATGGAACAAAGGCTTCTAAGTCTTCTTTACCAAATCAGTAGTGTTGTAAATGGGATCCTGAAGTGTTTTGTAGAAACACTCACTTATATCTTACATTGCTCAGCAATTTCAACAAGTATTCAGGAGCTGTAAGGATTGTATTTGGCCAGGATAAGAGAATTAAAATCAAGAACGGGATCCAGTGCATGAATTAATACTATTATTCAAAATGGATACATACATATTATATGTGTCGTGACACATTAGGTGTATTGGATGGTTTCCTCTAAATTTTTTAAAATTCAGTGATAATTTCTTACTGGCTTTATTGTATACTTAGCTCTATCCTTAATGTATATCTTTTCATACTCATCTACACGTGTTTGACACAGTAACACACCATGGTCTTCAAATCTGATAAACATTCACATCTACACTACATAATAGAAGGACTCTTTCTTCATAAGTTCAAGACCACACTCTAAAGTGCATCGGTACACTAATGATTAATAGATGTCTGTTGCTTTGATTTCCCTTTGTTACAATCACTTTATCATTCTTCCATTGAAACAAGAAGGAGATGTAAGTAAATTATTTTACTATAAGTATTTTACTATATAGTAGTATTTTACTATAAGTCCTTTAAAAAGGCAATGGAATATGGGCATTTAGAAACCTACATCTGTAGCTACCAGACAGTAAATAATTATTATGAATCACATGAATTCACAGTAAGTTTCCATGGAAATATGATTAGCTTTAATTTATTCAATTAGTAAGTAAGCCACATAACATTATATCATGTATCCAGTGGAATGCTGTAGGACAAAAGAAGGTGCACACAGGAAATAATACCAAGTAGCTGAAATGCAGTAATTTCTTACCTTAGAGCAATTTGTCAAAGTCTCTTTTCATTCTTGAAAATGAAATTCAGATTCCCAGTCGTATATATGTAGAAGGAAATCTATCCCAATGTCTTGTTTAATCTTATTTTCAGCTGAAGTGAATGATGTACAGCCATGGACAACAAGAAAATTGGATTATTCCTGAATTAAATAAGTAAGTTTACTTGCATATATTAGACATGTGATGTGATAATCTTAACTGAGTTCACAGCAAGATACAAGTCATTATTTTCCAAATATACATTTAGTGCGAAGTTTTGTACAAAAGGGCATACAAACCACTTCCGAATTAAAATAAAACTTCTCATTAATTCCATGTTAACAAATAGCTAGCATGGATTCAGCAGAGTAATGTGATGGGTATATGAAAAGATAAATATAAAAAGATTTTGTTGATTTGTTCATACAGAGGATAAATTCACAGAAGATGTTCAAAAAAGTAGCATGTCTGGAATGCTAATGGGTGTTGAAACTTTTATTTTGTTCTGTTGGGAATTTGGGATTTGAAAATTTAATGTGTTTAACCTTTATTCATATTTTGTTTGATTGGTTGGTTGGTTTTTTTTATAGTGAAGAATATTTTTAATCATACATTTTCTTTTATGTATGTATGTATGTATTTAATGAGCCATTCTTTTACTATATCCTTTGAAAGTATTCAAGTAACAACTGCTTCCTTACTCTGACCTTTCATCAAAACCTAAGACTAGTGTACTCCTTTGACATATTTTCTATTTCTCAGATGTTTCTGTCAAAAGGTTATCTACTATGTCTTTGTATCCACACTTCTAAATTCAAATTCCTCTGAGATAACTTATGCTTTACATCAAGTCCATGATAATAAAAACAATATTTTGAAATTATTTCTTGAACTCATATAAATTTAGAACAGCTAACATGGATTATCGATGAATTTTCCTCCGATATCACACCATCAACTCTGACATGAAATGCAATTTTCACCTGAGATCAGATTTAAATTTATTTAACCCCATTATAAGAGGAAATACAGTATTAGGATACCATATTGCTTTAAAGAACTGTTTAAAGTTCCTAGCTCAACATAAGTACTCCCTAGTTGAAAAAGTGTAACTGTACCATTTTTTGAATCAGGTCTTCATCTGATGAATATTGAAAAAGCTACACTGATGAATATTTGAAATAAATTTAGCTAACAGTTAGTGATACTGCTTAAGAAACATTCATATCTGTTCTTAATGAATAAGGAAGAGCACTGTTGGTGTTGGTACTACAAAAAGAAATTTGTAATATAAATTAAAAAAAAAAAAGTATTAATGGAATAGAAGAAAAACAAATGTAAAATTCACTGTCTTTAAAGTTCCTAAAGTTCCTAAAGTTCTTAAAGTATTGCTAAATCCACTGTTAAAATGTATGCATGACAAGATGTCATGGGAATTCATGTTGTAGAACAATATGACTGCATAATCTTAATTATGCCATGAATGCGCTATTGCTCCAGTAAGAATTTGGCAAAATATTTTTTTTGTGCATAAATTTACAAAGATGGCAATCAAAGATAGACAATAATAATAATGTACTCTCTTGTGATCTATTATTTCTGTTAATTTATACTTCTGAAATATGATCTTTTTGATGCTTTTTATCACTTAGTTTCATTCTTACAACAAAGTTTTGCAAATCTTAAAATGTTGTCTTTGTAGATGTGTTTTAATTACAGCAGTAAGTTCATCCATCCAGTGAAGAATTATAAAACTGAGAAGCCTTTGTTACATATCTCAGGGGGAAATACTTTTAAGTATGGTGTAGCATCAATCCAAAGTAAAAGTGAAATTCTGTGTTTGACTGGTCAATGCAGAGATAATATAATTAAATGTTCTAGTGGGCATAAAAAAATGAGAGTTAAATTAAAATAAGAAGCTATAAGGCAGGTAATTTGAAGTTCATTAATTTGTAATAGGTAGAAAGAGTTTGCAGGAGATTGCTAATAGAGTTTCTAACAAAAATGTAAGTGGTTGATATAATAAAATTATAATTTTACCTGTAGTTTTGTCTAATGTTTCAGAAATAATTTCACCACAAGCATGAGTGACAATATAGGCTGCATTTACAACATGATAGAAGTCCCCATCTTTTATCTTAGTTAATATTCAGGTGATCTCATATTCAGGAATATCTCATATTA
Organism: Cyrtonyx montezumae; assembly: GCF_038088225.1. Lineage (NCBI taxonomy): Eukaryota > Metazoa > Chordata > Aves > Galliformes > Odontophoridae > Cyrtonyx > Cyrtonyx montezumae. The sequence goes on from NW_027071848.1 coordinate 9,752,935, forward strand.
TCTTAGGCAAAATCTTGTATATCTTGTTCACATTGTAGGGACTTACACTGTGGTTTGAATTTCAAGTTAACTAACAAGCATGACTAGTGGAAAATAAAAATAAAAAAATTGAGCAGGAGACATGAATCTGATGTTGAGCCAATCAGTAGAAATTGGGAAAATGGTCTCAATTCTGAGATCAATTTCTGAGACGAGTGTAATAGCTTACTTTTATACCTTGCCTCTTATTTTCCATCAAATAGAGAGGAAATATAAGGAACTGGGTTAGAAGGCTTAGATGTGCAAGACTAGGTAAAAGGAATACCAATAAAAATTAGGCCTAGGACAAGCATATGACATCTGGTGCTGCAGTAATTCCTCGAGACGGGAAAACTGCTGGTAGTCGCAGGAAGTCATAACGGTCAGTCACTCAGGCCAGTGTTATAACAAAATGTAAGTCGTTTCTAGTAAGATACTCTTTTTCTGCTTTATAAATTCATAATGAATATGAAATTTTGTGGCATGGCTACCTTCCACCATATTTGAAGGAGCATGTTCTGCATGCAGTATATATATCAGAGAGGTGGATGATGGAGGAAAGGTTCGGGTGAAATGCATGAAAAATTCTATTTGTTGAAGAATAAAATTATGTGTAACTAACAGTAGGTCACCCCAGACCTATATTATATGTGCTTTTCAAAGCATACCATTTCATCTTAGCATAGATATTGAAACTACATTCTATGAATTGTGTCCTGAATTTAACTTTCTCTGTTCTCTACAAAAGGACTCAAGAGTGACCCACATAGATGTATGTGATTGAAATTAGATGTATGCAGCTAGGTGAGATGAATATTATCCTGATCATTTATCTGTGAATGTGACAGAAACCCCACTTTTACCCACTTCTTCTAGTCAATATTTTCGTTTATGAAACATTTCTCCATATTCTTCTACACCAAATTTAGCAATGTAGGCAATTTTTTATGATTCTTGTTAATGTCACACTGAAATGAAAAGACCCCAAAGATATCTGCTTTGAGTAGACGCCCTATCAGGTATTTAGAATTAACTTCTGACAGTTCTGGGTTATGAATAATTAACAGTCTTAATAGCATCTCCAGTAACACATCAATAAACTGGAGACATGTGTTTTATATTTTCCTTAAACTTTCTTCTTTATGCTAATTAAACAATATCTGAAAAATCTATAGGCTTGTAGTCTTACATTTTTGCTACGTACATAGATACACATAGATTTATATTGCATAAATGAAAGCTTTGCTTGTCTTTGCCAGATGGTGCAGCTTCCAAAAGGCATTTGTACCACTTTCTTCATTTAATGTGCATATTTGGAAATGTTAACATGCATTCCTTGCAGTCAAGAAAATTTCAAGAATTAAATGTCCATTTTCCATGACACGAATTTCTAGAAAATTATAGGTACGTTTTCTTTCAGTTTTACTACAACTGGAAGGAAAATATATACTGAATACAGACCACTGACATCTTAGTAAATGAGGCAGTATATCCAAGAGTAAAAATACTGGGATTATCCATGAGGAAGATGAATACAAATATTTATATTTTATTTTATAAAACAAGTGTGCTAATATTTTATATATCCATTGTACACAATACTAATACTTTTCCATATGCCAGAGCTGTCTGGTTCAGATACCACAAGAAATTGAGCAAACATTCTGATCTCAGTGTGGTGCTTAACAGAAGCACCTCATGGCTACTGTTAAAATCCCAGTATTGTGGGATTTCAGCCAATTCAGTGCACTGTTAATTGCTGATAGATATTCTCTTATTTCTATGTCTTATCTCACCATGCTCAATTCCATTATTTTGCTTTGAGAAATGTTTATTCAGAAATTAATGGTTCGGAAAACACAGAGAAGTATGGTAAGGTTTTTGTATGTCGAGAGCCCATTTCTGCATATGTAGAAAAACTGGTCTGTGTGTGTGTGTGTGGGGGGGGGGGGCTGTATGTCTTTTCTTTTTTTTCTTTTTTTTCTTTTCTTGGTAGCAGATGAGATTAACTCACCTTTTCTATAAGCTATGCAGTCTTAGCATTCTGTCACTTCTCTTGTATATATATAGAGAAACAAAAACTATGTCCCCAGCTTCAACTTCTTCACAAATCATAGCTAAACATTCCTGTGCCTGTTGTTTCTGATCCAGTGGCTGGGGAGTGCATCTACAGCAGCAGTTCTGTTCAAATCAAGAGTGCGCTTCTGAACTAAGATTCCTTACCATCCCCACTAACAGTGCCTTGCTTCACACCCAAGAACAGGGTTGAACTGACTTCCCCTTGGATTATCTAACCTTCTGCTCCTGGAGCACAACTAGTGCAGTATAACAGCTGAAAGGGATTCAGCCCATGAGACCTGACTGTAGATAAGTCTGGAGTACCTTCTCCATAAATAAATATGAATAACCTGTGTCAGCTGCTGGAAAACATCCATGTTGCTCCACAAGACTGCTCCTGTTGGGCTACACTATTCACTGATAGAGTCATAACAAGTGTCATGTTCTTCCCAGTATAGCTGTAAATTTAACATGCATCTAGTCTAAAAAAAAAATAATAATAATAATAAAAAGAATAATAATAAAAAAAAACTAACAGGGATTTGTGGCTTGTTTCATCAGAAATCTTTTCTGCCAGCCCAAAGGTGAACATCCCTTGCCATTCCTGGTTTTAGAAAATGCATGTAACAGTGACAGTATGTAGTGACTTGTACATTTCCTGGAGAATATGGATTCTCTCTTGTATATAGCATAATATGTAGGAGGCTCTTAAGATTTATCTCAAACTGTGACTGGGGAACTGTGATTTATAATGCTGAAGGTAATGTCAAATTGGTAGCATGTCTGGTAAATTACAGTCGTGCTGAGTACTAGTCCAGCTCCGTTTTCTAAGCCAATGTCTTCATTAAGAAGGGAAACAGATTCAAGAATTGCTTCAAGTATCCTTTGGCCATTTATTTCAAGCCACTACTAGTGTTTCCCTTAGGTCTTTGCCATTCCTCATACTCTTATGCTGTTCTCCATTATGTATGTAATCTCACTTACTAATATCTTAAAAGCATGTCACTTTATTCAAGAGCAACAAAATGTGTCACTTTGTCTTGTTAACATTTTTTACATTTCATAAATCATTTAAGTCATGCTGTGAACTCATCTATGCCATGAGTTTTCTGGAACCTCTACAAAAATTAGATTTATTTTGATTTCATGGAACAATTTGAAATTTTAACAAGATAGAAAATTCTTCATCAAAATATAATGATTTTTCCACATCACTCACATAACTTCTGGGTTTTTGTAAAGTTTCAAGAAGGCAAAATATTATGGTTTACTATCAAAGCACATTCTAGAATTGATGTAAGGTAAAGTACTGTGTGTAACGGACAATTTTATGTGCAATGTGCATTTTGTATAGTATTGTATGTGTAACATTTCTGTAAAAGTTGAAACAAAAGAAAGTAATAAAATTGAAATGAAACAGTTCACAACTGAAAGCAGTTAAGCTTCTTAAGAAAAGAAACCCTTTAAATAATGCTTTTTAACTTTTCATCAGATTAAAATTTTATTAAAATCAACATAATCAAATTTCACTTTTAACAAAATTATATTTTTTAAATGAATTTGATCAGCTATGATTTTTTCTACATCTGTATTTGAGAGGAAAATTAATGAGTTTTTTTTTTCTTCTGATTTTATATGTAGATTTGGATTAGTTCATTTTCCACTAAACAGTTCTTATATTTATACTACAACTATGGCAATCCCATAGCATCTGTTACTTTAAATGTTTCTTAGTGCTACAGAATAATCAGAATAACTTTATATTCTATTACACAATGGCAAAGTGTATCCACTGAGTAAATGAGGACATTAAAGACATAAAAGAGCAGTTTCCTCATCCCCAGTAATAATTTTAGGAACAAATTTAGCTGGAATCTTCTAATTACAGCTTCTTGTTAGTAATGTAGACACCTTATAAAAAAAAGCAAAGATCTGTTCCATATGTGTAGATGCAATTCAACCAGCTGTGCATTTTAGAAACTTAGGAAATCTTATATCATATAATACAGTTCTTTAGCGTTACAAAACTTTGTCTTTTCTATATTTTGTAGCAGCATTTGTCCTTCATTCTCAGGAAGAATCTCTCTCTTTTTTTTTTAATTCGCTTTTTTTTTTTCTTTTCTATTTTTATTTGATTTTGCATACAAGAATTGAGTGCTGTCTTGCCAGCTACAGATTTTTTAGTTTAATTTTCTTTCAAACTCAGAGACCTGAGCATGAGTATCACTACTTTTGATCTTATGAAACCAAGATCTGTGATTTTACTCAGCTTAGAGTATCAGTGATTTGACTAAAGATGCAAGTTAACACTTTTAGAAATAACAAGATGAAGACTTTTCTCCAGCTTGTACTGTTAGAAGTATATTTTACTTAACAAATGGTTTGAGATTGCATTATAAAGTTGCATGACTTGATGCACTGTGGGCATGCATAGTCCAAATCCACTAGAGCTAGCCTGGGAGTTTTTATTTAATTCTTTGCAAGGTCGAACTTGTCCTGTCAGTCAACCACAAACATGAGAATTGTACAACTGTTCAGATAGCAATGTTGATCAATTTGATTTCAAAGTGTTTTGTGAATTAGTGAAAGAAGGGCTGTTGGTGACTAATCGGTAAACATTTTTGTCAGTATCAACTTATTTGTATGAAACTCATTCTGAAACATCCCAAATTCTCTTTATGATGTCAGTCTGAAGATGTAAGCTTCATTCATCCAGCATAAATTCCAGCAGTTGTCTAAGCTGCACAGTAGTCTTTTCAGAGGATCTTGACAGCTAAAATTGGACAAGGAAATAACATCTGTCTTCACCCAGCACCCATCTTACCCCCATCCATAATGTTCCTCACTTCTCTGAGTTTCTTATAAAGTGGAACACTTTAAAACTAATTGTGAAACAGTAGACACAGTGGTGTAATGGATGGAAATCGTAATTGAAACAGCAGAGACTCCTACAATCAAAAGCATTTTTCAGACTCCATTTATTTGCATCCTGTGACATTTTGTAACATAATCACTGTGACAACCTGAGAACATTCACCTAAAAAATGCTGCTTTTCCCCTTGATCAATGAAACAAAAAAGTTTGGTTTAAAAAATGAGGTTTAATAATTACAAAAAGGGAAGGGATCCCATGAGATCACTGCTTCCAACTTTCACTGCAAATGCATATTTCAGGATCACTACTGTCATTAGTTTTCATATAAGTACTATATAAAAAGCCCTGTCCATTTTTTCCTTGTTTGACTTGCAGTGCCAGAAGTACTTATATGGCCAGGATCATTGTAATATATTTTGGGGCTGGAGTACAGTAACATTTGTTTCTTTATTATTCTGCACTGAGCAGAAAAATGTTTAAACCTTTGTGTGGAATTGAATTAGAAAAAAATAAAAGGAAAAAGCAGAACTTGATGATGAATTACAATTAGTTTATCAGTTGTTCTTCCAGCTTGTCAAGATAAAACCAACCTTAAGAAAAAAAAATATTTAGTTGAGGTAAATAGCTTGATACAAATTGAATTATCTATTTTAATTCTTTACTATTATCTTCTTCTCTTAGATCTGCAAGGTAGTTAGGAAATATGAAAGATGAGGTAAAAATTCTAGATATGTTCTAAAAAATACTATATCTAAGACTACTTTCAGATATTTGAATGATTGCTATTATTCACCTCCTTGGTCAGGGATAACTATTACAAAGGAAAGGAGCTGTTCTCAACCAAATTCAAATGCTTTTTTGAGTTCTTGCCCTTTAGCAAAAATGTTTCCAGTTAAAATTTCTATGATGTTACATTTCTCTCCATTTTCTCTCATTTTCTCTCATTTCTTACTGAACACAGTTTCCTTCACTTTGTAAAATTATGCTGCTGTCATGGATTATGTCAACTTTAACCTTTATTACACAGATTCTGTTATAAGTTTTCATGAATAGAATTCAAAACAAAAGAGGGAGAATATCTCAGAGCAGGTATGCTTAAAAGCCTAGCTAAATTAAATTGCTCCCTCTACTTTTGGTGCAGTCTCACTTTATTATATTTTGCCCCTTTCTTTTTACATTCCGAATCGATGTGCTTTAATGTCATCTTCCAGCAGACCAGTTTTCATTTCTAAAATTTTAGTTTGCATGGAAGGATTTCAAGTGAATCTTTTTTTCCCTTGACAGTGTATTCATAGTTGTGATTTGGAATATTAAAGCTACATGGCAGTAGGCTGTAGCACTAGTGACATTTATTACAAATTATCAACAAGGAATTGCAGATGAAAGTTGTACAGTGGCATTTTTTATGTGGTGGTACTTTTGACATATCACAGATTAATGTCTGTAGAACACACTTCAGAGAGAACTACATGTACTTGACACACTTATAGTATAAATCTTATATCATCTGCCTAAACTTTGATTGTTTAAAAACATGAAGTGAACTAAAATTCTTACTTTTTGTGAATTGTATCACAGAAAACTATCCCTCTTATGGCTACTGACAGTCCCTCCAAGAGTGATTAACTGAGATGTTCCTCAACTGTGGGTTTGCTTTCATTCATTTATTTATATATTTAACCAAAGTAGATTTGTTGGTAGGGAAATTCAGATATTGATAGAGAAAGCAGACAGAAATTATACCTACTAGCATTTGTGTTTCACTAGTAAAAAAACCCAAACACCAGCAACAACAACAACAAAAATTCTAGCAATCTTTAAATTTATTTTTGAGATAACTTAGGGTTTGAAATACTATCTCCGTTTTTCCCAAATATAAAACATGGGTCTTGTTGTGTATATACATCCATTCTGTGGGGTTAGCTTTGAAGTAGTGCAGTCATGTAACTGGAGTACTAGACAATGGCTAAATTGTCCCAGGTACACTCCTAGTGTTCATATTTTAATTGAGTTCCATAAAATAATTCAGTTTGTGTATTTGGAGATCACTGTGCAATGCAAATCAAACTCTTATAGGCTGGAACAGTCCAGAGATTTACTTTCAAATTGTATTCTGATCCAGATTAGTGTGCTAGGACAGGTGCTGTCTAGGTATCACACAATCTCCAAAGCACTTCAATCTAATTAACTGTACTGGAGATTAGAAAGAAATAGGCATAGATGGACTAAGAGTAACCATATAAGAATGGGACCTACCATTCTAAGCCTTCTGATTCATAGAGAAAGCATTTTCTTCTTTGGGTGAAGGTCTTTGTTTTATGTGAAGGAAGAGGTCAGGTAGTGCTGTAATTGCTTTCTGACTCTGAAATGTAGAAATATCTCACAAATAGTTTCTTAGAGAAAAATCAGTCTGTTCAGATGGAAAAGCTCCTGCTATGCTGAAGTATTTGCAGAATCAAGGTATAGATAATGATTATAAAGAATAATGTCTTCACTGCAGCCACACATTTGGATGCATAGTTCAACATCATTGCCATTATAATAGCTGTACAGGGAATTATCAGAAAACTTGGAAAGCTATACTTGAGTTATCACTCGCTAAATTGTTTAATAAAATCAAAATAATATTAAAATATTTATAAAACTAAAGAAAGGAATTCTATAATCTCTCCCACTTGAATTGAGTCTCTCACTCTTAAGAGACTGTGTACAAGTGAAGAATGTCTTAAATGTTTTATTTAAGTACTTTTACTACCTTCTAAGAATTTTCATATGAAGAGTAGATATGTAATATATTTCAGGAATATAGTTTTGTTGACAATATGCTATTGAAACTAAAGCTTAAAATACAGAGGTGGAAAAATGAGAATAGGAGATCAAAATGGTGTTGTGGTTTAACACTGATAAACAGCTAAGTACAATCGACATGATGGGAGAAGAAAGGTGGAGTGCAGGAAAGCAAAATAGCAACAATAATATACAGATTTTGAAATGGGTTTAATAAAAGAAAAAAGCACAAGAGAATAATTATATTGTCTTGTTACCACCAGCAATATTTGGCCATGTATTGGGAAACAGTTCCTCAACACATACAGTGGTTGCTGAGGAAGACTATAGCTTTTTTAACGAAAGTTCCCCAGCTTTTATTGCTGAGCCATATTGGTGTTCCAGTATTGTGGTGTGGAACATCCCTTCAGTCTGTTTGGGCCAGCAGTTCTGGCTATGGCCCCTCCCCACATTTTATCCACCCTCAAATTTTTTGCCTTTGGGGCACATTGGAGAGCAAGCCCTGATTCTGTGTTATCAATGCTCAGGAATATCACAGATATTTGTTTGGTAATGGTTCTGTTCTAGCTACAAGCACAAAGCACAGCTCTATTTGTGCTGCTGTGGAGAAGGTAAACTCCTACCCATACAGACCGAGTACAACTGCTATCTCTTTTTCCACACCATTTGTGTCATGTTAAGGTTTCACAGACCAATATATTGCCATCCTCTGATCATTGTTACATCCAACTTCACCATTATCAGCTATCCCTAAACCAACGCATAGATGTTATCTTTCTATTTCACATGCTTCTCTCACTTCACAAAATGATTATGAGAATCAGCAATGACTTAGGACCCATCTCTCAAGGTGCTCAGTCACGATAGCATGTTGACTTTCTGGACAGTGATACCAGCCTGAGTCATAACTGCACTCACTCAGCTCCTTCAGAATTTGATTTGTTGCTGGTTCGGCAGCATTTTTCTATGACACACAATTCAGAATTCAGATTAGTTTCAGCTAAAGTTAAATCTCATTGAGGCACACACTTTATCACCCCATCTTTCCATATCATCCACCAGGTATGACCAGGCCCTTGAGTAAAGATGATTCCACATATGAGTTTGCTTCTTCCCAAGAGAGAAGTAACCCACATTGTATTCCCCAGACACTCCCCTCCATGCACTACGAAGACTTTATCTCCTGCAACAGTATGTAGGGGCTTTATTTGGGAAGAAGCAGAACAGTCAGGAGATTGCTGTAAATGAGCCAGTTGGTTTCTGACAGTTGTGTCCCAGTACTTCCAGTCCCTAGGTATGTGTTCGTGACTACAAACATGAGTGTTAAAACTAGCCTTTCTTAAAAATTAACTCTTCTTTATTGTCTTCTAAGAGTCAGACATAAATGCAATTCTACTCTAAGACATAACAAAATTCAGCTTATATTTAATTTACATTATTTGCTAAAAGAAATGAGATAATTTTAAATTAGCATTAAGTGTTTTAGCACAAATACATTTGTTCCTACAAAAAACTAAACAAAAAAAAAAAACAGCTTAGTTGAATATATTAGATTGTGAAGCAAAGAATATGATATCAAGATGTAAGATCTTGATATAAATTACAGTATATTGAGTTTGAAAACTAATTGGTTTAGAATAGAAATCTGTTCAATTCCATCCAAATACGTAATTTGTCATACAAATAATTTGATTTCATATGTTGAGTCATGTATTCAGTGAAGACATAAACTGCTTATTCCTGACAAAAAAAAAAAAAAACAACCCTTTTTTTTTGTAGTAGAAAGTTGAGAAAATGTTTGTATTTTCAAAAATGTATTTCTGTTATTGACTGAAATTTTACAGCTAGATCCTATTTTGTTGCAAAAATACAGCTTATGAGGAATTAAAACATTTTTGTAAGCAAATGTGAAAATTCAAAGTGAAAAATGTTCATTTAACTCGTTGTAAAATTCTTTTAAATTTTTATTTTTCAGTTGTGGCTGATATGTACAAACATATCATGTTATGCTGGCATAAAATAATCTGCTCAGAATATATTGAATGTATTTTTTTTTAGTCACAATATATATATTCTATTGTAGAACAGAGGAAGTTGGAACAGTAAAGTCAAAATGGAAGTTTAAAAATTCAGAAACTGAATTGTTTGATAAGACTTGTCATATTAAATGAGGATTAATTTCACTAAAGTCTGTGAATTTGAACAGATATGATTCACAACAGCTTCACTCAGATGAATGAATGCCTTTCGCTGAACAGGTGATTTCATAGGTCAGTTGCTGAACCCCTTATGAATCCCTAATTCCTTGAAGTAGATGGATAGTTGTGTGCTCTGACTCATTTTTTAGTAATGCAAATGATTTTTCTGGGGATATCTAAGAACAAATAGGAAAAACAAACAAACAAACAAACAAAAACAAAATAACACACAACTAGGTATACTTATGTCCTTAGAGGGAATTCTTAGGGAAATCTGAGAGTGGGAATGAACATATATCATTTCTGGATTATGAGGAAATGGTTGCCATTTTATGTAATGGTCGGATTCTTGTAAAATATATTCTCATAGCAGTCCCATTCCACAGATATCTGTGACATGAACGGTGAAAATATTTCCTTTTTATCAAAGGCTCTTCACAGATGGTGAATAAACATTACAGAATGAGGCAATGAGCTTTAAGGTGCACAGATAATATCAATAATATAGCTACTTTTTATTCATGCGCAGTGACTCCATGTTGATTCATTGCACTCAGTTGACTACAGTTGGTAGAATACACTAGGCTTCTTGCAAATGTTTATTTGTGCCTGTAATTCTAAAAATCTAATATCATATCATGGAGTAATTGAGTAGCATAGCAAAATTTTTTAGGTTAGAAAGGATTTTTTGGAAGTCATCTGAACAAAAAACCCACTCAAAGCTGATGTTGTGAGAAAATGTCTTCTTCCTCACCTTCTATCAGGCTAATAAGTATACTCTATAAATGCACAGCTGTCACAAAACTCAAAAAGATTCTTGCTTTCCCCTTGATGTTATTCTGTATCCTCCACTAGCTGCTAACTGCCATTCCTTCCACAAAGTGTGTGGTTTAGGTTCTGGCAAAGAAGTTGTTGATCTCCCATGCATTCTTTTTGGTGGGCAGTCTGCTCACATCCTCCTCCAGCTCCTTCATCACTATTTACTGCATTCTTTAATTGCTGTTACTCCATACACACAGGGCAAGCCATCAACATACAAACAACGAAACTGTGGTCAAATAATATCCAAGTTAAAAAAAAGGAAAACTTTCTTGTACTGATGCCTTCTGCAAACTGTGAATGTGGACATTTTATTCTGTTTTAAGAATCTAACATAAGGTATTGTTTTTGTTTGACTTGTAACTCATTTTGAAGTTACCAACCTCTCCTTGGGATAATGTTTCTGCTTACTTTAATGCTTATTCTTCTCAAGAGAAAAACATCTTTTTATGTCTCATCCACACTAAACTCTGACATACAGAAGCTGACATTTGTTTTTCCAAGTCTTTTTAGGATTTGTCATTATTTGCACTCAGATTATTTATCTTTTATATCACACTTTTCCAGAATGGCTGATTTTGATTTCATATTTTTTATAGGTCTGAGTGGGGGTAGAAAGTAATAGTATTTCTGAAAGATATTTTTCGTTTTCTTTGCTAATTTTCATACAGATGGTTATCTACTGATCTCAAAGGTAAAGAAAAAATATCCTCTATTGACATATTAACAACATTGTTAAGTGCAGCATAGAATGACCTTTAGGAAATTTCTCCTGTGAATTTGTCAGGGAATTTTATTATGTGCCTCTCAAAGGAGATACTATTGTTTCTCTTTTTATGGTTTTGAGAAAGACAAAACAATTTTGTTAAAGGAACAGAAGAGTGAGAGGGTGTAGGAAAGCTGGTCTTCTAAATGAGCAAATCTGAAGAAGTAGTTTTCAGTACACGATAGGAATGGAATCCCTAAGAAGAATGCACATCACTTAAAATGCAAGACAGAAGCCTTCTTTTTTAAAGTAATTATTGAACAACTGCAGTGATGGGCAAAATTGTAAAAAGGGGAAATAATACCATAAATCTGTTCACATCTTTTTGAAAACTTAAATCAGAGTATTGCCTGATAATATCTGAACTGAATTTCAGTAACATCTGGAGAGAACAGATAGCTTTTAGTATAAGAACTCCAAACACTTAATAGATCTGAGAGCATCTTAGATTCATTATTCATCAAAGATCTTTAAATTTTCTACTCTTTCCTTAGACTCATTATTGCAACATTCTCTGGATCAGATAATTCAGATCATGCTTTTACACAGCCTATTTCTAAAACATAGCAAAACAAAAACACTTGGATTTTAACTTGCTGACCACCCAAATTCTCTATGATACTATAAAGCATTGCCAATACATTGTACTGAATGATACATGTACTGAATGAAGAGCTTGACTCCAAAGATTTCAGAATACTGACAGATGATTACAAACTGGGACTGCACCACGTTGCTTTGTGCCTGGGAATATTTTGATTTCACTAACATGACAGCATCTCTGTTATCCAGTTGAGAAAGCCTTCAGCTTTTTGAGAGAAAATTCAGTTTTTCAGATGATGAGGAACTCTTTAGAACTTCTCCTCAACTGCTTTTGTGGCTAATTTTACATGATTTTGTTCATTGCTGCTTGGAAAATTTGTTGGTAGTATGCAGCATGGCCAAATAAAAAGAAGTGCTGTTATTAGCTTCACTGGACTAGTTCTTTGCGCTTATGTTCTATTTTATTTTTCTTCTGGTTTTCTACTTCCTGAGATGAGGAAGAAAAACAGCAATAAAAATGAAAAATTTGTCTCATTTTTAATCTTTTGTTACTGGTAACAAAACTACAAGAAGCAAATTTTTTATTCTGTTTTCACAAGGCCAAACATGGTCTGCAGCAAAATGTAAGCCCCAGAGGAAGCTCTGAAATTCATATTTCCTCTCCTTAAATCCATCATCTTAGCTTGTTGCTCGTTGGCTTCTAATATCATTTCATCTCAGATGAAGGTGAGCTGCTTTTTCTCTTTTATTGAGCTGCAGGTGAGATGTGGGCTTTGCTTTTGCTTAAGTCTTTTAGATCATGTAACACTGGGCAACTCCTTTTGAAACCCTGGGTTACAATCATATAAAAACAGCAATCTATTAAACAGTCATTAGAAAGAAAGCTTACTGAACTTTCAGCTTGACCTGGATCTTTGCAGAGAACAGAAGAGTATCACTTGTGTGAAGTCAGTGGTGCTGCAGTGACACATTCCAGATGAAGATGCTTACTGTATCTTTCTGCATTCATTAAAGAGTGAATGATCGTCGTGAATAATCCAAATACTAAATCAGTAATATTTTTTAAATCATCAGCTCAAAAGTATTTTTCTCTCAGGAAGGAAATTACCTACTCATGCAACAAATTTATTATTTTATCTTTGAGTCCTTCCCATGAATTTTGCCTATAATTAAGTGACAGCCAGAATAAACTTGGTGATAACTGCTAAATTATAATCTTGTAAATTCTAAAACATATGTTGATAATCTCAAATTAAACTTGTGGAAACTCATAAAAACAGTCCCTTTGTGGATTTATAAACTGTTGTCAAGGTTTTATCATTTTTTGTTATTGATATTTCACATCATAACATCATGTAGTGCACTGGGAATTAAAAGGTTATTCTTTTTCTGTGGATCTTCAATAGTTCCAGTTGTACCCGCTTCAGAAGAGAAGAACTGTGGACCCCAGAGGACTTAGTGTTACTTTGTGTTTTTCCACTTTCCACTCAGGGGGAAAGATAAAACTGTCAAGTCACAAGATCCTTCTCTCTTCTAGTCTTCATTGACAGTGGAGTAAGGCCTTCGTTGTTTTGGACACTCTCTGATTTTATTTGATTTATTAGCCTCAATTACAATTACATTGTATTATATTGTGCTATTTTGCATTCCAATTATCTTATTTAGTAAGTTAGTTTTTCTCCTCAGATCATTGTTGCTGATTTGTTTTTAGGCCCATCTCCCTGCCCTTTCCCTTTCTCCTTTTCCCGGGGTGTGGGTCTGTGGATCTCCTCATCCCATACGTCATGGAAGAAAGCTGAACCAGCCTGTAAACCACTGACAACTAGGAATACCTTGCATATTGCCCTCTGATCTCATCTGGTAGTTTTAAATACCTTTTGCTAAAGTAGAACTTATAATTGTTTCTCTATTGTTAAAGCAAAAAATATTTATTTATTTATTTATTTATTTATTTATTTATTTATTTATTTATTTATTTATTTATTTATTTATTTATTCCAACACTGTCAATGCTGAAGTTATTGAAGAAAAAAATAGAGAAAGCTTGGGAGGATTATCTTACTGACTCATTACTCTCTGTTCATTTATCAAAAAATGTGACTCTTTCTAAAATACCATAGACAAAAAGGGTGGGGAATGTTGCCTTTTTCTGCACTACCATCACAGAGCCAGCATTGTTGATATTGCCTTTTAAGGCTCTCTCTGCAAAATAATCCTGCAAAGGACCTGAAGTAGCCCTTTCAGTATTATTTTAGCGAGAAAATGATCCTATTTGTGCTGTTGCATGTCAGTTTTCTTGTTCATTCTGTGCTATAGAAATATTGCAAGATTTTCAAATTGTAGCAAAGCAGGGTTTTTTGTTGTTGTTTTTTTTTTTTTTTTTTTTTTTTTTTAATACTGAAATAAAGTCCTTATCACACATTACTGTGATCAGGCTTCTTTTAGGCTGCATGATGTGGGTTGCCCCATCCCTGTGCAGTGATAAAACTCCTAATTCGAAATTTCTAATTGCATTCTTATGATCGTGCTTCCTGTCAGACTGCTACATATCATCCAGGAGGAAAGCTAGATGGCAAGGCTAATTATGAACTAAGACAGTTAGAAGGGAGAGAGCAAGGAGGATTATTTTATTTTTTAATTAATATTATATTTTCTTCTGCACCACCCCCAGTAGATTGTGTCTTAATGAGATTCAGTCCTAATCAAAGCTCATCCAACCAAATTAAAGGTCAGATTTAGCCTGTCTAGTACTAGTAAACCATGGGAAGCTGTTTGAAATGTTTTTTCTTCCTTCCCTCTTCTTCCACGGAGTCCAGGGAGAACATAGGTTCCTTTACTACAAGAGAGCTTTTTTTTTCTTAATCTCCATCAACACACAGCATTCAAAGGATAGGGAAGAAGGCCATTCATTTTCCTTGTTCTGATTCTACTATGGTTTTTTGCCTGTCACTTTATTCTCTTGTAAGTAACTGTTCCTTGCTCTTCTGCACTTTACCAGGCTCCATGCATTCATCTTCTAACACAGTTCCATACTAGTCACATGTTCTTGAATTTTAATATATTTTTTGCATAGCCTTTTATCATACCCCAGGGTATGCAACAATTCTTGAGCCTCATGCTGTCTACAGAAGTAGCATTTTTATGGGTCATAACACAAACCTTTGCTGTTTCTCAAACACTTTGAAAATATACACGTAGAAAAACCTGTTTCATGATAAGGCCTCAGGAACACCATATGTAGGATTAAAGTTTACCCAGTTCAAGTTTCATGTTGTTTAGAGACCATCTGTTCTAATGATAGAGTCTTTAGAAGAGCTGTATACATATTTCATTCAAACTGGACTACTGTGAGGCAGAATCTAATGCTCCCTTTAAGGACTCTGTTAACATAGTAATATTTCTAGATTTGAAATCACTTATTCTATTGATTCAACTTCATACTAGTGGTATTAGGTTCTTCATACTAGAAACTTTCATTCATTGGTCAGATGAGGCTAGAACCAGAAGTGGTGACATGGATACACAAGTCACGACACAGAGGTTAACAGCTCTCCCAGGCAAAGGACTAATGTAGTGAATGTGATCAGAAGCAAGGTTAATTGTTATTTTTCTGAATCTCAGAAGAGATACATAAAAGAAAACAAATGATGAAAAGGACAAGAAGGTAGAGACAGAGTAGCAACAGTTAGAAATCACTGCTAAGCAGACAGGATACAGAACAAAGGAAAAAGCCACAGTGGCATAGAATAGCCAAGTGCAGTCTCTGCAAGGAACTCCTACATGGTGCTAGGAGATACTAATCAGTCTTCATGATCAATATCACACCGTTTCTTCTGACTCCATCAGCTTCTTAGTGTTCCAGTTTGTCAGTTCAAACACGAACAGGTAGCCCATTACAGAAGTCTCTTACTCTACCTGTGACTAAAAAGAGAGACTTTTCATTACACACATCTGTTATACAGATTCAGTGATCTGTCCTAGTTCCTCTTTAAGTCAGTGTTCATGAACTATTATCCATAAGGGTACAGTGGGATCACAAGTCAAGATTAGCTTAAAACAGTATAAATCGTGTTTGTTGGTTTTGGTCACACAGAAAGAGTCTCTTTACAAGCTGTGGTAAGATATTCCCATGTAGTAATGGACTAAATGAAATGTAGACAATGAAAAAGCATTCTACTTCTATCACTAAAAAAATAAGGGTGGGGTAGATATGAGATTTTTTTTTATTTTTTATTAACAACACAACTACTGAATATCATATTCAGTACATACATATCATAACATATTATCAACATGTAGGACTTGTTTTCTAAAAGTTTTACAAAAGATCAGGTTCAGAACTTGCTCAGGATATCCTGGCAATGTCATGGCACATTAGCTGTGTGCAAGGCACATACTTGAAAGCATGAGCTTCTATTTTTGTCTCCTGCATTTTACACCTTCATTTGTTCACACTTTATTGCCACCTTCTCTTTTTCTCAACACATTCAGCATCACAGTTCTGCCGTGACTACAGGGGTCAAGCAAGCCACAGAAATGAATGGTGCTGCACTCCAGAATGTTTCACTTGATTCTCATCTGCCCCTGATTTCACAGAGCCCCAGACAGAAGTGAATTTAATGGGATCTAAAAAGGTAAAGTAACGATTTAAAAATGACAGCTACAATGATAAGGGAGCATAAATCCAAACTGGGCAGTATTTCAGATCTTTGTTAGAGCAGATGGGTTCCCAAACAGCAAACTTTGAGTGAACCAGCTGCAAGCTTTCATAATGAATACAAGCTGATGATAGCAGTCTAGACAAGCACAACAGCTAGAAACATATTTCCATAATATAATAGCCAGTTGTAGAAATAAAACTTGCTTCATTTGGCATTCCTATTAAAATTTATGTTAATATTAATAATGCTAGATTTTTTTATACTTATATCTATGCTTACTTCACCAGCCTGTGATAGTTAACACAAGAAAAGGTGTGAATATTACCAAGATAGCTAGTTAGGAATCAAATATCACAGATTTTTGTATTTGTGTTTATTTACTCAAAAGAACCTGCAATTTTCTCAAAATCAAATTATTAACGTGAAAAAAAGTCTGAGAAATATGTAAATCAAATATGTAATATACTGACCAGTTAAGCGCAAGAACACTTACTGGTTTTGAACTGGTGCAGAATATTTTGTTTTGGAACCTCAAAACATTTTGAAGTGAATTTTTTAATCAGTCTGATTAATCACTTCGTGAGAACGTGGTTCCACATCATACAGTTGCATTTGTTAATTGATTTTGCATCAGATATCACAAAGGGTACATCTAGGCAAAGTCCTCTAGTGCTTTTACATTCTCCACTCTGTTCCATCTCTGAGAGAGGCACCAGAGAGATCTAGACCAAACTGCTTGGGCATTGCCTAACTTTTCTTTAAGCTAACATGGTACCTGTGTGTACTAAAAATGACAATTTTAAAAATCTAGGGTTTGGAATCAACCCCCTAACTCTTGTTTTCAAAGTTATGAGAATTATCTTTTTAATTTAAGCTGTAAGCATATATATAACATATATATAACATATTCCAGTAATGATTGGGTTAATTTTTCTTTTTTTGGTACAGGTTTCAGACAGCTGTCTTGGGATATTTATTACTAAAGAGTGCATTATGTAATTTCATGTATTCAATATGAAAATTATGAGAAGAAGTAATTCTTGAAGTAGTCAACAGACTCTGGATTTCATCGAAACTATATGATATAGAGACCTGGATACCTTTAAAGTGAATTATGCAAAAGTGCCAATTTCTCATCAGATGTATTAATCTTTCCAAACTAGGAGAAAAATAATAGTGAGAAAAATGTAGTGGGAAAATGCTTTTACTGGCAGAACAGATTTTTAGTATTGGGTGATCAATAAGATTGCAATTTTTAAGAAGATAAAGAAATATGACCAACTGTCCTCAAACATAAAAAAAACAAAACAAAACAAAACAAAACAAAAAAACCCTAAGAGCACAAAAAAAAAGTCATAAATCAAAATCTCATTTTAAAGTTGTTTGGTCATTTGTTCTTCTATATAAAATATGGAAATTTAGAACTTCATTTTTAACATTTTCTTCTTGAGTAGCTTTTTTAAGGCATACAATATTAAACAAGTATGCAACTAACACTGACTAAGGTCAACATGGGAAAAAGAAAGAAAAGTCTCTTTACTCACAAAAGTGAGAAGAGTTCTAGTCTCTGTGGAGGGAAATTATTTCTTGCAAATACAATCACAAGAATAGTTTGATGTGTATAACATGTGAGCATTCCATTATCATAATTTAAGATTACTTGTGTTTTCACTTCTTATTTACCTTGCAGATGTTCTTTTCACTCTAGTTTAAAAGTGATTCACTGTCTGAGCTTGATATTTTTAATTGAGCTTTCCTGTAATAAAGTGATCATATCCATTGGATATTTCCTTATTAAATAACAGGGGATGTAGAGTTAATTAGGATGTAAATACTTGCTGTTTTTCAGATTTGTTTAAGCAAATCCAACAACTTGGTGTCATTAAAATTCTCCTGAGTGTCAATCACAGAGAAAGAATGGAGGAGAATATCATTCATTAAAATTTTTAAGAATGAATATTGTAGTATTCATATTTGATAATATAATGCAATGAGATTATTCTAGCTGGAAAACATTAAATGTTCCCAGATTATTTCCTCTCTTCTATATTGCTTTTGTATACATAAAAAGAGGAAACTCTCATGAAGAGGAAGTTTCTTATTTTTTTGGAAGCTGATTATTTTCCCTGGAGTTGTTCAAGACTAGGTTGGATAGGTCCCTGGGCAACCTTGTTTAGTACTGGATCTGGAGGTTGGTGGCCCTGCCTGTGTAAAGGGAGTTGGAAATTGATGATTCTTGGGGTCCCTTCTAATCCAAGCCATTCTATGATTCATTGAAACTAATGGAGAGACTCCTCTGGGTGTCAAAATCTCAGCTGTTTACATGTTATGAGAGTGTTGTCTTGGCTTTCTGGATTTTGCATCAGTGTGTACCTATGAGGGAACAAAAAAAGATTGCAATGGAAAGGAGAATGAAAAGCTGAACAGTAAATTTCCTACCCCCTGTATGAGGTTTTCAAATAATGGTTTGAACTTTTACTATCGTTCTCTCAGTTGGATATACTATATACTATACTTCTCTTCCGATTTTAGATTAAACAACTTCTAGTGATAGAAGAGAGACAGCAGGATGCAGGGGAAATGTGACTTTTTCCTATTCTGGTCTGAGCCTCTATGCTAACAACACAAGTATAACCACGGCTGGCTCTCCAGGAAGGATCTAAATGACTTTGTTTCAAGGCTTTCAGTCTTTAAGTATCTTATACATGTCTTGCTATTATCAAAGCACGGAAAAATGCCTGGGAGCTATGTGACAAACACTGTTAACCTGACTGAAGTGAATTATTCCTAAAGCTCATCATCATAATAAATGTTTTTTCACTTGCTTTGTTTCCTAACAGATGTTGTTGTTTGAATTTTGTGTTTGACTCTAGTTATTTTAATTAGGCATAACTCTCCATCTGAGTCCCCCAGGTCACTGCTTTATAACTAACATTTTTTCTGTCATATTGTTGGTTTTCAGCCACTGATGTACCACAGTCAGTTTATTCGCATGCAATGCTTATTTTCCATAAGCCAGTAATTCAATTTCATTAACAGACCTTACCCCTGACAAACTAACAGATGTGCCACTCCTACTCCTCAAAGCACCTGTGACCGCATCTCTATGTCTGGAAATTATTGTACATGTTTTTGTTCTTTTTTCTTCTTTTTAGTACTATAAATACAGGCTGTCTGTGAGAGTAGTAGCACTGACACATGCATGAATGCACTTGTTTGTAGGACAAATGCACTGTTCTAGGAATTATTTTTCCTCAGAAATATGGTTAAGCTACAAATACCTTTTTTTTTTTTCTCTTAGCACTTCAGAAGTGCCTGAAATCTTACAGCAGAACATTTGTTCATCAGCTGCTTTTCTACCTCACAAACAAAAAGTACTTTGATACACACCGTTTCCTAATTGATTACATGTGAGATCAGTACAGCATGTTTATAACAGGGTGATATGGGAGTAAATCAGAGGATATGAGTCAAGCTGTTGTGAGAATAGAAAGAAGTGTTTGAGCATTCTGGACTTTTGGGGGTAGGCTAAGGACCAGGTGACTACTTGATGAGCCAGTGAGTAGAATGAAAAATAAGATGATAGTGTGGAATAGGGAGGAAATTATCTAGAGTTCAGGAAACAAGAATATTACCACTGGACAGACTTCTGTAGGTTGTTTCAAAAAATTTGACATTAAAGGGAAATGAGGGTTTTTGTAAGTTATTTTGCCTGACTTACATTTAATAGTATAAAGTATTTAGATGTGACCTAATACATGGAACTTTAAATCCTTCTGATTTTGAAGTAGCAAATAACATCAATGTGTTTACTATGACAATAAATACTAATCTTGCATCTGAAGACAACATGGTGAGTTCGTTAATTATTGAACTTAAGCTATTCTGAGGTCAGTGGATATTAGTTTGTGATATATCTTAGTTAATAATTTTATAATCCTGATGACTGATTTTTAGTGCTGGAAGGAAAAGTCAGTATCCTTCACCACTACTGATGAGTCATACTCTTTAATGGAGGAGTCAGTGCTGCGTGGGAGTGGGACCTAAATGAATGTTTATGTGTGGAAAAGCAATTTACTTCTTCAAACCTGAAATATGTGCTTTTTCAAAAGCCAGTCAGATGCGGCATTTTCAAGTATTTTTTGTTTTCTATACAAGGCTTCTATGGAACAACATTTGTCTGTCAGAGATCATCAAATGATACCATTTCTTTGCAAGTGCTTTTTTTCTTAGCCATAAAAGCAAAGGCCTTTTAGATCAAAGACTTTAAGAGAAGCTGTGACAGATAGCACAGAATAATCTTTCCCTCTAATGGTCTATATTTAAACACATTCACTGTAATGCTTCCTAGAAAGCTAAGATTCCTGTAGAAAACTGATTAAATTTATCTTGATTAGATCAAATTCTGTTATGAAGTTGATGTAAAATAAGTAACCAAAATGAAATATGCTGAGAAAATGGTCACCCTTATCACTACTTATTTGTCCTGCATAAATATTCAAATCCTATCTGCTATGTCTAGACACTTCTATAATAACTACTTTCAGAAATAATAAATTAAGGATATCAATATATTACATAAATCCTCATTAATGTTACTTTTGCTCACAGAAAGGACATTTGTTATTTTTTAAAATCATTTTGCAATGTAAAAGAAAACTTCAGAAACCTTTATAGTTGAAGATTTGTAATTACTTTACAGCATCTTGAGTTCAAATTTAGGTTGAAAATGGCAGTACAATCTTTTTTCCCTTTTGAAAATAATTTCTACTGTGACTTCGATGTTTCCAAGGACTTTTATTATAGAGGTACGTTCAGTTAAGAAATAAGACTTTTTGTTTTATATCTTGTTTGAAATCTGAAGTTCTTGAAGCATATATGCTTTTTTATACAAAATATGGATGACTAAAATGAGTCTTTTTAAAGAAGGGCTTTTGAGTGGATCTGTTGAAGAGTTCATCAGTGTACGGAGCAAATTATAGATGAAGTCTAGGCAGGCTGCATAAAAGATTTCTCCTCCATTGGGAAGCCAACATTTATCATATGATGAAAAAAATTGAGACAGTTCAGCTCAGAGAGGCTAAGAGCTAGTGATATAGTCATTGTCTTCTAGACTCTCAGTGTGTGGTGATAGACACAGAAGAGACAGTGAGGACAGCAAAAGGATGAGGCAATGGGTGCATGCTGCAACAAGGGAAATTCTTATTAGGTATAAAGGAAACTGCTGTTCTTAGTGTGATTGTTCAAGCATTGGAAAGTTTAGTCAAAAAAAGCCACAGAATCTTTCTTCTTAGAGATACTCAGCAGTCAAATGTGTGTAACACTGAGAAACTTGCTGAAACATTGAGGTAGGCCTTCTCCTAAGAGTTGGACCAGGTGATCTCCAAATGAGTTTTTCAACCAAAATTATTATATGATTCTAAATTATAAGTCTTTAGAGCATCAGAGACATTTTTCACAAGACAGTATGGTAGTTATCTCATGGCTGGAGAAGCTTTACTATAAGCATCTGATTAAGCCAACGAGGCATGCCTGATTTCTCACTCATGGCATGCAGGACTGTTGGCTTTTGAGACCCAGGACAGTCTCTGCTTCTACTGCCTTCATGGAACCTGACTGTGAACTCAAATCTGAAGTTGTCTCTATTACAGTCAGATCAGCAGTTCAAATGCAATTATGGCACCTTTGACTGTGGCTCCTTATATCAACATCAACATAATAATAAAATAATTCTTATGCTTTTCAGAATGGGGTTCTCTCAGAAGATCTAACTGGTCATATAGGGCTAGAAAAAAGTACAAAATGTATGTGATTAAAATGATTCTTTCCTGAGACACCACTAGCATTTTGATTGTTGAACACAAAAAAGATGAAATCTTGAAAAAGGAACATCATTATATATATATGTAAATATATAATGTATATGTAATATATCACAGAATCACAGAACTGTAGGGGTTGGAAGGGATCTGTAAAGATCAAGTCCAACCCCCCTGCCAAATTACATATACATGATTTGTATGCAGATTCTGCACTTTGACTTGAAGAGACACTGCAGCTAAAAGATGTGAAGGCTTGTATTTTTGCACTAAAATTTTGCAGTATATCTGTAACTGTGCTGATCTAACTTTTTTAGTATTCACTTGCTGCAGTAGTTAAATAATTGACATGCACAAGAACTCTTTTGGTGTTTTAGAATTCACCGTGGTCTTCATTGTTCATGAGGTTTATTCTGTATTTGCAGACCTAATTCTCCCTAGCACCATCTGGAGTTAGTGCAAAGAAAAGTGCTTATTCTGACATACTCCGAAGGAATATCTCTCTTCACTGATTGCAGAAGAAATTTGAGGAGGTTATCCACTATAAGTTAATATTAGCTTTTACGATCACCTACATTTATATTCACCAATTAAATTATCTACAGATATCCCTTTATAAAAAAAGAAGTTGCATTCTTATTTATCATTCAAGCCTTGTAGTACTGAAATACTTAGGCTTCTAAGGCTTATTTTCTTGCATGACTCAGATACTTAGAAGTTTATTTATCCTTAAATCAGTTTATAATGCAGTTTGAGCACTCTGTAATATATTTGGGCTAAAGATGTTTCTTTTCAAAAATCAACAAACTATTTAATAAAATCCTGAGGCAATTACTTCTACTAGTCCACTTAGCCAGAAATTTCCTTTTTCTGCTGATTAATGATGACTTACACTGCTAAGGATGACAGCTTGCATTAAGGCAAACATGATATAGAAAAAAATTAGAATTTTTCATCAAGAGACATTCACTTCAATTCAGCACATAAATCCTTGCAATCTTAAAAACTGCTTATTGTTCCTATGGTAATCCCTGTTTACAGAGTTAGGTTTGTCTCTCACCTATTGAGATGGAACTGGCTCTTTTGTGAAGACAATATAGTGTCGTTAATAAAGCGATTGAGAAAATAAATACTAAGAAAGGAAGGAAGAATCAAAGGCAATAATTGGGTAAAGCACATTAGACTAGAAAGCAATAGAAGAACTGGTGAGGAAGAAATGTGTTTTGCATGAGTGTTATCTGTCCCCATTTCCTTGGCCATTGCGTTTTCCTATCAAAATATGCAACCTGCAGTGTACAGCTAAATTTTTAATGAATTTCTAACTATTTTATGCTGAGAGCATGCAGGGAGAAATTCAAACACCGCATAATGGCAAATCAGATAAAAACAACCACCTTCCATTGAGCTTTCTCCTTGCTGTTAGAACAGTTGTACATTTGTAACTGCTGGCAATAAAATGTCAAGAAGGAGAGAGACGCTTGAAAGATCCTTGATTCAACAGGGGAAAAAGATGGGCATAGGAAATAATAATAAAAAAGACACTGCTCTACACTGTTGCAAAGCCTAATTACTAACAAACCAGACCTTCACTGAAAGCTGAGACTTTCATCTCCTGTTTGCAGAAGGCAGGAGACTGCATTTGTTTTGAGAGATAATGAGTCTGACACAGAGAGCTGAGCCTGGCTACCTTTGAGCTTGGCAGCATATGGTCTAAAACTCCACTAATGATGTGAAAGCTTGAACTTCCTATTTGTGAAAGTCTACATTCCACCCGTGGAAGAGGCTTACTTCCAGCCATCCATGAACACCACTTAATACTGTTGTATGTTTCATATCATTATCAGAGAGTGGCAGAATCAGTAAAATGAATTTGGAATGAAGGACAGCTATTAGTATACTGCCTGTGCTGAGAGATGGAAGTATTCAAGTTCACATTGAGTTTTCAGCATCACAAATTGCTCTTTATTAGGACTATCAATTCTTCTTCACGTGTCAGCTGAAGTATCCTTCTCATGTTTACCAAAATATCAAAGATAAATATTATAATAATGGACTAAAAAAATCAGCATCACTGATCTTGATCATTCCAGGAGACAGAGTATGTTTTGTTATAATATAAAGATTGGATTTATAAAATCAAATATTTGTTATTTCAGGTTAATATTTCAGTTATTTTTAACCTTGCAGCTGCACTTCATGAAGAAAACCATGGTTTTATGATATGCCTTATTTTGGGTATTAAAATATTATCTAGAATAACATACTGAGTCAAATGTAAGCCCACATTAAATAAATACATAAATAAATAAGAATTAAAAATTGGCATGTTTTATTGTACTTTCAGTCCTTTGAAACCTGCACAAAGACTTTCTGTGAGCTACACTGTAACCTCCACACGAGTCTCCTGGGTTTCCAACATATGCTAGCAATATGACTCTGTCAAGTCAGTTTCACCAAAAAAAAAATTTCAAGATAGACTCATTATCTAACTAAAAATGATTTAACAGTGATTGATTTATGTCACAGCAGAATAATTAACCTTACCACTTACCATATGTAGTTATTCATTACGAGTATCTTACACCAATTGCCAGAAATTATGTGAAACCTCATGATAATTTTAAAGAAAGAATCATTACCCTCATTTTGCAGATGGTGAAGCTGATTACACATGCACACAAATACCTACAGATTCCAACAAATATGTTATATACATGACAGTATAGATAAAGATATATGTAAATAGAGGCCTATGTTTTCCAAATTGATTATCTAACATTTAGTATTAAACCTAGGCTTCAGTGTATAGTTTCAATTTTGGAAGTGCTGAAAATCTTTTCTCACATTCCCATGGACATGGACATGAAACTTATCTATAAAACAGGAACAATACACATCTGAGCAATTTTACACAATCAGGTTTCGTTCAGAAAGCATGAGATGTATACAGAAGGTACAAGAAAATTTAACAGTTATTAATCAAATGTTACACCTCTCAATTTGAATATTGTGTGATTGTAATTGTGAATAATGTAATACTAGATTTGTAGATTATGAGACATTTCGATTACATGTGGATTTCAATAAGAACTTGATACTATCTGCCTGTGAATTTTCATCTTCATTTTGAGTTTTGTTTATTTTTATTTTATTTGAATAAGATTTTATTTTATTAAAAGAGAAAAGATAACTCTTTGGTAGCTAATTTAATATCTGTTATTTCCTGTAGGTACAGTATTGTATTACATTGCTATGTGAAAAACGAAGAGGTGAAGTTCATATCCAAGCTATCTATCCAGACAGTGTGCTGCCCAGGAGAGGCAGGAAATCCACGTAGCATCCCAGAAATTCCAGTGATTGGAATTCAATTGGCTAGCTTGATAGTAATGAAGATTTCTTCTCCAGATTGCTAAACCTCTGGAACATTTCTGCATTTGAAAATCATACTCCCTCATAGTTAAGCTTAGCATGGCTGAGCCAATGATCCCTTGGATTATATAGATACATCTAGGACAAAGGCAGTAGATCAAACTTTACTTGGACTTCATTAAGACTTTAGACTTCATAAAACTTTGAAAAAGCTTTAATCGTTAGGAAAAGAAAGTGGAAGAAAAACAATTAACTTGGAAAAATATATCTTGAGATTTATTCTATATTCTATTCCCAAAGTGTAGGCTTTTGTTCAGGTTTTGATCAAAATAGTGAGGTACAGTGTGAAAACAAAAAGTTATTAAGTTTACAGATCATAAAGGCAGTGGTGTAAGGACATGAAGATGGTCAAATTTGGCCAATCTTACTTTTTCTGAGTAAGACCTTACCTTCCCACTGGGGTTATTTGCAGGGTAGGATTTCTCAAAAAGTAGGTGTGAGGATCAGCTCTATTGTGAGTGAAAAAAACATTCTGAATGTGTTTGTTGAAAATAAATTGCACTTGTTCTGGTAAGTCAGTTTCTTATAGACTACAAAGTTGTAAAAAAACGTCCATTTTGTTTCTTCTTTTCTTCTGTGAGGATTTTTTACAAGCTATTGCAATATCTGACAAATAGCAGATACATTATAATTGCAATTTCCCTCTGCACAAGATAGTTAACAGTACTGTTAATAATCAAGCTGTCTTCTATGTTTTAAAGATACAGAAAATCAGAGCAGGGCCAGACTGTCTTCTCTAAGCTAATCGATTCCAGACTCTTGTAAGACCATGCTTCATTTAGTGAGGTGCTTTTACCTTATGAAAAGGTGGGGACATTCACCACTTCCACTGCTGTAGCTGCCCCTTGGTCTGCAGTCATGCATTGAGAGGTGTGAGATCAGGTCTGGATTCAAGCTTGCCTCAATATCTATTTTACTTGCAACTGTTTGTTCCCCTTCCAAAAATGTTAGCTCTTTCTCTGTGCTTGCATAAACTTGGTACTACCTTGGTGATTTTAAAGAAGAAGCTATCAGAGGAAAGAAATGGTTTCACTGAGTGTTGTCTCCTAGTCCCTGCAAATACAAATTCAGTGTTTTGCCAAGACTTTCTAAGGAGATTAATGATTTTGTATGTTTAATTTAAGAACTTCTAAAGACTCTCAAATGTAAGGAAGGGAAGATATATCTCATCAAAGTGATTCAAGGTGTCTATCCAAAAGCCAAATCTCTGAGATGTATTCAAATATACAGATGTATTGTGCATATGTACACACTTCTGAATTTGTAAATTTGACAGAACATGATCTTGCTGCTTCCTTTCTTCCCTTTACTATAACTGACAGGAAAAATAAATTCACTAACAGCTATAGCCTTTTAATTAAAATTAATTCCTATGTAATATAAAGAATCAAAAAGTAATCTTCATTAAATATATATATATATATTCATTATATATATATATATATATTAATTATATATTTATATGTTTTTATATATATATATTATATTATATATATAAACCAAGAATCCACCTGTGGGTTTTTATTTAGAAAAAGAAAAGCTGCAGATTCTATGAATTTCACACCTATGGAAATTTAGAATTTCTATAGTTTTCTCTACATAGTTATATATTTATTTGACTTATTATTTGACTTATATTTATGTATTTATTTATTTTGACTTATATTATTCAACCTTGAATGTTTTACAGATCCTTAACACTTCATCCTGACTGTAAGGAGTATGACCATGATTGGCGTTTCTTTATCAAAAGCTTTATGAGAAAATAAAGACTTTTTTCAATAAAAGCTTACACATTAAAAACCTATATAAATAAGCTTAGTTTCATAACTACTTTCCAAAGCTCAAAATAACTGAAATTTCACATGTATGAGTTTTCATGGTGTTTTCTTATAAAACTGGAAAATAGGTTCTGCACAGCAACTTGTACTTACAATTAAAATTTTATTAGTAACATGATAGTTGCAAACAGATCAATAAGTACAAACTAATTCAAAATTATAATTTCCATATTGAGTTCTTTGTAGACAAAAATATACCACTAAATTGGTTCAAGTATTTTTTATTAAAAATAACCTTGATTTGCAATTTCTTCTGTTTTCTTTTTTTCCCCGTAAGTAATTGTCATAGGATAGAGTCTATTTTGATTCTGTAAGCACATTTTATTTAAGCCTAGGTTTGTATTAAATCTGATGTATCATGTCAGAACTATTTACTTGCTATTATCTGAACACATAATGAAATGTTTGCAGTCAAAGGTCTGTAAGTCAGATAGATAAATATATTAATTAGTTATGAGACTGTCTATTGCAAAGAAAATCAATAGCATATGGAAGCTAACTAACAAATTACCAGCTTTCAGTCTTTTGACTTGTTATTCACATTGAAGTTTCTCTCATAAATTATTTGAGCTTTGGACATTAGCGTTGTCTTTCTGTTAACACATGTATATAAAGTTTAGATGAATCACTGTAAAACTCAAACTCCAAACGGTATGAGCCCTTTCTGTTAAATCAAAAAACTTTTTAAAATTTGACTATTATGATTTTATGCACACAGTTCTAATTCTCGCTTTTTAAATTTGGAATTGTTGTTGTGATGAATTCTAGTCACTGTGTTCAAGAGGCTGACATAAAACAGAAATATGACTGTAGGTCAGAATTTAGCTTGGTGCTATGGTCAAGTCAGATTTCAGGGCAGATAAATGGAAGTTTATTCCAAAACTATCACTTTTCTCTTATGATGCACCATTTATCTTTGCACCCTTTAGCTTTATTTTCTTAGGCTAACTTACTTTTTTAACTGGTAGTTGTCTTAATTTCATGGTTTATGCTAATGTTGCAATGACTTATTTCATACACTGATAATACCATTTGTTTAATATTTCAATTAGTATGTAGTTTTAAGAACTGAGTGGAACTTGGAGTCAACTAATCATCCATTAAGTTGAATTTTTATTATTCTATAAGTAATATATAATAACTGAAAAAAAAAAGAGATTAAATTCGGAACAGACTATGTGGAAGAGTCTGATGGGAGATGAATAAATGAGACTTCAGAAGTGCAGGTTCTGCCAGCTGAGAGACTAGGAGGGTTGGTTGACATTCAAGTTCTACTTCTTCCTAGTTCAAGTTTGGTGTATCCCTAAGAGTAAGAAATCAGGCAAAAGGCAGCAGGAGACCTGCATGGATGAGCAAGTAGATCATGGAAAAACTCCAATGGAAGAAGAAAGTCTATGGAATCTGGAAACAGGGTCTAACCACATGGGAGGAATATAAGAGTGTTGTCATGCCGCACAGGAATGCCCCAGGGAAGATTAAGGCCCACTTGGAATTTGATGACAGAAGTTAAGGACAATAAGAAGGGCTACTTATAAGTATGCCAGTAGGAAAAGGAAGACAAGGGAGAATGTGGATCCACTGATGAATGGGATGGGTGCCCTGGTAATGGAGGACACTGAGAAAGTCCCTCTTTGCTTTGGTCTTTACAGGCAAGACTGTCACTTGGGAATTCCTGACCCTGGAGATGAGAGAGTCTTGAGAAAGAAAGACTTCTAATTGGTCAAGGAGGATCTGGTCAGAGATCATCTAGGCAAACATGATGCACACAAATCCATGGTCCCCCCTGGGATGCACTCATGGATCCTGAAAGCACTTGGCAGTTATGATTGCCAAGCCATTCTCTATCATCTTTGAAAGGTCATGGAGAATGGGAGAAGTACTTGAGAACTAGAGAAAAGACAATGTCACTTCAGTCTTCAAAAAGGCAGGAAGGAGGATCTGGGAAACCAGAGCCCAGTCAGCCTCATTTCCATTCTTGCAAAGGTAATTGAGAAAATTACTCTGGATATCATTCCCAAGCAAGGAGAAGGAAAGAAAGTCCTTCTCCTATTATCAGGAGTAGTTAATATGGATTCACCAAATGAAAATCATGATTAACCAATCTCATAGCCCTCTGATGTCATGGCTGTCTAGATAGAAGAGGAGAGAGCAGTGAATGTTGTATAACTTGACTTCAGTATGGTTTTTGACACTGTCTCCCATAACATCTTCATGGGTAAGCTTTGGAGGTTTGGGATAGATAAGTAAACAGTGAGGTGGGTTGAGAACTGGCTGACTGGCATATTTCAGAGGGTTTGATCAGGGAAACAGTCTAGTTAGAAGCTTGTAAGAGGCAGTGTTCCCCATGTTTGATGGTGGGTCTGATCTTGTTCAATATCTTCACCAATGACCCAGATGGTCAATACCCAGAGTGGTTGTGGTGTCTTCTTCTCTGCTCCTGTATAAACAACTCCCAAGAATCTGCTTTAGCAGGGGATTGAACTAAATGATCTTCCAAACCCTACAATTCTACAAATCTGTCCCCTACAAGGACAGACTGAGAGAGCTGGGGCTGTTCAGCCCAGACAGGAAAAGCCTCAGGGGAGACCTGAGAATGACCTTTCAGTATCTAAGGGTGAGCTGTAAGAAAGAAGGGGGCAGACTTTTTAGCAGAGTCTGTTGTGATAGGAGAAAAAGAAATGGTCTGAAACTAAAAGAAGGAAGATTTAGACTAGATATAAGTAAAAAGCATTTATGATAAGGATAGTGAGGGAGTGGAAAAAGTTTCTTAGGTGGTGGATGCCCTGTTCTTGGAGACTTTCAAGGTCAGGCTGGACAGGACTCTGAGCATCCTAATGTAGCTGTAGGTGTCTATACATTACAAGGAAGTTGGACAAGATTACCTTTAAGAGTGTCTTCCAACTCAAGTTATTCTATGATTCTACAAGGTGTTGTTTGCAGAGCAATGTCTAAACTACAAAAATGACAAATTAACATGATGAATGAATAATTTTAACTAACTTCCTCAATAATCTGTTGGTCTGTTTAAATAGACCTTATTCTCAAGGGTTTGGAAACTAAGGAAATAGTTGTGCAAGAATTGCCTACTAATTTATAATTGTTTTTCATGCTTTCTGACAGCACTTTGCAATGTAATCCTCAAATGGGCAATTACTGTGTATGCTTGATTTTAAGCATTAGCTCAAATTCATTTATCAGAGGGACTGTTTTATTTATTTATCTGTCTGTCTATCTATCTATCTATCTATCTATCTATCTATCTATCTATCTATCTATCTATCTATCTATCTA
The DNA here is from genome assembly GCF_038088225.1 of Cyrtonyx montezumae. NCBI lineage: Eukaryota > Metazoa > Chordata > Aves > Galliformes > Odontophoridae > Cyrtonyx > Cyrtonyx montezumae. The sequence goes on from NW_027071848.1 coordinate 9,784,039, forward strand.
TGTAGGAGAGGGCTAGATTTAAAATATATGCATATGCCTTCTTGGATTAATTCTGCAATACTAGAAGACATAAATCTTGCAATAACTCAACTAAATGTCGATTAAGCTTTTCTAAAAACTCAAACCTGTGTGAGTACCTGTGAATTTGGACATAGAACAAGAGTTGAACAAGAGCTACCCAAATAGCTTTTTTCAGATTCCATTCTATATAGTTGTTCTTTGCTTCAAAACTGAATGCACGTCTTGCTAAATAAATCCGTGTTCTGTGAGACTTTTGCTTATAACTTGCACATTGAAAATGAAAGTTTTCTTTTTTCCTTTTTTTTAAGCCTAAAACTGTTATTAAATGGAAACAATTCTATGGGTGTCATCTGTACACTATCTGAAATTAAGATTCAGACCGTCTATTAACCAGGATAAGCAGTTATCAAATTGCATCTATTTTGCTTAAAGGGAGAAGAGAAATAATTGAATCCTTGGCAGCATACTGAAGTCTTGTGTTGGTGAGACAAAGAGGATTGAAAAGAAACAATTTTGGTTTCATGGGTTTAGGCTGATGCAAATTTTGGCACCCTCCAGATTATGTTACTGCCTGTACTTCATATGTACATCCTGTATTCTCCTTCATATCTACCAGTTACAGTTATTACAACCTCAACCACAAAGAAGACTAATTATTCTGCATGAGCCACTGTTGAATATTTTATGTATTATTACATGCAAAACATTACATTCTCAAGGTACTTCTGTTGCCAGACAGAGCTTTTCTGCTCCATACCACTGGCAGGGCTGCTCAAATGAATGAACAGCTCTATGAAGTACTTGCTGGGAACATTTTGTGAAATTGTTTTCTTAAGATGAAGTTTCCTAGAAATGAGTAAGCTTTAAGACGGTCTTTCCAGATATAAAATAGATGTTCATGGAAAACACAAAATGAAGTAGTGGACCATGGAAACCCATTGACTTTGTTTTTTTTTTTCTTCTATGGCATAGATGAATGATTAATTGTTGCTTAACACATTTCATTTAACTGTTTCTTACTTGGAGGCTTAGAAAATGCTAAAGTTTAAACCTGTTCTATCTGCATCTAAGTGGGATTCATCATGAAGATTTTGTTATTTCGAATTTATCTCTCATTCACAAATACCACTTCCCCACCTACTCCCTGGACTAACTTTTGAGAAAGTCAAAAAATTTCAGTGAAGTAATGAAAACAGTTTTTGACCTTTCGTAAAATAGAAAATTTTCCCATTCCTTCTTTGAAGTTCTAACATCAGCACTGTTTTCCTGGAACACCTCTTTTATGAGGGAAGGCTGAGAGACCTGGGTCTGTTAAGCTTTGAAAAAAGAAGACTCAGAGGGGATCTGATCCACATCTATAAATATCTGAGATGTGGGAGGCCAAGGAACAAGGCTAGACTCTTCTCAGCAGTATTTACTAATAGGATAAGGGGAAATGATCACAAACTGAAGCATAGGAAGTTCTGCACAAATGTTCATGGGAATTTCTTCATGTTGAGGATGATGGAGTGCTGGAATAGTCGGCCCAGAAAGGTTGTGGAGTCTCCTTCTCTGGAGATATTCATGACCTGCCTGGATGCAACCTGGTCCAGGAAGCCTGCTTTGTCAGGGGAGTTGGACTAGATGATCTCAAGAGGTCCCTTCCAACCCCTACAATTCTGTGATTCTGTGATTCCTGCCAAGCTTCCTCATTTCTGGCTTCACAAGCAGTAATTTAAACAGTGCTTTTTTTTTCCTCTTTTCATGGAGGAGATGTAACAATAGACATGGTAACATGTCTAACTATTTCAAGATAGTCAGAAATGTCACAGCTGTAGTGTAAGACTTAGGAAGCAAATATTTATTCAGAGCTCAGTGTGTGGTTAGGATGATGTATGGTATGTAAGGTAAAGGTCATCCAGTGACTGATGAGCATAAGGGGACATAAAGAAAAAGCGATCAGCTGAACAGCTGATTATTCCTTACTACCTATCTATACTACATGTTTTATTAAGTAAGATCTTGTGGAAAAAAGTTTTAAAAATATTAAAAAATAATATTTTTGAACAGAGAATAAATTATATACTTTGTTCATTCTCAAAGATTTGCATTTACAGCATGAAAAAAGGAGATTTTTTTCTGTTAGTTCAGTGAAGAAGTAAAACAGATGTTTTTGGTGGCTTTTTAATACTATTCATCAACCCAAGTATTTCAATCTCCCTCTAAGTTAATGCTTTGCTTACTTCAGTCAGAAAGGGAAGTGTGCAGGGGGTTCTGTGGTCTGGAGCTCTTTGTACTTGGTTCTCCCTGCTCTGCTTATACTGTCAGCTCCTGCTGATCATAATACACCTTCCAACACACCTTTCAAGCAGAGCAACTCAGATTATCAGTGCTTTTTGTCCCATGTATCTCACATAGTTGAAAATGGAGCAATACAGAAGAAACAAGTTCAAAAAGGATTGTAACTCAGCTGAAGAGAAACGCATCAGCCAAGAGAAGCCATTTCTGTAGCATGAGGGTCAGATTTCAGTTAAACTGTTTGGAACTCAACAAAAATATTTGGCATCTTTGGAAGCTGCATGATTGTTTCTTTCCTTTCTCTGCAATTAGTATAGCTTTAACCTTGATCCACAGAGAAATTAACACATAATCTCATTTAGATCATCTTTATTTGCTGCTTCTGTTTAGAGTCTTTGCAGCAATCTCAGTAGACAATACCCTGGCTGACTAGTGGTTATACATTTATGAGTATGCTATTATTTGGCCTTCTTGCTCTGCAGGTTCAGCTCTTTTTGTCATTCTTTACTCTGCACACACATCAGGGTTTTTTACTTTTCCAACTTTCATGCCTTGCTGACTTGGTGGCTTTGTCTAGATCATCTTTTTGATCATACACCTCATAGAGATGATAGATGTACATTTTCATTGGTGATTCATTCTGTGAATGTCTCATTTCATGCATTTTATGGCTATTTTATTCAGAAGACTGCAGAGATGATTGCCATGTTAATGTTTTTACCCAGATAGTAATACCGCAGGTGACTACAGGTAATTAATCATCAAATCCTTTATTCTTTTTATAACAGAGGAGCTTTTTAGCACTGTGCAAGAGTCATAACCTGTGAAACCCAAAAGTGTCGGAAGAATTTGACAGAAATAGCTAGACTCTTAGAGAAATCTGTGCCAAATTCTGAAATTCTAATCATAAATATTTATAGGGTACAAGTATGCATGTGTGCATATGTAAATGGTAGGAAAGCTATTTCTTCCTATCATAAGTTTTACAGATGTGATTCCTGTTAAAAATAATTTATCAACCATCATTACATAACACACTAATGTAGCAGCAGTGTGTTAATATTGATAACCCAGATTCTCCCTTGCAGATAAATTACATTCTTTCAGCTGTGTAAATACACATTTTCTTTTGGAAAAACTATACAAGAAATCATTTTTATTTTTTTCATCTTTATCTATAAAGACCATTAATGCCCTTTCAACAAACCTTCACTTCACTCAGTAAGAATATTAATGGCACAGCTGACAGCAATGTCAGGCAGTCAATGTTTAGACATGAGCTAATATTTTCCATTACAGACTGTATGATTAATCTACTATGATTGCAGTTAGAAGAATGAGCAGAACAATGTAATATTTGCACATTTATTTTGAACATTTAGTAGTACTTAAAATGATACTGTACTATGACAATTATGACTGTGTATTATAGTCAACAGAGACATCTAGAATATATCCTTTTGTTATGTCTTCCAATCATCATACTGATTGATTAACACTGACAAAAAACTATAAAAGTCTACAGTATCTAACTGCCTTCCAGGGAGTCCAGCATTAGAAAACATTCAGGGTAGCCACTTGACACATCTATTCTTCTATTTTCTATATATATACTGAAGAAGACAGGTTTTCTGGATTACTGTAGAAATATTTGTCTTTCTGTCTATTTTCTATTTGTCTATTTTCCTGGTGAGACGACAAGAGGTTCTGAAATAAAATAGAAAAACACATGCACAGACATACCAAAAATAATAATTAAAAAAAAAGAAACACATTTATCTATTTATTTATTTATTTATTTATTTATTTATCTATCTATTTATTTATTTATTTCTATGTGAACGAGTTTTTGACTGTTCATACAACACTCTAATGTTACTGTTCAAACAGATACTGATATGTGCACCCATGGCATTTTTTTTTCTTTTTTTTTTTATTTCAAATCACCTGAACAATGTTGTTTGGAATAGACTATCTGTTTTCCGACAAAAGTAAAAACTTCGCATGTTTCTTTGCATTTCTGTGCTGTATTATAAAACATAATAAAGTTTTCATGTGAAATACATAATAGTTCTTTGATCCATTTCTAATTTTTATAGACCTCAGAAATTGTGAGTGAAAAAAAAGGTAGACAAAACAACTGCTCATTTCTTAAGACATTTATTTTGTGTTTTTGTATGTGTCTGTCTAGTGGTAGGCTTGTTACTCATTTTGTTTTACTTTGTTTTTAAGGAAAGGAAGTCTTGCTATGACTTTTTTTTGTGAGAATGTTTTCATAGGAAAATTCCACATGGAAAATTTGGTAGGAGTATGTAAGCACTAAAAATTGCAGAGAGGTATCTACTGAAGTTTCCAAAAGTGCCTAAGCATCTAAATATACTGGAAAATCACACCATGTTACCTGTCTAAATTATAATACAGCTATATACCTTTAAAAAGCTAATCTTCAGCGTCCATGTGGGAGATTAATCCCATCTAACTTGAAGCATCCATCCTTACTATGGATGTATTTCTCTGAGCCAGGCAGCGTAGTGACATTTTATAGTCACGGAAGAGAAATAGCCACTTGTGGAATGTGATTCATCTCATCATGACTTAGAAGTCTAAAACAGTTCAGATGAATTGAGCCCTAAAAATGGTTATTTGTCTACACTGTCTATAGGATGCTGGGATGACAGTCTGATACACCTCTGGCTATATTCCCAGCATAGAAAGTTATATAGGTGAAAATCTGAAATGTCTGACTTGTGTAAGAATTTTTGATCAATTTCCTAGAACCAAATAGCTTAAACAAATTATGTCCAAACATCTTGTGAAGGAAAAAAGTGTATATTAGTACCCTATGTACCACACTTTCTTTGACTGGAAAGCTCATTCTGGACTGTAATGAAGGCATGGAAAAGGACTTGAGTTATAAACACATATAGGATCATAGGTTATGATGTGCATTCAAATTAACATGCACTAGTTCTATATTTCAGTCCTTATCAGTGACCTAAATATCATAACTTAATGTCTGTTCTCAAAAGTGCTATGGAAATGTGTTAGAGACTGTGATTCAGAAAGGTGTGCTTCGGAGAAGGGGAATTCTGTTGTCTTTAAGGAGTTAGAGTAAGGCCTTGGGAATATATTAGCATAATGCAAAATTTTACTTTCTGATTGTCACTTCAGTTGATTTATTCACTTTATAGTTTTGGAAAATAAGAATTGAGATTTCTAGTAGTCTCTTTCTCACTTCAACATTCATCAACACTTCTCTGCAATAGGGAGAAGGTGGCTTTTACTCTTTTCTCATTTTCTCAAATATAGTGCTATAAATAAAATTATACAATATCAGTATCTAATTGATTGAAAGATCCTAATCTTCAAGGATGTATACTACTTAGAGGATTTGTATGAGAATATTTTTTTCTTTTCTTGAAAGGGTAGTTATTCTTGAATATTTATATTGAGTGTTGTGAATTTATCTACCAACCTCTTTGCCAAAAAGACTAGTGGTGATGTTTTTGATCTTATTAGTTATCTTAAATTTGGTCCATGTAGTATGAATGCAGTTGTCAGGAAGAATCAGTTACACACTATGAGGTTGTTCCAGAGTTCTCCTCTGGCTAAAAAGAGACTAAAATAGAGATGATTACCAAAAGAATGAGGAGAATACAGGTGAAAGCAGAGGAATACATTGTATGTCTAACAGAATGGAAAAATAAGTGAGGTCTTAGAGCCACAGAAAACTACTCTGTAGATGCCTTAAAGGAATTACCATAAAAGTAACTCCAAAAACAAAAATGTGTCTGTTTATTATTTTCACTGAACGCAGGCTATGTAGTCTGCATTCTGAGACAGTAAAGGCATGGCTAAAACTTGTGGAAAAGTAAACCTGTGATTTAAGGATGATTAACAGCATAAAAGAAAAGCCTTTCCTTAGTCCTTCAACTGTTCTGAATGCTATATACATCTTTTTGTATATCTTTCTAAAAGATTTTCCTTTGAGCTCACTCCTTTCCTACTACCTGCACATCATGCAATTATACCACAGAGCAAAGAATTACTGAAAGAATTATTGAATCCTTGAAGATACCTCCTTACATCTTCATAACTAGTTCTGCTTCAAACAGAGGTTTTGCTGAACTACATATCTTCAAGTAGTGCTGTATGATCAGCAGCGTGGTAGCAAGAGGTATAATCAGCAACATCAGTTCCCACTCCATGCTAGGATGTCTTAAGTACAGAGTTATTAGTTTATGGTATTAAAGCAGTTGGAGAACACCAGGCAACAACAGACTACACTAGAGTCTTGCTCATACATCATTTCAAATATGCCTTCCCAGCTATTTTCTCTGTTTAAGGAGATTTTGTTCAAATCTAAAGTATTGCATAGATTCTTGCCTATTTTTAAGCTTCAACCGTATATTTACTTTTTCAAGTATTTTAGATCCATCAATACTTTTACCCAAACATCCTACTTAATCCTAACTTTCATGGCATTTCCTTCCTTCTGAAGAGGATTATTTTACTAGGTTTTTGTCTTTGTTGAGAAACCTACTCCACTATCTCTGTTTTCTATTTATGGTATTCATTATTTCTATTAACATTGTCCATTCCTTATATCTTGCTTCTCAATTTTTTTTCTTTTGCTTTCTTCTGATCTCTTGTTACCAATATTGCGTATTCTGCTATTTTTATTTCTAATATTTTTCTATTCACAATTATTTTATTTGTCCTGTCATAAAAAATGTCATTGTTAGAATTCTGAGTGATCTGACTTCTCCAAACTGAGTCTTGCAAACTCTCAAAATTTCACTACAAGTTCTATGCTATTACCTATTTTACTTAAGACTTCAGTTCCTAAAGGCAGCTGAGAACAAGCAACTCCAAGCTTTTATCAAAATTTCTCAATGCTTAGCCCTCAGGATTTGACAAAAAAAAAAAAAAAAAAGCCTAATAACACAAAGGAGGAGTATATTAAGGACTTAGATACCAGAAGGTAAATAAAAATCCAGACTATCCCTCTTTTAATATTCCTCTTTCTTTACAATACCAAGAAAAATAGCCTCACAGCTGAGAAAGGAAGAGAATTGCTGTTAAAGTTAGATATATAATTACACTGGGGAGAAAGGAGGAAGGAATCTAAAATACTAAAAATTCCACACTAGTGTGAGGAACACTAGGTACCAACTATCACTACAAAAATAAAACACAAAAATAAACTAAGATTATTTTTGAACTTGTCAAGCTGAAAAGTCAACTATGAAAAAGTTTTTTGTAAAACCAAATTAATATTATCCCTATTAAATGAGAATGATTATCCTGATCATACAGGATTCATTTTCTGAAGCTCATGAAACTGCTCAGCAAACCACCTACAGCTTAATGTAAGAACTTGGGGAAAAAATATTGGATATTGCCATACAGTAAATAAATTCACTATATTTCTGCAGATTTTTAGGAGCTATTTCAGCTGGACTCCATTTTTGTCTTTTATTGATCCTACAAGCTTATGAACAATGTTCCATATTTTCTTCTGCAAGAAGGCTGTGATACTTGTATCAAAAATTTAAGAAAATGGAAAATATATTCAGCGATTTCTTTTAGTATATATTCCTATTTTCCCAGTTGTATTTCAACAACATGGATTGATTTCAATTACTTTGGGAGTTTATCTCAAGTATAACATATTGTGCAAGGATACCATTGCACAGTTGGCTTCAGTATCATTGTGCTTACTTTATTGTTTGCATCATCAAGTTTTGAGTGAGACACATTTAAACAATTTTGATAAGTGGATTGTCTAAATATTCACCAGAACTGTGCATGAAATAAAAGGAGAAAACAGGATTTTGCAAGATTCCTTTTTCTGTTATGCAGTCAGTTGTAAATGCAGATTAAGCCTACACATATTCATTGGAATTAGCCAAGTTTTCTTTCCTGTAACAGTGTCTTCATTTTTATTGTTAATAAAACCCTAAAAGCATTCTTAAAAGTTCTACATTCAGAGTTCAAGGATGATTTAGTGTATGCTTAAGATTAGATTGCTGTTGGGCAACCCTAACACTTTCCAAAGATCAACTGTACATAGGTTCATAGGTTCATAGGTACATTAGGTTGGAAAGGACCTACAAGATCATCTAGTCCAACCATCCTCCTATAATTTACTTCAATCCATGCAAGATTATCACAGACTATTTTAAAACTCAGTACTGTAGATTCATTTTCCCTACATCAGGAAGATCATAATGGAAGATGATGGGGTTTTGTTTCTTTGTTTTTGATGAACTAAAAATAAACAACTGTAAGTTCTTAGTTAACAAAATGTGTTAGCACTTATCTAAATGTTGCCATGTAAATCTTACTGACTGTAGTGGAATTTTCCACTTGATAACATTTTAGTACATGTTGTAATTCCCTATTTGTCTCTGATTAAATCTGTGCAGTCATCCTAGCCTGCTCAACGAGGAAGCTGGACATATAAAGCAATTCTAATGTAGCAGGCAAGAGAATTAGGGAAATAGGGGAGACTGAGTATTGAGTTTAAATACAATAAGAAAAGATTCTACATCCTACTACCTGCAGTTTTTTTGTCTATTTCTGAAAAATTTTGCTTTTAGATATACAATTCTTCTTAATAATGAGAATAATAGTTTGGTCTTTTCTGAAAATCAGAGTTCTGATAATGAGAAAGTGTAAAATCATAGCTGAATTTTGACTGAGACCTGTGAGACAGCTCTGGTTCTTTTACAGTGGTTGCTCACTGTAAGGACCTGCTAAGCGTACAATATTGGGCTCAATAATACCAATACACAATTAAGCGAGTGGCATATCATTTGCACTTAACAATTGTGATAATTCATATTCAGAGACAAGATAGTGATTTTGAATTAAAGCATGAATGAAGAGATCCAATGAACTAAAACAGAATGAATCACAGTAATTGAGGTGATAATTTATTTTGAGGCAGGTGACAACTAAGAAGAAAAATGTCAAACACATGACTGAATCTTGATTTCTTACATAGGTACAGTTAAGTACTGCAGCTTAGGCCGACCCATTTATTGATGAAAATAAGAATGAAATTCTTAAATTATGAAGATATACAAAGCTGAAAAAGAAAATGAAGGGGAGATTTTTTCTTTGTATTCTGTTGGAAGTCTTATTCTAATTTTGCATAAGTATTCTTGAGTGTGTGTGCTATTTATATCACGTGAAAGATCATTAAAGAGTGACTTGAACCACTTTCTCTGTGAGAACAATTGGGGAATTCCGAAGTAGAATCAGCCCTCTGGGAACTTTCTGAGACCTTTTTCAGTTTGTAATAGGTGCGAAGACCTAAGGTCACATATATAAATTTAAAATGCAATATTATATATATTCGCACATCAATGAGATGTACTAATGAAGGTTGGGATCCTATTCTATCAGAATATTCACAGTGAGTTAACATTACTTCCTGCCCTGGAGAATTTAAATTCCGATTAGATAAGATAAATACTAGTTAGAATGAGAAGAAATAATGTATCTTTTTCAAGTTTCTGAGTAATTTTCACTATTCATTGGAATTTATTTGAATAGCATCTAGACTCCCACTTAAGTTTATTATTCTGTAGTCATATCACTGTACTTTTCACCATAATCTGTTTTTCTATTTATAATATAATGATTCAGAACTTCTCCACAATGTCTTAAAAGCAGGACCTGACTGTCATTGTTCAATTATGACTCCAAGTAATGTGGAAGATGTATCAATTCCATGTTTGAATATATGGCTTAAAACCTATTGCTTTATTTCTTCTTGCATTAAAGATCTCTGTATGTAAAGATGTGTAAGTTTCATTCCAGTTCACCTTTCCTAACTGACTTTTTCTGGTTCACCCTTTTCTCATTCCTAGTAAGGTTTTCTGACCACTGGCCTTAGTGTTAGGACTATTAATTTTTATTTTCAAGTGCAGTCTTTATGAGATTTTCCACAATATAAGTACAATTATGTCTTAAGCACTAAAATAGTCATGTTAAGTTTAACATAAATTGCTATACTATATAACTATGGAAAAGGAAAGCATAAAACAATTTTATGGACATAATTTTCTGACTATAAATGTCAATATAAACAAAACTTGGAGCTTAACAGTGTTAAATGTGATTACATATTTTGTTTTTCTATGTTTGTAAATGACCAAATAATACTTTATGTTGTAACCTGAATATTTAGAAAATCACCCTTGTATTTTAGAAAATACAGAATAAAATAAATAATGAACAATAAGCTGTATCACTTCTCAAATGTTGACATCTGTGTTTTATTTATAAATACTACTGAGCAAGCATGACTATTTAATTACATGACTGTATCTTCTGAGATATCAGTTAATATTGGTGTTATCCTGTGTGAGATGCTGTGACCATACATGTCAAATAGCAATCTGGCTCGATGAAATGTCCAGGACAAAGAAAAGGGAAGTGGATTATTATCATCCAGTTTTACAGAAAAGTAACAACAGATGTAAGACAGAATTTGTGACACTTATCTCTTTATATCTGCAATGTAGATACATACATCTGGAGTAGTTTGTTTTGGTTATTATCATTCTTGTAGAAACTCACAGCAAGAATTCTAAAGATGTAATTCAGACCTCCTATTTTCCATTCTATAAAAGAAAGAGATTAATTACTTTCTAAAAATGGCTATTTTCTTCTACAGACTATAGTTCAAGGTTAAGACAAAGGTTTCTTATTTTAAATCATATGAGAAAAATTGAGGTGAAAAAATTGAACTGTCACGTCTGAACGTCCAATCTAATATTCCCACTGTAAGGCCCTCTTTTATCAAAAATTAGAAAGATATGGACTGTTCCTCAGGAAACTGAAAAAAATATTAATTTAAATGTTTGATAAAATCTTAGGTAAACCACTGATTGTTCTTGGAGATGCTGTTGAATAGAACAGGCTTCCTAGAGAGATGGTTGATGACTCATGCCTGATAGTGTTCAAGAAGCATTTGGATAACATTTACACGGGTTGATAGTGATAGGACAAAGGGTAATGGTTTTAAACTAAGACAAGGGAGATTTAGGTTAAATATTATTCACTTAGAGGGCGGTGACACACTGGAACAGGTTGCCCAGAGAGGTTGTGGATGCCCTATCCCTGGAGGCATTCAAGGTGAGGCTGGATAAAGCTCTGGGCAGCCTAGTCTAGTGGTTGGTGATCCTGCTCATGGCAGGGGGGATTGAAACTAGATGATCTTTGAGGTCCTTTCCAGCCCAGGCCAATAAAGTACATAGGTTTTAGGTTTTGATTAGCCCTGAAATAATCAGGCAGCTAGACTAGATGAAATGTGTCATGGTTTTACGATTTTTGGTACTGGTATTCCACATCATAACATCATGTAGTGCATTTAGAGTTAAAGAGTTAATGCTCCAGCTCTGTGGATCATCGATAGTTCCAGGTATACCTGTCTCAGAAGAGAAGAAGAACTCCATTCCCCAGAGGACTTTGCGATGCTTTGCGTTCTTACGTGTTTACGCTCAGAGGGAAAGATAAAAACTGTCTGCGGTCACGGGACACTCTTTTTCCTTTGGGATCGACTCAGCAGTGGGTGCTCGCTGCCGTCCGCCTTCAGCGTTAGCGTAAGGCCTTCGGTTTATCGGACACTCTCTCTTGCTCATTTTATTTGATTTATTAGCTTTAATTCCAATTATATTGTATTATATTGTGTTATTTTGCTTTCCGATATCTTATTTAGTAAATTAGCTTTCCTCCTCAGATCGCTGCCGCTGTTTTGTTCCTAGGCCCATCTCCCTTTTCCCTTTTCCCTTTCCCCCTTCCCCTTTCCTGGGGCGTGGGTCCATGGGTCCCCCGCACCAATCGTCACGGAACCGGGCCAAACCTGCCCGTAAACCGTTGACAAAATGTGAGTCTCTTCCAACTGAATTATTCTATTCTGTTCTATGTTGTTCTATTTACTTGGTAACAGATCCTGATAGACAGTACATGTTGCAGAGAGGCACAAGATGATAACTGTTCCACATGAAAAGTACACCAATTGGTAGGTCTGAGTACCCAGGTAATGGAGTCTCACAAATGATTTCCTTAAAAAACTCCTTACCGTGGAGATACAGTTAGAGAGCTGGACTAGAAGCACTGCTCAGATTGTAACAATCGACATAGATTTATTAGCCATTGTAGGCCACAGGCCTTGGCAAGAGAAAGCAGGATCATGAAGAAAGAATAAGAGAGTGTTTTGGTGTGATGTATACTGTACGTACCTGGTTTGTCTAAAAAGAGGCATTGATTAAACAATGTTTCTTAGTTACATATTAAACAATATATCCTAATTACATTAATACTATTTTGTAGCTATAGCTGAAAACGTATATAAGCTAGGCTGTGCGTATCAACATTATTATTATTATTATTATTAAAGGATAGAGATAGATGAAAGAATGTAAAGGAGTGCAATAGATTTAAATGATAAACAGCTTCATGCTTGCATCAAGCTGGAGACCTCTATTACCAAAACCATCGCCTTTCAGTCTATGTTACTTAAGTTATGTACAGGTTCCTCTGCTTTGATTTTGAGCATCAGTATATATTCATTGTTGGATCATTAACATAGACTTATTTTTCACATCTAAATTGCATAGATTACAAAAAAGTAAGACATGAAAAAATATTTTTGAAACACAATAAAAACTTTATAAATATCCAGACCTAATTCATCTTAGCATAATCAAATTCTTCATCCTACTGTATATATAATTTCTGATTTTCCACTCTTTTTATGACTCAGTATTTCCCTTCCTGAAAGGAGAGTCTGTTGTGATAAGACAAGGAGAAATAGTTTATTTCAAACAAAGCTGTATATGTGGAAACTAAGCTTTTAAAATTGTGGTAGATTGAGAACTGTCTCTGACTGGCAAAGCTCAGAGGACTGTCATCAGTGACAGAGTCTGTTTCGAGGCCTGTAACTAGCAGGGTTCCCCAGTTCTCAGTGCTGTGGCCAATCTTGTTCAACATCTACATCAGCAACCTTGATGAAGGGATAGACTACACCCTCAGCAAGTCTGCTGATGATACAAAACTGAGAGGACACGCCTAAAGACTGTGAGGCCACCTGATGAGGCTTAATGAGAGCAAGTGTAGAGTCTTGCGCCTAGGGAGGATATTCATGACCTGGATGCCTACCTGTGTGATCTATTGTAGGGAATTTGCTTTAGCAGAGATGTTGGACTTGATCTCTTAAGGTCCCTTCCAACCCCAGCAATTCTAGGATTCTTTGAAAGTGCTTGACTATAGCAAACCATCTGAATGTTCAGAATTTACACTGACATATTTATCAACTAATCACAGCAGTTAGAGTTAAGAAGAGGATTATTGTTCCCTATAGTACACTTCCAAGTAGAAATATAATATAGCATGCCTTTAAAAGATAATGCTTTATCCTTCATCATCCATATTGCATGATGTACTGGAAATGACATGGTATAAATGCATGTAGTTCTGCATTTTTTCCCTTCCATACAATTATACACTAAAGTATGTTTTCAAATTCTTAAAATATTTCAGTGATGATTTAACAACGTACATTTCTGATCCTACATGTCCTTCAAATTTGAATTAGGTACTGGTGTTAAAGTAATATATTATCTAGATTCATTTCCTCTGCAACTTTTCATCAAATTCCTGGTAAAATATGCACATACATATAGTGACAGAAAATATGAATAGTATTTTGACGGATGTATCGATGTTGCTAGTGAGAAGCATAGATACATGATGAAGTAAATAGAAAAATGTTAATATTTTCTATAGAATGAAGACTGAACTTAAAAACTGTTTTTACTTCAGTTGTCAGAAGAACAGAAGGAGGACTAGTAGAAGGGCTAGCATTCAGGATTTAACCACAGTACCTTCTTTGTTGCAAGAACTTTTAGGTATGTCAAAATTGATACTAGTATGGCTTAAGTACAGATCTGCATACTGATGCTGTAGCCTACAGAACATGCAGTACTGTTCAAACATGCAATTATTCTGATTCCCGTCCTCTCTACAGCATTTGCAAGCAAAGGCCTTGAGTTTTCACCCTGCCAGTTCAGTGTTCAGTGATAGGCTAAGGGAATTATGTAGATTCCAAATACATAAAATATTCTAATGGCAATAACTTCATCATCAATTTCCAAGCATTTTAATATCTAATACAACACATTAGCACAGCATGACTACACCAAGTATCAAAAGTAAGTCCGTGAAGGTGAAATTTGTAATAGAACACATACCTGTTGGGCTACAACCACTGGAGAACAGCATTAATAGTCACAAGAGGTCAGTACAAACACACAGTTTACCTGGTTGAGCACTTTTTCCTGGAGATGGCTGTGGTACCCATGCAAACCATAAGCTTGGATGCATGACAGTAAAGGTCCTGTAAAACTCACAAGTATGAATCAGATGAGGCTTCAAAATATTCAATTTAGATCCCTTGGGGACATGAATCCATGAGACATCTTTTCTACTCTTTGTGATACTTCATTACATACCTTTTCTTCATCCCTAGCACTTTACCCACACTCCTACCCTGATGCAGTCCTTTCCTTTAACAATTTTCATTGTCTTTCCACCTACAGCAAATAAATCAGTCTTCTATAAAGTTTCCTCTACTCCCTTCACTCTACATTCACAACAGTTTCTTGATCTTAATTGAAATTCACATAAATATTTTTATTGTTTATTCTGTTTTGGGTTAAATGTCATATTTTTTTTACAAAATGCTTCACTTGTTCATTGTTATGCCTACAACAAATTGGTGCCAGAGGAAAAAGTTTATTGATATTTATTGGAGTTCCGTGAGAGAGTGTTGACGGATTTTTGTTTGTATCCCCCAGTAGGAAGTTGCCCTGTAGCAGAAAATAGCGTACAGAGATGATAACTATAAAATGTGGACTCCAATACTACTTTTGTTATCGACTAATTCTACTACCTCAGGAAAGCTTTTAACCTTTCTGATCTTCACTCTTTCCTCCTCTAAAATGTGAACATCAATCCCCAGCTTGGAGAGGTCTCCAGAGAGAAATATCTAAAATGCTATAGCAGTTTGAAAAGAGTCACTATGTCCAACTAATCTTGCATATAGAATTTTACTGTTAGTTCAATAGTGCTTAGTTTAGGGGAAATCAGTAATACACACAGACATCTATTTATAAGTAAATTTTATAAGTATCATGCTGTATTTTTCTATATTTAGTTCTTCTGCAGGGGGATTATTAAGTCATCATGCTCAACAGTTTCAGCGATACCAACATCAAGATGTCACACATTTCTCTGTGTAAATGCAAGTGTGAGTGACATTTTCATTTTTGCATGTTTGTCTAAATAATCTTATTGCAAAAAAGAAGAAATAAATTCAGTGGAAAAAGAAAGAATTCAAATGATAATATTCATTTCCTAATAGAGCTTTGTATCAAATATTCAAATATTCTATCTTCTCTGATATATTTCAAGAGTGAAAGTAGGAGGAAATTCCAAGATCCAAGGATCTCCTGTAGAGGATCCAGCAGAGGGCCACAGAGATGATAATAGATGTGAAGCATGTCCCTTATGAGAAAAGGCTGAGAAACCTGGGTCTGTTCAGCCTTGAAAAAAGAAGACTCACGGGGGATCTGATCCACATCTATAAAAATCTAAGGTGCAGGAGGCAACGGGACTCTTCTCAGCAGTGTGTGGTAATAGCACAAGGGAAAATGGCCACAAACTGAAGCATAGGAAGTTCTGCACAAATGTGAATAAGAAGTTCTTCACATTGAGGGTGACGGAGCACTGGAACAGGTTTCCCAGAGTGGCTGTGGAATCTCGTTCTCTGAAGACATTCAAGACCCAGGTGGACACCTACATGTGCAACCTGGTCTAGGAAGCTGCTTTGGCTGGAGGTTTAGACTAGATGATCTCTAGAGGTCCATTCCAACTCCTACAATTCTGTGATTCTGTGTGTCTTGTCATGAGTGTGAAAGTTATAGAAATCCTTGGCTGAAATGACCATGAAATGGTGGACCAGATGTTAGGAAGAAATTATTTACTGTGAGAGTAGTGAGTCACTGGAACAGAGTACCAGAGAGGCTGTGGATGCCTCCCCTCTGGAAGCATTCAAGGCCAGGGCAAATATGGCTTTGAGCAACCTGGTCTATAGGGAGATGTCCCTGCTTATAGCAGGGGGGTTGGAACTAGATGATATTAAATGTCCATTCCAACAGAAACCGTTCTATATTTCTGTTATTTGACCATGCAGAGTTCAAGGCCCTTAGGGCAGTGAGAAAGGTGAATACTCAGCTAAAAGTCTTCAGGAGGACAAACTTCAACTTTTTCAAGGATCTTCTTGAGTACAGTTCCTGGGATAAGGCCCTGGATGGAAGAGGGGTTCAAGTGAGCTGGTAATATTCAAGGCTCACCTCCTCTAAGCTCAAGAATTTTGGAACCCAATAAAGAAGATGTCAGATAAAAATTTCAGAAGGTTTGTATGGATGATCTAGGAGCTCCTGGCTAAACTTGAATGCAAATAGGAAATCTACAGAGGGTAGAAGCAAGTATGGATAACCTGGGAGTAGGACAGAAATACTAGCAGAACATACAAGGAAGGATTTAGGAAAACTAAAGTCCAGATGGAGATGAATCTAGCTAGTGATGCCAAGGGCAACAGGAAGCACCTCAACTGCATTAAAGAGGTTAAGGTACTGAATACCTTCTCTGCTTCAGTCTTTACTAGCAAGATCAGCCTACAGGAATCCCATATCTCAGAGATCGGGGGAAAATCTGTGACATGGAAGATACTTGGTGGTAAAGGATTAAATCAGGGAATAGCTAGGCAAATGGGACTTTCAGAAGTCCAAGGGTCTTGATGAGATACACTCATGAATGCTGAGGGAGCTGGCAAATGTGATTGCAAGGCCGTTCTCAATAATCCTTAATCAACTGTGGGAGAAGTGTCTGAAGACTTGGCATCTTTGTTGGGCCTGGGTATTTTCAATAAGCTTGCTTTTTTTATTTTAATGTAGTTAGCTAGTTTTATCCAGTATTTATTCTGCTGATGTTCCTCTAACCCTGGTTTCAGCAAAGCATTGATATATATTCATAAATATCATTAACTTCATTGAATTCAGTCTTGATAACATAATTTACTCTTTAATTTACTCCTTCAATTCATTGCCCCTTTACAAAGCATTTTCTCTGAACTGTGCTGTTACAGGTCTTAATGAGAAATGAATGGTCTAAGACATTACTTACAGTAAGAAACAATATAGATTTTAAGTAACTCGGTTTTCAGGACAGCTTACTTTTCTCTTTTATATGACTGATAAGAATCAATACTTTTTTATAAATCGTCTTCATTATCTAAATACTTAATTATTCTCTGTACTTGCACACTTGCAATTACTTAATACTAACTATGATCTAAATCTATTCCTTCCGCAATAAAAGTGTACAAATTTTATTTTCTTTTTAAAAATGATAGTTGTGTAACATAATTTTTGAACTAAATTGAGTGGCATGTGAGGTACCTATATAGCCAGATTTTATCCATATTGAGGTTTTCTGGAAAATTTCTTGAAATGTTGCACTTGTGGTAGCTTAGATTAACTTCGGGTCTGAGCCAGTATGGGGATATTTATTTCTCAGCTTAAACCTACAAATACACCCAGGTGTTTCACCAGTAATCTGAGAACTGGGAGATCTGCACATTCAAAAGGTCATATTCAGAATATCACTCAAATACAGACTCATAAGGTGCAATTAAGAACCAACTTTTTACATTCAAAACCCTCTGATGATGTCTAATCTGTAATTTTTTCAAATACTGACTCTTCAGCATGCTTAATGCATCAGTGTGGTCCCTACATTCCTCTGCTGTGGTTGATGCCCACAGCCACAAAATTGTCTTGTCATATGCTGGTAATTTTCTTTATCCTTATGTGTGAAAAATTAAGTCCTTCTCTATGATGCCTCACTCAGTATATGTGAATTCCAGAAGGAACTCACATACACTGAGTATACATCAGATAGGTATATCTGTCTCATTCCTTTTGCCATCCAATTATATTCTTACCAATGCTCATTGAATTTCGAATCCCTATCCTTGTATGATCCCAGAGCTCCCTGATTTTAATCCATTTTCCCATTACATTCCCACATTCCTGCAGCCATTGTCACATATTCTGACAATGCCTCAAGGCTGCTGAATTTGGTCCATTTTATGCACAATGATAAAACAATGGTGTTACTGTCTTCAGGGAAACTGGATTTCTGTTTATCTCTAGGCTTATGAATCTTATCATATCCTTTACATGGATGTTTGGCATTTAAGGCTGGATTATGAGTTCTTCCAAATTGGAAAGGTACTAATTCTGCAATAGAAGTAATACTATTCTCTCAGAAATCTTTTTGAGATTATGAAATGTTCAGACACTAAATCGGTGAAGCCGTGTCAGTTTCTTAATTGGACAATGTTTTTTTATCAGTTTTTCAGATATATCTGATTCAAGGAATTGCTTAAAATTAAAGCTGAATTGTACCCACAGTTGTTAAAAACCAAAGTGGTTGCACTGTTTACTTCTGCTTTGGCAGAGTGTTAGCATGGACCTAAATTTAAGTCTCGATGAGCTTGCATGTGTCTCTTAGGTACATTCTTGTTTCCTGTACTGCATAGAAACTTAAAACTGAGCAGTAAAAAAGCTAAGTACACCCTGTAGATATATTGGACTGTTCTTCCGTAAGTCTGGAAAGCTGATTCTGGCATGAAGGCCTGTTTGCTTAATTAAATCTTCTAATGTGTAAAACTGCTTTATGACTTTTACATAACTAATAAGCTTATGTACTTCAGATGATTTTTCTTCAATATTATTGAGTAATTAACATTTAATTCTAATCAAATCCCATAATTTGCTGTCATGATTAGCACAGAGATCCAGTTCCAGAATGCTCAGAGCAAACTGTCTTGCTCTGCTAAACAGGTACTGCAGATCAGTAATGCTGCCCCAGAAGGCTTCTATGTGTATTCAATTAAAACACAAAGTTGCTCCCTAATTTACACAAGTAGATGCTTTTCATATTGGATAAATGGTTTTAGGTTGGATTAATACCAATTTCAACACCTCTATTAAAATACAGGAAGACTAAGTAGAACTGTGGATGTAATTCCTTGCTCTCCCTCCCCAGACAGTCTATTGTGGAACTAAAATGGAGTACAAGTACATATCAGTACTTCTATCTGACATAAAACACTGCACAGAGATAAGCAGAATTCCTCTTCATTTTTCTCCTGAAGTTTTTTTTGTTTTGTTTTGTTTTGGTTTGTTTTGTTTAGGTTGAAAATACAGACATTATTGTAAACTTAAACTTTTATAACTGTTACTATATAAAATATACTGTAAACAGAAAACTGTGGTTTCTGGAGAAGAGAAGGATCATATTGCACTCTGCAGCTCCCTTTCAGGAGGTTGTGATGAAGTTGGGATCGAACTTTTCTTCCAGCTAACAGAGATAGAACAATAGATAATGACTTTAAGTTGTGCCAAGGTATTAGGAAAGATTTCTTATATAAGTATGAGTGATAATGCATTGGAACAAGCTGCCCAGGGAAGTTGTGGAGTCACCATTCCTGTAGTTATTCAAGAAAAGGGAAGTGGCACTGAGGGACACGGTCTAGAGCAGTCACAGGCATAGGTTGATGGCTGGACTAGACAATCTAATTGCTCTTTCCAATCTTAATATTTCTGTGATTTTATGATTCACTGAAATCAACATGTACATTTCCTTCTAACTGATAAAGTGAGGAAGTGGGCCCAAACTAATCTGAAGCTAACGGGTGTTTAAAAAAGTGTTTGACTAGACTCAGCAGGAATTGGATAAACCAATTTTTCCTACATCTCTTAAGCTTTGTGGAGAACAGCTTTTCAGTTATTTCTGATACTTTGATAAGTAAATGATAAATGTTTACTAGGCAAGTGTTCATTAAAAGGTATAGATATGTAAAGATATGTAGCTGGGATGCCTAGATCTGGGTCTACAGGACTAGGGGAAGTCTTCCTTCGAGGTATGAGACCAAAAACTGGATGCTCCAATCTAGTTCTTACCAGCACCGAAGGTATGAACACGTCTATCGCTGAGACTAAGACTTACCCAAGGCTGCTGTGTTAGTGACTCCAGAGCAGACTGCTCCAGAGAAAATCTCATTTCCTGACTTGTAAGCTTTGAAGTAATAAACATTGAAATAGATCTGAATTCTTATTTCCATGGCAGGAAATCCAGGTGCTCTATGAACATCATAGATCCCACTGCTCCCAGATTCAAAGCATCAATTTCTGATAGGAGCCAAAGGTATTTGTATCTAGGGGCAGTCATCAGGGCAGGACTGTTAGAAAGTCTTGCTCCAGTAATTTCTCAGTTGCAATTAACAGTTAGTGAATTGACATGGCAACAGCACAGCACAGCTGTTCTGTCTGGAAACCATACTTCATTTCAGAAGTATTTTCTTCCAGCTTTCCTTGTTAGTGAAAGTGGGAAGGTGTGAGTGCCCATCCACCAATTAAGACACCTTACAGAAACCTGAGAGTACAGCTCTTGGTTTAGATGCTACTGCTTTATACAACAATGTTGTATAGACAGTCAGTTGACATTTAAGTAGAGCTCTATTCTGTCCCTGACTATCCATATTTCTCTTTTCTTCTTTTTCTTTTTCTTTTTCTTTTTCTTTTTCTTTTTCTTTTTCTTTTTCTTTTTCTTTTTCTTTTTCTTTTTCTTTTTCTTTTTCTTTTTCTTTTTCTTTTTCTTTTTCTTTTTCTTTTTCTTTTTCTTTTTCTTTTTCTTTTTCTTTTTCTTTTTCTTTTTCTTTTTCTTTTTCTTTTCCTTTTCCTTTTCCTTTTTCTTCTCTTTAGGTTATTTTTTCTTTTTTTATCCTTAACCTTCTCTCCCACTCCTGGCATTACCTAATCTATTTTATGAACAGTGATTCTTTGTAACTTAATAGGCGTTAATCATTCAGCATATTTAGTAAAGTGATGTGTATGCTTACACTTCTAACTAAGCAAGAAATAAAAGCAGCATCTTGAAAGATTTATTGAACAAGGAAATAGCATAAGAACATTTTCCTCAAAGAGAATAAAAATAGTTAACAGAAAAAAATCTCATTTAAACTTACTAGATCATAAGATAATTCCCATGACTGTGAGATTACTGACACCACTGTGTATATTGTTCTTTTAATTGTTTGCTAATTAGCAGTTCTGGAGTAGACCAAATTGCTGTTTGGCAGGCTGTGCTATGGCACAGCTTTGGCTCCCCTTTTCTCCTACACTCCATCTGTTCTTCCCCTCTTTCCAATAGCTGTGAGTAGGGGAGTGTGCTTGCTCATGGATTCAAATGAGAAAGCAGATTTCCCCCAGAAGAAATCTGACCTGGCCATTCTCGGATTTTAAAGCACAATTGAAGAATAGTTATTGGTATTGTTGTTATTTTTCTGTGTGTGTTTGTGTGTGTGTGTGTGTGTGTGTTTTGTCTTTCCTAAAGAAATAATGAACCAAAAAGATTATTAATTATAATTAATAGTCGGTACTCCTCGTCTTCAAAATTTCAAATCAGAGATGTAAGCAGACCAGAGAAATGAGTAAAGAAATAACATCTCAGAGAGAGGAGGAAAAAAAAAGACTGAAAGTTGTGAATAATAATAAAAGTAATAGTCAAAGTAGCAGTCGAGGTTTCTTTTCGCTTTCTGTAACCATCAATCAGCATGCACATGAGAAAAAGTAAAAATGATTAAATGGAAGCAGTGGCAACTTCTCTGAGTAAACATAAACAATCACTGACATGAAACAAGTCCCTGCTGTCATTCCATGTCAGTCATTGCTTGAAATTTAGGAATTTAATTTAGAGCCCATAAGCCCAGTTATTATTCTCTGAGCTCATACAAAAATCAGGCATAAGTGGTGTGTATTGTTTTGTGCCTTAAGTCTAATTCTAAAGATGTAAATAACATAGTCTGTTGGAGGTGGAGCAATGTTACAATATTTAAAACTGTCTCCCAATCACTTGCTATGAAATTTATGTGATTTTCTTGGTCATGATATTTATTATAATTTAGATGTTCTAGACTTAATTGAAGTCAACAAAGAGAAAAACATATGGGTGTGTCAGAATATGTTTTCTATAAATGCATAGTAAATGCAGATAAATATAATATCAAAATTAACTTTCTTATAAAATTGTTTACATCTTTGTTACATTTGGCATCAAAAAAGTGGGACTCCATGTCTTCTAACTGATGGATGACTTGTAATTTTTTTCACTTTTCCCAAGTATCTAAACCAAAAATATATATATTATAAATTATAAAGGTTAATGACAAAGTAGGGTGATTGCTATCAAAAGCAGTGGTGGATGAAAAGCTTGACATGAGTCAGCAGTCTGCTCTTGCAGACCAGAAAGCCGATGGATTTCTGGGCTGCATCAAAAGAGGGATGCAGGGAGAGATGCTCTACTCTTGTGTGGTCCCATCTGCAGTATTGCATACAGGTATGGGGTCCCCTGCATAAGAAGCATGTGGAGATGTTGGAGTGGGTCCAGAAGAGGGCCAAGAGGGCTGGTGCACATCTCCTGTGGAGAATGGCTGAAGGAGTTGGGACAGTCTGGAGAAGAGAAGGCTGCAGGGAGCAGCTTTCCAGTGTTTCAAATGAGCTTATAAAATTGAGTCCGGGTTTTTACACAGGCGGATGGTGATAGGATGAGAGAGAACAGTTTTAAAATAAAAAACACAAGATTTAATTAAATGATAGGAAGAATTTCTTTACTTAGAGGATGACAAGGCACTGGCACGGGCTGTCAAGAGACCTGTAGATGTCCCATTTCTGGAGGTGATCAAGTCCTGGGCAGCCTGAGCTGGTTGGTGGTATCCTGACCATGGCAGGGGGCTGGAACCAGATGATCTTTAAGGTCCCTTCCAACCCAAGTCAGTCTGTGATTTTATGAAAAATAAAAAGATCAAGATATGTGAGGTACTGCAATATGATTCTTTTGTAGAAATGGCAACTGTTTGAAGAGTTTATTCCTCTGTAATTGAACTGTTCAATGTAAGCCTGGAGGTGCCACATCAAATACTGAGCATGACTTCACTTAATTAGTTAAATAAAAACTGAGGGTGAGGAATGGTTATTCTCACACCTAGAATTTTGCAGGTCTAACTGAATAGCTACAAGAAGTTGCATTCCTCAAATGAATTGTGTTGCAGTTATTTCAAGGATAAAGAACACAGCAGTGTTAGCACTTTTTGCAAGTGAAATGTAATTCAGAGCTGTGGATTGCACATATATTTTTGTCCTAATGCAGTCCTCGCGCAGAACATCGGGTTTGTAACAGCATTTGCATACATACAGATGTTAGATATCTTTAAGGTCATACTTTTTCTTGCTGCAATTGTTTTATATATGGTATGCAATGTAATTTTTGAGAAAATATATTTATCTGAACATCAAACTACAGCTTCCCATCAGTTAATCAGTGTTTTTTTTTTTTACCTTTCAGATTGATTTTTAGTTTGATTCAATTTTATTTTTCAATTTTTCAATTTTATTTTTCAATTTTTGATTCAATTTTTAGCAACAGTGCTGGAATTCTGGCTATATCAAATGGAGATGATTAGAATCATGTGCAATTGACTTTGGTGGATTCATGGTTCCCATATCATGAAATATACTTTAAGCTCCTCCAGTGTCAAGTGGTTGTGACCATCACTAATGAATCCAAACTGTAGAATGACTTGGGAAGATTTTTATATTTTGTTATGGAGCAGAAGGTTACATTTTACTTTTTTAGGAACTCTTTTTTTTTTGCAGTTTATCAGGAAACTAAAATTATATCATCAGACACTGCACTTAACATATATTTTAGTATGCTCTGAGTGACAACATGATGTTCTACACTCACTGTAGCTGATCCTTAAATATTCTATTGCCTACATCTTTGATCCTAGCCAATTGTCTAGACCCTCATTTGTATCTCCTATAGCACTTGCCTTATATCTATTTCTCATATTTAATCAGGTTTTACATTTACTTATTACTACATAGATACTCTTCTTGAGGTATTCTCTCTTCCTAGCCAAACATGAAGGATAGTGATCTAAACTGCTCTACCTACATCTGTTCATTGTTTGCAACAGTATCTTCCCTGAGATACCACAAAATTATCTGTAATATCCAATAGGAATTGAAATAAAAAAAATGGATAATTTCTTTTCTCTTAGATACATCTGGAATTAGATATGCCAGTATTCTCAATAATGAGATTTTTTCCCCTACAGTTTCCTGTTTCTCCTGTTCCCTGTTGAGTGTTAAGCCAGTAAGCAACATCATAAAATGGTACAGGCTTAAATGCCTGCCATATGCTCACGGAGCACAGCTGTTCATGTCGTATCAGAAAATAGAAAACATTATCACTTTAATTTTCATTTTCTAGAAAAATAAAGAGCTGTCCAGAATATCAGTAACTTAAACTTAAGGATGATGTAGGTGAGGATAAAATGAGCAGGTAATCTATGTAGTTTTCTTAAGACATCAGTGTGGTTCCTCTTGAGCCTTCTCCAGACTGAGAAGTCCCAACTCTCAGCCCTTCCTTATAGGAGAGGTGCTCTGATCCCTCCAGCATCTTGGCAGCCCATCTTTATACTCTTTCCATAATGTCTAGGTCTCTCTTCTGCTGGACAGCCTAGAACTAGATGCAGGACTCCATGCGTAGCCTCACCAATAGGTGAGTAGAGGAAAAGGATCACCTCTTTTGACCTGCTGCCAGTACCTTGCTTAATGTAAACAAAATTATTTAGTCGTTCTAGTGTCAAGTGCTCTGACTCATGTCTAACCTGTACACCTGAATGTCCTGGTTCCTCCATACATGCAGAGACTTTGTATTTTTCCTTTTTGAACTTCATGAGATTTCTGTCAACCAATTTGTTTATCCAGTCAAAGTCTGGATGACTCAGTGGCTCTCTGGTAAGTCCCTCAATTCCTGTAGTTTTCTGTAATCCACAAATTTACAAAGTCTGCCTCATTATTCAGATAATCAATGAAGAAGTTAAACGAGATTGTACCCAGTCTTAGTGCCACAAGTCTGGTGCCAAATTTGGTATCAGTAGAGGTTTAGTCTAGTACTAATATCAGTGAAAAACAACATTTACAAAATGCATTTAGCAATTAACAGTGGATCTCCATGAACATAACTTTAAGACTTTTTGTTAGTTTGATATCAAAGTTATTTAGTTTCTCTGCAATTAGAAGTAGCTAGTCCTACACAGTGTTAAAGATGATTTGACAGCATTAAGGAAGCATTTTATAGCAGAAGTCTGTTTATAGAGCTGAGCACCAGTTATAGTTTTGCACTTAAGAGTATACAGATTTTTAATTTGCACTAGATTTTTTTTTTTGTGAAGTTGACAAACATGCCTCATGAAATTCAAATAAGACCTATGTGTTTGTCAGAGAATTTATTTCTAACCATTTACCACAGATTAAGAATCAGATTAAGACTGAATTACAAACAAAATCCAGCAGGATGGAAGGATAGAAGTGCAAAACTAGGTCATATCAGCAGCTTTGACCAATGTTTATCTCCATAAATGCAATAATCTAAACAGAACACTATTGTTTAGATATGTCCCTAAATACTAAATTTGGGATGATTTTAATATTGCTGCCTGTTTAATCACTTACTATAGCCACTCAGATAACCATCTGTCTTAAACATGCTGTGTATCTGGTGCTTGGATTATAGGCTCAGTATGCTCAAGATTTTTGTTAATCTGGAAATATAAGGTCTACATGAATGCTTTACTAGCAGCTGAAAGCTAGAATATTGCTGAATTTGTCTCGCTTTCTTAAGCTAGTGTCATTCAGATCTTCTGAATAAAGTATATACCTATCTTTGCCCTATATAACCTACTGTGTAACCAGAATGTATTGAATTCATTTGGAATTGGACATACTTCTCAAATACATCTTTGTTAATTAATAGCTTCTGAGAAGACCAGTTTCTTCTGAATATTAAGAGATATACAGAATATATACAGAAACATATATTTGTCTCTATTCCCATGTAGTCAAGAAACATGGAATAATATACTGGTTTCATAAAATGGATTCAAATGTTCTGTCACGGGAAGATTAGTCAGATGAAAAGCCTAAGCAATATGTTATTATGTCTAATATATTATTAATATATAATGCTATATATTATTATTACATTAATATATTATTATTTACATTAATAAACTATAATAGACATTAATAAATTATTAATATATAATGTCTAATAATCTATTGATTCACATGGAATTATTTTTAAAATGTAATAAGAATAAGGACATTTATAGTTTAAACTGAATATTGTAGAAGAAATGAAGGAATTACCATGGAAAACAAAATGCTGTTTAATAATGTATAATTTATTTTCAGAACTCAATTTTTAAAATCAACTTTTAGAAATTTATTATAGTTGATAACTCAGTCACATAGAGTGTCTTTTTCAATTGTCTCTTCTGCATTTGTCTTCCAGAATTCATTCTTAGTAGTGTATATACACCTAAACACAATCTGAAGTGTTTACTGACTGCACAGTGGTTTATAGTGGCTCAAAATCAATTATTGGTTTACAAATATTGTAAATTGTGGAGATTATTTTGCTAATTGGAACTAAAAAAATAATGAAATAGTGAGTTATTCAGGGGCTTAAAAAACTCCATTAAAAATTCTATCTTTATTACCATAAATCACAAGATAAGTTCCATTGCAAGTGAAGAATCACTCTTTCATTAGCTGGAGGAGGAGAACTAGACAGTGGGATAGTAAAGAATCTCTTCATTGATGACTATATAGTCACTGTATTGTTTTTTTAGTGAGCACACCATCCTTAGTTGGGTTTTTTTTTTTTTTTTTTTTTTTTTTTAAGCCTTTCCTCTTTCAAGGCAGGAATATAATTTCTTCAGAAAGTAATTAAATGCTTTTGAATCTTTTAATATTTTCTTCATAAACATTTTGTCCATCAGTAAAATCTGTGACTGCATTTTCAGTACTATGTAGAGAAGCTCTACGCCTCCATTTTTTCTGTCTAGATGTGGGAAAATATCAAAACTACTTTTCTCATGACTGTGATACAATTAGGAGAGGGAAAATGTCAGTTCAATGTGGAATATTGATTTTTTTCCAAGTATTAGAAGTATTTTCTTTTTTGTAGTGTTGATGTCACAGAGCTGGGAAAAAGTGTCCTTGAATATATCTGGAGTAACTCACTGAGTTATTCTGATACTCTGAGGGTAAGATCTACTGGATCTCACACTGAGTTCAAATTGGCTAGATGACAAAATAAGGTCAGCATGTCCACCATTGAAAAATACCAGGGAATCCCTTAGTAGCACAGCTTTCAGAGCAGTGGTGTGAAAATTACCAGAAAAGGTTTGTCCAAAGAGGCTATGGAGTCTCCTTCTCTGGTGACATTCATGACCCGCCTGGATGCCTACCTGTGCAACCTGGTGTAGAGAATCTGCTTTGGCAGGGGGGTTGGACTAGGTGATCTCTAGAGGTCCCCTCCAATCCCTACAATTCTGTGATCCTGTGAATGTCTAATCTGAGTGTATAGGTGGATGCTATTACATAACAATATTTTAGTATTTCCTAGACGATAATTTTTGATTTGTTTGTTTATTTATCTGTTGTTGAAATGCAACAGGTAGATATCTGGGGTAGATATTTGGGGCAGATATTTGGGGTAGATATCAAAGATTTTAAAAAGTGAGCTTGAAATTATTGACAGCAGTGTATCTAAATATTGAAGAAGCTTAGCGAAGGCAGGCAACAAATGTGAAAAAATTATGCAATATTTAAACTGAAAAATGGATGGAATCAAAATCAAAATCAAAATCTATAACATTGCTGTCTAAATTTTTATATGCTTATAGCTTTCTGTTACCCAAGGTTTCATCATAAAATTCCTAGAAACCTTATTTTTATCCTGTTTATGTTCAGATGTTCTGCTGTCTTGGGAACAGCAGAATTAATGATATGCAAATTGCTTAATTTTTCACACACACATACCTAGACCCTTGCATTGGAAGATGCTCCTAGAAAATACTTACCTCCAAGTTATATTAAAAAGCTCTTGACATCACAAATCTGTGATAAGTTATGACAGATGGTAATTATGAACTGCAAAATTATGGTGGTCAGAAGGGATCTCTGTGAGACCATCCAGTCCATTCTCCCTACTTAGGTAAAGGTTGACTGCATAAGGTTCCTCAAAACCAAGCCTAATTGTGTTTTCAATATCACAATAAAAGAATGCTCTATTGTCTATCTGGTCAACCCGGGTAAACTAGTGATATCTCCCAGGGTATCTGGGACACACAGACACGGGAGAAGTGACTTTACTGAAAAGGACACATGTTGACAAAATAGAGCAAAAACAGAACACATCCCTAATGGTCATTGGCCTCTGCCAAGAGTTCAGTGATCACTCAGAAGGTCTGAAGAAAGGAAGCAGGTCTGAGGTCAAGCCAGAAAGTCAAGTCAGAAGGTTAAGATCTGGGTCATGATCAGTAGGCTATGAGACCAGGCATGACAAAATATTTGTTTGTTCATATTAAATCAAATGTCTTACATATTTCTTTAGAAATTTCTTTTGGAAAGTTATCACAATATAGCAATTCACAGAAAAGCTATACCAAAAGGAAAAGAAGAGTTAGGATGATTGCATTCTAGCCCTGGGTTTACCGGGCATTTGACAATTTCTTTTGTTTGATACTGAGTAATAAAGTTTTAATTACATCTGTATTATTGTATTGTCTTCCTTTTCACTTTTTAAGGTGAGCTAAACTCTTTTGAAATCCATCTAGCCCGTAAAATTACCAGTATTGTGTATTTCAGAATCTGGGGAAAAATAAGATTCCCTTGTTCTTATAAACATCTAAATCAAATCTATTCTCCAAAGATTTAAATTCTATACACAATCTATTCGTTATTTGTTTTTTCTTAATGGCACCTGGAAAGAAATAATTGTTTTTAGATCAAAATTCAAAATAAGAAAAATAATGTCTGAGAGTGATCACCACATTCAACTATAGGGAAGCCCAGCAGACTGTCTCTGGTATACACATCTAACCTGGGTGTGTCTGGGATAAGCTGATAAAAATTTTCACCACAGTGACAGTACAAAAGTATCAAATTCATGTAGGACCTCTTAGCACCTTACACAATTTCATCTGATCATTAACAAAGTGAATGGCAGCCCTGTAGGGAGGGAGCAATATCTGAACAGGGAGAAAAATCTGGGGACTTAGAAATATCTGATATGTCAGAAATAACTACTCTGAATAGATGAGGAGAGGAAGAGATAGAAGAAATGTTAGAGGTCATGCTGGAGAAGTGTATTGTACCCTTGACAATTGGATAGTCATTAAAAGAAGTCATTCATCATTTCTATTTAATCACAGCACCTGAAGCATTAAAGTAAATGTCAAAGTAAACTTTAAGTTAAATGCAGATGGTTGCATGACCTGTCCCATGCAGCCTGCAAGGCCAATTAGCACAGACATAAAATTAATAGATCAATTGATTAAAATGTCTCTGAAGATAAAAAGAAAGAACTAAAATTCCATATTTTTAATTATACCTAAAGAAATTATTGCTATCTCTGATTTCTATGCACTGTAATTTGAGATATATTAAAGTTAATAGGAGATAGGTATTTTGGAAAGGATATGAAAGAGGCTTTCCTGTATTCCACTGCTTATTTTCCTATGGATACAACATTCAGGATAGTAAACTTAATTTCACTTAGTTTCCATACAGTCAGAGATATCTTGTATTTGATCATAATGAAACCTGCAGCAATTTTTTTTATTTTTATTTTGTGTGTGTGTGTGATATCTATGGGAAACTGATTCTCACCCTATATGTCACTGTTGTTGTAATGGCTGTCATCAGGAATATACTTAATCTGAGGACAAACGTAATAATTGTCTAGCTACTGGTCATGATCTTGTGGAAAAGTCAGTGCCTCAGACATGAATGATGGATTAATCACATGATCAAAACTGAAGCAAATAGCATAGCTATAAATTTACATTTTTATTCTAAAAATGAAATGTGAATCCCTTCAATTATAATTTAAAAGTGATGCATGGCATTTTATCAATTTTTTTTACCAATAATTTCCGATACTTTTTTGTTGTTAGTTTTTCTGTACATACGTTCTGTATCCATTATATCTTATTTTGTATTTATCTTCCATCTTGGTATTTAGGTACCTGGAAGTTTATGAGCATTAGTTGATCTCCTTCTTCAGTCACCCATAGATTAGTGAAGCCAGAACATGTAATTTACATGGTTCAACATTTAGGGTTGGTGCTGATTCTTAACCAGACTGAGAATCTCAGAAAATCTCATCATATGTGTCTGGCTCTGGAAGAGTATGTAAAATATGCAATGCCAGATTAAAATATGAGTAGTCATGTGTCTGTTCTGCAAATGTTCTGTTTACAGTAGAACACTTTTATTTGGAATAGATTGCTGTATTTCCCTTGCTGTGAATATAATGACATTAACAGTTATGTTGGCCAGCAACTGGTGTGTTCAGGAAATGGTGAAGTGGGTATATATGGTATTTATATATTTATACATATATATATATAATGATATACTTTTGCAATGGCCTAAAACTTGAATATAGGAAGTTCTGTACTAACATGCAGAAGAACTTCTTTATGGTAAGGGTGATGGAGCACTGGAACAGGGTGCCCAGGGAGGTTGAGGAGTCTCCTTCCGTGCTGAAGACCCTTCCCAATGCCTACCTGTGTGACCTACTGAAGGGAAATTGGACTCGATGATCTCTTGAGGTCCCTTCCAAACCCTGCAATTCTATTATTCTGTGATAACTTTTCTAACTGAATTTTGTTTTTTAGCTATTTTTTCATTACATTAAAATCATGCTGAACTCTTGTTCGATGAGCTTATAAACTCTTCTATAATGTTTTAAAGTTATAATGTTTTCCCTTTCCTTCTTTTCGTCTCTTCAGCCTTTCTACTTTCTTCTTCAGCTACAGGTTGAGGAAGAAAATCGGAAATCACAGAAAATGTAGGACTGATTCTTCTTTTAAGTGGAGTACTGTTTCTTCTCAGTAACATTTCCAAAGTAACTATAGCATTGAGAAATGACATCACAATTGCTGATAACGATATTTCTCCAGTTCTCTTTATCTCTTTTGCTTCACTTGGCTTTAGATATCTTTACAGAGTGCTTCTGTGGGAATTTTATGCATCCTGGTTTAGGAATACGAATGTAATATATTGCCTAAGAAGTTTGCAGGGTACCAATTGCTGGAGCTTCTAAGAACATTTTAAATTGACTAAAAATAGAAAATGTACAATATTTTACACTACTGTGAATTAAGCATTTTTATTTATTTATTTATTTTTAGCTACTAATCAGCGCTATTAATCCCTGGTTCTGTTCTGCTATGATTTGCAGATTATTCATGAAAACAACGTTGTGGGCATATGGTAAATGTGTACTTTACCAGAGCCTTTTCTTCTCTTTGTTTCTATGGAAAGGTGATTGCATTGCTTTCCCATGTCACTGTTTTCAGCATTTAACTATCTGTATAATTATTCATAGTTTCCTGATGTCAAATCTAATCTTCTCTATTAAACTCATTTATTCTTGCACTGTCCCTAGTGAACATGGAACATAATTGCTTACTGATGAAGCCCTTCTCATATTAGCATAAGATAAAATAATAAAATATAATGACTAACAGAGCCTACCTGATGCCCTTGGAGATCTTGTCAGTTCAGCCTTGTTTGCAGCAAAAGACAGAAAAAGTGTAATCCCAAAGATTTCATTTATCTATAGGAGTACTGCTTGTATTATCACTACCTGATAATATTTACTTATTGCTTTGAATTGAATTGTATGATTACCATTATTGTTATTATTATAATTGGCTTTTGCTCCTATAGATCATGTTTATAAATTCTTTAATTTTATATAGATATATCCAAAATATATTGAATTATTTCAAACTTGTAATAAACCTGCTTATTATGATGGTTTTTATGCATATTGGCTGTCTTAATTAGGGAAGGCATGCTTATTTTTAACATATACTCACACCTTAAAAATCTTTAATAATAGAAAATTTTTGTTCAGGCAGTCCAGTTTTCATAGAAATTTCTCCCTAACACTTTACATTTTTAACTGAAAATCTAAACATTTTCTTGTAATATTTGCTAACCTCAGGCAAAAGAGCGAATTATTTTTCACCGTGCTTTGCTTGACAATGTTTAATAAATTGTAAGACTTTAAGACTCCTTGAACTTTTTATTTAAGGAAAAGTTTCTTTGTGGTTTTCTGTTACACATATTCTAAGGTTTTGGTTTTTTTTTTCACCTTCTTCTTTTCCCTATCCTCCTTTCTATTTTTATGTATTCTAGTAAAACATAGTGTTGTAGAATCATAGAATAGCCATGATTAGAAGGAATCTAACATATCATCTACTCCCCAAATCCTTGCGCTGGGTAGAAATCCTTCCATTAGCTGAGACTGATATCCAACCTGAGTCTGAATTTCTCTGTCTCTGTAATCAAAAACAGTGCTCACAGCCCCTGGAACCTCACAAGATTCAACTAGAATTTGCATTATTTTCTGTATTACTATTTAAATAATTTCTTGTAACACAAATCAGATTGAGCTGTATTTTCTGTAACTCTAGCATATAATAAATTTATATTCCATTAAAACTCCTATGTCTTTGGGTATCATACTGCTACTAATTAGTTATTCTTTTTTGGATCTCTGTTTTTCCTAAGTGTTATGTTATAAATATCTAAATGTTTATAAATATATAAAAGGAGGTGGGAGGCACAAGGGTGAGGCCAGGCTCTTCTAGGTGGTGTGTAGCAATAAGACAACGAGTAACAGCCTAAAATTTGAATATAGGAAGTTCCTCACTAACCTGTGGAAGGACTTTATTACATTTAGGGTGATGGAGTACTGGAAGACGTAGCCCAGAGGTACTGTGGAGACTCCTTCAATGGACATATTCAAGACTTGTCTGGACACCTATCCGTGTTACCTACTGTAGAGAACCTGATTTAGCAGGGGTTGCTGGACTTAAAGACCACTTGAGGTCCCTTCCAACCCCTGCAATTCTGTGATATCTTTCTTAACAGATTTTTTTTTCCATTTTTTCCATACGTTAAAACCATGTTGAAATCCTTTGCCATCCTACTGAGTGCTTATAAACTATTCTATACCATACTTTGATTATTAAGTCAATATTTAATAAATGTATGGAATAGACAACTAATATGCTACCTTAATAAATAATGGATAATATTTCTTTGTAAATGGAAGCCTTCAAAGGCCAGCATTTATTTCAAGACTCAAAAAAGGACTGTCACTAAATAAAAGTATAAAATACAAAAAAAGAGTATCTGCTATCGTTAAAAATGCAGCATGTGCATTTCATGAGGAATTTAAATATTATACTTTCTGATTTATTGTGATAATTATTTAGGATATGTGCTTTAATGTCTATCAAAGGAGATATATTTTATTTCTAGAGCGTTTACTATGGAGTGCTGCTGAAGGAAGGTATTGAGCTGGATTACTCTCTGGTCTGATCTCGTATTGAAAAATCTGAAATCCCAACTGCAATGAGGAGACAGAGCTCTTCTCTCTGAGTGAGAGAATAAGCTGAAAAAGATGGAAGTATTACAGAGATCTAGCCATTTACAAATCCTTCATGATATCAAGTGATTTTTATTTTTTGCTTGTATTTATTTACTTAGCTATTTTTCCTTTATTCTGTTCAGTCTTTTTTATTATTATTTTTTGAGATAATGGTTCTTTCACTTGTAAATGGAACAGAACTGATGTGTCTGTTGTCAAGAGATAATACATGGAAGACTGAGATGCATTTTTGCTAAAGTTACTTTTCAGAGATGAGCTTCTCTTCAAAGATTTTAGAGGTCTTGCTATTGCAAAATTGAGATGGTTTTGGAGGGCAAAAAGCAAAGCATTCATACAATGCATTAATGCATGTACACATTGTAATAGTGTCAAGAGAAGTCATTTGCAGAGGGAGCAAATCTTGGAAACACAGATAATACAACCACTAAAATTCATTCCTGCAGGGCAATGATGTAACTGGGAATTCAAGAAGCAGCTCTATCCTTTCTCTTCTTAAGCAAATTTTTCAATTTTTCAACTGTTAGTTTGCTCCTTTTGACCCTATTTGAGCTGTTAGAAGTAAAATTTATCCCCACTTCCCTATCCTCATGGAAGGCACATCAAGCAATTGAAATGGAAAAGTTCAATCTGTTGAAATGTTCTGATAAACTCTAATGAACAGTCACCATTTTCACTGTGTTTCATTTGCTTATTTATTTTGTTTTTGTGGAAACAACAGATGAAGAAAGTGTGAAAATTAATTTTGTCTCAGATGTTTGCCCCTTGAAAATAACCCTACATGCAAAAGCTGTTGCCATCAATTCATTATGATATAGATGGCAGAAAAACTTGGATTAGAAAGCACAGAATTTCTGAAGCTGAAACATGACTCAGAAGGTACTTTTTTTTCTTTGTTGATTTACTTTAGTTTTATGTAAAAATAACCATTTTCCTATAAGGCTGCTACAGTATTTTCCACAGGTTAATAACTAGAAATTACTATTAATATAGGCAATTAGGAAGAAATATATATATATGTAATCTGTCTCAATATAAAAATAATGCTTTGTGATTATTCTAATTTCATCAGCAGGCTTGAGCTGCTAATTCCTGATGAGAATCAGGATATATTATCTGGGACTTTCAATAACATTGTTATGCTTTTGTAGTATTAGATCTGGTTCCTGGCCAGCACAGGTAAGTAACAGTACCTTATTATAGACAAACTGACTCTACGTTGGTACTAAAATGGTCTTCTTAAACTCTTCTGACTAGCACAACCATCAGGTGCTGCAGGCAGAATAGCCTAGTGAAATTTTCAGCATTAAATTGTCTGCGTTGGTTTGCAAAATGATTTGTCACTGACATCCTAGGCTTCAGTGTTATTACACTGATAAAACCAACAAAACAGAGTGGAGGACAGTCTCATACCAAATCTCTTGTTCCTTGCTGGGCTGTACAGTTTTTAATTACATTTGTACCCTGCTAGTTTTCTATAACTTGGGACTAAATTTTCACCATATATGACACCAACCATGAAAAAAGAAGAAAATAGCGTATGTCTCCTTCTTGGAGGAATCAAGATCTATCTATCTATTTTCTAGAAGAGTATTCTGACCATTTTAGGGTATTTTGGCTCCCCTCTAATATTTGGGCTATGGAAAATAAAAACTTAAAGGTCGAATGATGTATTGATGGATATCTATCTATCTATCTAT
Source organism: Cyrtonyx montezumae (assembly GCF_038088225.1). Lineage (NCBI taxonomy): Eukaryota > Metazoa > Chordata > Aves > Galliformes > Odontophoridae > Cyrtonyx > Cyrtonyx montezumae. Next base: position 9,819,795 of record NW_027071848.1, read on the forward strand.
CTATCTATCTATCTATCTATCTATCTATCTATCTATCTATCTATCATCTATCTATCTATCTATCTATCTGTTTTCATGAGATGAGGAATAATTACCTGACAGACCTGGCAATGAACAATACTGTTGGCAAATCAACCCATAAATGTTACATATAACTGAACAGACATAAACAGTATGAAGCGATCTCAGGAATACTGACAATACCACAGAAAACATCTGTACATTATATAGACTTATACAGCAGTAACTTCATCCACTGCACATGCACAGCAAATTTGTCCAGAGTGATTGTGCATTGAAAATTAACATATAATGGGAGAAAAGCATTCGGCATTCAATTTATTTGCTTTCTGATTAACATACACACAGAGAGTTTTATAAATATATAAATATATATTATTTTCTAAATCAAGTAGGGATCTATAGAGAACAAGAACTTTCTTCTCTCCTTTCTTACCCTAAAAGATCCAGTATTTCCCTTACATGCTTTTCATTGTACCAGTATGTTTGTAATGCTGTTGTAGTTAAATGATTATGACTTTTCTAACATTGGATAGCAAGTACCTCATCTTCTGATGAGATAAGCATGCTTACCTAAGCATGTTTAGGTGACCTAAGCATGCTTAGGCCTCCATTTAATTAACTAAAGACTAAGACAATCTGGTATGAATAATAATCTGTTCTAAGACATGCATGCATTTCAAATCATCTTGAAAATCCTTTATAAAACAAGCACAGCTGCTCAGTGATTGCCAAGTGATTTTTTGTCAATATCAAGACCTAGTTTAGTACATTTCTGTTGCAAAGCAGAAATGCAAAGAGCAAACAGATATTATTTTGGTGGATATGAATAGAAAGTCACAACAGCAGTTGACTTATTTATTAAAAAAAGGATTGTCCTACATGAATTAATCTAAGTTTCTTAATGCAGAATAGTAAAGATAATTACCATTAAAAAAAAATCAGTTTATATTCATTTCTTCCATGAATTTAAAACAAATAGACGATTAAACCTTTTACAGCTAAACAAGCATGAGTATACGTTGTTCACAGTGGAAAGATATATTTCTTTCCGGAGTGTGAAAGTATATTTATTATGACTGCATTCAGCTCAATAAAAGGTTATAATAATGATTCTGCCAAAAAAAAAAAGGTAACATTCCATTTTTTTTCTTTTTTGTTTTCTTCCCTACTGTTACTCAGATTGTACATGGTTCAATTTCACTGAAATCACTAAAACTGTAGAATGTTTCAAACATTAAAATGTATGGGAATACAGAATTGTATAATGGGAGTTTTGAAGGAAGACATCATGCTCTGAATGAAAGCTTGCTTTTAGGATTTCAGTCAGTACTGCTGTTTTTATCATTTTGTCTCATCTGTTCCAAGCTGGACATCAGTACATGGAAGCTCTCCTGGGAGGATAGCTTGTTTGCATTGTGTCTGCAAACAAAGCCTTTATTGAATTTGGAGAATTGAATTTCAGAATCTACTCTTGGTAAAGCTGTAGTCAGAAAATCATCAAAGGTAGTTTGAATAAAGATTGGGATTGTGAGCAAAAGAGGTAAAGAGACGAAAACAAGGGAAAGAGTACCATCTCTCACAAGAACGGTTGATCTTAGAAGACAGCTGGAACAGAAATATAAGTTTTTGTTTTCCTGTCTCATTGCATGGCAATATTTCCAATGAAATATTTCAAAGTTCATAGTCCCTGAAACTTGCTCAGTTTTTAAATTATTTGTGAAATATTTAATACTGCAAACACACTGCTAGTGAGTATCATTGAGAAAAGTTGAAAATAACTCCAAAGAGAAGTGGGTAATAGTAAATATACAAAGTTAACCAGTAGAAATATCAAAATTATCACAAATTTTGAAGTTATAATAAGCTTTGAATTTTAAAGATTAAGTCAGTCACTATTAGCACAAAAATACCTACTGAGGAACAGATTGTTTGTGCACCTTCCTACAACTCGTGCAACATATTAAGTAATGGACTTTGACAAAACGTGAATTTTTATTTCTTTGAAATGAACAGTACTATCTTCATTTGTATGTTTTCACATCTGAGAGCCTAAGAAAGCTTTGGAACCTACAGAATGGCTGAATGTTACAGAATGTATTTAACCTTACAGAATTCAGGCATGCCTATCTGTATAAGCATGCAAATTCAAGCAGAGAATAAGCACACACACACAGAAACACATGCAAGATATTCTTCTGTCTCTATTTATTTTAGTTATAAAAATTCATAGAAATGGCATTACAAAAATTGTATGACTATCTGTTGAGGCATTAATTTGTGCATGCAAAAAGAGAAAATCAGAACCCCTGTAATGAGTGGCATTAAGTAAAAATTATAAAATACAACAATGAATGAATTGTGTTTCAAGTGTTATCCCTCCTTTCAGTACCCTTAAGTAAAACAAATGGCCTGTGGCATGTCCCAAAGTCACATACAAAGACCTTTTGCATCTGGATATTTTACTCTGGTCTTCTTTTCCTTCAGAATATAAATTTGGTTCAATTTTCAATTTATTTTACTGGGATATTTAAGGAGTGCTCAGGTTTTGTTTTTTTTTGGTCTAAAAAGTGTTTACTTATTTTAAATTGTCAATTTGAAAATTATTGATTCGAGAGTTAATTGGGTTTGCAGCTAGATTTGCAGCTACTTTGCAGCTATTTAAAGTTAGAAATATAGTAGTATATTAAACCTATTCACTGGGTATCTCTCAATGAATTAATGACCTAAAAACTTTATTTTAAAATTGTGCATTTCATTCTATTTAAAGTTTTCCGTATCCTGAAAAGTACAAATTCTTTTTCTAGTCATAGAGCCATAGAATGGTTTGCGTTGGAAGGGATATTTAAGATCATCTACTTCCAACTCCCCTGCTAGAAGCAGGGACAGCTCCCACTAGACCAGGTTGCTCAAAGCCCTATCCAGCCTGGTCTTGCATACTTCCAGGGAGGAGACGTGACTCATCACCCTCACAATAAAGAATTTCTTCCTAATATGTAGGCTAAATCTACCCTTTTTTAGTTTAAAGCAATTTCCTCACATCCTGTCACTACAAAAAGTCCCTCTCCATCTTTCTTGTACGGTCTCTTCAGGTACTTGAAGGATGCAATCATATTTTGATGGTACTGAGAACTCCCTTCCTTCAGAGAACTTGATGGGCATACAGAGCAGGGTAATGCCACTCAGGCATTAAAATGCTTTCCTGATTACTAAAGCTCCTTATTAGTCTCTTGTATCAGAACTCATGGCCCACAGGGCATAACGATATTGTTTCTACTGTGTAAGATATTATAATTTGTACATGGTATTCATTTTGTTCAGTAAATATTGAGGGAATTATTTCTGATTCCTTAAGGCCAAACTTACATTTTAGAGTTTTCTGAAACCAATACTTGAAAGGCAAGTAATATGAAATTCAGGAAGGAATACCAAGGCTTTGGAAGCCTTCCAGAGATATGGGTGGTATGTTGAACTGATATTCAAATGAATGAGCCCAGAGGTGAAAGAAAAGTGGAAAACAGGGGTTTATCTCACCTAATCTCAAATGTGCAGTATAGACATCAGTGTCTGAGCCAACCAGACACTGCTAATCAGATTCTCTTTATAGTCAAGAGAGAGAAACTGCTGTTTTCTTAGTTGGATGTATTTGATGGAACTTGGATGTCATCTTTGGCATATCGTTCTCACCAAAGAAGTGTCTTTTTTTCTCTCTTGTCTAGAAAGGGACAGTCATTTCACTGTTTAGATGCAGGCATTGTATATAGATATGTTTGGTTAAATAAATTCCCCTCCAAAACACTGCAAGCAAGTGTAAGAACAAATTGCTTTGTAGATATATTCATGCCTTTTTTTTTTTTTAAGTGAGATACCAATGCAGCTGGAAATGTACAATGACAAGTAAATTGTAATTAAAAAGAAAACAGAAAAAGATAAAAAAAAATCCAATCCAGGAGAGGCTATTTCTGTAAGGAATTACTTTGATTTTGAAGAAGAAATATCCAAGAAAGAAATTACTAGTTTACACATTTGCTGATGTGGAGTGTTTTACTGACTACTTTAAAAAATGCCCACAGATCAAAGTTGGTGCTTGCATTCATCAACACAACGATGTTCTGATGTGTAAAAAGATGCAATAGCTCAGATGAGGCACAGAGAACAAAAGAACAGTATTATCAGAGGTTTGCAAGCTGTAGGTGAATCTGAAGGAGTTAGTCTGAATCCTGAAAACAGCACAAATCTTTCAAAGCAGTCAGAAAAGAAGCAGTGAAACTCCATTCAGGCTCACACTTTTATGAACATGAAATGACTTTTCAAAACTCGAGTCATTGTGAATAACTGTAATAAGCACAGATGACTAACACAACCAATGTAATAGTAATCACATATACATATATGTATATAATAATTTACAATAGATGTGCTCTATATTATCACCGTACTTGTTAATTGAAAAGGAAGTTCATGCCTACACTTAGTGTTGTTCTTCTCTATATTCCTTGTTTCTTCCACAGGAGGAGAATGATATTGCTAGCTCAAGTAAAATAACCAAATGAGCATTTCTTCATATGAATGCATCAGTGTAGTATCTGGATTGCTCATTATCTTAATTATATCCAAACATCTTAGATAAGTTCCTTTTATTATTCTGCTCCTTATGAGATGTAACAAGACCTAACCACCCTTTCAAGAATGATGCTCTGATCAATTTCTTTTATTTAACATTTAATCTTGAACATTTAGATTTCCTATTTGTCACTTGTATGGAGGTGTGTAATCATTACATGTTCTGCTAAGCAATGCAGTCTCATTTCCAAATTTTACTTCTTTGTTCTTCATTAAGATGGTAAATTATAAAATAAATAAGATAAAACACTCATTCTGAGATTTTAAGTTGGTCACTGTTGACCTTTATGAAAAACTTTGAATACAGATTATGAAGCTGTGTTGCAAACATAATAATTTATATATCAATCTGTTCTCTTTGGGTTTGTTTCTAGATTCTAGTCTTAAAACAAATAAGAAAACCAAAAAATAGAAAAGAAAAACAAAAACAAATCAGACTTGGTAAATTAGTGTTTTTCAATAGTTTTTGAACAAATGATTTATTCTTTCTGTTTGTAATAAATGCTGTGTACATTTACATATAGATGCATCTTAACATCTTCCAGTACATACAAAAATTGTTGAATCTTGGAAGATTTTAGAAGCTTCTCTCTTTCAGGAAAAAAAAAAAAAAAAAAGAATAAGAAAAAGTAATATTGACAACTGCTCCTAAATAAAGTATAACAAGATTTTGAAATCATTATGCTATTTTAAAAGGAGATTGCTCTATTTTATATTGCTTTAAAAGTCTTTCTTCTTTTCTTGGCTGACTACCTTGAATATAATCTAAAATCAGTTAACTGGGAAAGATGCACAGGTAGCACCATATGGAATAATTACAGTGGCAGCCCTCAAAGGAGTAATACACTAGGATCTGTTTTGTACAGTCAGAGCAGTAAATTAATACCCCAAGGATTAACTCACCAAAATCTGAAGTAATCTGTAACGTAATAATTGTATCATAGACACTGTCACTATCCTTTTGCTGTACTGGATTGCTAATGGCAACACTATTTGCTAAGGAGGAGCAGTGGCAGATCTAACATTTGACCATACTCCAAACGACCACATTAACACAGGTAACTAATCATGATATCTGCGTAACTGCTCTTATATTTCCCGTCTTCTTGTGTCACCTGTGTTTTAGACATGTTAATGAGAAGCCTCACAAGCTTATGAATTCTTAATAAGAGGTAATAATAGACTAAGCCTGTTAGTCACATAATACTTCTTCGTATAAATAGTAAACACTACATTTTTTGAGCTACTTACTCGTTGTTTTATAGTGCTTTTTGGAAATGTTTCCAGCTAGTCTGATTGAAGTAATTTGGCTTTGATAACCTGCACATGTTAACAATTTGTAATACAGCCTCGTAGCAAATGGCTAGGTAAATGGGAAATCCTCACTTTTGCAGTGAGCGACATGTGTTGCAGCACATCTAAACAAGGATAACATTCTGCTTTTCTAAATTAATGACTGAAAAAGAATTTGTTAGTGTTTTAGGAAGGGGGACTAGTTCTTTCATGCTTTTATTTTTTATTAATAAGGATGATCTTTTTAAAGCTTTAGTGTGACCTTATAATTTAACAGTATATTAGATTCATAGCTCTAAAAAGATTAAGTAATGGAGGCTCTTGTCACATGAAATTGAATCATCTGTATCTATACATATACATGCATGAATATTATATATATATATATATAGAGAGAGAGAGAGGTCCCTTCCAATCCTTGACATTCTGTGATTCTGCAACATAAATTTGCAGATTATATAACTTACAGAAACAGAGGTGGAGTGACTGCATTCATCAAATTATTCAGAGGATTCATTTTCTTTGAGTGTTAAATTCATATTCTTGTGCTGCATACTGAAGTGGTCACAGCAAACATTGGACTTTTGCATCCGGACTGTTCTGAAATAGAGCTGTTTTGCCTGGAGAGATCTTAATTTTGCCAATAGGTTAAGTGCAGTGAGATGAATACAGACACACTGTCTGCTTTGTGATAAAGCTAAATTAATACCCGAAGGATTAACCTTCTGTACTGTGATGATTATTATTTTATAAATTGTTATTAAATGCTAAAAAAAAAGCCACCAATGTGTGTTTGGGAGTGTGTTTGGGAGGAGCAGAAAATGCTCTCAATGTGAAATAAAAAAAACTCAGCATCTTTCTGTCTTTCTTGTGCCCGTTTTTCCAATTTTTTTTCCAAACTGCAGATTCTGAAGAGAATTACTTATCTTAAAACTTTTACATTCTTCTTTGTCATTGCTAGCAAATGCAAAACTCAAATTCTGGTGTCAATTTTACTCCAGTGAAAAGAATCTTTGATTGAAAAGAATTGCAGTGTTTCTAATTGATCCTTCATTCACGTATGTCCACTTCTCTTTGTCAACAGTCATAGAAGGCTTTGGTGTCTTTTCTGGGTATGAACCTGCAGAAGTAAGTTAATTAAAAGATATTAGGTCAGCTCCCTTGGTATACTTAAGCAAGAAAGGACTATTGGAGTTGTTCTCCCTCTGAGCATACAATATGCTACCTGAAGATTGCTAATATATCACTGACCTCATTTTTTATAAAATATCTTAAGGAAATCATACTAAAACTTCAAATATTATTCGTCATGACCTATGCTGCAAGCTTACACAGAAAATTTGTTTTGATTTAGCATTGGCAAAGAGTGGCTTAAAATTTCTGTGAAATGTTTTCAGTCACTAAAGTATTTGGATTTAAACAAATAAGTGAACAAAAACCAGTCCCATCACCACTGAACTTACAGAGAAAATATGATAAACCTATCACAAATAATTGTTGCATTCTCATTGCTTATTGGAGATAATATTGCTTGACTTTTTAATTATTTGTGAAAAAGGCAAAGATGATTTTATTTCCCCATAGAACTTCCTTTCCTGTGGATCTGTGTGAAAATTTGAAATATGTAGTTAACTGAAAGCTTGGAAAGAGGATGTGGCAATCTCCAAATTGCAACAGGACCCCGCGGGGGCCCCTTGACTCTTGGGAAACCATGGTAACACTATCTTGAAGATAAGAGAGGAGGGCATGTACATGCCACACATCCATTGGGAAGAGATAACCGTAGCACAGGAGATTGGTAGTATTGTAATGTAGAAAGCTATAAGAAGAGTGTGTTACTTAGGATAAAGGCCATTTGCCACTCATCATATTGGTGCATTTCATGGTGGCAAGTGGATCGGGCGGGGCGCAGGACCGGTAGGGTCGGGCGCTGGGCCTGTAGGCTGTGAGACCACTGCAGGCCGGAGCGAAACGTAACTTAGGTTGCTGGGGAAAAAGCAACAGAAATATCATTTTGAAGGCTGATTATAGAGAATATGACTGATATGTAGTATTTTAATTCTAGGTGAATATATAATAAATTCAGGAAGTAATTAAAACATATTTCTGCATATGATTTAACTAATGTTCATTCCCTGTTAAATTGACTCATATTCTCGAAGTCTAAGAACTCAGTTATAAAACCTGTTGCAGTCATTTATATCTGTTTTAGGGTTGTGATCTCAAATAAGTCTAATTTCACTTTCTTAATTTGGCTTAATGCTTTGGCTTAATGCATCATAAAAATATCTAATTGAACTCATTGTACACTTTGGCAGTCACAGCCTAGTTTTCAAGTGTACCTTTTGAGTTGATCTGTGTATTTTATATAAGCATTTGTGTGAAATAGTCTGTTTTGTCTCATATACTCAAATCCACCATTGTTCTTTAGCTGTTCATTGAAACCTTTTGATTTTCAAAAGAACCATATGTCCACTTCTTGATTACGCTCCCCTATAAGAAAAAGGTCAAAAATCAGAAATGTTGTCTAAAGTTATTTGAATTTTCTGGATGGAATTCAGAGCACTTTTCTTACTGCTTTCAGAATATTTTAATTGGAGTATGATGTATGACTAAATCATTGTGTTGAGAGATATTTTCTTTGATGCTGGAAAATATCATGCAGATTCAGATCATTCGCATGGCAAAGAACCATTATTTTTCCTTAGTGTATTTATCAAAATCCTGCTGATTCCTGTGACATGTGTGGCTGAGGCCATGATGCCAGGTGTTGGCAGCTAATACCAGCCACGGAGCACTCTACTCTTTCCCCTTTTTTGCCTGCACAAAATGACCATGCATGCACCTATTAGATAAGTTTATCTATGTCTTTATGACTCAGTAGAAGCAATTTAAAACTATATCTCAAAGGCAGCATATGTGGAAGACTTTGTGCACTTTTAATACAGAGCACATCATTGCTTTCCTTACTGTCTCCATTCCAGAGCATTTTATGAATTTCTAGCAAACTATGAGAATTAAAAAGAGAAAATACTTAATGAAGCACAAAATGCTCTACACCACATAGAACCTTTCCAAAGAGTATTCTGAATTAGTAATTTTCTTCTTTTTTTTTTTTTTTTTTTTTTTTGGTCTTTGCTTCTGAGAAAAGGGGAAAAAATCCACATATTGTACTAGAAAATATTCCAAATTATTTTGTATTACAGCAGTAGGATAAATAGCACCTAATGTTATCTAAACATTTGAGAATGACCGCATTACTTTTATTGTGTAGTAAAACCTCTATACAACATATGTAAACTGTTAAAATTGTTAATGAGCATGAGTACAGCATGATGGTAAATTAATTTATACAATGTGCTTCTTCATTTCTTGTATGCTTTCTTTGTGAACATTGCTGAATACATAGAGCATGAAAAAATAGTACTTTTATGGCCAAATTCTTTATACATCATTTATTGAAAGACAGCATTCTACATAGATCAAAACTGCCCAATTGCTAATACAAATATGTAAATGGTTATAGAGCCAATAGGAAACCCCATATTTCTCCCCAGCCCTTCAGTTAGCTGGAAATGTCTGTAGTTCAATGCATTCCATGCTATCAATATCTGACATAAGAGCGTATGTCAGAGGAATTTGCCAGAGTGGTGATCAGAGGTCAGCTATGATACAATTACTGTAATGTTGGCTTCTGTATTTTGATATTATTTTTTTAATTTTGAAGTTATTTCACCCAATGCATATTCATATATATATTCCTTATTTTTTCTTTAACTGATGACTGTATTTGTTTGAATTTATGGAAAAATAGTTAACCGTATTAAAAAGAAAAAATAGGACAATTATAGGAAATATTATCACAGAGGATGGACATTTGTAAAATAGCATGAAGAATAAAAGCAGGAATTAAAATGTAGCTGTGGGATAAAAACAGTAAGGTATCTATCTTATTTAGAATTTCTTAGCTTTATACTTGCATAGGTGAAGAAAATAAAAACACTACAAATCAATATAGTCCAAAAGAAATTGGAAGAGAAAACAATTACACATAATGTTGGCTCAGCCTTCTGTATCATACAAATTTCTTCCACTCTACTACTCTGAAGCTACTTTAAGAGTGGAAATTGCAGTACTCAACTACTGGGAAGGTCAGTACAAAGGATCTTATATGCAAAAAGCCACACATTATCATAAAATTAATGATTATTGTAATAGGAAAATGAAAGGGATCCTATCAATCTTTTGGATAAAAATAGAATTCAACAAACATTCTTTATTTATTTCCACTTTCTATAATCAGGAATTTAAATCTCTCTACAGATGCACATCTACTGCTAGCTGGTTGTTAAAGTGCACCAGAAAAATCAGAATCTTACAGTTTAAATGAACAGAGTGATTTGTAGAATAGAAAAAGCAAAGAAATAAAACACCTAAGATACATTTACTCCTTAGACATGTAACAGACAATATGGAGTGGTTTTTGAAGAAGCTTGCTAATGATCAAGAATTGAAAAAGAGAATTGAAATTATGCCAATGAAACAAAATTCCAGTATATGAAATATTTTAGATGACATTTCTTATGAGGTCTAAGTAGGGACACACAATATTGAAATTATATGTAGAATCAACTCATTTAGAAGATACACAGTTTTGCAAAGTGGTAATGAATCGTAACTTCTACATTTGGCTGTTAGCTGTAGACTGATGTGGGCTTTTAAAGCTGTAAGTTTTCTGGAAAAAAATCTGTAAGTTTTTTGGAAAAATCATTTCATCTGAAGTAAGAAAATCGGGCACCTAAAAACCATGGATGAGGTAATTATTATTCCCCTTTCCAGTTATGAGGAAATCTTAAACATTTGGTGCAATGGATAAAAAGAAAAGTACTTCAGCACTGCAATCATTACAGAATCACAGAATTGCGGAGACTGGAAGAGACCTCTAGAGATCATTGAGTCCAACCCCCCTCCCAAAGCAATCTCCCTAAACCAGGTTGCACAGGTAGGCATCCAGGTGTGTCTTGAATATTTCCAGAGAAGGAGTCTCCACAACCCCTCTAGGAAGTCTGTTCCAGTGCTCTGTCAACCTCACTTTGAAGAAGTTCCCATGCACATTTTTGCGGAACTTCCTATGCATCATTTTGTGACCATTTCCCCTCGTCCTATCACCACACACGGCTGAGAAGAGTCCGTCCTCGTCCCATTGTCTTCTACTCCTTAGATATTTATAGATGTGGATCAGATTCCCTCTGAGTCTTCTTTTCTAAAGGGTGAACAGACTCAGGTCTCTCAGCCCTTCCTCTTAAGAGAGGTGTTCTATACCCTTTACAATCTCTGTAGCCCTCTGATGGACTCTTTCGAAGAGATCCCTGTCTTTTTTATACCTGGGAATGCAGAACTGGACACAGTACTCCGGGTGAGGCCTTCCCAGGGCAGAGTAGAAGGGGAGGATTGTCTCCCTCGTGCTGCTGGCCATGTTCTTTTTTAAGCAACCCAGGATGCCATCGGCTTTGGCCACCAGGACAACTGAAATGGCTGGAGTATATCGAATGCTTGTGCTTGAACAGCCACTCTCCAAGGCCTCAAGGTCTGAAGCTTAAGCAGCAAAACCCACTTTGGGCCACTTCAGGATTGCCACATTCTAGTGAGATGGAAAAGGACAGATTAGCACCAAACCTGCTTGTCCTCAGCTGTCTGGTAGCTGCTCTTATCAGTGTTCATTCCACTCCTGGGCCTGATTTCACCATAGTACCATTTTTACTTGTACTGACATTCATATTCTTCCAGAAGCAAAAACAAAGGAATTGTTAATGTTATGTGGGTGTTTCCATGGTGAAAGTATGCATCGTATTGAACAGGTATGTCTGTATTCATTTGTATAGTTAAATAGCTTCTGGTTATGAAGTGAGATATCTGTCTCTGGCAGTGAGAAGATACCACCATATTCCCTAGAATAGTTTTGTTCTCACGTATTAAAATAAGAAAATGATATTTTTGAACTTTCATTCTTGTTATTCAGAATTATTTTACATAAAATAACAGGTTTTTTATTTTTTTAGTTTTTAGTTAGGAGAGAATATAAAATGCTTAATAGAAATAATTATTGGTTAAAAATGTAGTTTTTCTCAGAGATAACTCAAAGTTCTTACAAAAAGAAAGTATATGGAGGATCTAAAGTGATTGAAAAGAGCTTTCTCTTGCTCACCAGAAAAATTCTTAAGTGTATGCTGCATCATAATGACTACCTTCAGAGAAAACAGTCCAGGTCTAACTAATCACTGCTTTTGCCATATTTTTTCTATGTGAGGTTGTACAACAGGGAAATATCTCAATATTACTTCTATTCTTATGATTGTCTTTGTATTGCACATAACTGCATTGGCATTTCAGTAGTCAATCTATTACAGTTCCTGCAGGAAAAGAAAAATCTTAAATTTCTTTGCCCAGAAAATAAAAACAGGATTAGCTCACCAAAACCTCTTTGAGTTTTTTTCTTTTTATAAAAAAGTCCACTGTAGCGGGATGCTTTAAAATGAAAATCTTTCGGGTTATCTGTATTATGAAGCTAATAGAACAGAATACTATACAGCACTTCTCAAATACCTGTAATACTCAGTATAATGTTCTCAAACTTTACAGCAGACTGTAAATGTTTTCAAAAGCTAATGTTAGGGGATGTGCTTTAGAAAGTTTATCATTATCTCACTTTGTCAATATAGTCTATTCATCTTAATAACAAATGCTTCCCTGGAAAAAAAAACAGTAATCCATTCTTCCCTCCATGGGGCAGCTCCACATATTGTCACAGTCTTTCCACAAAAGTAACTCAAAAAAGGGTTAGTTCTCACAGTAAATGAGGGGAAGGAAAGGAAATCTTTGGTCTCTGGAAAAGTGCACTGGGGTTTGAGAATGGAAAGATGGTGAAGAATTGCTGAAAGAATTGAAGCCTTTTTACCTTACAAATGAGTGCCTAATCCCCATGAAATATGAAGCTGAAGCTAATTTGGAGATTGTAGTCTGGCGCATAAAGCTTGAAAGCTACAAACAAAATTTACTACCTGGCTAGCACTAGTACACGCTATACTAAAACTTTATGATATTCTTTTAAAGCTGAATAAAGTCATTTTACATTCTACTTATTTATTAGCTATTTGCATCAGTACAGTGCTGAGTAGTTCAGTAGTTTGAAGAATAGTGTAGTTGAATCAATAATTCACAGCTCTGAATGATAGAACTAATATAGCAACCTTCTAAAATGTCAGCATGCAGTGTGAAGCCTATTAGTGAAGTCTTCTTTTTCACATAGAAGATAAATAATTACTACTCAGAACAACAGAGTACCAATCTAAACATTTATAGAAAGTAAAGCATTCTTGAAAGGATTTTATATTGTTATACCTCAGATAAATTAATGTTTCCGACACAGTAAATGTTTACCTTTATTCCAGATAACCAGGGGATCTAGGAATCATGATGTCCCAAAAAGATGTTGCTTGTTTTTGTTGTCATATGGAAGCCAAGAGTAGTTGCTGGTCATGAATTCCACATTTCCATGTGCATTATTAACTAGGTCTCAGCAGACTGTTCTGATCTCATACTTCCTGCACACGTGCCCAGGCATGCCAAAGCAAAATGCCCAAACCCACACACTAGATGCATTTTTAAACAGCTCACTTTATTATTTTGAAACAGTAGTGAAATGGAAATTTTGTATACATTTTAGGTATATATAGATACGCATAAATATTTATTCTAAGTAGATAAACTAGGTGTCAGAGTTTAGACTTTTGCAGATGAAAGAGGAAATTAATCAAGCAGTTGACTCTGATATGAAAAAAATTGATAATGGAAACAAACAGTACTGATGTAGACTTGCAAACAACAGCAAATGCAGCAATAGAGAAAACACTGAAAAAAAAAATTGATATTTCCATTTATAGTCACTTGGCTGTGTTCACACTACCAGTCATGAGACTTGGATGACAATCTTCATTAGAAAAATTAATCATATACTATAAGATATATCCTATACATATGTGTATATAAATGAGCTATTTTGTTTCTTATGTTGACTTTCCAGTTACAGGAAGAAAACAAGGCATAAGGAAATTTGGCTGTATTGTCCCTGCTATATATTTCTTGCAGTAGATGAAAGTAAACTCTTCCCCACTTCAGGAGAAGTACAAATCCCACATAATGCTTAAATTTCCCACAAGTTTAAATAGTGAATAGAATTTTACAAGGAACAACTTCCTATTCAGAAGCCAGATTCAATGGTATCATCATGTTGATGGAGCCAAATGTGACATTTATTGTTGCTCTGAGTCACCAAAGCAGTGCTTTGCAGCTAACATCTCCAGTATCCCTGACCTGCTGCACAGCAAGTGTTGCTTATTTCACTTTTTCACAATTTGCACCTAATCATTACTATTATTTTTTTCTGTGTAGTTTACATATTCTTTCAGATGGCAGCTGTTTCTAAGGCATTGATCCCCTTCAGATGTATAATTATTCTAGGCTAAATTTGACAGAATGTGGTTCCTGTGCTTCTTCAGCATGTTATCTTGCATTGACTTGTTTGCTTGCTTTCTTTTGTGTGTGTGTTCTTACACAAATGCAGCACATTATCTTTAAGTAATGGCTTTATCTTTTGTCTTAACTCTATGATAACCAATATAAAACATCTGGATCAGAAGATATGCAGTGGAATTCTGCAGATACACAGAATAAGACAGTGTCAGAGGCACTTCCTAATAACTGCTTAAGCAGTAGGAAGGAAAAAAATTGTGTAGGGAGAATATGATACTTGATGTTACTTGAAGCAGGGCAATAGTTCTTAAAATTGCTATCCATTAACTTCCTGTGAAGTCTAAATCATCAATTAATTGATTTCTCATGAAGTACTAAACATATTACTGTGTGAAACAAATGTCATTTTCATGGAGAACTCCAAGTAAATGGAAAATAAAGAAGGATCAACTGAAATAACATTGTTATATCATTTTAAATATAGTTTATTATTAACTGTGTCATTTTCAGTATTATTTTAGCTTTTATTCATGAACTACTCTGTAAATCCATCAGGATATGTCTGGAGATTACAGACACTGGTGCCTTGTTGAAAATATACATCATTATCACATATTATTCAAATTTATTTTCCACTTGTACTATGTTGTTGAGTTTTTTGAGTATTTATTTAAATTAGTGAATTATTCTTAGAGTTCAGATCACTATCATAGAATCCTTAAGAGTTGGAGGGGACCTTTAAAGATCATCTATTCCATTTCCCCTGCAATGAACAGGGACATTCACAGCTAGATCAGGTTCCCCAGGGCCTGATCCAAGCCTTGCCTTGAAAGTCTCCAGGGACAGGACATCAACCACATCACTGGGCAACCCCTTTCAGTGCCTCATCACTCTCACTGTGAATGATTTTTTCTTTATATCTAACCTAAATATACTCTCCCTGAGCTTGAAACCATTTTCTCTTTTTCTACCACCACAGACCCTGCTAAAGAGTCTGTCCCCTTCTTTTCTGTAGCTCTCCTTTATACTGAAAGGCTACTATCAAGTCACCTCAGAGCCTTCTCCATGCTGAACAGCCCCAACTCTCTCAGCCTGTCCTCACAGGAGAGGTGTTCCATTCCATGGATCATTTTTGTGGCCCTCCTCTGAACACACTCCAACAGGTCTATGTATCTCCTTTTCTGTGTACGCCACATAATAACTGCCTATTATTAGTTTTCTCTCAACTAAATTTAACAATTTAGAACTACTTAAAATTAACTTTTTGTTAATTTTTTGTTACCAAAGAGTTATGGGTTCCTTCCAGCCTAATAAATATAACAGCCAAGGCACATTGCCTGTAATATCTCTGACCTAACTCTCTTCCTTACAGTTTTGAGTATCCTATTGACATTGAGCCTTGGGGCTTGGAATTATTTGGTAAATTACTAATTATTGTAGGCCAACATTCTCTCGGCATGATGCTCAGAAATTGTATTAATTCATAGGAACTGGTATATGAGAATGTAGCCTCATGGTCATATTTAACTGACATCAATATATTTTTTGTGTCTACTTTAAGGTGTGAAAGTATCACTATTACTGTAGACATCAAATGGAAAAGAGATAGATAAGCTCTCACTGCTAGTTCTAATCGAGTTGCTGTTAAGATTGGGAGCTTATAACATTAGTACCTGTCCTTTCCAGCTCACTCATCTTGATGCTGTTATCTGGACCAAAAAAAAGACCTGAAAGATGACGGTTGGAAGTCTAAAAAGAATGACCATTAAGTGAATACACAGAAGTGTGATATCTGCACATTTCCAGGCCTTCACAGAGTCATATAATAGAATCATAGAATAATCTAGGTTGGAAAGAACCTACAAGATCATCAGATCCATCAGCCTGACCTACCAAGTTCCTTCTCTAAACCCTGTCCCCTACTGTCATGTCCACATTTCTCTCACATACCTCCAGGTTTTTAAGACTTGACCACTCTTTTGGGCAACTTGTTCCAATGCTTTACTAGCCTTCCCATGAATAAATTACTTCTAAAGTCCAACAGAAAACAATAATTCTTAGTAATTTAATGATTATGACGATTACTTAAGAGAAATAGAAATGACCTCCCAAAGCTTGAGTCTCATCATCTAAGCCTTATGAATTTTTTTTTCACCATTGAACATATGTTTTAAATCTTTGCTTTAAAAGGTTTTTTTTTTAATCTCTTTTACCTAGCCTATTTAAAGAGATTGTATATGAAGAAAAATTCCAGTTTCTAAATAGAATTTCTTCTTATTCATAAACAGAAACTATAACTTTGGAATTGCCTTGGGAGAAGAGCTTGGCAAAATCCTAACGATCTGCTTTTTTTCTGAATATTGTCTATACGTATGTGACTTTTGCTCTAGAAGGCTCATACAAGTATGCAAATATCACAATAAAAAAAATTCCAGCTTAGTTTTCTGCTTGTTGCATATTATCTCAATATTGGTTGTGATGCAGAATATAGGATTTGGACAGAACATTTTTACACACAGTTATTCCGTGATTCACAAATAATAATTTTCATTATGGTTTTAATGCCATTAGATATCTGGCATTATTCAGTTTACAATATAGACCTAGAAAATATTTTGTTTAGGTTAATCCGGCTTTTCCTTTCATTGTAAGTAATAGAGAGCAATCTCTGTAAGGTAGTATTATCCCCCAGTGGCACAAATCATAATGAACAACAGGAAATCTGGGGGACTCAAAAGAACTTAAGACACTGTGAACTGCAAATGTTTCTGTATTCTTAAAAAAAAAAAAAGAGTAATTAATTAATGAATTAATTTAAAGTTTACATTTCAGAAAAGCTGCAGAAAAGCAAGTCTGTCTTGGAATGCAAGTATTCAGGTAATAAAGACATACACTAATATATTTACAACTCAGAAGTACAATTCATATTTCAGACTAAAGCAATTATAGTGGGAACCACATTTATTTTGTACATAATTCTTTAAGACATTGGCATTTGCTGAAAATATGAGATTATTTTAGGTAGTAGTATACTGTTTCTTCAGAAACCGCAAATGCAGAAAGTTCTTTTTCCCTTGAATTGAAATAACATAGAGAAGGAATATTTTCTTCTTTGGTAAAGCCAGTATTAATTAAAATATTCACCTTCTTCATAGTTAAGTATAAAAGGTTTGTAGCAATAGAATAACAGAACTATAAACAACCTTAAAGCAGAAAACTAATTATTTCTCATCAAAATTTGGACTCTGATCTAGGGTGGATATTTGTTGCATTAAACCGTATCAGGCAATTGTTAGACCTGGTCTCATAAGGAACCACAGAAAACAACTACAACTGATGCCTTTGTCTTTAGAGCTATAGCGAAATCTTTAGTATGATCTCTCATTTAACCACAGTGAGACCTAAGCTCATAGCCAGCTTTATCTGTATTAAAAATGCTCTGATTCAGAAATAGGTCTGTTTGAAATTTAATGATGTAACGATTTTCCAGAGAAATCAGCAGCAAACTGATGGATGTTAAAAATAAATAAATAAGGTGTTACACAGTGTGACAGAGTATGGGATGTGAAGGTGAACTTGTATGCACAGGAATTGCATGTCTTTCACTTAGTGTACAGTGTGAACAGCATTCAGATTAAAAGAACAATGAACTACAAATTATATGTTTTAAAATATTAATATAACAATATAATTAATTTAATATAATTGGTGATTTGTCTTATAAACATTTGGATTATGAACCTGTCTACTCTTAAAATATATCATGTTAGCTATCAAGTCAAGAAATTTCTTACTTGTATATATGGACATTCTGAAATTATTCTGTTATAAATTTGCCAAGCAAAGCTTTCTCCAGCTCTCAGCTACAGGAAAACTGTGGGGACACCGTGTAAATCCAGCCTCCACAACTGGCAAATCTGATACATAACTTGTACCACAGCTGAGCTTGTGAAAGTCTTTCACATAGTGCTGAGCGAGTATCCAGTGGGAAACATTATCTCTGACCTCACCCTGAGCCACTCCTATAGAGTACTGTTTAATATTCAGTGTTAGATTGAAGAAGGACCTACTCTAAACTGCATCCATCATTGATGTGCGTAAACTACTGCATATTCTGGTCATGACTTGTGCTTTAATAAATCATGACATTAACCGCCCACTCAGTGATAAACTGTTAACTGTACATGCATGATGTCAATGAAGCTTATAAAATGCTTAATTTTGTCAAAGGGAAACAAGGAAATGGCCTTGCTTTCATATAGGCGCTATACACAAGTAAAGCATCACAAAATAACATTCTTATATCAAGAAGTAAACTTTCTATTTCAGGATTGAAATCAGAAAGGCAGTGTCTGTTTCCTCATTAACTATGGACATCAGTGCCTTGTATAATATTCCAGTTTGAAATACCAGGCAACAAAAAATGAGACTTTTATCAAACTTAAGAATTGGAAGATTTGGTTGGTAACTACAATCAAAACTACAATTTTTCTAACATTCACGGAGTCATGGAAATTTCAAGAAATAAAGCCAGTACTATCCTTGAGGTGATCTTATCACCTCCAGTAAGCCAACATAGTCTCTACCTCCCCTAGAGTGTTATGAAATGGGGAAGAAATGTTTACAGCAGTGGATATAGACCATAAGCATGGCAGAAGCTTTTCTGAACTTAATTCTTCCAGCACTTACCTTTATAGTACTGTGAGTGATTTGTTCATATTTTGTCCTTATATTAATAGCATAATGTGAGATTCATCTTAACAAATGGAGACATCTACTGGTGTTCAATAAAGAAATGAAACCTAATCATGTAATCTAATGACTTCTGCCATGTTATTTTGAGTCACAGTCAAGCAGAAAATAGAACAGTTATATGCTTATATATATATTTTATATAAATTACACATAATTTGGCCTAATTTAAATAATCACATTCTTTTATTACCTTTGCTGGAGCAGGAAATTACTTATTGAATGAAAATAAATATAATTTTTAGAAGTGAATATTTTTTCTCCAGAGAAAAATATGTAATTTTGTACTTCCAGTACAACATGCCTAGTACACAAGAAAACCAATGTAACAGAACATTTGTAAAAATTCTGATGAGCTACTTTCTTCAGGAGCTTTTCATTATAGAAAATAACTATTTTTCTGTCTGGATTGAAATTCTTCTTGCAGAGTAATAACAACTGATTCCTCATTTCCTACTTCAGAATCTAGAATTAGTTTTATCTTCAAACACTGTTTTTATGCAGACATTACTATATTTTAGTGAACATTTCAATGAACAAAAACATTTGGTGACAATATTCAGTAACATTTTTTTCTATTTGAAAATATATGAAAGTGTTTTTTTTTCTATTTCGTTTGTTTCATATTTTCTATAGAGATCAAAATGTTAATTCCATTAACTGTACATTAAGTGTCAGCCTTAGCAGTATATGCAGGTAGTCAGTCAGATAGAAGTCTCCCTCTTGTTTTAAATTCAGAATTTTACAAAACTACAATGTTACTTCATTGTTCAAATACAAGCTCAATCTCTCCTCTCATTTTGTGTTAGATTTAACTGAATTTTTTTCCAGGAGCTCAGGGAAAAATCCAGGCCGTAATAAATAAAAAGCTGTTGTGAATACAAAACAGAGGTCTTGCTTGCCAGTTTTTCCAAACAAATAACTTTAGTTTGCAATAATTACAAATGTTTAAAACTTAATAAAATGAAGTGAAATCATGATAGTGGTGATTCTTTCAGAACAAAATTTGCCTTGTATCCTGATTTTTCTTTTCTTCAAAAAATAAGACTGAAACTGTTTGAGGGTAGAAGAAAAAGAGAAAAAAGCACTACCTAAAAAATGCAGCTTTATTATTATTTTTACATTTTTATTTATTACATATAAATGCCTTCCACATATATGCACAATTACTGCTTCTATAATAAGGTGAATTTTAAAGGAATATTTGCTTTTCTTGGTATCAAAGAAAATTAAAGTATATTTGAGCATTTCCAGAAATATAAATGACTGAGAGACACTATTTGCTGAGGCTGCACACTGCATACAGTTCTTCTTACTCAGATGACAGTAATTGAGAAATAGCTGTACCTGAAATTGGCTGAGTCTAACAGATATGAGGAGAAAACAGTTGTACTTAGGCAAAGAGACAAGACTTCTGTAGAACCTTAAATTATTAAATCCTTCATTATGGTTGTTTGGAGGGTCACAGGGATAAATTGTAGATGTTTTTTGCTTTGACTGCAAGTGTTAGCTGCTTCTTTTCCCTGTCTTAGAAGTGAAAGAAATCTGCATGTACGTTGTAAAATCTGAGTATATCTAATGCTATGTAAAATTACAGAACATGATCAGTTATTGTGCTTTTTTTTTACAATGTCAGGAACGATTTTAAAAATAACAGCATCAGCAATATTGAAATATTAAATAATGCAATTTAAGAAAGGAATCTCTTTTAGTTAGAGTGAAATAAACTAATTAAGTGAATCATTTGAAGATTTTTACCCTGGTTTAAACAGCTGTCTCCCTGATATACTCAAAGGAGAAGGGATAGATAGATTCCCTTGTGGAGAATTAATTCCTTGACAGTACTCAATGTTTGGGCTAATAAAACTATGCACTGACATGAGCTACTCACACTGGATATTGTTTTATTCAGTATATGTATAGAATGAATTTCATAGCTGTGCGTTGCATTGCATTGAAAATATATTCTCCTATGTAAAAATATTGATACTTGAAAACTAAGCAGTGCTACATGGAAATATTGGTACATAAATTTATTGATAAATTAAAGGAGGAGGGAGAGGATTGGACTATCTTCCACCACTTGTGATTGATGTTTAGTCTAGATCAAAATGATTAAATAGATATTCAGGCCTGAAACAAAAGTATAGGTAACCAAAACTAAAGGCTAGTAGGAACTAGGAACTAGGAGCTAGGAACTGTCAGTTATTTTGAACATTAATAACACAGTGCCAGATGTATGTACGGCACAATATGCAGTGCTTAAATCTCCCTCTGTTTAGTGAACTGCAAATTCCCGGCTCCTCTCTCAGTGTACCTTGTTGTTACTTTGGTAGTTAAACTCTGGACAAATAACAGATGTTAATGCAGTATGTATGTAAATAGGGTGTGGGTTTACAGGGAAGAGGAAAGAGGAAAGCCTGAGTTTCCATATGCCTTATTTCTTTTCTCTTCTGGACTACTTCTGAAGACTACTGCTCTTCTACAGAGACTAAGAAGTGATCAAGTGTCTAAGTGAAACTTTTGAGCAGTGGTTGTTTTTGGACTTTGGACTGAACTTCATCTTGTCCAGCTATCAGCTATTGACAGAGATGCTTAAGTTAAAAATGCAGTTTCCTTGGGCTCTATAGGCTTTTATAGGAGAAAATCCATTTCTGCCTCCCCCCAGACACCAAACTGCCTCTGCAGGTGTCCAGTTCCCCCCAAGGATGTGAGTGAAGTACAAGGAGCAATGCACATTTTTGAAAGATTATCCAACCAAAAAAAAAAAAAAATCATAAAACCATGAAAAATTTTCAGGGACAAGAGAACATCTATTCACTGGAGGAAAAAAATATTATTTTGATAGAAAGTAGAGTTGATTTTAGGGCAATAATGGCAGGAATTATTTTCTTAATCCAGAAAAAAGAGAAAAAAACATGGAGGGGGGTTGATTGTGTATGAAATCAGATTTTGGTATCTGCATTTTAAGTAATAATTTCTGAATAATTCATTCACAGAAATCAGAAAGACATGGTAATGTTAATATGTAAATATTCATAAGATGTTTGCCCTACCTGAACATGCACTTGCTAACACATACATGGATTCAGTACAGAAAATTTACAAGGGAAGACATTAGAGTGTTTTGCTACTCAATTTTTAATGAATCTTTTTTCTGTTTTGAACTGAACAGAGAGAATAAAGGTTAGAGCACAAAGATGAGAAAAAAAATAATTAGAATAATAATTAAACAATCAAGTGTCAGGAAGTTCTACCAAAGGCACATTCTTTTTATTGTTCTGATGCAGTACAGTCAGAGGCTCTCTGTTGCTGTCTTTGCCATATTCCAGAAATAATAATAATAATAACAATGATAATAATAAAACCTTTTTAGGATACATGTGAAAGAGGAATGAGTCAATGAAAAAGAAATTGTGACTATTGAGACAAACAGAAGTAAAGAGAAGTGCAAATTTAATATTATGAGGAAAAGCAGATGAACAACATTATACCTGAAAAAAGAGAAAGGTAGGGATATAAAAATGGGAAGTACTTTCCCAAGGATTGGAGATAAAGAATACATACTTGACACAGAGATTAGTTGCATAACATAGCTAAATTTGGGATATATGAGCAGCTGTTGAAAGAAAAGTAAGTCCTACTGCAGGATTTATAAGTGCCTATGTATAAATGAATTATATTCAGCAAAGCTATACATCCAAGTGTCATTCACAGAAAGAAAAAGAGGTATAAATCTGGGCTAAAATGAAATCTACATTGATGACTAAACCCGGGATATTTGGATCAAAGTGTAAGATAAAATATTTTTGAAGGAGTACAACACACACACACAAAAGGATTTTAAAATAATAACTGACAGCAGGTTTAAATCTTGTCACTCATCAACAAAAAATCCACATGGACTCTAGTTTTACCTGTCCTCTTGCACTTATGATAAATCAGCAATTAGCTGAATCTGTTGCTCTGCATTTAGCTGTATATGTAACATAAATTCACTGCAGGGAGCAAATGTACTTCTAATTATTATTCAATAAATCCAGCTCTGTATCATCAGTAATAGCACAGATGTTAATATCTGCCTTTGGTTTTATAAATTATAGCTACTTCCTACTTGGTACTTACCAAACTTTAATGACATTTACACTCAGAATTGTATTTTAATTCTCCCTGTAATGAGTGATAACTTTTTATACATGAATAAACATAGACATGGATATGTGGATTCCAAATCTTCTCACACGCATAATTTATTCTAAAACTATCAACTCTTAAAATAATTTCCAAAGAAAGAAGCCCTTGGACTTTAGCTGGAAACAACTGTAAAAATCTGTTTATGAAATTAAGAGAGAAGGGACTTTATAGATTGTGGTTAGAGCTTTGCTGGATAAACAGCTCTTTGAATGCTATTCAGGAGGTCATTTTGCCACAAATGGCAATTGGGTAGTGAAATGATGGAACTTTAAAAAAAAAAAAAAAGTTAGATGTCCTGAGTGGTATTAATGGAAGTTTAACTATCCAAGCAAAGAGTGGAAAATATAAAGGACAGGAAATAAAACTGAGGGCATTTTTGCGGATGTGGCATACAATTGATTTTAAACTGATCGTGTGCATCAGCTGAAAGGGAAGAAAATAATAATGTCTCTGGCATTAACTAATAGCGTGAAAGACACACATGTAAATAACCTTGTACCAAAAATGGATAAAGGCAGAGCAATTTGAAGACAAGGTTATTTGTTCCTAATGAGTTTTATATTTTTGTTTTTTATTTGGGAGTTTAAAAATTCATCACACTCTTAGGCAAAAGAGAAAATTCATTATTTGGATGTGCAGATGCCCAAGAGTGGCAGAAACACAAAGAAGAGAGAGAAAGGAAACAGTGACAATTCACCACAAATATAAATCTTTCTGAAGATTCTGAAGATGAATCTTTTTCTTTCTAAAAATCATTGAATCATAGAATGGTTTGGGTTGCAAGAGACATTTAAGATTATCTAATTTCAATTCCTCCACTACAGACAGGAACACCTCTCACTAGACCAGGTTGCTCAACGCCCTCTTTGTCCTGGTCTTGAATACTTCCAGAGGGGAGGCATTCACAACCTCTCTGAGCAGCCTGCTCCTGTGACTTACCACTCTCACAATAAATAATTTATTCCTAATATGTAGACTACATATACCCTTTTCCAGTTTAAAGTCATTTCCCCCTGTCCTGTCACTACATGTCTTTATAAAAAGTCTCTTCACTGACTCTTCACTGAGTGGAGAGATCAACACTGACCAACAAACATCACATGCTATAGGAGTTTACAGTGAGCAATTTTTTTGTTTGCTGCCTGGTATGTGCAGTATATGCTGTTTTATTCTGTTAAGAGAGGGCAGTCTGTGGAGAGGAAGGCAGACTGTTACCAGAGAGAGTCAAATGAAAACTCAACTGAAGCAGGCAGGGATTGCTCTTTTTCTGACAGAGCTTAGAAATGCATAAGTGGCTTGAGGGACTTCTCAAGTTTGCACTGAGACATTCAGGAAGAAGAAAACAGTACAGTGAAAACTGCAAGGAGACTGTACAGGCAGCCACAGAGTGACCCTGGAGAAGGCCAGGGAACAGATGTGCACAAAAGTCATAGTGAGGAACAAATGAGAAAGACTTCTCCTAGGGACCTAGATGTATACAGTGGGGAGATTTACTGACTTGCCTTTTTTATTATTGTGTCAAGCTGCAGATCTTGTTTTTCATATTCCAGAATTTGGTATTCGAGTTGTGTAATTATTGAATAACATTAATGTGTATGCAGATTTACCTCAACACTTTTCTGAACCATCACACAGCTCCTCATATTATTTTAGGATAGGATTCTAACAAACACGAACCATTATTGTCCCCCATGTCTGACAAGGGATGTGTTAATTCATTCACATACCACAAAATATCATTTGTATAAGGTATATGAACCAAAAGTCTCTAGGAAGAAACTGTCAATCAGTCAACCAAAGCTGATAGCCTCATGGTGCTCCGCAGATAATTTCTAATTCTACAGAGGTGGTTTTAAAGTTATCTTTCTTTTCCAAAACTCAAGTCTAGCAGAGCAGGCCAGGGTGAATTACTTGTCTGGAAGATGGACTTCCAGATGCTACAGAATCCTTCAAGGATTGGCCTAGACTGTTTTCTGAGTATGGACAGAATGATAACCTGATGATTCACACTTCTTCATTAAAAGGTCTGAGAATACCTGAAAAGCATCCAGATATTTCCAGAAAGCTTTTTTTTTTTTTTTTTTTAACCTTCACAGAAGGATTCTGTTGTTTTTTTCTCCTATTGGAATGACTTAAGAAGTTTTTATAGGCATTAAGACCTGGATAATAAAATCATATTTAACTAAGTATAAATTTATTCTTAAAATCTTGAATACCAACATGCATCTTAGATATCCTGAAACATCTCTACAGAAATATGTTTACCTATAATATCAGAGCAAAGAAAGGGTGAAAGCAGTCTGGACACCGCAATGCAGATATAAATTAAGTTCACAAATATACCTTGTGAGCCAAATCTAACATAAAAAAATCTCACATGGACTTTGCTTCAAATACAAATACAGACATAGAGCTTAAGGCTGGGAATTTTATCAGTTAAGCCAAGACATAAGTAAGTAAGTAAGTAAATAAATAAATAAAATTCACAGAAGTCTTGTGTGACTACCCAAACTCCAGATTCTCCATTGCTGCTACAGCATTTGCTTTCCTTCACTTCTGTACTGTCGCAGTGTAAGATTCTACTTTGACAAAGCAACTATTCCACACTTTGTGGTATAACAGAACCAGGGAATGGCTTAGGTTGGAAGGAAACTTAAAAGACCAGCCAGCTCCAAACCCCTGCCATGGGCTGGTTTCCACCCACCAAGTCAAGATCTTCAGGGCACCAACCAACCTGGCCTTGAGCCCCGCCAGGGATGGGGCACCACAGCTTCTCTTGACAGCCCGTTCCAGGGCCTCACTACCCTCTGAAATAAGAATTTCTTCCTAACATCTAACCTAAATTTCTTTTTTTCTTAGTTTAAAGCCATTCCCTCATGTCATATCGCCATCAGATGATATAAAATGTCCCCCTCCTGCTTGTAAACTCCCTTCAAGTACTGGAAGGCTGCAATGATGTCTCCCTGGAGCCTTCTCTTATCCAGTCTGAACAAGGCCAACTTGCTCAAACTTTCTTTATAGGAGATGTACTCAGAATCACAGAAACACAGAATCACAGAAATGCAGGGGCTGTAAGGGGGACAATCAAAGCCTGACTGTAAAGGTCTGTGATAAGTTTTGCATGCTTATTTAATAGTGGCATAATTAAATTCATCATCTAATAGAAAATTACCATCACTTTTATTGAAGAGTACCAGAAAAGGACGAGGTGCTGTAATCACGGTTTACATTTTAAACGAAGTCCAAAGAAAACAACTCTAACCCACAGGTTAGGAGACTTGAGCTTTCAGTCTTTATTTTAGTATGAAAGGTCAAATAGCTTCTGGAAGCTTGCTACTCTTAGGCTTAGGCACCTGCTTCATCCTCTCTTCAATCTGAATCACTGTACGACAGGTAACAAAAAAAAAAAACAAACAAACTTGGAGGACAAAAGAAGGACAAATAGACAGAAAAATTGATTCTATAGCTAAGCATTTAAGAGAGCCAGCTAGCAGACAGCAGACCAAAACACTGTTTTGAATATCAGCTTTGCTTTTTAAATATATTCTTTTCTTTCTTATAAAAATGTACAAACAGCCCATGGAAATGACGCAAGATCACCAGCTAACTTTAATCGTATGTATTCTCCAGTAGAGGTGGCAACCATGGGCAGATTGATACCTCAGATGTTTCTTGCTATTTCATATATGTGTATTTTCTGCCTTTTAAAGATATGCAAAAAATAGAGAAACCCACATGCATAAAATGACTTTATACACTCTGCAGCAAAACTGGATAATAAATTTTTCCCTTTCTAATTTCTTACAGTACTAGCAATATACAAAGTTCCATGTAACAGTAGAATATTCTAAAAATTTGCACAGAAAAGAGGCTTTCAAATTGATCGTATTCCTTTAAAGTTGACTCGGTGCGAACTGGCGTCACTGCGTGATATTTATCTCTGACAGTACTTGACTGTCGTCATCATAATTTCACAGAAAATGTGGAACTAATCATTTGCTTTGAATAAGATGAAGCTTGAACTTTCTGCTCATTTGTGTTTGCTGTCTAGGTAGTTAACATGTCTTGCTTATTGATAAGATAAATATGACTGCAGCCTAAGGTCCCAGCTCACTCATACCTGTTTAAAAAGGATTACTGTAAAGAGTAAGGCAAGATTATTTTGGTCTGTGTACCATAGGCATCTTAATTGTGTGCAAGTAACACGGGGAGATCCTACTGGTGGATTTTTTGGAGAGACTTATCTGAGGAACTGTCTACTGGTAATATTTCCTCCTGCAATTAGGAAAACAAATAATGTAAGCTGTGGCTTTGGTGGAAGATGTCAATAGAGATTTTAAAGGGCTGTTTCATTCTATGAGTATATATTACACATAAATTCCTCTTATTTAAGTAGCTCATATTAAAAATATATATATATATATTTACATTTCTGTTAAACACAGCTGTCTGTCTTTATTTTATTATTTTAAAGGCTTTTTCTTTTTTTTTATTTCCCAGACTTACTGCTTAGGAGTAACAAAATACACTGAGATATGTCAGTGTCAAGATATGAGTTAATCACTGTGCTAGTACTGGGGCAAAAGGCAGTTTGAGATAGCTCTATGAAAGGAAAAATGTTCATAACTGACTAGGAGAAAGTAATTAGACATGTCAGTATTTCACCAGCATAGAGCCAAATTAATGTTGTTATGTGAGGAGAAAATAAACTGGCTCCATGTAAATCTGTGCTCTCTAGAGTATCGTTTGGCTCTGGGAATTTGCATGATGTTGTTCAACTGGCATCATACTTTATTCATGTCAGATAGTAAACACTGCAAGGATTGATATTGGCTGTCCTCTTCATCCAAGTATAGCTAATCCAAAATAATTCAGTTTATTCTGTAATCCAGAAAAAGTCTTGTTAGACAGTTTGGAGTTACTGAGTGTTGATGACTAGAGGATGAGCTATATAGCTCTATTAAATCCTTCTACTTATACCTGTCTTCATTCTATAGTATTCCTTATCCTATCCCTCTACTTCTGCTACCTCATGTCCCTTACCTTAACATTACTTTAGTTTTTTATGCCCTTATCTCCTCATTCCAAGGCTTTGTCTGCTCTGAAGTTTCCTCAGCATCACTACACAATACATAAGCACATTAATACATTCTGCCTAAAGCCCTGACCCAGTCAGAAGAATTCCTTGGTCCTCTTCCTAATGTTAAGATTGTTACCATACACTTTGCATATATTTGATAATAAGTGTTTATTATGTACTCCCTCTGTAGGCATAAGCTATTTTTGTTAGCTGTGTTATACTTGTATTTATATAATTGGAATCTGGGCAATTGTGCTACTTTGAAGTAACACAACTTACATAGAGAGATGAACATATGGATGTGCTTTGCAATTCTATGAAAATTAGCATTGACTATAGTTTCTTTATTCCTCTCATCTCTTTATAGATATTGTATGCCTTTATGCAATGCTTCTTGCAATGCGTAAGAGGCAAATGGCTTTCATTACTTTGTACTTATCCTTAATTAATCAGATCTTCTATTTCAGCGTGTTTTTTCTTTACTTTTCCTCACCTCTCTATAATTTGTTCCCATGTTTCTAATCACAAAGGGATAATATCACTTCATTTCTCCACTCCTCCACAGAATTCACCTTAATGTTGTGTGCCCTTTGACACTGCTACTGCGTCCTCTCTCTTTCTCCTTTCCTTGGAGCGATTTCAACAGAATAGCGATTCTGACATGTCTCTTTCTTCAGTTCTGACCTGATGGTTTTCTGTTCTGTTTCAGGGATGTAGGTCAACTCACCCCCTGGGCCAGATCTAGGCTGCATCTTGGCCAGTTTCACTTCATAGTTGGGTTGCATGAGCAGAACTTAGCTGAATGAGCAGAACTAAATGATTAGGTTTGGCACCCCAGGATCTGTAATGCTAATTTCTGCCTTTCACTACAACAGTAAAGATTCAGCCCAGCTCCCATGATAGACTAACGTAAATTGCATCTATTAGGAATTCAAGGTTGCATTTTGGAAGCAGGTAAAGGTAGTCTTGAGTAAAACTTCTAGCTGAAGCTGACATCTATTTGTTAGACAGTAGAAAAGAAGTTACAAGCTAACAAAAAGAAAAATTCACAGTTAAACATATCTTAGTAATACAGAGATGATTGTATAGTTATTGAACTGTAAGCAATCACTATCCCTTCAGTGTGAATCCTAGCTGTCATAACAAAATTCAGTATTCTGTGTCATATCAGTATTCCACAAATCTTGCCTGAGATTTCTAGATCCTGAGCATCTGTAAAAGAAATTGAAAGCCTTGAGATATTTACTTTTGCCTTTTATGCTACAACACAAAAGAACGTTGAGAGTTAATTAAATTGAAAACAGAGTAGTGCCCGACAAGTTTTGGAGCATTAAATTAAGTTTGAATAGTGTTCAAGGTCATCAGCTGTAATGGGGTCATCAACACAATAACCTCAGCAGAACATGTTTTCTGTTAAGCAACTGTGTTTTACGTTGAGTTTGTGCCGATCACTAGATGTACAAGCAATAACCAATTTATTTCTTTACCGGACTGTGCCCTTCATAATAGCAATAATAAAGTCTAGACAAGCCCTTTTCAAGGATTAATTTCCTCTCTAACTCAGGTGACTAAAAACTTCAATTTCTCTGATGCCTCACACAGTGTGGCCCAGATATAAGATTGTTCTTTGAATATGTGCTCCTTACTGTTTTGCTATGCTACAATAGAGGGCCAAGTAACACCACTGGAACTTGGAATAAGCTGAATTTCTTTTGCTGACTTAAACTAAACAGGGTTTTTTTGTTTGTTTGTTTTGGGTTTTTTTTGTATGTGTGTTTGTTTTTTCATTCTGTCTAGAAAGGCTTTATTTTTCTCCTTCAGGTCTGGAGAGAAGAAACAATATGGAACCAATAGAGCAGAAGTAGCAGATGTCATTAATTGCACAGAAGGGCTTCTATTCCTCAGGAAATAGCTGTCTTGGTTTCTTCACAGAGTTCTTACTCCACCAATATCTATTATTTTAAACCTACCATATTAAACAGTCTCCAGCATTAAACTGCCTAACATGATTATTTGTGGATCTTTTATGTCCTTGATTGTTTCTACACAATGCAAAGCACATCTCAGCAGGAATCCCGCTGGGGCATACTGTACTGTACATATAATTGCTGAATATCGCAGGTGCCCTCCAGCCATTGCTACCTTATCCAAATATTCCCTACTATTCAGTCAAGCATGTTTGCTTCATAGACAGTTTTCTCTATGGGGAAAAAAATTACAGTGAAATGAAATAAAGAAGAACATAGTTTCAACCTTTATGTAAGCAGTTATGTATTGGCACAAAATAATTACTAATTCAAATCAAGCACAAATTATATTATTAATCCAGTAATATTTATCCTCACAGGAGCTGAGTTGGTGGAGTTTTTCTTCTAGCAAAATGGTTACAGATTCATTTGGGCTGATATAACTGAATTTTTCTGTTCATGTAAAAGAATTCCTTTAAAAAAATTAATGTCACAATTTGAAATGGGGACACAGTAACTCATTTTCTCATTGTGGCATAGTAATAACTCTTAATTATGCATCTATATCCATTTAATTGCCTACACATGGTATTGATGAAATTATTTTTGAAAATTTTGAATAATAATACTACTCTTGAAGGAAAGTAAAGAAAAAGACAAGAGGACGGCTTGTTTTGAGCATTCTGTGTGTTGAGATATTAAACATAAAAGGACATACTAAGCTATAGTTGCATAGACACACTCTGGATTTGAATAATCTGTACAGTTTACAAACAAATGGCAAGTACATTCAGGAAATTATTATCTCTAACAAGCCCTGAACCTATCATTCAATATTTTCCAGGTTTAAACTATCCCTACAGCTGGGTTATAATTTCAATTAAATTTTAATTTGAAAAACCTTACTGTTTCTGACCTCGCAACTCAGCAAAGGAACATGATTACAGATCTTTCAGATTTCTCTATAAAAGATAATCTGTAGTTACTCAATACAAAATTTTTCAAAAATATTTAACCCAAGCTTGTCAAAGTTAGGGACCAAGTACAACAGTTAAGCACATATAATTAAGCAAACCAAATAAAAACACATTTTATTTTCATTGTTCTGAATTTATGTCATTTTCACTAAGACATTGTACTTTGATATCAAGACTAGAAAACGTTTCAGCCATGCATAAAATAAATAAATAAGATCAGTTTGCTAAATCATCGCGTTAGGATAGTATCTTGCCTGGGGCATATACGTAATCATCTAATTAAAAGAACATTATGATACAATCTCCTAAGTGATCAAACTGAATGCTAATGATGGAGAAAATCATATGTCCTATGGTAACCACGAAAAAAGTGAAACAGTATTTGGTCTTAGTGAAATCAGTGCTGGAAATGGGAACACTGGTGTGAGCAGGCTATGTTTTGCTTATGCCACAGGAGACTAAAAATTTTGTTGTTTTTCTTGTTTTTGTTGTGAGATTCTGACTTTGATTTTAACATAGTATGCCGCGGTCCTCCTTTCCCAACTGGAAATCTGTGGCTAAGATTGCTAACCCCATCAATTATACCATACAAAGTGGATGAAAAGGTTCTATAAGTACCTAACACAGATACAGATTCTTTCTACACTGACAAAGATGCCAAGTGTCTAAAAAGGAAAGATCAAGAAAACTGTTCTTCGAACTCTCAGAAATAGAATAATAGAAAAAAAACCTTGGAAAACGTACAACTGGTTGACTACCTAAATTTCACGTAGTGCATAATTCTTAATTTCTTTTCTGTGACCAAAAGATTCAATCGGTATTCTGTTCTTAGTTAGGCCTGAACATGGAAATAATCAGGTTGATTCCACAGCCTCCCTTCACAGAAGGAAATCTAATGTCTCCTTCAGCCTTATTATTCTAGATGTTTATTATTCTAGATGTTTTAGAGAATGATTAAATCATGACAAAATGATTTATGAACTAGAGAACAGATCTCAGGAGGTACAAGTGATAGATGCCCTGCTCTAGATAGTGCTCCCATCAAGTGGGAATAGGCTTTTAAATTATAAGACTTATTCATAGTTAAGTCTGTTTTAGAATGTCTGCATGTGATAAGACTGCACTAGGCTACACTAGTCAGCTGAGTCAGAATAGTACATACACAGTGGAAGGCTCTGTGAAGGCTTGTGTTCTATCCCCATGCCTCACTGCCTGCTAGTCCCAGGGTGAACAACAGGTAATCCAGCTTTCACAGATAATCACTTCTATGTGATCTATCTCATGCAGGAAGAGAGCAGCAAATTGGCTCAGCAAACTCTTTTAAGTGTTGGAATATCATCCATGACATAAAATGATATTGTGTTTAACATATCTCTGACTAACTCTGTCTAATATGGCTGACATAACATATTTAAAAGTGAGTTATTAAAGTGGAAGTAGCATACAAATAGAAGCATGAAATCTTGATCTAATTACTAAAACAAATTATGACTGCTCCAGAATAAGTGTAACATGATGTTAATTAAAAGCAGTATCACAGAGCATTTTCTGTCCAAAGAGGACCTTTTCCTTGCAAAGTTGTTTGTAGAACTGGTGTTATTAAACAGGTTCAAGAAGAAAAATGTTTGTGCTTACCTATACTGCCCTGACAGTGGCCTCGCCTTTATAAGAAGCAACCATGGATGTTGCAAATGACTTTATTGGCTGTTTCTTAAACCTTTTTGGAGGAATAATTTGAATAGAAAACTAACCTGAAAAACTGAACTCAGAACTGCCCACACAAATGTGTTACAGTGATAGTAGATTAAAAATGTTCTTGAACACAAATGAGCCTAAAGAACATAAACTGTATATTGCAAGTTGATGCTGGAGAGGAAAGCAGCAGAAGATGATTATTCTCTTATAATCTTCGTATATAAAGAGAAGAAAGAAATTTACTTTTGCGTGGTACTGATATCTTACTGACATCTTTGAGAGAAAAAGGAATGTCTCTATGGCTGTTATACAATACTGTAAGCCTTTCAAATGTTCTATAACTCAACACAAGTATGAATTGCTGTAGAAAGGAAGCAATTTTCTGTTATGTTACAGGAGTAAAGATATTGAAGCATACATTGTTAATTATGCAAAAAAACCCAAAACCTACAGTTCTAAAATGCTTTGGTCTGAGATAACATTCATACATAGTTTATATCTTTCCAATGAAGAAAAATTCTGAAAAACATCAAACCAGCCCTTTTTGATAAAATTTAAAGATTTCTTTCTTCATTTTTTCTTTTCCTCCCTCCCTCCCTCCCTCCCTCCCTCCCTCCCTCCCTCCCTCCCTCCCTCCCTCCCTCCCTCCCTCCCTCCCCTCCCTCCCTCCCTCCCTCTCTCCCTCCCTCTCTTCCCCCCTTCCCGCCTTCCTTCCTTCCTTCCTCCCTTCCTTCCTTCCTTCCTTCCCCCCTTCCTTCCTTCCTTCCCCCCTTCCTTCCTTCCTTTCCCCCTTCCTTCCTTTCTTTCCCCCTTCCTTCCTTTCTTCCCCCCTTCCTTTCTTCCCCCCTTCCTTCCCCCCTTCCTTCCCTCCTTTCTTTCTTTCTTTCTTTCTTTCTTTCTTTCTTTCTTCTTTCTTTCTTTCTTTCTTTCTTTCTTTCTTTCTTTCTTTCTTTCTTTCTTTCTTTCTTTCTTTCTTTCTTTCTTTCTTTCTTTCTTTCTTTCTTTCTTTCTTTCTTTCTTTCTTTCTTTCTTTCTTTCTTTCTTTCTTTCTTTCTTTCTTTCTTTCAAAAAATACAATCAAAACAATTTCCTTCATCATACGAAGTGTGAAAAATATCCTCTTCAGTATTTTTTAAATACTTTTTCACATTTGGAATAGAGTTTATTATATATAGTATTTATATTAATTAATTAAGCATTTCTTTTAAAAAACATGATCTTCTCTTGCATGAGGTATATTATACATCCTCATCACTGCTTACTTTTTGGTCCATTATCTAGACAATAGAGCAAGAAATTGAGTGAAACTCAAGAGCACTATGGGGTGCTCTTTTTTAATTTGTATAATACCACTGGACTGCAGAACAGACACTCTGTTTTGTTTATACTCATCTAGCAAAATTGATTAAGATACTAAAACACAGTTTAGTTCTGCATATATACAAAAATGTCACCTTTTCTAAAACGGTTTATGATGTGTGCAGAAAACCACTGGTAAAACCAGAACCATCCAAAGTTGCTAAAGAAGCTGTTACCTTGCTGTCAGTGCACAAATATTGTGGACAGAAAGAAATACTTCATGGTAGAAACACAGAGCCATTACAGCTAGAAAAAGACCACTAATATCATCTAGACCAACCATCAAATCAACCCTTAATCATGTCCCTCAGTACCACACCTCCATGGTTCTTGGACACATCCAGGCACGGTGCTTCTACCAGGCCCAAAACCATATATGTTACTTAGTGCTTGAATAAGTAATGAACAAGTTATCGATTCAAAACTAGATATTAGGAGTTTGGCTAAATCTGATATAGGCATAACCAACCTTTTCTTCTGAAAATATACTCAGAAAACTACATGTAATAATTTATCCAGGATATAAAATGCTTTATATAAAGCATTATTACAAATAGTAACAAAATATTCAACTGTTCACTAAGAAAGTCAGTAACTAAATGGACTCGATACAGGAGATCATGAATATTTTGTGGATTATGGCTCTTTATATCAATATGATTTTGTAGAAGCTTTCCACCAGAAAGAAGATGTAGATCTTTACTCTTATGTCACACACAGACAGTTGCAGAAGACATGG
This sequence comes from Cyrtonyx montezumae, assembly GCF_038088225.1. Taxonomy (NCBI): domain Eukaryota; kingdom Metazoa; phylum Chordata; class Aves; order Galliformes; family Odontophoridae; genus Cyrtonyx; species Cyrtonyx montezumae. Next base: position 9,855,024 of record NW_027071848.1, read on the forward strand.
AGAAACTTAATGTTTGAAGAATTCATGAAAACTGCTATGAAAATTCCTGAAGAAGACAAATTTGTTTTCACAACCACTGCAAAATTTCAGTTTACTCACATTTAAAACTAATTTTAAAAGGCAATTTCAAAAATTTATCATTGCCATTCAACAAGAACTATTTACCCAGAAATACTAGTGTAACTATTATATCCTCATGAAAAGAGTTAAGCATAATTTTGAAGGCCTTTTTCTGCCCTCTACTTTAATTTTTCTTTGTGCAATATAGCTTTTTGCTTAGAAGTTATAGAGGGATTATGTCTTGGACATAGATTTTACCTATAGCAGAGTAATGTGTACAAATATCTATAGCTTAAATATGTTCAGTAAACGTGATTTATCTCTAGGAAATGTCAACATTTCAGAATTTGTAGATAAGACAAAGCAGAATAAAAACTGATTGTTCAGAACTCAGAAAACAAAAATCATTACATTTTTTTTGTTCATTTTATGTCATTTTCATGTGTTAAATACTATAAATTCTACAGAAGAGGAAGTTCTGCATGAATGTGCGCAAGAACTGATTTACGATGAGGGTGAGGGAGCACTGGCACAGCTGCACAGGGGGGTTGTGGAGTCTCCTTCTCTGGAGATCTTCAAGACCCGCCTGGATGCCTACCTGTGTGACCTGGTGTAGGGAACTGCTTTGGCAGGGGGGTTGGACTCGATGATCTCTAGAACTCCCTTCCAACCCCTACAGTTCTGTGATTCTGTGATAAATATGTCAGTATGCTCATATATAACAAGAAAAATAAATTTAAATAAACTTGAAATATATAAAAACCTATAGCATTGTCTGATCAGTAATTAACCTTTTTACCTTCCTTTTTATCTATTTATTTTTTTAAATCACCTAGAAGCAGAAAAATCTTACAGTAGAAATGATTGAATTGGTTATTGAGGACTGTACTTTCCATCACAAAACAAAATACACAAAGGATTTGAATATTACTAACATCAAAAGAAAGTACCATCATGCCACAGTTTTGAAAGGCCTAATAACATAGGAGATGCTCTCTATGAAAACCACGTATGGACTGAAATACTACACAATTAACAATATTTAACCATTTACTCATCACTTTGAATGAAATTTGATTTGTTGTAAAGCATATTATAGAACAAAGAAGCTGAAGATGATTTTAACTCAATCATTTATTTTAATAGCTATTTAGCATGACACTATATAGATTTCACAGTGTTAACATTATTTTAGCCACTAGCAATAATATGATATTATTGAAAGTTAATTTGGGACTCTGGCTTCGTTATTTGCTACTCAAATTACTTGTATAAGTGGGAGACATAGCCTGAGGAAATAAACAGGAACAGCACTGCATCAGGAGCCTAGTATGACAGGAGCTTCAGGCTAAGTGATCTGAGGTGTTACTATTTTGAAAAGGCTTTATATTCTAGGTGCATTGCTTAAAGTGCATTTTCTCTTCTGAACACTTTTTATACCAAAGTGATGTTTGATTTTAAGACATAATTTTCTGTAACTTCCCAGCAATTAAGCTCTTATTTTTTTCAACCCCTTGGCCTCCCTTTTCACCCAGTGATTCAGATTTGAAAAGGAAATAAGGAAAAAAAGGAAGATTCCCTTTGAAAATATCACTTGAAATGCTTTAATAACTCCTTTGCCTCAGAGAAAATATCAAGTTGTGCTGTTGATAGGCAGGGGGAAGGGTAGTACCATTTAAATAGAAACTGTTATTAATTTGTAGTGCCTCATTTCTGTGCAATGATCTTCTATAGAAAAAAGACAGAGAGTCTGTTTAGAACTAACGACTTCTGAGGAAATAGGAAAAAGATGCTCTTCTACATTCTATGTCATTGTAATATCAAAGATCACAAAAAGCATTCGATTTTACGTTCATTCAAAATATAAATAGTAGATGGGACATGTATATATTTGTGGTTTTCTTCTGAGGCACATTAAGATATAAAGTAAAATGTTAATTTATCTGTCGTTTAATTTATGATTTGCTCCAAAAGTCATGCTACCGCTAAATAAACGCTAGCTTTTACATGCTCCTTTTCTTCCTATGATAATCTAAAACTCCAGAATGGAATTTAATTAAAGCTCCTACTTACTTCAATATCAGAAGCCTTGTCAGTTTAATTGATTCTTGGTCAAAGTAATATTGATTGGATAAAAGCAAATCCATTTATTTCCCAACAATTAAAACATTTAAATAGGCTCTGTCTCCATCTTGATAAAAAGACATGAAACTGCTGGCAGCTGTTCCTATGGCTGATGTTGACCATTAGCAAATGAGTTAATGTACATTTATTTTAGTACCCATCTTGTTTTATTGTAATATTCAACTACATTAAGGTCTCTAATGTCCATCTATTAAAACCTTGAGAATCATTTAAAAAGTCCTTGCTATATTCTGGTGTAAAAACTGTTTCAGATAAATTGTTTTCTTATGTAATTATTTTATTTCTAAATCTGAGCTTGTACTGAGAGTGCTTTCACTTCTCTTAGTGAATGTCAAAGAGCTATGGCTTACATGAACAATTCAAAAGTTATTGCAAAGTCTTATTCTTATTCTTCATTATTGTTTTTTACAGCTGTGATGCCTCGGTGGTAGACACCTGTTTATCTCTGATGTCACTGTGCAGATGGAATAATTTCCACACCGAGATACAGGCATAATAATGCTGGCAGTACTATCACTGACACAGCAGCATGCTGCAGTCACCCTAAATAGGATTTTTCAGGCACAGCAAAGGATTCAGTTAAAATAGCAGGACTATTAACAACCCTAATAGAATCAACAGATATTAAAATCATGGAACAGCAACCCTTCTCTTTTATTTTCATTGCCCATGTGCTGTGAGGGGACTGCTGTGAGGGGACTGCTGTGTATGGTTGTCTCCTGAGAGCATCTGTCCACCTGTCCGCATGTGTCCATGACTGATACTGCTTTCTGGGCACTCCACACACACATCAGTATGTGATGATGTGAGAGGAGGTGGCAGGTTGCATTTCCTTGGTTTTTGTTACTGTCAGATTAAAGACAAGGATAAAAGGTTACTGCATGTTCTTTCTTTTCTTACCTTTAAAAACTATATTAACCTTCTTATACAGGAAATAAAAGCTTAGCCGTACCATTACAGCCTGACCTGCCCTTTTAAAATTAGACTAACCAGCACTTCCTGAAAAAATACCTAAAAGTACTCTATCTACTTGGTGTGGGCTGTATAGTATGTATTTTATTACAGACAATTTCTTCAAATGAAGGAGCAGTAGAAGATTTAGTTTATCCAATTTATTTTATTTTTTTTAGTTTATCCCTGCTCTTCATATCTTATTTTCATGTTCACATCACTTCCACCTCAGGCTTACTTGGCTTCTGATGTACCTGATTTGAGGACAGAGGTTTGGTGAATGATAAAGATGTCTGAACTGTGATCTCCAGCTGAATATTTGGTGTTTACCCTGTGTTATATTCTAAACAAACCTAGATCATGATGGCTTGTACAGATGTGTCTTCTGTCATGAGATATCCTCTTCAGACACTTGTGGGGTTGGCAGATATGAAGTGCGTTCTTCCCAAATGCGTGTTGAAAGGGATGTCTGGATGCCTAGTGATATTCACTAGAAAATCTGAGGTTAAACAAAGTGTCTTTGGGCAAGCAACAGAAACATTCCTGAAGCAGGAGAGTTAGTGCTTAGATAAGGCTTAAGCACTTGGCTGATAAGTGCTGATGCCTGTTTGTAGAAGAGTTAATTCAGTCTTAAGCTTATATTGCATTAGAGACCTGGCATCTACCATACATTCAGATACCTAAATACAGACACCAAACTGTGACATGAATTTTACTATTAGAGGTGCAGAAAAGAACATGTGTCAGCATAGTGGAGGCATTGCAAGAAGTCTTAAAAAGTCACAGATATTTTTGTTTACTGAATGTGATGGATCTAGGGCAGGAAACACTGTATGTAGGTGCTACCTCATGGTGGCATTAACACATACAGTGGCAGCATGGACCCACAAATAAATCTAATAATGCATTCAAATGGAATGAGATAAAAGTGTATCTCCATGCAATTTTGCAGTGGAAATCAACCAAAGGAGCCTCTGATGTGCCCTCAGTTTGACCACCAACATATAACTCAGCTCTTTAATTACTCCACAAAGCTCAGTTATGCAAACCTTTGTCTGCAGATGCATCTTCAGTGTTTTACCTCATTATTTATGTGTGATTTATGAATAACAGATAAATCAAACAGGATTTTGACTTCGAATTGAAGTGTAAATTAAGGAAGGAATAGTTGCACTGTCAAAGAAAATTCCAGTAAAACATACTTGTCCTTATGTGACATACAAGATTTAGAAGATATGATCTGAGAAATTGTACAATCATAGGTGGTGTAGACTTTCATAATTCAGTTAAGGATCATTTTCTAAATCCTTCTGTCACACTGGTTTAAGAACCCCAAGACTTTGTCCTTTTATCATATTTTTGAAAAGTCTTACCAAGTTTCAGTCATTTCTTGCTGTTCCGAAAACACCTGTTTCAAAATATCCAACCATTTCTATCTCTCCTGATTACTTCTGGATAGGTTTTCCCATCTTTTTGGAATCCTGTCTCATAGTGATTAGGGTGGCTGCAGCTGGCTGTGCCACAGCCCTTTCTTCCAAGAGCATCCCTAACTCCTTCCATCACTTAGCATCTGCTCAATGGAATCCTGTTCCTCTGTGTTAATCTCTAGCTCCATTTATCCTTAGGGTAAACATCTCCTCCAAGAATGTTTCTTTGTGCTGTTCATAACAGAAAAATGAATGATTTCAGTAACCATGATTAGATGTGACACATATAGCCAAATCCTACTGTTACTCTGTGCAGCTGCAGCATATTTCTTATTCAAGTGTGGTAATTTGCTGAGGTGGTCTGTATTATTTCTATACAGAAGATATTTTGATAATGTCATTATAAATTGTGTTTGTCTAGTGAGTGGCAGTCATGGGAATTGCTATGCTAAAGGTATTTTTTTAACTGAAAATAATGGTTCCATATTTGCATTTAAAAAATAATGAAAATATATCTGTGATGCTGTGGCTGGACTTCAGTGTTTTCTAGTGTAATGGTTTTTGCTGAGGTTCATATCTGATACAAAATTGTACCGACCTAGTGAACTGACTAGAGCTACACCAGATCATTCTTCCTGAGGACACAGCTGTGGATTCACAGAATCAAAGAACTCAAGGGGTTGGGAGGGACCTGTAGAGATCATCTGGTCTAAATTCCCTGCTAAAGCAGGCCCCCTACATCAGGTTGCAGAGTTAGGCATTTATCATAATGTAGTAAAGTTAATAACAACAACAACAACAACAATAATAATAATAATAATAAAATTTCCCTTATAAATTTATAATAGGGAGTATAATATAATATAATAGGGAATAAAGTAGATAATAAAAGAGAAAACAAAAATCTCAAACAACACTGTGTTTCACAAGACTAAGAAATGAATCTTCACTGAGGTTTACTAGAAGAAATATAGATCAGTAGAAAGAAAAGAAAAGAAAAAAAAGATAGAAGAAAGAAACTAGTAGTTTCACAGCTGTGCTGTATTGATAATGACAGAGGAGTAGACTGCAAGTACATTTGCACACGAGGGACCAGGTTCAGATGTTAACAGTGTTGTTCACCGTTTGAACCCCTAAATAGACTAGAATAAAAAAAATCCTGATCAGAAAAAGCTCCAAACAAAGAAAATCAAACTGATTTCTGAACACATAAACTAAAGCCACATCTTACAGAAACCATTAAGATCAATACAGTCCTGAATATTGCACTAAAACAAATGGAAATTGTAGGGGTCAGAATGGGCCACTACATCTACAGAAGAGCCTCACACTAGGACATTTTTTTTTTATTCTTGAGTAGGATTCAACTTCTGACTACATTCTTTCTGAAACTGTGCAAATGTATTCTCTTGTAAAATTTGTCTTTCTGTAGAACTCAAGAATAAATGTCTGCCTCCAGGGAGATGCTTGATGTAAGTATATGTATGTGTAGATATATTATCAGTACAGGGGAATATGCATGTTATAGAAATGTAAAAGCTTAAATCCTAGAATTTCATTTGGTAAAATAAAAGGTAAGGAAGGAAAATCTAATTTGTCACTACTTTTTCCTTTTCAAAACAAAATCCACATCTAACCTAAATGAAAACCAACAAAAATTTATTTGTGTAAAATGTATTAGTAAGTTACAATCACCATGATCCTTGATTAAAAAAATAAAAATTTCTCACCCTCCTCCAAAATATTAGCATTTCCAAAACAGCATAGATTTGGACAGTCAAGTGACATTCTTAGCAAGTAATGGTCTGGTAATAGCCAAATGTGCTGTTCCATTTTGGACTAATGTATTTACCATGTTAATAAAATACCTGGACTGTGGAGCAATGGAGGTGTGTCAGAAGCCATAGTCAACCTTTGCAAATTGATGTTATTGGTAAGACAGATAATAAAACCATATGTGTCTTTTCATAAGCCCTCTGAAACATGGATAATAATTGAACTATATTATAATCTAGATATTAAGCAATTTTCTGTGGCATTATTTTGTTCCTCTCCCATTTTTCTGATCTTTTGTACTGTGGGCAGTTACTCTTAATGAGCTAAGAGACTCAACAGGGAGGGTTGGACACAGTCTCAAGATGGAGGGAAAGACAGGGAAATGCCTTATGCATTACCATCGTGGGGAAAATAGAACTGACTTGGTAAAAAAAACCAAACAAAAAAAAGAAACAACAATCTCCAATGAGAATAGATTTGCATGGTGAGAAACATAGAAAAATCAAAAGAACTACTTCCCCCAACTTAACTTCCCATTTGAACTGTTCTCCTTCATCTTTGATTTTTCTCTGTTACCCCACTCCACATGGCACAGGGAAATGAAAGTGGAAGTTGAAGTCAGTTTATACAAGTTTATCCCCTTCACAATTTTCCCTTACTGTGCATGGGACTGACACAGGCTTCAGTGTGGAAATCCACTCCACCAACAATGCCTCCATAGCCTGACTTCTGCTCCAGTACCAGAAGCACCTTGTCCTCCTTCCTTGCTGCATTCACACTGCTCTGTGGCATTCTTTCCCAGGCCTGCTCCCTGTGTGGATTGCTCACTAGGTGCTGGTTTTCTATTGTTTTGATTATTCTGGATTTCAGTATTGATGATAGTGTGACATACATTACATTGAATTCTATAAAGTAAGTTGAGTATTTTGGCTCTTTGTGTCAGTCATGACATAGATATTATGGTAAGAAATATAAATCTCAAGTATAAAAAGATCACCATCTATAAATGATTATCTTAGTTACAATAAATATTAAAAATTAGAGGAAACATAACCATAAAACAGTACATTCTTCTACTGTCAACTGTCAGTTGATTGCCTCTAACAAATAATATTTTCTCTGAATTATTTTACAGACAAATGACTATACAATTGCTGCAGTTTTCCTTATGAGGCAGTTTTATTTATGAGAAAGTTTTGAGATTATATTTTACAATAATTATTTAAAATCTTTTGTAAAGAGTGTCTAATGCAGAGACCATTTGTGTGGTCATCTAGATATCATCAGTCTATAAGACAACCAAAAGTCTATACACATTTTGAGAATTTTATGTCTTCCTGGCCCAGTCTCACAGAACAGATGATGTTATTTATTCAGGAGTCTCATCTTGAGAGGATTTGCTGTCAGAAGCACCGTCTCATGAGGCTTATTGTAGAGCTGAATGACAGAAATGTAACAGCATTTATCTTCCTGTTTTGCTAACCTACTGTATAACTTTTCCAAGAATGCTGACACATTGATCAAGAAATGCTTGTTAACACTATATGATCTGACAAATTAAAAAATTATAAATATGTGAAAATGAGATAGTTATGGAAAATACTGTTTAGTTGATATATAAAAGCCATATTTTCCCATTTATTCAAAACATGACCTAATAGTCTTCAATATTTGAAAGTTTTTTCCTTTCTTTCTTTCCTTTTTTCTTTTCTTTTCCTTCCTTCCTTCCTTCCCTCCTTCCTTTCTTCCTTCCTATTCTACTCCTATTTATCTATTTATGAAGTTTTAATCAGTTTTCAGTGAATTTTCATTTTTGTTTTGCTCAGCTGTTGTATTGTAACAGCATACATAGTGAATTCTACCCCAAATCAACATACTTTGATCATGGCTATCATTTGCATCTGTAGCAATGTTAATGACTTACTTAAGCATCAGATAAATAGGCCAAATAATAATATATTTGCTCTTACTTTTCATCTTTTTTATGAACTGCAGAAAAATGAATATTCTTACTGGAGGTCTCACTCTAATGCAAAGTCCGGAATTCTCAGTTATGCAGATATCTATGAAGTCATGAGCTTTTAGTAGCTGGACACTAGTACACACACAGTTGGAATTTTTCATTCTGTTTTAAGTCTTTTCACTTGAGATCTGGCTGGGACTAAAAGGAGATGTAAGAATCCTTAAAACTCAGATCTAACTCAATTTTGATAGAGCATTCTAGTAATTTTTCTTGAAAAATATCAAACCACAGCCTTTGAGATTTTGTCTCATTACATTATAGATAATGCAATTGTCAAAATAAGTTTTAATTTTTATTCTCTGGTTTGGATAATAACAAAGTCTATGCATGATACGTAACTTCTGCCTACAAAAATGTACAATTAAATAAAAGTACTTGAAAGCACAAGCTGAAGCAGCGTAGTTTTGTTAGCTCTCTTTATCACGATAGGAGTTATCTTTATGATGAATGAGAATGAGACCAAATTTTCTTGGATACCAAAATTACTTATTATTTTTTCTAATGTTTATCTCTCTCTGTTGCTGTTCTGTGTAGAAATGAAGAGAGAGAAAGAAAATCTGAACTTTCACTATATTACAGTTATTAAAATAGAATACACATGGATCTATCTTACTAACTCTAAAATACTTTGCTTGATTTTTTTTCTCATCTACTCACTTCTACCACGGGAGAGGAAATGAAGGTGCATTAGTGAAGAATGCAGCCCCAGTTTGTTTGTTTGGTTTTTTTTACTTATATACTTCACACATCTCCCATTGGGGCTATTGAATGTGATGTGTAAACTGTTTGCCATTTACATATCAACTGACTAAAAGTTTAATTTCTAAAATTCTTAGGAAACCTTATGCTTTCCAGCTAGAGGCAGAAGCTGTTTCTTTCACTCATACTGCTACCCATATCCCATCTGAAGATATGTAATCACCTGAATTCTGTCACTGTTTTGTTTCCAATTACTTGAGATAACATTGTCTTTTCAGCTTAGTTTGAGAACAAGTTTCTATCTATAAATAGGATAGAGCTGGTCTGAAATAAGCAAAACCAATAGAATATTAGTGAAAAATTGTTTATGTCTTTTTTCAAGTAAACTGTTTTCATCTAAAACAGAGGGACCTTTAGCAAGGGTTTAGCAAGACTAAATGATCTCCAGTGGTCCTTTCCAAGCTCTATGATTAGAGTATCTGTAATATTATGATTCTTTGATCTTTCTTCCAAATAGAAAAAGAGAAACATAATCATTTCCATATCATTCCACAACACTAGCTGTGGATCCTGCAAAACACAGTAAAATGAAACTGTGAAGATAGTGTCCCAGCTGTTAAATATATCAGAAATAAGAATTCAAAAAATCCAGGTAGTGTGCATGTCTAACAAACTTGGATTTCTATCTGTCCTAGTGGATTCAATAAAGGATGAGAATGAATTTGCATTATTCCTTATAAGACCTGGAAAAAATGTCATAGAATTGCCATACAATATTTTGAATTTGAAGGGACCCTTAAAGTTCAGGTTCAACCTGCAATGAACATAGACAAATTAGGATGCTCAGGTCATCCAATCTGACCTGGAATGTCTCCAAGGATAGGGCACCCATCATCTCTCTGGGCAACCCATTCCAGCACTTCTCTACTCTTATCATAAAAAACTTCCTTGTATCAGGCCTAAATCTCCCCTCTTTTAGTTTGAAACATTTTCCCTTTGTCCTGTCACAACAGACCATACTGAATAAAATGTCTCCTTCCTTTCTATAGCCCCCATTTCAGATACTGAAAAATCACTGCCAGGTCTCCTCAGGGCCTTCTCTTCTCCATGCTGAACAGCCCAAGCTATCTCAGCCTGTCCTCATAGGGGATCCTTGAATCATTTTTGTGTCTCTCCTCCACCAGACTCAATCAGGTCCACATTGCTCCTGTACGGAGAACTCAACATCTGGACACAGTACACCAGGTGAGGTCTCACCTGAGTAGAGTAGATGGGCAGGATCACCTCCCTTGGCCTGCTGAACATGCTTTTGGTGCAGCCCAGGATACATTTGGTTTTACTGGGCTGTGAGAGCATGCTGTTGGATCATGTCCTGACTGCCATTCACCAGTACCCCCATGTCCTTTTCGGCAGGGCTGTGTTTCATCCCATACTTGCCATCCACCCCAGCTTGTACTGACAGTGGGAGTTGCCATGACCCACATTCAAAACATGGATTTATTGAACCTCATAAGATTCACCTGGGCCCACTACTTGAGCCTGTCTAGATCTCTCTGAACAGCATCCCATCCCTTGGGCATGTTGGCCATGACATACAGCTTGATGTCATCTGCAAATTTGCTGAAGGCGTACTATGCCCCACTGCTGATGTCACTGAGGAAGATATTAAAGAGCACTTGTCCCAGTACTGACACCTGAAAGACACCACTTGTCACTGATCTCCAACTGGACATTGAGGCATTGACCACTACTCTCGTGAGGTATGAGGATCTGGTTATGGGGTATGATCCCGTAACCAGATCCTCATCCACCAAATAGTCCATCTATCATATCCATATCTTTCCAATCTGGGGAGAAGGATGTTAGGGGAGACTGTGAAAAAGGTCTTATGAAGTCTAGATGGATTATATGTGACACTCTTCCTTGTATATTGACACAGTTAGACCATTATAATAAATGATAAGTTTGATCAAGCAGGACATGCCCTTGGTTAAGCCATGCTAGTTATCTCATATCAGTTCCCTCTCTTCCCTATACCTTAGCATAGCTTCCATGAAGATCTATTCCATTATTTTCCTAGCACTGAGATGAGGCTGACAGTCTGGTAGTTCCCTGCATCATCCTTTCTACCCTTTGTAAAAATGGGTGGGATTATGCTTTTTCTCCAGTCATCAGGGACTTCACCCAATCACAAAAATGTCCTATATAATGCAAATGCATCTTTGGTCAACATAGTTTCTTTTTTTGGTTCCGCAAACAAGGAAAATTCTTAACTCTCATTTTTAATAATGTCATAAATGTAGACAGAAGGGAATTAATCTCAGCATGAGGAGAATAGTTTTGAGATAAATACATGGGAGGCATGTAATTGAAATCATATTTTGAAAACCCCATATAAATTAAAATTGAAGACATATCTAAGACATAAAAGTGGACATATCAGTAAAGAGATTAGAGCATTAATTCAGCATCACTAAGCGAGTCCTTGTTTAAAATGTAGTTTTTGAATTTTTAATGTTGAACATAACTATATATTTTTATAAAGTTTTTTTACTGTATCAAAATATAGAAGTATATTTAAATGTATTTAAATGTAGTGATATGTAGCAAATCAGTAGTTGATTCTTAGATTAATCTGTTTTGCCTTTTAAGACTGAACGTGTCTGAGTGGTTATCCTCCCAGTAAAGGAACATTCTTTATGCAAATAAGACACTGAATCAATACCCCTTCCCAAAAACTGTCTACCAAAATGTAGATGACTCGACCTTCTACACACCTTCTTGTTGCAGTTTGAATAGTTAATCACATGACACCCCTTCCTCCCCTTGGTAGAAGTGCGGGTAAAGAAGAGAAAGAAATCTTACTGAGATAGGAGAACCTAATTTATTAAAAGGAATACGAGATAATAAAGAATAATTAAGAATAATGAAGCAAATGAAGCAAAAATATAAACTGGAGGAGAGAGAGAGAGTCAGTTCTTTATCAGCAGGCCTTCCATTGTTGGCCTCCAGGAAAAGGCATGAGAACTTCTCCCTCACCCGGAATCAGAATATCATATGTCTCAGTGCCTCAACTCACATGAAATAGCTGAGTCTGCTAGAAAGCACAGCACACTGGAAATGCACCCAGCAATGTGCTTAAGCATCAGACAGCTTGTTGCATGATGCCATGATATGGAATACTGATAAAACCAGGACACTCCTTAGGCATATAGCAGGCATATTCAGGTGTTAGTTTCCATTAAATAATATAATCATTATCTTTATTTTTCTATTTTTAATTTTTAATAATAACCTTTTCATTTAGCACACAAAAGCTTCAGCTTAGTGAAACAGAGTAACTGTACATATTATAAAGCAGAAGAGTTCAGTAGTATGGAGGATTCAAGTATGTAATAATTACAAAAGAACTAAACTTGAAATCTCTGCATATTAACTTACAAATGGAATCAATTTCTGTCCATTTAATTCTGGATCTGCAGAAGTACATCAGCACTACTTCAGAATTCTGGGATTGCACTTATCATTTCTATAATTTTCACAATTTTCTGTTAATATATTCCCTTGAAAATACGATTTTATGAGGGGTTAGCATGTAATGCCTTCCAATTGAAATTCCAAATACTGTTAGACTGTAGTCTTAAGAAACTGTTAAAAAATTGAACAAGGCACTACTTGTAACAGGAGAAACCCTTCATCAAGTCTACAGATGTATTACATCAGGAAAAATCACAGAATCATAGAATCACAGGGGTTGGAAGGGACCTCAAGAGATCATCGAGTCCAACCCCCCTTCCAAAGCAGGTTCCCTACACCAGGTAGCACATGTAGGCATCCATGTGGGTCCTGAATATCTCCAGTGAAGGAGACTACACAACCCCCCTGGGCAGCCTATTCCTGTGCTCCCTCACCCTCACCATAAAGAAGTTCTTGCACACATTCGTGCGTAACCTCCTGTGCTGCAGTTTCTGTCCGTTCCCCCTTGTCCTGTCTCCACAAACTGCTGAAAAGAGTCTGGCCTCGCCATTTTGTCCCCCACACCTCAGATATTTATAAACCTGGATCAGGTCCCCTCTCAATCTTCTTTTCTCAAGGCTAAAGAGACCCAGTTCACTCAGCCTTTCTTCATAGGGGAGATCCTCCAGGCCCTTCATCATCTTTGTGGCCCTGCGCTGGACTCTTTAAAAGAGATCCCTGTCTTTTTTATACTGGGGAGCCCAAAACTGGACACAGTACTCCAGATGAGACCTCACCAGGGCAGAGTAGAGGGGGAGGATCACCTCCCTTGACCTGCTGGCCACGGTCTTTTTAATGCATCCCAGAATGCCATTGGCCCTCTTGGCCACCAGGGCACACTGCTGGCTTGTGGTCAACCTGTTGTCCACCAGGACACCCAGGTCCGTATATTTTATAAAAAAATATATAATATATATTTAACAATATAATAAGAAATAAAATCCTATATTTTTGATATATGATCTCTGATAGTATGTTGAAACATCTCAATCCATTTTCAGTTATTTTCTCTCCCAATATGTCAACATATTCCTATTTAGAAGCCAAAACTTTGATCTCATGAAAAATTATGAGCTTTTTTCACTCTTTTTTTTTTTTTTTTCCTGAATTGAAGCCACCTTGTCATTGTTTTGTTTGTTTGTCGCTTTCCCTGTCTGGACTAAAAATAAATAAATAAATACATAAATAAATAATTTGATGTCACCTTCAGCTTATTTGTTTCTGTGATTTAACCTCAAAAAATTGACTATTCTCGTGCATAAATCCTTGTCTAACGTGAAAATAAAGCAACGTGCCAATATAAACACCACATGCATCAAGTCAAAATCTTAGCTATTATCAAAGCTAACCATTTTCTTTTGTTGTTGTTAGTTTGTTTTTATATTTCTAACTGAAACAATTGAACAAAAACATTTTTGTAGTCTTGGTGGATGAAAGTACGTATTTGGAAAATGATTGCAAAATACTTTATGTATGGAAATGCAAGTTTACATTAGTCATTTTTCTTGATGGAAGAATACCATTATTCATAATTAAGTAATAAAAATAGTAACATTAATTTTAAATTGCATTCACAAATTAAAATGTAGTGTAATTTAAAATTCCGAATACATTTTGTAACAAAAATATCTTGCATTAATGGTAACCTTAGGTTCTTTCTAAAGACATTGTTCCCCATGAGAAGTCTAAAATTTTGTCCTGTAGCTGTTCTTGAGAAATATAAAAGTTTCTCTTTTTTTAAGAATAAATTTAACAAAATAATGAGAATATTTACATAGCGCTCAGTTAACTCAGGTAATTGCTAATAATTTTTGAAGAGTTAAAAACTTCAAAAATTTTTATTTCCTACATATAAAACTTTCTCCTATAACTGAATATTCTGCTAAGGAATACCCATCAAATTTTATTTTACAATGACAATATATTTGCACTGGATAATGCTCCATCAATGCAACTCAAATTTGTTAAAGTCATATACATGAGGACTTAAAAAGAAGTCACAGACAGGAGGACGACAATGAATAATGGATAATGGTTTGGCTGAAAGCTCAGAGCAGGCATAAGCTAAGAGAAGAATTTGAGCAGAATGTGGGAAAACTGAAAAGAATAAAAAGAAAGTAAACTCCTACCAGAAAAGAAAATCTGTGATTAGTGGCTCACTTTTCTCAGTAATATATATTCTTAAAAACCGATATTTTTAATGAAATGGAGTACAATTATATGCTTAAAAGTTTCAGAAGCAAGTATATGTAGGATGAAAAATAACATAACATGCCATATAATATGTTACAGAATCCATGACTGGAAAAGTGTTAAGTAAACTAATGACCATAATCATTTTCTAATTGATAAAAGCATAAACTAGTTTAGGGGAACTAATCTATAGGAGAAGATGAGAGACACATACAGAATCCCTTTGATGGAGTTTTAGTGGTTAGTCTTCCATTAGAGTGAAAGTTTTGTGATACAGTAAAACAGAAATATATTTGGATTTTACAAAATTACTTTTCATTTTTAGTATTTTAATGATAATTTTTCTAAATTCTTAATTTCAGTAATGTGTCTTCTAATGTTTTGATGTATATATCTTAGAATCTACAATGTCAGATACTTTCATGACATCATCTAAGTGACACAAAGTTTGTACATCCTGCTGATAGGTTACTGCCTGAAAAAAAAAAAAGAAAAGAAAAAATAAATAAATAAAAATTGCATCAGCAGAAAAAATCCTTCCACTCAAAAATAAATACATTTATTTATTTATTTGTTTATCTATCTAACTATCTCTGATAATCTCAGAGTATGGCTCCTGGACTGCTCAAGAAACATTACAGATATTGATCAGTTGGATGTGCAAAAGCGAAAAGAAAAAGAAAAAAGAAAATAATACATTACTATCAAAAGTTTATAAAGAAGAATTATGAAATTATAAAGGAAAAAAACAACGGAGTACCATTTCTTTCTGTATTTTTTTACTGCTAATAATCTTTTATTGTCCCAAATAATGAGTTCAACGGTTATTCGTGTCCATGATCTTGGGAGTTTACTGACTAGTTAGATGAAAATTCTTGAAGCTATTGGCTTTTTTCCTCCAATCTCCTCAACAAATCTCACTCCTGATAGAAACAATGAGATTAAAGTCTCATTATCAAAGCCTGTCATCAATTTTTCCTCATTATCTCTAGCACACATAAATGAGCTTTCTGATTAAGGCTAATTCTAAAAAATCTGATTTGTAAACATGAAAGCATTCAGAGAGTGCTTCTTGGTTATAAATATTTCAGTAAAGCAAGGTTTAGCCTTCATGTTATCTAGACAATAGAATTTTATAACTCCTCATAGTCACTAGTTATTTGTAGAGTTAAGCAGAGAACCTTAGTCAGACTCTAGCTCTCAGGCAGTTTAAATAAGAAGATCAATTTCTGTAAGTGCAGAGTCAGAGTAAAGACCTCCAGCAACAACAAAAAGCCTTTAAGAAAACGGTGATGAAAACATTCATTTAAATTCAGTAATCAATAATTCTTTACTCTGCTATACAAAAATGCTTTACCATATTTCTCTTCAAGGTGAGTAGAAAAGATAAATTCAAACTCTTGTAAGTGAATATATGAGATACAGCACTTGAGTTATATGTGACTGCCAGAATGAATCAGGATCTGCAAGCCACAAAAGTCTGGATTTAAGTACTGTGTTACACAGTGTAACTGCCTGTATGAGTGCTGAGGACATAAGACTAAAAGGGGAATCCTACATGAACAATCATAGTACACTAACACAGAGCATTGTACAATCTTCTTACTGTCTTAGTTTTGGTTGCCTTATGAAAAAATAAGGAATGCTGAAAAATCTGCTCTTTATCTAGGATATGTGTAGGCATTCATTAAGAAAACCTGTTGCTGCCATAACCACATAATCAGTCCCTACAAATAAAAATGCGGAATAGTAGTGAGAAGGAATTCCAAAGTAACATCAGCTGTTCTTTGAGGATCAGTGATCACTGGACTCTATTTTCCCCTGTAATTTCATTCTATATGAATGTTTATTAGGGCACTAATTCAATCTGACAACTACTGGTGGAACATTAATAGTTTCATTGCACCCTCTGAATTGTTTGAAGCCTAGGCTTCAAAGACACAAAGCTCACAGGCTCTCTTATTAGTCTTACTGACAAAGAATCTCTTCTCATTTAACAAATTTTGTGATTTTCTAGTAACACTAGTATTTTTGTTTTCCTTCTACGTTTGGTAGATATTGACCACAGGATAGTGAGGGATACAGCACAGGCATGAAAACAGATACACATAAATACACACACATAAACTGTGATCAGATATGCTTTGTTTAATAACAAAACCATGCTACAGACACAACTCAAGAAATGTGCTGCTCACAGTTGAAACAAATTTATACATTGCTGTAGGGCATCAGAAAAATAGTCTGTGGCCAGACAAAAATTACTTACACTAGTTCTTTCCTTCTGAGTGAATCTAAGCCTTTTAAGCAAAGTTCTGAATATTTTATTTGATATTTTGGCTCAGATCATTCTAATTGCTCCTTTTGTTCAGTTTTGAAGCATAGAGATAGTCCTGTAAGTCATCATATAATGAAAACAGAAATGAGGAGCATCAAAGATTTTTGTTGTAGATGTCCATTCATTGCATTACTTTATTTTCACGTTATGAGCCAAATATTCCTTGCATTGTGTTTGATTTTGCACTTTGTAAATCCTCACTTTTCCATGTTCATGGAATCCAATCCCAAAATCTTCCACTCAGATAGAGGTGAATATCTGAATGGTTAGAAGAAACAGATTTAATCGTTCATCTTTTGATATTTCTGCTTAAAACACAAGCACTGCTTTGTAAGTAAATGAGCCAAGTGATTATGGATAATTAACTTGTTGGATATCTACAAGTAATTGTTCAGTTCTCATAAGCATTTTTAGTAAGATTATGCTATCATTAAACCACATTTATAGTGTATTAAATGTCTTAGCCAAACACATTTTTCAACACTTACTAGAATTGAGCTCTCATGGAGGGGAAGTAGTAAATACCAACAGGCTCTTTAATTTGATAAAAATGGTGAAATGAGAGCCAATAAAGAGAAGCTAAATCCAGAGTAATTCAAGTCAGAAATAAGATGTAACTTTTTAATAATTGATCAGAAATTAGAAGTGATGGATTCTTCATCTCTTGAAGTTCTCAAAGGAATACCTTTCTGAAATTCTTGCTTTGTAACAATACAAAATCACAAAATTGTAGTAGTTGGAAGGCACCTCGGGGAATACCCTAGCACAACCTTGCTGGTAATGCAGGTTCCATACAGTAGAAAGTGTCGAAAATCCAAGGGGGCTCAGACTATCTTCAGAAACTACCCAACCTCTCTGGGCAGTCTGCTCCAGTGCTCTGATGGTAAATACATTTGTCCTCATGTTTGTATGAAACTTCCTGTGCTTCACATTTTGCCCATTGTCCATTCTCCTGTTACTGCAAACCGCAGAAATGAGCTGGGCTCCATTCATTTGACTCCTACCCTTTAGATATTTAGAAACAGTGATGAGATCTCCTCTCAGTCTTCTCTCTTCTCCAAACTGAACATACCCAGATCTCTCAGTCTTTCCTCATAAGGGTGATGCTCCAGACCCCCGTCATCTTTGTTACCCTCTGCTGGATTCTTTCTAGAAGATCCCTGTCATTTTTCAAATGGTCAGTGCAGAACTGGTAACAATACTCAGATACACAGTGATGTGGCCTCACAGTACACAGATGTGGCCTCACCAAGGCAGAGTGGAGGGGAAGAACCCCCAGCCTGCTGGCAATGCCATTTTTAGTGAACCCCAGGACACCATTAGCCTTCTTGGCTGCAAACTGCTGGCTCACGGCCAACCTGTTGTCCTGCAGACCACCCATGTTTTCTGCAAAGCTCTGTTTCAGTAGTGTGGCTCTTAACCTGCGCTGACTCATGTGGTTATTCCTCTCCAGGTGCAGGACTCTACATTTGCCCTTGTTGAACTTCATGAAGTTATTCTCAACACAACTCTCCAGACTGTCCAGGTCATGCTGAATGGTAGCACAGCTTTCTGTTGTGTCAGCCTCTCCTCTCAACTCTCCTCATCAGAAAACTTGCCGGGAGTGGACCCTATCCCTTCATCTAGATCATTGTTGTGGTTGTTAGACAAGATCAGGCTAAATACTGTGGAATACTTCTAGCTGCAGTCCTGCTGCTAGATTATGTGGCACTGATCAAAACCCCTAGAGCTCTTCCAGTCAGCCAGTTCTCAAACAGACCTCAAACTCAGATAGTCCACCTCACTTTGCCTGTTGCATTACTGCAACAGTAACTGGGCTAAATAATGCTTCCTGTATTATAGAAGAGGTCAGAATTTATCTTCAGACCTTACTAATCTGAAGATAAAACGTTCTGAAAAACACAGAGGTTTAGAGCTGCACAGTAACACAGTGGCAGAATGTTAGTAGATGTAATAAATAACTATCCATTTAATGCATTAATAAAAGCTATTTTCATTTTGTACTATGTTACTCTTACATATATTCCTTATAAGTGTTGTTCTGGATATAGGATATTTAGCTCCCTTATTATATGTTTTTGGTTCCTATGGGTGCATTGATGTAGTTTCAGTTAGCAGGATCATAATGCTGGGGGCTGTGGAAACAGTATGTCTACACCCAAGATTAATGCAAATGCTGATTAAGAAATTAATTTGGGCTCTAAGACTGTCAAATCCCTTACTACATTCATTTTAAAAGCCTTCTGAAAGTTACATTAAAGATACTTTGGGGGTAGTAACATTATTAATCGTCATTGGGGAAAATGAAATGATACCCCTTTCCTCCTCAACACAATTTTTGTTTGTGAATTTCCAGAGTGGTTACCACTCAGTGGGTACACTGAGTTTTGACAGAATATATTTATTATACTTAGTGGAGAAATATTGGTGTTGAGTGAGTAGATACCCTCGGAGATCTTTTTCAACCTTGGCAATTATACGATTATATGACTATATTAATCAGCAAATAACAAAATTCAAGTGTGTAATCTCTTCATAAAATCAGACTATATCATATCTAAAAACAAAAGAAATAAAGAAACAAAAAGCTTCGTGAGCCTATGTGATTTTTTTTTTTTATTCTTCTCTCTCACACACTTTTTTTTTTTTTGAGGTCGGGATTAAGAAAACACAGATCTTTTTATTCACAAGCTCTTGCTGCTATCATTTTATTTTAAAACAATCTGTTAGTATTCTTGAAAAGTGCAGTATCCAGCATAGTGAACATTAGTACAAAAAAATACAATGTGTACTGCTTCACTAACATGCTATGATTTCTGGATATTATTCAGCTAATGACTTGAATAGGGCATAGAAGGACTAAAATATAAACAGAAAAATTATTGTAAATACAAAATATATTCTCCAGGCTAGTTTCTTGACACAATCTGAGTAAGAACAACCATACACAAGGGATGCAAAGGGTAGAAGTAAGTTCCGCAAGTTCAGAGATGCGTTGCATTAGAAGAAAGAACAATTTACACTCTTTATATATCAATAAATATATATAAATTCTAATTTTTGGGATTGGAAGGGACCTTACAGATTATCTACCTCCAACCTCCCTGCCATGAGCCGAGGACACCTTCTGATAGATCAATTTGCTCTAAGACACACTCAGTCTTATCTTGAATACCTTCATGGTTGGGGCATTCACAGTTCTCTGGGCAAGTTGTTCCAGTGCCTCACCATCCTCAGAGTTAAAGAATTTCATCCAAATGCCTAATTTTAATCGACCTTCTTTTAGTTTAAAGCCAATAACTCTTGTCCTGTAACTATGTTATTTAACATTCCCTGAAAAAAAAAAAACCTTCCTTATTTCCTTTAGGCTTCCTTCAGGTACTGGATGATCATTATAAGGCCTCCACAGGGCCTTCTCTTCTGTAGGCTAAATGACTTCAATTTTCCCAGCTTGACTTTGTAAGAGTGGCCTTCCTCTGAACCTACTCTAACAGGTACATATCTACCTTATGGGAGGGGGTGCCCAGAGCTAATTGTAGTGTTTCAAATAGGGTCTCACAGGATCAGAGTAAAGGGGGAGAATCATGGAAACAAAGAATATCACAAATTGGAAGGGTTGTAAAAGTATCAAGTCTAACTCCTGCCTTCACACAGATCCACCCAAAATTCAAACCATATATGTGAGGACAGCATCCAAATGCTTTTTTAGCCTCAGCAGGACTGAGGCCATGACCATTGCCCTGTGTGTCCTGTTCCATACCCACCACCCTCTAGTGAGTAATTTTTTCCAGTCTGCCACCTGGCCTTCCCTGATGGCAGCTTCACACCGTTCTTGAGGCCCTGTCACTATCACCACAGAGCAGAGCTCAGCACTGCCCCTCCGCTCCCTGTAAGAAGCTGTAGGTGGTCATGAGGCTGAATTTGATTTGTAGGGTGGACTATTAGGTGGATAAATAATTGGTTGGATTCTTGTAGCCAAGGGGTTGTTGTCAACAGCTGTATGTCCAGGAGCTGTGTCTCCTAGGGGTCCATCTTGTAATCAGTGCTCTTCAACATTTTTATCAATGACAAAGACAGTGGGATTGACTGCACCCTCACCAAGCTTGCTAATGACACTCAGCTGAGTGGTGCAGTTGACACAATAGAATGGAGGGACACTAGAGTATATACTGGGAGAAATACTCACTGAGAGCAGCCCAGAAGAGATGGACTTGAGAATCATGATGGATGAAAAGCTGGACATGTGTCAGCAGTGTGTTCTTGCAGCTTAGAATGCCAACAGTATCCTGGTCTACATCAAAAGAGGAGTAGACAGCAGAAAGAGGGAGTTCACTGATTCCTTCTACTCTGCCTTTGTTAGGCCCCATCTGGAGTACTGCATCCAGACCTAGGGTCGCAGGTAGAGCAACAATGCAGAGATTTTGGAGTGAGTCCAGAGGAGGACCATGAAGATCATCAAAGCACCTCTCCTATGAAGAATGATTGTGGGAATTGGACTTGTTTGGCCTGGAGAAGAGAAGGTTCTGGGGAGGAATGGCTTTAAACTAATAGGGAGGAAACTGAGGTTAGATGGAAGTAATTATTTATTCAAAGGGTGGTGAGTTGCTGATACAGGTTATCCAGAGTCTGTGGATGTCCTGTCTCTGGAGGCTTTCATGTTCAGGTTGGATAGGATCCTGGGCAAACTGATTTAGTAAGCGGCAACTCTGCTCATGGCAGAAGGGTTGGAACCAGATGATTTTTAAGGTCCCCTCCAACCTATGCAATTGTATGATTCAGTTATTATATCAATAGTAAAGTTACACTATTCATATAACTTACAGAAAGAAAGAAATGCAGAAAATACCTTATTACATTCTTGACTTTGCTAAGCTGTCAGGAAGTTTTAACAATTGCAGGATTACCAGTCTGATCAGCAGTTAAACACATTTGTAAGAAGACATCTATCAGTAACATATTTGACTAATAGTCTCACCACATATCAATAATGTCTCATCTTCAAGATCTTTCTGCTTTAGAGTGAATTCTGTTCCCTCACCACATGATGGAAATTTGATGTATGTGGTTTGTGTGTGCATAGTCTTCAAAGAAGTGAATTTAATGAGAACAAAACAGCTGTAATTAACTGAAGACTGCAATGAAAGGATCTAGTTCTAAGGAAGAAGTGAATTGTTGCTGCTAAGATTAATTGTTAAAATAATACGATTAGCAATTCTATCAGAATTCTACAAAATGTGGAATGTTTTGTTGAATACATGTTAACTGAGTGTGGTGAACTTATGCTGAGGATGACAGTGTCTTTTATATGTAAGCTTTTACCATCTGTTCTAATGATTTATTCATATTAAGTAAAAAGGCAGGTGAAACTTCAGAATGGAGATAAATAGCAAAGGAAATTTGCTGAATTGGGCTGCGTTTGTGAAAATGAGTTCAATATTAACTCTAATGTCAGGCAATTGTTATCATTCAAATGACATCTTCACGTGCTATTATATGGTCTTGAGGTGCAAAATGTTGAAGATATAATGTAGATCTATTTTTAGGCAAATAATGATTTCCACAGTCTTCAGGCATTCATCCCTTACTATGAATACTAATATAAATATATTTATTCATATTTTGGCTTATCATCCACAGCAAATTTGAAGGATGAAGACATCTTTCATCAGAGACTCTTGGAAGCTGTTAAGTTTTCACAATAGTTATTATTTGTATGTCTGTATTATTGAGGAATTTTCCTACAGCTTGCCAGGCTTGGCTGAGCATTTGTCTCATCCTACATAGCTGTTCCCTTGGGAAACTGAAAGTCCAAAAGTCAAAAGCCTGGAGTTTTTACATGCAGTTCAACCTAATCAACTTCTAGAATTCTGTTTGATTACCATCCTATGCTACAAATTACCAGTAAAAGGAGAGACCATCTTACATAATATACTGTATCAATCCCTTATATCTTTATGAAAGAAAAATAGTAAAGAATTAATTGTATGCTGTGGGGCATGTAAAAAAAACTCACGAATTTGGAAAAACAGTGAAGACAACTGTCATTGCATATATGTAACAAAGATCACAATATAAAAATACCAAAATATGAGATATTCAAAGTCCAGTTGCTGGTAACTATTTAGGAAATGCAATTGTATGTTTTGAGAGTCAAAAACTTTCAGTAGTGCTTTGCTATCTCCAAACATAAAGTGTTTAAGTTATATCTATTTCTGAGGTAAGGAAATCAAAATCAAACAGACGTTAATGTAACAACTCTTTGTCGCACATGACAATTTACTAAAAGAATCAGTTTTCTTTAAAAGTTCTAAGAATGAGGATATGCTTCAAGCTAAAATGTATGTCATCATAGACTACAAATGGTGTTCTGTTGAAATGTGAACAAGAGGTCTCACGAGCTCTGGGTTCAGAGTTCCTTAGATAGGTGACATGATCACGTCATTGTTTTCACAAGAAAAATATATGTAAGAGTCAATATCTTGTTACAGGTGAAAAGGGAATGCTCCTTATATATACAGATAAGAATTTACTGATAATCTATTATTTAGAAACCTTTAAGAATATGATTTGTTGCAGTATAAGGAAAATGAAGGTGGAGGAAATCATTATCTGTAAAAAGAACAGAGGAACACAGAATCAAGAGGTAGGGGTGTCCGTGTTAACTACTTCTTCTTAAATTATTATCATAAAAAAAAATATTAAATTTTAAATAAAAATAAATCAAAAGGGGCATTTCTACTTTCAAATAAATACTCTGATAACTTTGAACCATGGGATTTTTTTACATGCACTTTTTCAACAATTAAATAGAATGAAAACCTCAGTACTTCCCAGAGCCTGTAAAATCTTTCATTATGTACAGAAGGTTCAAAATCATAGTTGAAATTTCCTATGGAGCAGGAATAAATTATTTGTTTAAACTACAAAATTTGAATGACACTTGACATCTTTTATTTGAGGAGGAGGCATTGCAAGGGACAAAATAGAAAAAAGTTAACAAAAAAAAAGGTTATTTTCATACCAAAAAAGGTCTTCATGCAGTCTTTCTACTCAGACACCCAAAAGGAAGCACAGAATTCCAAGGAGATGTAAAATACTGCACTTGATTCAATTTCAGCAAGACATGTTCTTTCAAACATAAATCTAATTTAGTTTGTCTGAAAGTCCTTCCAGACAGCCACCACACCACCAAACTACAAGCTTTGGAAGCTATGCAACAGGTCTTACTACAGTGCCTAGGGTAATTGTGTTTTTGAGATATTCATCACCCACTACTGAAATCAATGAAAGATGCTCCTGCTTGTTGGCCAACAACTGTAACATCATTATTAAATTCTCTACAGTACCCTATTTGAATCAATAATGGTCCAAGAGGTCTTGACAAGCTATATTTTTTCTAATATTGATTTTGATGACCAAGTTTGTGCCCTGGTGTCTGACCATTGATTCTAAGAGAGGGAACTGTCAAGCTGGAGGCCAATTTTGTGCTATTAAACATATCAGAGTTTATAATTAAGGAAAATGTCAGTGTTGCGTTTTTCATCATAAACAAAGGAATCTTTCCACCTACATTAAAAATAAAATGTAGGGTACAGATACACCAGAGATATGCACACCAAATATTTTTTTTCACTTTTATAGACTACATTGAAGTTTTAATTGTGATAATTATCATTCCACTGTATATGGAAGCTGATATCCTTCTATTTCTCCTGAATTTAAAAATTTACAAAATATTTTCATGATTTTTTTAATTGCCTGATCTGCTTCCTTTTACTGTTAATTACAGTGATAAAAATATATTTTTAAATAAATACACCAATTTCAGCTGGTCTTTTCATTATCAGTCAAAGATGACCAATTGATGATCAGCCCCTACTCAATTTTGTGTTAAGTAACATGAGTTAGAATCTTCAAATGATGTCCAGTGTATTTGACAGAAGCATGCATATCTGACAAAGCAGAAGAATGAATTACCTCAAATCCAATAAATTTTTTTCCCTATAAGTGCTAATATGTATTTAGAATGTATGTGAAAATATGTGCTACTGACTTCTAAAAACTCTGATCTGCATTCAATTTAAGGTATAATTTAACATAGGTAGCATAATTTTTTAGGAGAAATATACTAACTTATCGATGAATTCTGACCTATTGTCAATTTCCAAATACAGAAACTGTTTTCAAGTCATTTAACAGTTTCATAGTGATTTCTCCTCCTGGTTTTTCTCTCTCCTGATTTTGTAAGAATTCTTGTTATTGGATTAGGCAAGAAATTATTGCTCATGTGTTAAATACATACCAGTAAATCCAGTAAATGAGCAGTTGGCCCAACAAACTAGTTGCTCGAAGTAAAGGAGAAGCTTAAAAAAAGAAGAAGAAAAAAAAATTTGAACTTTTAAATATGGAAAAGACACAGAAATATTTAGCCCAAAGTCATATGAAGAAATTATTTTTGAAGGGAAGTCATCTAATTCATTCTATTCCTCAAAGAGTTCTTCTGCTCACATTCAGGAGTTAAGAAGAAATATCAGGTATCAATGCCATAGGTTTTGAAGTCTTAAGACTCTAAATACCAGCATCATATCAAATCAGTGAAATCTGCAGTTTCTATAATCTATCTGGAAATGAGAAGATGGTAGATATCAGGCCTTTCTGTATTTGTCCAAGATCACACAGAGCTTTTTTGACAAGAGGACATTTAAGATGTCTAACCCAAAAACTTTTGGATTCGGAACTTATTATTTGTATTTCAATTTTCACAACTTTTCTTAGCTTAGCTTTCTCAGGAATTACACTGAAATTTCTTTGAATGCTTTTGTTTAAACTATTTATTTCTATAGGCAAGTCCTGTTTTCATGACATTTATTGTAATAAAATCATTCATGTACAGGAAAAGTCTAAAGATTTTTCTCAACAGTGCTTTTTCTCTTGTATGGTACAAAAAAGACAGGGATCTCCTTGAAAGAGTCCAGCATAGGACCACAAGGATGATAAAGTGCGTGGAGCACCTCTCTTATGAGGAAAGGCTGAGAGACCTGGATCTGTTCAGCCTTGAAAAAAGATGACTCAGAGAGGATCTGATCCAAGCCTATAAAAATCTAAGGTGCAGGAGGCAAAGAAATGAGGCTGGACTCTTCTCAGCAGTGTGTGGTGATAGGATGAGGGGATATAGCCACAAACTGACGCATAGGTCGTTCCACACAACTTTGCATGAGAACTTCTTCACAGTGAGGGTGATGGAGCACTGGAACAGGCTGCCCAGAGAGGTTGTGGAGTCTCCTTCTGTGCAGACATTCAAGACCTACCTGGATGATTACCTGTGCAACCTGGTCTAGGTAAATTACTTTGGCAGGGGGATCGAACTAGATGATCTGTAGAGGTCCCTTCCAACCCCTACAATTCTGCAATTCTGTGATTAAAAACATATTCCTGAATTCTATATAGAATTCTAGGTTATTTCTTAAAACATTAATAGGAATTAAAATTGCTTAGGACTTACTTCATTAGCTGATTGCAGAAACTTGTACAGTACAAATAAAATAATTAATTTTATTGTGCAATTTCTACTCTTTTAGAGCCATGAAAGATGTAGAGAGAGAGAAGGAATATTAATAGATTGATAGATCTCTATAATTGTAAGAAGAAATTTGCTATAAGTATTTAGTAGTACTTCAGTAATGCATTGCCTCTATATTCAAGTTTTTAAAATTGGCAATTTTAATCTATCATGTTCTATTTATATTTTTTTTATCTTGGCAAACTCCTTTGATTTAAAACCTGGCATGTTTAATGTTATCACAAAAGTATTACAGTAATTATAGCTATTCTTAAAATGTCCCTAACTTTAAAACTGACCTTACTTAATGTTCCTATAATTTACTCAGGAGTGATTTTCTACTTAAGTATTATATTTTCCATGGATTTTTATCTCAGAATTTGTATTCCAGATAACTGGCAGCATATATGCACTGAGCTTGCTGTAATTAATTACATTTTCTGTTAGGCTCGTATAAATAGTTTTCTCAGTGGAACTTACAGTTGATAATCTGACAGAATATGATGCTGTCACTATTTTAAATATATATTAATTTTTAGAATTTCCCATAAAGGTAATCAAATCTGTCTGTTTTGACTAATCAGAAAACAAATTTTTGTATGCTTACCCCTATTTGTTGTGAAGCATTTTGAGAATGACTGTTAAAAAAAATATGAAGCACATATTACTAACCATCCACCAACTAAGTTTGTGTCAGAAAAAAGCTAATTCAATGTTTACCTTGTTTGGATGTTACTCAAGAGTCAAAATCTGAGATATTTTAGTTTCTTTTACTTCACTTTCGCTTTTCAAAAACCATTGAAAAAAATAAATGCTTGAGAAGTAATAAAGTGAGAACAGTGTTAGGATTTCCCATCTAAATACAAAGATGTTTTATTCAACATGTATAGCAATATAAAACTTCATCTCTTATTCTTAGTTTTTCATTACTTAAAATAAATATTTATAATTAATAAATATTTATTAAGAATCAATCTTAGGACATTCTGAAAGAGAAAAAAAGCAGATAGCAGGTATATAGTGTATAATAAATGTAGAAAAATATGCTAATATTTGTATTTTAACATCTCTTACAACAATGAACCTAAGAAATGAGAAGTGTTATGAATTCAGAGAATTTGATGTGGCAATTAGCAGAATGAAAGAAGATCAGCTGATGTGACAAGATTACATGTCACAAATGTAATAGCAATCTAATACAGATTTATGGGCATAATTTGGGGTAAATCATACTTTCATCCATGTATTAATGCTGCTGTTGAAAGACAGCCCTTCTACTGCTTCAACTCTAGTTTAATAAAATTATGTTAATTCAGATAGAGTTAATAGAAAAGACTAGTAAAAGTTTAGATTACTTTTACAGGGATACCAAAATCAATTCATTTTTCCAGAATGTATTTCTGATTCTTAACCACTTTCATTAATTTCATAGGCGTATATTATGTTACTGCTATTTGCTAAAACCCGTAAGTAAAATATATTCCAAGGGCATTAAAAAGGACATCCAGGATAATTAATCCACTTGTTCCACTGCTATTATTAGCTACCTTGAAACCTGTATGGTACTATGGCTTATGTATTCATTCTTGCAAAAATGGAATTCCAGATAAAAAATTTTATATATTTTTATTTGTGATATTATATGCCATGTGCATTTCAATAGTGATTTTTGTTAAAAACAAAAAAAATTAGAAAAGTCTTGGATAGATAGAACAATTGGTTAGATGAAATGTGATCTCAAGAACTGGTTATTAATGGTTACTCTTGGATTTATATAAAGACTAGTGCAGAAAATCTTTTATTATATTTTCTTTTTTACTAGTAATACTTTTCCATTGAGAAATACCTATAGGTAATTTTTAATTTAACATCTTCATGGGCAGACACAAACAAACTTCTACATTTGCTCATTTTGTAATTGTTATTATGCGTAGTCAATATAAATTCAAATCATTTTCATTTGTCATAACAGTAGATTACTTTTTCACTTACACAGGAAAAAGAAAAAGATGTGCTTAACCTATTTAATGATGATGGATCAATATTTTAAAATAAAGAAGTTAAGAAAAATGATGCAATGGAACACTGATTTGATAAAGTGATTTCTGTCTTTTTTTTTAATTATTCTTTTTGTAGGAGTCACATGCATTCCAGTTTTACATGCTGCTATTAAATATGATTCAAATAGTTAGCTATATTAATATATTAATTGTTGCAGCTCTGAGTTCTTTTATTCATTTATAAGTCTGTTCTTTCTACAGTATTTTCAACACTGTTTGCACAGCAAACTAAATCTTAGAGAATTCCTAGAACTGGCAGACTTTTTTTCCTGCAATCAGATTCAAACTGCTGTCTAACTTACTTCTCCTTCATTATTAAATTAAAAAAAAAAATGGAAAAAAATATCTGTTCAAATTCCAGGGTAACAGGATGACATTTTAAAAAGCCACTGAGTCTACCAATCAAAAATAAGATACTGAATAAAGAGGCAAATCCTTTCAAAAAGAGTTAAACTCAAATTTTAAAGAGATGTGCTGCTGCTGCTGCCTTACAATTCTTATAATGACTCTACTGTAGGTTTCATTTCTGTCTGCTACTGTGACTCAATTTGTACATAAAAGTGTTATAAATATTGATGATAATTGTTAAACATTATTTAGTGTTCTATGTTAGCTGCTCAGCTACTCAGGAGATAATTTTCTTCCCTGGGAAATCTTAATCAATCACAAGACGGCCCTTGTCAAGGGAGAAGAGAGAGGAAGGGGAAAATGGAAGGCACAGGGGAAACACAAAAGGGAACAGAAAAACAGCGAAAAAGCATTTTGATTCAAAACAGTAGTGCAGTTTTGATGTACATAAATAGCCTGGTCATCCTTCTTTTCTGTGTGTTTGCTTTACAGTTTGGTTTTAATATAAGCCAATCATATCCTAGATTGCATCAAACGAGAGGTAGCTATAAAGTCAAGGAAAGTGATTCTCCCTCTTTACTTTGCTCTCATGAGAAATGAGCTGGAGCACTACTCTATTCATCTCTGCACCCATCAAAAGAACAGTTACAATGGGTTCAGAAAAGGACTACAAGGATGATTAGAGGGATGGAGCACCTCTTCTGCTGAAAAAAATACTGAGAGTTGCAGTTGCTCAGTGAGGAGGAGAGAAGACTTACAGAAGATGCAATTTAATTTTCTGATAGACTATGTGAAGCCAGGAGTTGGACTTGGTGATTCTTATGGGTTGCATCTAACTCAGGACATTCTATGATTCCACGGTTCTTTGATTTTGTGATTTTGTGAATGAATCGATTTGAATATAAAAATGAAACATCAACAATTTCTAAATAGTTAATCAGAGAATCACAGAATGGTTGAGGTTGGAAGTAACTTCTAGGTCCATCTGATCCAACCCCTGTTCAAGCAGGGACACGCAGAGCAAGGTGCCCAGGGACACTGAGAAGAAATGAAAAAAGGAACACCTTGAAAAACACACAGAAACACTAGTATGCACTTAGCAGGGCCGGCATTTTCATCTGACTTTACAAAGCATTCACAGACATAGCAGTATCCTCTCCAATTTACTTCAGCTTCAATAGCAGTTGAACTTCTAAGGTTAATAGACAGCAGCAAGAGAAGGGGAATAGAGAGTGGGAAGGTGTTCAGGACACCGTGCATGAGGATAATGAAAGACATAAACAGTTTTCTGGGACAGACAGTTGCCCTGTCTGCAGCCTATACAGGATTTATCCTGGTGCAGATACTAATTTGTGTTGCAGTAACATTCTTTTTATAATAACGTCTTTGGCATTCATCCTTCAGTAGTTTTAAACCTGGGATCTGGTCCAAACCAGTATGTTTTGTCTATCACAATTTCAACACTTTTTTAATTAAAATGGTATTTTTAGCAAGGCATTTTGCTACGCTTAAAGCATTCAAAGCATGTATATGCTCTCTGATCCTTCGCTTATTAAGCAAAGAAATGTACGCTCCTGATCTTTACATTTTTAGGTGACTAGCCTTAACATGAACCTCTGATTTTTATCTCATTTACTTCACCTGTTTAACTTTCACAGAACTGGAGCATCTATGTATCAATGCCCAATGTGTTTTATTCTTACTTCCTTCCCTCTGCAGTCACAATGCTGCAGCTCAGCAACTTCCTTTAGATTACAGAGCACTTCACTTTCTTTTTGTCCTTCGTTTGTTAGCTACAAGCACTGTGTATTGTCTGATCTTTACTCCTGCATTGCTTGTTCTCTAGTAGAGGCTTACTAAGTAATGCTATTTTCCTTCCAGCTTTAATAGACCACTCTTCTCTAATTGAAGGAACTCTGCTATCTGAGAAGCAGCATGTTCCCAAAGTGCTGTGACAAGCAGCACACTTAATTTATTTTAATGTTTATAGAGAGACTCACTGTTTGACTTCTTGCAAATCACTTAGGAGGTCCAAATTTACAAGTACCCACACAAAGTTTGGGTCTTCATTTTTTTTTTACCTACCTCTGAGTTTTGTTCTGAGAGGTGCTCAATGAAGAGAACAGCATTTAAAGACAATAAGAATGACAGGTGCTTGACGTACTCAAAAATCAGGATAGCATTAAAGTGTTACAAAGTCAGCATCTTAAAGCCCCAGGTGATTTCAAGGATATATTTTTAATGTTGCCTTGAAGAATACTTTACCCTGATACCCCTATCTGCAAATAGAAAATAATAGCCCTCACAAGGTCTGTTGATTGCAAATTTTTGCAAAAGTTTTCAGGGTTGCTCGTGTTATAGAACAAGACATTTACTCAGCCATATTAGTATTATTAAATTACATGTACTGGAAACATTTCAAACAAGAACAGATGGAACTAACCCAGCTGAAACTTAGCCTCAGTTTATTAGACTGTGGCTGTTCGCCAGGACTTTTGAAAAACAAAATTTAGTCAGTCTTCATTGCACACTGATTCATGCTGTTGGGTACCTTATGAGTTGAAACAAAAAGTTAATTGGTTATAAACCTATCTTTCTTCCTAAAAAAGTGACATACATCTGTGAAAAATCATCTGTGGTTACAAAGACCATAGACTCCTGTTAATTAGACTTGAAAGTAAGTAGTTTGCCACAGTTTAAAAAATCCAGTCAAATAGATGTAAAAGAAGTGCTCAGAGGAGCTCATCATGATATGATTACTTACATTGGCAACCAGTAATGACAGTGTTTCCAAAAGTTATTGTTTACTGACAGTGACGGAAGCAGCAGCTTCAGGTAACACCTTCAGTAGCAAGATGAAGCAACGTAGCCTTGTCTATGAACATGAAGATCCAGTTGGAGTGAAGCTTGACATTAGTGAACAAACTTGCTCAGTTTCTTTCTATTGTCAGTATGACCATTTTACTTCATTGGAGCAAACATAGTCACATGATAGTACATTAAGGGGAGGCTAGATTAGAACAAGACGCAAAAGACAAAAGACTAAACTCAGTAGAAAAGTAATAGCGTATATTAAGATTTGGAGGAATACAATTCCAAACTAAGGAGCACAACATGGCATTCATCATTCACCTTCTACAGGCTTCTCTGCTGATGGTAGAGTAGAAGGAAAGAGAAGCTAAGCACTGGATGGATTATCTTGTTTTGAAGCTGAGTATGTGTCCCTATAGTTTCATGTGTAAGGCTAGTAATTTCCTCCAACCTTGGAATTTTTACCTTTGAAAGTCTGTACCTAAGCAACTGGGTTCTCTCATTTATGAAGTCTACTTGAAAGGGTCATTATAACTTCCATTTTTATTGTCCTTGACAGCTAATGACTTCACTTGCCAGTTCACCTCCCTGTGTTTATCCTTCTGGAAAAGGACGTTTATGTCTATTGTGAAAAACCTGTGATACCCTGCAGAAAACAGCAGTGCTAGGTGTTAACACATTGCAGTCAACATTATTATTGCTACTGTAATGCAGAGGGGAAGGAACTATTCTTGGATCATCTTTACTATTTCTGAAGCTTTGGGGCAGAAGTTGTATATTGTTAATCAGTACAAATATAGCAGAGCTACAAGGCAAGTGATCAGTAAATGAAAAAGCCGGCTATCACTCATGGCTCAGCTCTGCCCAGTAGCAGGTCCTTGTAGGAGCAGCTGGAGCCACTCTGCTCTAACATGGGAAACTACTGAGCACTGTTCACAGAGCCACCTTCACCCTCACTCCCATCACCTTGACACTGCTGTAAGTCTTAATTTCCATCATGAAATAGCACAACTGAAAACAGAAAGTCTCTGAAATGAAAACTAGATGCCATGCATTTGTAAGTGAGGTCAAGTAGACGCTGAAACGAGGCAAAATTTACATGGCTTGTGGACATCAAGACATCCATCCTGTAAATGTAGTGATGAATCTGTTGCTATATCTTTAAAGACTCGTATAATGCTATTTGCCCCGTCTGCCAGACTAAATCACAGAATCAGAGAATCACAGAATTGCAGGGGTTAGAAGGGTCCTTAAGAGATCAAGTCCAATGTCTCAGCTAAAGCAGGTTCCCTACAGTAGGTCACAAAGGCAGGCATCCAGATGGGTCATGAATATCTCCAGAGAAGAATCCACATCCTATCTGGGCAACCTGTTCCAGTGTTCTATCTTCCTTCCTGTAAAGAAGTTATGCATGTTAGTACAGAACTTCCTATATACAAGTTTTAGGCCATTGCTCCTTTTCCTATCACTGCATGCCACTGAGAAGAGCCTGGCCTCATCCATTTGTGTCTCTTCTCCTTTAAGATATTTATAAATATTTATCAGATCTCTTCTCAGGTTTTTTTCAAGGCTAAGCAGACCCAGGTTACTCAGACTTTCCCCATATGGGAGATGCTCCAAGCCCTCAGTCATCTTTGTGGCCTTCTGCTAGACCCTTTCTAGGGGATCCCTGACTTTTCTGAACTAGGGAGACCAGAACTGGACACAGTAGTCTAAACATGGCCTAACCAGGGCAGAGCAGAGGGGAAGGATCACCTCCCACAGCCTGCTGACCATGCTCTATTTAATGAATCCCAGGACACTATTGGCCTTCCTGACCACAAGGGCACACAGCTGCTCATGGCCAAACCTGTTGCTCACCAGGACATTCTCTACAGAGCTCCCTTCCAGTAGGTCATCCCCTAACCTGTACTGATGCATGAGGTTATTCCTCACCAGGTGCAAGACTCTACACTTGCTCTTGTTAAACTTCATCTATTTCCTCCCTGACCAACTCTCCAGCTTGTCCAAGTCTTGCTGAATGGCAGCACAGCCTTCTGGTGTGTCATTCCTTCCAGCTTTGTATCATCAGCAAACATGCCGGGGGTGGACTCTATCCTTTCATCCAGGTCGCTGATGAATAAGACACCTATCCATCCATAATTACAGGCTTCCAACCTCTGCACCCCTGATGACAATCCTCTGAGCTCTGCCACTCAGACAGATATCAATCCATCTCACTGTCCACTCATCTATCCCATGTTTTCTAAATTTCTTAACAAGGATGCTGTGGGAGATGATGTCAAATATCTTGCTAAAATCAAGGTAAACAACTGCCACTGCCCTACCCCATCTACTCAGCCAGTGATGACATCATAGAAAGGTATCAGCTTGGTCAAGCATGATTTTCCTTTGGTTCCAGTCCACACTGACTACTCCTGATTCTTCTCTTCCAATTGCTTGCAGATAGCATCCAGAACAAGTTGTTTAATCACCTTTTCAGGGATGGAGGTGAAGTTGACTGGCTTGCAGTATTCTCGATTCTCCTTGCTTTTTTTGAAGCCTGGAGCGGCATTGGCTATCCTCCAGTCTTCATGAACCTCTCCAATTTGCTAGGACCTTTCCAAGATGATAGAAAGCAGTTCAGCAATCACCTCTGCCAAGTCCTTCAGCACATGTGCTTCTTATTGGGGCACATGGATTTCTGTGTGTTGATTTTTGATAGATGTTCTCTGACCAGATCCACCTTGACCAACAGAAAGTCTCCCTTTGTCATGACACTCTTCCTTACCTCCAGGAGCTAGGATTCTTGAGGACTGGTCCTAGCAATAAAGACTGAAGCAAAGAAAGCATTCAGAATCTCTACCTTCTCAGCTTTCCCTTTTACCAAGGCGCTCACCTCATTTAGTAGTGTACCCAACATTTCGCTAGTATTCATTTTATTGCTAACATTAAAAAACATTTTTTGTTATCCTTTACCTCCTCCACATGGTTTAATTCCAAGAGGTCCTTAGCCTTCATTATTGCATCCCTACAGGCAACATTCTTATACTTTTCCCAGGTGGACAGGCCATTTAGCCATATCTCGTGGACCTTCTCTCCTTTGAATTTACCCATTAATTACTTGCACACCCATGCATGCCTCTTGCCAACTTTCCATGATGGTTTACTCACAGGATTGCACTGATCTTGAGCTTGGAATCAGTGGTGCTTAAGCATCAGCAGTCTCATGGGCTCCCTTACCTTCTAACACTCTAAGTGATACCTTTAAGTAAGTCTTTGAAGAGGTCAAAATTTTATCTCCTGAAGTCCAGGGCAGCAATTCTACTTATTATTTCGCTTCTTCCACACAATATCCTGAACTACACCATCTGATGATCACTACATCCTGAGGTTCCCCCAGCCATCACATTTCTGATCAGCCCTTCCTTGTTAGTAAAAACAAGGTCAAGTAGCCCATCCTTCCTTGTCAGCTCCTCCACCACCTACATCAGAAAGTTATTAATTCATTGTAGGTCACCTGGACCTTGTGTGCCTGGCTGTGTTCCTTACCCAACAAATGTGAGGATGGTTGAAGTCCCACATAAGAACCATTGCTGGGGATCACAAGGCTCTTTCCAAGTGTTTGTAAAAGACCTCATCCACTTCCCCCTCCTGATCAGGTGATCTGTAGTGCTCACCCACAACAGTGTTGCCTACGTTAGCCCACTCAATTCTTGCCTACAAGTTCTCCACTTGTTTACTGTGCCCTCCCAAGTATGAGCTCAGTACATTCTAGCTGCTCTCTCACTTGAAGAGCAATTCACAGAATCACAGAATTACAGAATTCCACAAGGTTGTCTCGTCAACCTGTCTTTCCTAAAGGGGGCATAGCCATTCATGACAGCATTCCAGTCACATGAGCTATCCCACCATACCTCTATGTGACTGAAATGAGATCATGGCACTGTGACCACATACAGATCTCTAAATGCTGTATAAAAAGAAAAACAAAAACATACGTGTTCGAATTAAATTCTTAGATTCACAGACTTTTAACAAATATTCCTGGATGTTGAGTCTTTTAACTACAGTGATTAGGATAAAAATCACTGTGAGAATCATAGTCTGCTGTTCAGAATGTGATATATATATCATCCTCTTGCACTTGCTTGATTTGTGCCTGAAAGTAACAAATTCTAACCACTGCAGTATTTGGCTTTTCATTTCTAAGGGAAGTAATCTTCTTATGCATTTAAGTTTGGAATTATACTCAGCTTTTCTTGAAATCACCAAACTACTGCCCATGACACAGTATGGAGGTAGTTTCACATTTTCAAGTATATCTGTATAAATAATTTACTAAGCTTCATGAAAACACATAATTAGATAATTGATTCCCATATGCATAAACACAAAGAAGAAATTAAATGATGGTATGAGTTGTGAAAGATCTCATAGAATAGTTTTAAGTGCTGAAATGCTATTGCAAAATATCTCATCTTTTAAATCACTGAAATGTTGCAGCCTGTGCAGTTGCTGAAGAGTCTGAGAAGCAATTTGTTGTCTTTAAGACTTCTTGGTATACCTACCTCCTGTGTTTCTTCTCATATTTCCTTTTAATCTTTGCCTGCGAAGACTGTGCAGTACCAGCAGTAGATGAAAGAAAACAAAACAAAACAAGACAAAACAAAACAAAACAAAAACAAAAACAAAAACAGAAGATGTTAAATGGAAAGCATTGCACTAAGAACTCAAAGGCAGTCTCAAAACATTTTTAGTGGAATTGCTTGGGTTTCTTTAGAACAAGCATAGTCTTCCATGTAGCCTAAAATACAAGGAATCCTAGAGCACATTTAGGAACACAGTTGTCTTTGATTTTAATGGAAACTATATTTGCTGATAAGGGTGCTGTCTGCCTGTTAGTTCACTGAGTAGCCTGGTAGAGCAGCAGGAACTAGGACGTGTACTATGTCTCACCTGTAGTACAGACATAGTGAGACCGGCTTTGACTAATTATTCCTGAGTTTCCTATAGCATGATGTGGAGGCACTATGTTTCTTAGAGAGGTTTCTTACTTATACATTGCTGATGTTGCCCTGAGACATTTTCAAATTAGCTAGTATCTACAGGACCACTTGACTCAATAAGAAAGAAGCTAAATAAAGTGGGAGGAAGATTTAATTTAACTACTTCCAGAAACGAAATTAAATTACTGAGTAGGCAGGTGAGAGAAAGTTAACTATTTTTCTGAACAGTACTGCATCTTAAGCAGTAAATTTGTTTAATGACTGCAAAAGGGCAAGTCAGTCACCAGAATGTGCTAAGAAAAAAATGAAGGATATTGTGCTTATATATGGAACTGTAAAAAGGAATCACTTTCCTGTGAGAAGACAAAAGCAGGAAAAAGATCTCTACTATTTTTAGTGCAGTGACTAGAACTGCAGCTATTTTTTCTAGGTAACTACAGCAGGTCTCAATCAAATGTCTCCTTAAACCTATTACCTCTCCATTTCCCTCTCCTACCTTGCCCTTCCATGATATTTAATAAATTTATCACTGCTTCCCCTTTGTAACATATAAAAATTCACTGATTCTTAAATGGGCATTAATAGGCATGTAATCTCTCTTGTCTGAGGTTCACAGGCAGACTGCAGAGCCCTACAGTGAGCTATTCTTCATGGCCTTCCTGCATAACCTTTCTGTGGATACTGATTCTACACCTCTCTTCCACTCTAATTTCCTGTTCACTCTATAGCGTAGCATCTATTAGTCACAGAATGTGGGAAAGTATAAAACTCTGCAGCTGGAGTACTCTAAGGATTGCAAATAGCCAAAGAAAGGTTTGAGACCTTTGAGTGTAATGGGCTGTAACAGTAAAAGCTGTGATTTATAGTTTCTTCCACTTACTGAAACCTAATGACCAGCTCACCTTCTGTGGAATTCAGTGATGTGAAGATGTTTATATCTAATAAGAAGTTTGAATAAATTGTGGTCATTTTCCTTTTCCTTCTAATACATCATACTTTTCTGTCATTGTTCAACCTTTTTTGCACAATGATTTTTGTGACATTCAGTTCAAAGCTGAAAATACTATACACAGACTTATTATTTTAAAAGCAAAATGGATGAATTATACCTCTTTCTTTAGCCTATATCAGTCTAAAATTGAAAAATACTACTATCTAGGCACATAGCTATTCACAAATACACAACAAAAATGTATATCATACATGTACATGTAGATGTTGGATATATACCACTGTCATATTTGTAAGAGAAAGAAACCCAAGAAAAAAAAAGATGAGTAAAAATTGTACCTAAGAGAAGAGATTTGCAGACATATCTTTGAATCATTCAAGTAGTATGTGAATCAACTGTAATAGCACTTAGGTACATTCTGAACCACTCAGAAGATCTACAAAAAAGTTAATGAGAAAAGCATCCTCACTTGTAATACTATTTGTTTGTTTAATATGCAATACAATATTAAATACTTGAACTCAGTGTCCTGTCAGGTGGAATATGTATCATATATTTTTCAATTCAGACTTCACAGCCAATTGATTGAGAAAATTTTTGACAATTCTCAAATGCGTTATCTACGAAATTGGTAGTTACATCTACCACAATGTCTCTGTTAGAGGAACATCAGAGATATAATGTTTTACCTAACAGTAACAATAACATAGGATCTATGATAAAGAAAGGTAATTGGAATGTCTTATTTATTTATTTATTTATCTATTTAACTATTTATTTATTTATTGTTAGGCCTAAAATTATTTAATAGATATAGTTCCCAGATGCTGACTGATTCCCAGGAAAAAGGCTTATTTAGAGATTAATTGGAACAGGAAAACATTCTTGTGACTCCTTTCAT
The DNA here is from genome assembly GCF_038088225.1 of Cyrtonyx montezumae. NCBI lineage: Eukaryota > Metazoa > Chordata > Aves > Galliformes > Odontophoridae > Cyrtonyx > Cyrtonyx montezumae. The sequence goes on from NW_027071848.1 coordinate 9,893,771, forward strand.
CAGGAGTCTCGAGAAAGTCAAGGCACGAGAAATATAGAACAAAAACAACAAATGTTTTAGATGATTTTGCTGTATTTTCTCTGTAGGTAATAAAGGCTGCTATTGCAGGAAAAAAGCGTTTTTCATCCTTAATGTGAAAACAAAGAGATCAATGGTAGTTTTAATTGCATGTTATCTGTAAAAGCTACTTATTAATACTAAAATGATACAGAAAATCATCTTTAGAAAAACTCTCATGAGGTTTAAAATAAAAAAATATATATTTAAAATCCTCATTGTTAATTATATATAAATGTAAGTGACACAATAAACTTGTGTATTTTCATTTTTCTTTCTTTTCAATAGTAATTTTTATTTATAGGATAGTAAATCATGGAATCATAGAATCCTTATGATTAGAAAAGGCCAGAGAGATCATCTTGTCCAACCGTCAACCCATTCTCACCATGACTACTAGCCATTGTCTCTTATTGCCACATCTACACATTTCTTGAACACCTTCAGGGATGGTGACTCAACTACTTCCCTGAACAGCTTATTCCAATGCTTGACCACTCTGTCAGAGAATTTTCCCTAATATCAAATTTGAATCTTCCCTGATGCAACTTGAGTCCTGTACCTCTTGACCTGTCTCTATTTACCTGGGAGAGTAGATCAAATTCCACTTCACTACAACCTCTTTTCAAATCATTGTATAGAGCAAGGTCTCTCATGAGCCACCTCCAGACTGAAATATCAGTTTCCTCGGATGTTCCTTGTGGGGCTTGTGTTCCAGACCCTTTAACAGCTTAACTGTTTTAAAAAGACTTTTGTTACTATTGTTTCTTTTTGTTTGTTTATTTGCTTGTTTTTCTGAGGGATGTGAAGAGGAGGTTGGAGATACTGCATAGTTTTTCATAACAACATAAACCAAAACACTTTCAAATCCTGTACCCATTCAGAAAAATAAATAAATAGTACTTCAGACTTAGTTCATATAATGGAATTATAGAATGGATTGTGCTGGAAGGGACCTTAAAGAAAACATAGTTAGAACCTCCTGCCATTGGGAGGATGGGAGGATTGCCACCCACTTGATCAGGCTGTCCAAGGCTACATCCAATCTGGTCTTGAATGAAGACCCAAACACTGCCACATCACTTAACATACACAGAATGAAACATAATAGTTGAAGAAACAGATCTACATACAAGATGAATTGAAGATTTAAGCCTCTAAATATAGGAAAGTAGCACATTTATACATACATACATACACATATACATAAATGTATAGCTAAGGCAGTGGATATTTAAATGAAACTACTTTTGGAATAGATTTATGACCTTTATGACTTGCATTTTTTTATCTGTAAATAAGGATCTATCATAGAAGATCTTGCAAGCAATCGAAAAAAGTACCAGCAAAACTCAGATTAAAATAAAATAAATAATAATAAAAAAAACCAACAGTTTTATGGATAATACTCATGCTTCCCACTATAGATGGGTTTGTGGAAAGTTCTTTCTTGAAGAAATAAACCCGTGTAAATGTATTTAAATAGTAACTGTAGTCTCTGAAGCTTGGGAGAAATTTTGATCTCCATATCTTTAAATATGACCTGGTCTGGTTCAAGAGTATAGTATATTTTTTTACCGGAGTCTGAATTCATAGACAGGTTCTCATGAAAGTAAAATTAAGATCAAGACTAATCTAACCTGTTAGGTAGTCTAAGTTTGTTCCTAAATAATCTTAAAAGTGTTTTATGCTGCTCAACACGTTTTATTAGCATATGCAAATAAATACAAATGAATATTAATGAAGCAGGTGAACGTGAAAAGTGGTGTACTCATTAAGAGCTTATTGTGACACAAACTAGTGCAATGAAGCAGCTGCAGGTTTGTGACTTCTAATATTCCTTTTCCAGATGAATGATGGATATTCAGTTTAAATTTTATCACGTATACAGCTGGAGATGGAAATAAGATGGAGTAAACCTCAGCAGTTATTTGTTACCAGCTGTGCTTTATCATATAATAGCTGAATGACTTACAATCACATAGTTCAGAATACCTCAAATTAATTTTTAAGTCGAGTCTTTATTCTCAACCTCAAACTGCAGTTTATTAATAGATCAATGTAAAGAGCTTGCCAAAATATGATGTGTGGCTGTGCAAACATATTTGGAAATACGTAGCTCATTGTTGGATGTCATCATTTTACCTGCCTACCCAACTAATTAAGAATCATATCAGAAGACTAAATGAGACAGTGCAGTCCAACTAGACGTAACTGAATTAGAACTGATGACACAGATGTAAGCAGATTCAGAATGTCATTTTAAATATAACAGAATTTAACTCATTTTCCTGCCCCTGACAGCTTATCACAACCACTAAAACCATAGGAATGACTTCCAGGTGAATTTTAACATACTTTCTCTGGATAATCCTTATTATAATAGCGGATTTCTTGAAGGATAATCTTTAATAAAAAAGTAGGCTTGCTCTGAGTTTACGTAAAGCAGTTATTCTCTCATTTAAGTGTTATCAACAATGTCCATGAGGAGAAAGAAATCATAGAAGGAGAGAAGAGAGGAGTTTTTCCAAAGATATAAATGAAAACCCACTCTCTGTTCTACTCCTCTCCAAAGAACAATAGAGACAAATTTAGTCATAATTTTATTTTAGAATTTAACTTCTGTTTATCAAAATAATAGCTATTTATGAGCGGCATACTCTATTTCAGAATTCTGTAAGTATTTAAGTATTATCTCTCCTATATGGACAAGCTGAAAGCTGGGACTGTTCAGCTTGGGGAATAGAAGGCTTTGACATAATAACAGCTTTTCAATATCTAAAGAGGAGCTAAGGGAAAGAAAGGGCCAGACTCTTTAGCAGGGTCTGTAGTGATAGAATAAGGGGAAATTATTTCAAACTTGAAGAGAGTAGATTTAGATTGGATGTAAGGAAAAAGTCTTTTACAATAAGGATAGTGAGGCACTGGAACAGGTTGCCCAGAGATGTGGTGGATGCTGCATCCCTGGAGACTTTCAAGGCCAGGATGGACCAGGCTTTGAGCATCCTGATCTATCTGTAGATGTCCCTGTCCTTTGCAGGGAAGTTGGACTAGATGACGTATAAGGGTCCCTGCCCACTCTGAGGATTCTATGAATCTATGATTTTTGATAGTCCAACTTGGGTAAATATATCAGTATAATTTCTTTAGATATTCTTTCTGTGTAAATCTATAATATCTGATGACAGAACCAACTACTGGCCTGACAGATTTTGTGCATGATGTTAACTTCATGCTCCACTACTCTGAGTCCTGTGTTTGTTTATTAAATCCATATAGTTCATTCCTAATAAATGCTACCTACAAGTGTGCAATTATATAAATCATTATGTAAAAAAAAAAACAAAAAAAAACCAACCCTGTGATCTAACCTGATACAGAGCTAAATTTGCACAGTCATTTGTTCACTGCTCTTCCTCCAATGCAATGAGCAAGATTGCCGTGAGTAAAATTGAAAAGTTCTTACTCCTGAGTTAAGGACAATTTCGTAAGAAGGAAATTTACAAAGAGGAAAAAAACATAAAAACAAAGAACTAAAAAGCAAGTGATGCAAGACTTGCTGACCAATGACCAATCTGTCCTTGAGCAAGACTGGCTTCCCCAGCCTCCTCCAGTTTTATCATTCTGCATGACAACATATGATGAGTATTATCTCCTTGGCCAATTTGAGTCAAAATCCTAGTTCTGTCCTGTCCCAGCTTCCTCTGCTCTAACAGCTCCTTGCTGTCAGGGCAGTATAAAAAGTAGAAAAGTCATTGATTCTGTGTAAATGATGGTTTGCAGCCACTAAAATGTCAATGTATTATCAACATTATTCTCATCTTAAATCCAAAAAACCAGCACCTTACCAACTGCCAGGAAGAATGAAAATATTATTGCAGCTGAAACTATGAAAAGAAGTAATCCAAAATGGCTAAACACAAATCATGCTGCATATTTTTCTACTTCTCTAAAGAAGGAAGATGATTTAGAACAACTTTACGCCTAAATGTGAGTTGTTTATTTAGTGGTGTGGAACATGACCATAAAACGTTATCTTTGCATTCTCAAACTCTCAGTAAGTACTCAATGTGTACTAGAAAGTATTCCCTAAAAGAAATTTAGGGAAAACATTCTATTCCCTTGACTACAGACACTTGAATTTTCACAAAGCCTTGAGCTGCAAGAATGCCTTCATACCTTCTTTCCTTAAATTTCCAAGTTTCTGCTACATGACCTGTTTCAGTTGTTTCTGTTCTATGAACTAACCATTGATAACATTTCCAAGGAATTATGGGTACATGCACAATTGTGCTAAATCAGATAGCTAGGACAGTTCTTCACTTTAAGTTAATCATTTATGCTTAACAGAAGCAAAGCTTACATAAACAAAAATAAAAACAAAAACAAACAAAAAGCCACCTCTCTGATGTATATATTTGAATAGACTGTATCAATCCTTTTATTGTACCTATCTTTACCATGTTTTCCCAGGCATCATGATTACATATAACACATCTTTTCCAGACTACTCTTTGTTTCAGATTTAATCTGAAAAAAAAAAAAGAGCGTCTATTAAGAAAAACATTTGCTAAAATGAACTATATAGAGCTTATAGTATGTGGTTATTTTAGAAATTCTGACCGTTCTAGTAGTGATGGATATAAAAAATGTATCTGTGCTTTACAAAAACACAACTCTGCATTGTCTTCTGAATGTGAAGATTTCAAAAGATTAATGTGTTGAGTGAATGGAAAGATCTGACACGAATCTTTATGTCTGGAATTTAACAAATCTTAAATGGCTTCTGTTGGATAATAGAAAATCAGGAAAATGACCTTTATCTTTGTCACTACTGAAAATCATGTTGTTCCATTGTTCCAGTGATGCATAGAAGTGGAAATAACGGAGATGAGTACAATAGACTTTTCCATAGACTGAGTTTTCCAGGTCATTTAATTCTCTCTAGTGTCTTCAGAACCTTTCCAACAGAGCTAATGATAACAGATTGCCACATTATCCTGTTCACTGTGACCTGTTTGGGTAGATTCCAGAAATTCTACTCACTCAAATCTACAGGTGAAGAAAGGTGTTTACTGAATTGATTTCTAATGGTTATGATAATATATTCAGGGCAAATAAAATAATACACTGTGTTATTGAGCATTAAATGTGTTAAATAATGATTCTGTTATTTTAAAAATTGATACTTTGGATCTGGAATACTGCTCTGCTGCATCTGGTTCAGAATTTTCATTGGAGAATCTGCCTCCTGGTAGTACACATTTGTTAGGGATATTTCCCCCAGTCTAACAAAAGTTTTTGTTTTTTTTTTTCCCCAGCATATATCTAGTCAAATGTATCCAGTCTAACTGTCTCTTTGCTAAAAGTGAAATAACTGTTGCTCCGAGGGTGATGAATATAGCTTTTACCTGGAAATTGTGATTGCATCAACCGAGGGAAGTGCAAAGGAGAAAATCTAACTAATGCAAAATTAAGTTCAGTGGGGTACAAAGGCCTCACCCCTACATCTGTCTGATTTTGAGAAGCCACCACATTCAGAAAAACATCACTGGGGCCAGTTTGTCAACTTATTTAGCTCCAGACAGGCTCCAGTGTTTGTAAAACTCACTGTAAGAGTTTCTTAAAGACTAAATATGCCTAGTTTTCATAGAGTGAGTATGAAAGCTTTGTTTCAAACCTGGCCATGGTGTAACTAGTTGAGCCCATTGTACGACTGACTCCTAGCAACCAGCTTCAGATTAGCCACAAACCAGATGATCATTCATAATGGGGATAGATGTAGCTCTTCAGAGCTAATGGATATTTGTGAAGACATTGTATTCACCCGCTCTTAAGAAATGAAGAATGCAAAGTTTTACATTGTAATCTCTATACACTATGTGAATAGTGAATATAAATTTTCAGAGCATCAAGGATAAATGATTGTCTTTGCAGTTGTATGATTATTTTTTAGGATAACCATAGTTCATTAGGATGTGTGGAAATTATCTCAATTACCTCAATTATATTTTTTGTTGATATTTTACTACATATTGGTTAAAGCAGGAGTAATTTTCCTATTTAAATTACTTAGAATGAAAGTTATTTTCATCATTTTAATAACCTATACAGTGGGATTTGTTAAGAACTTTTGTAATTAATTCCCTCAAATTCATAAGCATATTGTTATTGCTTTAATTTAACATTTGATACTAATAGAATAGAGCTGCAAAAATATTTAATGACATTTGGCAAGTAATATCCTACCAAGTTTCTCATTACCTCCTGACACAAGTAGTTTTAGAAATCAACAGTCTTGTTAGTTAATTCTAATGAATGTAGCAGTAACACATCATTGGTTCTTAGTTTGATTTCAACATCTTTTTATAGGATTGTGAGGAGGCTTTTTTATAGACTACAGTATTATTGATTGTGCTACTGTAAAAGCACTTGTAACCAGTTTGTGTCTGAATTTTCAATCATATTAAGGACACTGAAGTGGATACAGATAGAAGTAAAGTTAATGGATTCTTAGATAGAAAAGGATTTCAAGATGTTTCTAATCCTAACTTCTATTCACAACAGGACAGTTTTGAGATCAGGTCAAACTGTGCAGGGTTATATCCAGTTAGAACTTCAAGTTGTTCAAGGACATAGAGCACGCAGTCATTCTGGGTAACTTGTACCACTGCCTGAATATCCCTGGAGTGAAAAAGCCTTTCTATATCCAGGCTTAACTTCTCTCAAACCAATTTACATCTGTTGTCTCTCATCTTCCCAACCTGCACTGCTGTGTAGAGCCTGGCTCTATCTCCTCATTGACTTATCCGACACTGTCTTACTTGGAGATACAGTTAGGACCCCTGTTTGGTCTATTTTTGAGGCTGAGGATGTCCAGTTCCCCTTGCCTCGCAAAGCAAGTGCTCCAGTGCACACAATCTTGATAGACTGCCCTGAAATTCCTCCAGTTTATAACTGTCTGTGTTTGTACTGGGTGAACAAATATGGGCATCATTCTGCATACAGAAATTCAGAAATATTATTGATTTGACTATTTTTGTTGTTAATTTTTAATCTGAAGCCAAAAACAGAATGTCACCTTCAGACACAAGCATCCAAAGAGTATCCTTCAGTATCCTAAAGATATCCTAAGACTATCTATTCAGTATCCTAAAGCATAAGACCATGTATTAATCCTACTGTCTTAAAATGTCTTAGAATAAGATAAAGAGGTAAGAAACATAGTGTTCTAATTTGATTCTTCAGGGGCTTTCTTCACTTATCTCTTCTGGTGATATTTGCACCTTTACAGTTTCCTGTAAATATCAAATTTTATCTTCAAGTACTAAAGCCAAAAGAAAGAACAAATTTTAACTGCCAAAGGCATCCCTATGTAACTGTTGTAGAATGAGTAGGAACCATAAATGTTCTTACTATGTAGTAAAACTGCTCCACTATTGCTGGCCAACACCAGGTGTTCATGCACATTTTTGCTTTCCCAGGAATCCAGCCTCGTCTTCAGATGAAGAACATAGCAGTCTTTGTAGCAACATTCAAGACAGTATACATCCTGAGAATCTCCATAAGAAACCTATTTAAATTAGCATTGTACAAATGTGTGGAAGAATTCAAGACTTGATTTTACACATAGATCCTAAGTTTATTTTCTTTTTTTTTCCCCCCTTTAATACAGTTAACTATAAACATGATTTGTTTTAAAACCTTTTATCTATTACTAAATCTACCTATTAGTGTGTCATGTTTCTTGTAGGCTTTGACCTCCGGCCTGATTGTTGCATGTGGTGGGGTTCTACTTTCTTGATTATAGATATTAAAATGCATCTACAATACTCACTTTGGTTCTTTCTAGAGGCAAGAGAGGAAACATAAATGCAAATGATAAAATTAAGTCCTCATACTGTAAATATCCGAGAAATAAATATTTGTAGTGCTATTTGTCCCAGGTTTCTTTCTATTAAATAGAAAGGGAGCTCAGTATTTCTGCATCAGACACAAAATAACAGTCAATGGACGTTGTACATAAGTGAATCGTACACTTAATTTGATATTTTGTTGTTGTGTTGTTATTTAAAGAAATATTAAAAGCGAACAAAAAAAACTAGTACGTAGTCTTATTTTGGGACTGAAAATTTTAAGTAACCATTTATTGCACTAGAATAGAAGTACGAAGCTTTTTCAATGTTTCTCTTCTTAAATTCTAGAATCTATTAAAAAAATCATAATTTAAAATTAAAGAGTGCTGAAACTGTCCTAAAATTTTTGCTAGAAAATATGAGATTTAATTTATTGAAACAACTGAAGTAAATCTCACTTTTAACCTTGTTTCATTGAATCTACTGTAATTGAATATTCATTTAAAAATCATTCCAGTTCAGATGCTATATCTAGTGATTAATTTTTTTGTTGAAGGCTAGTGAAATTTGGAGTCTGTATTCATTTAAGAACAAACAAGTAAACGAGTTATCACACAGAGTAGTTGAACATAATTATATGATTAAGTATTAGCATCTGGATAGATAATCAAAGCCATTATGACCACAGTGTCTTAAATAATTTGTGAAGGAAATCACTGATTTCTTTACTAAATCATAAAATGTGGATATAAGCAAATATGTTAAAAAACGGTTATGATAGAAATCTTACTCAGTGGTCTGGGTGTGTTCTGGATTTCATTAAAGTTTTTGTGCATGCATGCAGCAGAGCAAAGAAAAGTATTCTTGAATGCTGGAAACCAAGGCTTTTGAGAGGGATTCTATCCCCTTTTTACCAGACTATCAAGGCCATTGTCCTTCAAGAAAACTTTTCATTGAAGAGAAATGAGAAAAAATGTATATAATCATAGCCTTTTTAATATGTTAACAAAATAAAAGTACAAGAAAAACAGTACAGAATTCATTCTTGGATAATTTAGAAGCACTAGGCTACATAAAATTAAACTTAGTAAAATTTCTGTTTCTAATAAGTAAAATTCATCATCTAAATGATGTAATGTTATTCTTAGTAATCACTTGAGCTGTTTCATGCTCCAAAATTCAATTTCCAGAATTAAGAGTCTCAAAATATTCCACACCAAATTAACAAAACTGACGACTTTTTAAAGACTTGATTTGTGCAAATGTAAAATTATTTAAAAGATGCAACTATAAGTAGAATAGAATAGCACTGCAAGTGTCAGCAATTACTAGACAAAACTCACTTCAGCTGGAGACATATAGGCAGAAAACTGCTTAGTTCTCTGGAACAAGTGTGAGCTAAGCAATTGTCTTATTTCTTCAGAGTGAAATAAATCTATTTTCTAGTTTCTTATTCAGAAAAAATAGGTGGGGACAACATCTCAAATTCTACATGTATTGAATTCTTCAATATCATGACTGACTGAACTCTGCAGCATGGGAAAGTATACTTTTATACGCCAGCTTTCCTTGCCTACTTCACAGTGTAGAGCTAGCGTCCCTTTTTGAAGGTCTTGCTAAAGATATAAATGTGTTGGGTATAGCTCATTCTTCTTCAGGCAAATCTTCATTTTGGAGCTTCTTATAAAGATAAAACTGGCTACATCAACTTCAGCAAACAGTTTCTGAACTCAGGATCAAGCCTACTGTCTGAGCATTTCATTTGCCTCCACACTCCTGTGATATTTCTGTACTAGTTCTGACCCTCAAGATATTATATAACATTCTATCCAAGATCATATATCAGTAATTGCAATTTGTTTTATATTAATTTTATTTTACAATTTTGACATACTTCAGAAATGCTGTTCATTTTTATGTATACTTTGATATATAGATCTTAGTTAAATATTTTTGTGATGATAAACTTCAGATAATTATCCTGATATTCAGAGATTATGAAAAATATATGGCTTTATCACAGAATCATAGAGTTGGAAGGACCTCTTGGGATCATCTAGTCCAGCTAGAGCAGGTTCCCTAGACTTGGTTACATGGGATAGCACCTAGGTAGGTTTTGAGTATCTCCAGAGAATGACTCCACAGTCTTTCTGGGCAGTTTACTCCAGTGATTTTTCATCCTCAAAATAAAGAGGTAATTTCTCATGTTCAGATGGAATATCCTGTGTTCCAGTTTGTGTTCTTTGCCCTTTGTCCAGTCACTGTCTGTCACTGAAAGAAGCCTGGCCTCATCTTATTGACACCCTCCCTTTTGTGATATTATTAACTGCTGATAAAATCTCAGTCTTCACCAGACTCCAAGAAAAACTGCACTAGTCTCTTGTTCTCTAATCAGGGAATGCTTCAGCCCCCAGTCATCTTTGTAGTCTTCTCCTCAGATGTCTGCAGTAGATGCCTGTCTTTTGTCAATCAGTGAGCCAAGTGCTGGAGACAGTACTCCAGATGTGGCCTCAGCAGGGCAGAGTAGAAGGTGAGGATCACTTTTCTCGATCTGCTGGCCAAACTGACCTGCTGGGTTAAACCACAACAAGAGCAATTCCTATTATTTATTAAGATAAATACAACAAGTTATAATATAAAAACTAAAATAATATCTTTCTTTATTCTTAAAAGTCTCTTTTAAGTCACAGACGCATGAAATTTAGCTAACACTAAAGAGAAAAAGTTGAATTTTATCTGTTGATCAGGACAATAATCCTTATTCCAATAAACTGTTTCATTTCCTTTTAAATAAGCTGTATCTATCAGTAAAAGAAACCTGGCATGCCTATATGTGAGGAATCTGAGCCCAGTGTTGTACATTAAATTAATTTGATAACACTGTTACAGAAATCAACTGGTGAAGATTTTAGAAAAATTATCTACACAGTGAAGGTATAACAAAACTTTATATTGTAACTTTAATAAATAAACTTTAATAAACTTTAATAAATATAAGATGTGTTTAGTGTAAGATAGTATTCTTAACAGTATTTGGTGTTTGAATTATGAATTCAGTCCTTGACATATTGGGAATGGCTGAGGACATTACATCCTTACGGGTAGCTTTATGGGAACTTTGCAGTTCTTATTATAAAAGCATTTTTTTCATAATTTGGCTTTTCTTTTAGGAGTAAAAGCCTGTTACCTACAGTTGACATACCTTAACTGATTTAACCAGAATCTTACTTAACATAAAAAATTTTAATCTACTCTAAAGGTCCATATTATGGTAGAGACTGTAACTACCTTCAAAATCACACATTTGAGGAATCTACTACTGCATATTTACATTTGCTGTTCCTGTTGTAATATTCTGATTTTAACATCCTTCAACTTCTTACCACAACAATTTAATCCGCTATTGAAAGCTTCTGCACAACATATGGATATGAAATGTGTATCCCTTTTCTGACTCCTAAGAGTTCTTTCTCTGCTTTATGTTTAGAGAGTGAACATATTTATATTCTTCGAACATGAAGTCTGCGACGCTGTTGGACAAAAAAAAAAACTGCTCAACACACAGTGTAGAGCATTTTTTTGCAGTCATGTTCAAAATGGTGTATTGATTATATTAATGACACATAATTAGCCAGCCATCAGTTAATCTTATTTTCATAATCAATAGTAACAGTGCAGAAGATAAACCATAATGCTAGACATTTGTAAAATGTTATTAAATATCTTTAAATTGTTGAATATCCTTTTATAATTAAACCAGACATATGAATCACAAACTCAAATTTGCACACGTACTCTGGGCTTGTTTGCACTTATGTCCACCTACCTGGTGAGATAGTATCAACAGATACACACAAGGTATGGGTACTGCATTGCAGTCTGCATGTCATTGAAAATTTCCATGGTCCTTTAATGTCAAGCTGACTCCCATTTCTACAGAATAATCTGGGTAATGCCCTGTTTAGTATCTAATCTAGGAGCTGCTGGCCTCTTCCCCTCTAACATCACCACTAGTACCAAATCTGGAGGTTGGTGGCCCTGCCTGTAGCATGGAAGTTGGAACTCAATGATCCTTGGGGTCCTTCCAACCCAAGCCATTCTATAATTCTATGGTCACTGACATTTGGACAAATAGGACCTCAAACAGTTCTGGGTAATCCTTTCACATGTCATGAACTTCCAATGCCACACTCCCATTACTTGTTAGCCATGGTGAGGCTATGCTGTGGGCACCATGCATGGTTGCAATCCTGCTTTCTTGCTTTTGTCTTTTATTGCTTCTCTACGAGACTTATGTTTCCAGTTAGAAAGTAAGAGAATAGCCTAAATGTGCTGGTGGGCTTGTTTGCTGTGAATCTGCTGAAAGTGAACGTGGAGAATGTCCTACCACTATAATGAAGAGATAAGAAACAGTGAATATTGTTTTGGGTACTACAGACTCTCCTACACGAGTAGTATACAAGCGAGTTCTGTAAATTTTTAAAAACAAAGTGATATGTTCAGGAATAATGCAACCTACAAAGGACAGTCATTCATTACTGTATATTTACCTCGATATAATTTGTTTACATCTTTCTTCTAATTTCAGTGTTCTTTATGTAATTCAACCAGAATGATTACCAGTATTTTAACAAACGGCAAATTCACCACATGTTGTATTGAGAAACAAGTCATTTCTTTGAGACATTGTTCTAATCAAGTGTATTTACACTGGAGTGAAATTGGCACTTTTTTGTCATTTTGTTTTGAGATGTGAAAGAATATTTTATTTACTTTTTATTTCTTTGACTGCAGCTTATTTTTCTGTCAAATACTGAGACATAATATATATTGTAAAAGTAATTGGATGTGGCTTAAGGATAGAGTAATAAACATCTTGCCAATAATTCATTTGAAATGATAATAATAATAATAAAAAAAATCCTAACTTGATTTAGTACAAGCTTCACTTAGTAACTGTGGATAACTTGCTTGACAAGGGATTTGGAGATCTGGATTCAACAAGAAATCAAATATAGTTGACTACACAGATCGCTATGAATATTTTGAAATTTATATTCTTTTATTTTGAAAGGAATTTTTGTTTGCTTTATTTAAAGAAATAATACATTGTAGGTCATCTCTACTGATTTTGCTTAATCCAAATTGAATATTTCTCCATTTACACATCTTTCAGCTTGTGGAACTAATTGTTCTTAGTAAAAAAAATAAAAATAAAAAACTGCATTCATATATATGGCATCTTTAAAATATTGTACCTGAACTTAGAACTGTTGTGTGGCTAATGCTAACTTCTGTATGTCTAAAAATACCTCTAAAATATGAATGAAAATATAATTAAGGTTCATCTGATAAAATCCTATGTTTTGAACTATAAACTAAAAAATTTAGCTGAGTGTTGGATAGAGCACTTAGAAGCTAGTAGTAAGTGTGCAGAGCTTTCAGTATTAGCAGAGTTATATAAAAACTTATAATTTAACAGCATTTGGAAAATAAAATACTTACAATCTTTATTCAGATTTAACTCTTTTCCTTTTCAAAGCTTTAGTGTCTACTTGGATTTGTGGAAAGTATCTTCACTTTATCTTACTGTGGCCTAAATTCTGTTTAATACATGCCACATTAAAGCATGGCAATTTTGTGGAAATCATCAGCATGTAGACTTTGTGAAATAACATTAGTTTTTTGTTTGATGTCAATTAGATTTCACTAAAAGATTAAGTTCTGTTGTGGAAAATAGGATAGGAGCTTAATTTTCAGTCTTACTTGCTCTCTGTTTCTGAAACGTTCATAGAATGTCTTACATTATCCACTGTGACGTAAAGAAATTGTTCTCTTCTGAAAAAAGTAAGCTTGAATTTTAATGAAAGCAGTAACTCATTTCTCACCTTAGAATAAATACTACAAAATAAATAAATAAATAATCTTATGTCTGAAACCAATAAAAGTTTAGGTGCCTAAAGTGTGACACAAGCGCAATTCTCAATTCTGTTCAAAGTTCAATTCATATTCTCCTCACTGAGCCTCCATTTAATCATGGTGATAATTTCAACCCAATATTTTTATAGCATAGAAATTCTATGTAAAGTCTGGATAAAAGACATGTATTTAAGTTATTACTGTTGTTGTAGTTCAGAGAACAAAACATGCCCAAGTTCATCTGAGAAGTCAGCTCTTGAGTTATCTTTCCCTACTAACATTAATAATGCTTTCATTTCACTTCCTATTATAATTTGCACTTTTATCCTTTGAGATGCATCTTAGAACTGAGTTTCAAAGGTAGAATGTAACAGATATCCATTTAATGAAGGTGGAAAAAGGATCTGAGTATTAGTTCTGGTTGATAGGTTTCCATTTCCTGTAATACAATCACTGCTCACCAGCTTGCCCTCCCCTGCAATGACAGACTGTCTGGCCGACAATTCATGGCCATTATTAATTATTTTGGGTGAGAATTAAAGTTCATATGTATTTCTTGGCGTTTGTCTCAACAGCTGAGATACAACCTGCACCTCTTCTGGGAGTATTTTTTTAAAGAAAACTAATTAAAAAATAATTATACTTTTTATTAAGAAGTTGTATTACATTATGGGTGCTTCTTAGAAGTTTAAAATGAAACAAGTTTATTCAATAGAGCTATCAAATTGCTTAGTATTGGTAGAATAGCAGTGCTTAGGATAGCATAAGATTTAATAGAGGTGAGAGCTGTGTTTGTTTTTTAAATGAAATATCCTGTATCTCAGTTGTTGTTTGTTTTCAGAGATTAGAAAAATCAATAAGATACATTTACTCCCCAAACCAGAATCAGTGTTGTGAGATAATAATAAAAAAACTTCACTATGAAGGTATTTTCACTGCTATTTGCACCGATAAAAAGCATTCTTGATGCCAGAGGTGTCACTGATTCCTAACTGCTATGGACTGTGTGAATCTCAGCAGAGGTTTCCCATTACACACTCACTGTGTAATTGTGAAATCTTCCTATTTTTCCCCACCTTGCTCAAGTTTTGCTTTTGTTCTTTTTCAATTTGTTAACTTAAAATTCAGAGTTGTCTTCATATTGTGCCCTCCATGCATTTTTCAAGCCTCAATTACAAACAGAAATTTCAGAGCATTTCTAGAAGTATTTCCAGAGGGTGAAACAAAGCTGTCTTTTGTTTTCAATGAGTTTTTGAAAATTAAAATCTAATTTAGATAATGCAAGTACCATATGAATATTCTGACTTTGCTTAGGTCTGGAGTTATCTTGAAATTCATTATACCTCCTGTTGGCAGGTATTGTCCCTTTGTATCATTTTAAGTTCACTGCAATAAGTTATTAAAATATTTGAGATATAAGATTCTTTTTATTTGTTTCTAGCTCATTTGGAATATCTGCCTTGAACTTTTTGTGTGCAAGGTAGAGGTAATTGTTCCTGAAGAGTGGAGCTGAACTTTTTTTCTGTTTCTATCAAACACCTGAAAATCTAGCAGAGACCAGACACTAAACTTGCACATGCTCCTTGAAAAAATCCACTCTAAAAAAAACACCTTTGATTCCTTGTTGGGCATAAGCACTGGTTCTGTAGCATTTGAACTCTGTAATAGCGGTGTAACCTAAGATGACTGCAGTAGCAAATTACTATATATATATTAATTATTGATGATTAGATGTCTACATCAAGTCCCCTGCAGCTATCAATGATATTTGCTTTGCTGAAGCTGCTAACAGGACAATTTCAAAGTATGAGAATTCCAGCAGTAAGGATGAATGGACTGCAGTGAATTTCAATAGAAGAGATTCCCAGCAGAGGTCTATTGATAACCCCTATCTCAACTCATTCTCAGTTGCCCTAGTGATGGCTGTTTGGCAAGGATGTCCTCCTGCAAAGCAGATTCACATGCACACTGGGAGACTGAAAATCATGTCATAATTCTGGGTAAAAAAGAATACCTTGGAATTACATTTAATTGTCTTCCAAATACAGATTAAAAACTGTTAACCCTGTTGTCCACTTTAGGTTGATTTTCTTGATGGAGCAAGAGTAAGTAGAGAGTAGAATAAAGACACATACAGACTCTCTTTAAAAAGTCATCCTTTACAAAACATTTGGTTTAATCCATATTTTATTCTTCCTCAGAGACTATGCTTCCACATCTGTTTGAGGCAAGTTTTGTATAGAACTGAATTCCATATGTAGGAGCCTATATATCTAAAACAAGAGTAGGAAAAGTCTTAGCTCAAGAAGAAACTCTTGGTTCAGAGCAAGGTGCCTAAGCAACTTGCTACATCATGATTTCTTTGATAAAAGCTTATTCCCTAAAGTTTAAGGCAAAATATTGTAGAGTATAGGTAACTCAGTAAAGTTTCAAAGTCTGTACTAAGTTTATAACTGACTTAGAATCAATTATTTATTTTTTAATTAAATCAAATTGTGACATTTTGGAATTACCAATAATATTTATTTGTCAATTATGTCAATAATTCTAAAGTTATCTGCTACTGTGATTATAGTGGCAAATATAAATAATTTCTAATAGGATGTAAAATAAAGTTTTACCTTGTACTCATGTAGCCACAAATATTTTTATTAATTTTAGAAAATTAATAAGAACCATTGTGACCTAATGAGAGAGATTTTTTTTTCTCTCTCCTGACTTATGCTAATATAAGCACATCTTCTTCGAATTAGACCATCTAATGCTATTTGGTGGTCAGGATTAGAATTCCTCAAAGGCTTTGCATTCTCAATGGATACCACTTCTATGCAGCTATTTTCCCACTGGTAAATGGGATGTTAACACTAATTGCAGAACACTAAATAATTCATTTTAATCTTTAATAAGTTTACATCTTTTCAAATTGATTCTTAGAGTGTGAAATCTCTGTTGACATCACCATTTAATGTCTTAGCATCTCAGAAAATGAATATGAAATGAAGTTCTTAACCATTGTTTTGTAAGATGATTCAGCAACTATTAGTATCAGAAGGTACAATGCCCTTTATGACTTTAAACACAATTAATGCTGATGATTATAAATTCCCTTTATCAGTGTCTATCAGTGCTGACTCTGACTGATCTTGGCAAACATCAAGAGAAGGCAAAGTCCAATGTAGTTTTGTAAATGTCAGTGTATGACATCACCATAGGGAGTTAGCTTCTTTCTGAACTGACAGTACAGAGGCTGTAATTAGAAATGAATGACAAGGTGCTTTTCATCCTTGATGAGAAAAGATTTTTGTGTCAAAATATCTCACCACAGGAACATTTTTTCTCTAAATGTTTCTTGTTCCAAACACAATTTGCATAAAAATAGGGGGAGGGAGGATGGGTAAAATTATTGCACGGTGATATGTGATAAAATAGCAGATGTTCTGAATGTGCACATAAAAATGTTTGAATGCAATCATATTGTGTTATTGACAGATATTATTTGAGAGAAGCTGTAATATATTCACTATTTGACAAAAAAAAAGAAAATAAAAAGAAAATAAGATAAAGAGTATTAAAATTTTGGAGGAGTTAATAAGGATTAAAAATATATATATTCAACAAAATTATCATAAAGCTCAGAAATGTGTTTAAAGAACTTAAACATTTGATGATTAATTTTTTTTAGAAAGATAAATGACCTAAATTATGTTTTCTTGATCATTTAAATAGCAGAAGGTCTACCTGGTCAGTCATTTTAGACGAAATCAAGTGCTGTCTGAATTTGGGATGTTTATTAGTTTGATTACTAAATCGAATTATAATGGATATGTAAAAATTAGCTTTTAAATAAATGACTATGTTTGAATTATTTTATATTTAACATGATCTTCAAAGCACTATGGAAACTCCACAGAATGACATCAGGTCTTCTAAAAAAAAAAGGCATATAACTTCAAGAATGGAATAATCTGAAGTCACCTTATGTAAAAAAGTAAGCTTTATCTGATATACAGTGAATGACCTATATTTTTATTAACATTTGCAAGACTAATTGATCAGTATGCCAAAGGTTCCCTTTTCGTAGCAAATATAGTTGTTGAGAATTACATATCATACGCATTGCAATATGGGCTTTCAGACCTGCACATTGTTCCTCCTGCTATTATTTAAGATTTGGATTTTGATGGATGCACAGATAGTGTATTCTTTTGCTTGACATGTCCTCTGCAACACATTTCTTCATAAATCCACAAGATAAGAAAGTAAATCCTACATCTAGAATGACTTTGTAATTAAGTTAAACTTTTCTTGTATTGAGAAGCTTTCAAATCTGACTCTTAAATAGTCTCTTCAAAGAGTGAAAATATGAAATGTAAGCACAAAGCAAGTCAGAGATCCTACCGTATTATATTTTTTATATTTGTGTACTGCTAGTAGGATTTTTGACAGTCTTGACCGAGAAAGTGTGAATTAGCAGTCTGTGAAAACCTTTTTCTGGTTGATCACCACTCGCTCTTTTTACCGAGTTTGAGTCTCCTTCTCATTTTCTTTGAAAAAGTAAAACTTACTGTTTGTCCCTTTGCTCCATCCTCTCTGTTTTTTTTTTTCTAATTTTCCTTCTTTCCATACTTCAGGTGTTGTTCCTGATGTCCCATTTTATTGCTTATAAAAAAGTACAATAGTCCCCCTTATTTAAGTTGTGCCAAGTTCCATTATAGTGGACTTGGAAGAAGCTTTTGGAAGAAAATGTTGTTTTCCCCACAAAGCCAAGTTTCATTATGAATTAGTGGATTTAGTCTGTGTAAAGTGAAATGTGGTGAGTCCCCAAAAGAGATCTAAGAAATCTGACCCTGTGTGAACTGACATTGCATAGATTTTTCAAAGATAAAGGCTACAGAGATTTTTAGCAGAACAGGCAAACAGTATGATCATGTGCAACACTCAAAGTGTTTATTCAAAGTAATCAGCCACCTTAATATTGGCATAGGAGACACCTGTAACTGTAATTCGAATTATATAAAAGGAAATAAATTATTATATAGAATTTTACTTGTTATCAAAATAAGGTTTTATTTTGATATGAAATATGAATATGAAAATAACATATAGGAACTAAGTTGTGGTTGCATTTTTTGTTTTTCTTTGACAATTAGAGTTGTCAAATATAATTTAACATCATGCTTTATATGCCATCTGGGATTAGTAGAGCTAATAGAATAGAAATGGGAGAGCTATTGGAGATGAAAGTTATTCCACCACACTAAATAAAAAGAAAATAAATTGTCACAGTTTGCTTGAGGTTGAAATTCCATCTGGCTCGACTTCTGCTCCAGCAGGGATACCCAGAGCAGAGTGCCCATTACCATGTTCAAGTGACTTTTGAATTTCTCCAAGGAGGAGACTTCACAAACTCTCCAGGCAACCTTTTCCAGTGTTCCATCACCTGCACAGCACAAAAGTGCTACCTGATCATCAGAGGAAACCTCCTGTGCTCCCAAATTATGCCTATTGCCTCTTGTTCTGGTACTGGGCAGAGCCTGACTGTTAATTTTGCAGCCTCCCCTTGGGGATTTATAGGCACTGACGAGATTCCCCTGAGCCTTCTCTTCATCAGGCTGAACATTCTCAGCTCTCTCAGCCTTTTCTTACAGGAGATGTGTTTTAGTCTTGTAATTATTTTCATGTCCCTTTGCTGGATTCTATCCAGTATGTATATGACAGAATTATTACACAGAGAGAGTATACTCTCCTTAATTTCAGAAAGGATGAAGATTTTTTTAAGATGTTAGATTAAAATCCCTCTTACAGGAGAATATAATGATTTTATATTATAGTGATTAAAGGAAAACATTCAATTTGTTTACTGGAAAATCAAAGTGTGCCTGGTAATGCTACTACAGTGTAAGCAATGCTATCAAATAAATTTTAAGATCTACAGCAAATAAGAATTAGAGTGATGGTATCATATGTGATACAAAGCAGAAAATCCTGTGCTAAGCACTTGTAAAGAACTTACGGAGCACTGCTAAAAACAGGCCTACATAGCAAACCTCATTGTAAAGTTAATAACAGGATTGAGTTTATAACTTCTGTCCTTAAAACTGAGAACACTGAGGTGGACAGTTCACACTGAGACTGAAACTTTCCACTGCACAATGTTCTAAGTGGTTGGTCTGCACAAGAATTCTGAGTTAGTTCTCATTGAGTATAAAGCCAAGATGTATGGAAAGACTGTATTTTTCCTCTTCACATCAAATTTGGTTGAAATAATAATGTCTCCTGGAAGCTTGTAGTTTTGTAGAGCTCTTAGCATTTCGAGAGAGATAGAGAAGCAAAGAACTAATGATCTAATTGTTTTGCATCTTTCTTTTTGAGTAAATATCTAGACTATTCGCAACTGCTTTGTCTCAGCTGATAATGAACCAAGAGATAACAAGTGTGAATAAGGGGGACTGTGTTACTGTAGTCTTGCAATACTGAGGGTGCTGCTTCAAATCTTTTCATGGTTGAGACCGCCTTGACCTAGGAGACAGGGAGTCAAGTGGAGTTCAGCTCTTAGAATGTGCACAACAGATGGATTGGAAGACAACAAAGATTCCTGAAGTTAGGAATGTATTATTTAGACAAAGAGATGAATATTTAGGTACCTATTTGTGAAAGGCTTTTGGAGCACTTCAGAGTAATAGTAATATTACTTTATTTTTTTGTAGGAAAAATAAAAAAGGTTAAAGACAATAACACATAATACTGCAATATTTTATATAATTATTTGCTCTGAAATATTGAATTATTCTATCATTTGTACTTACGCTGAATGATATTAGCTGAAGAATTAATCATTGCAAGAAATGGTGCTACATGCTGTTGCACTGTCTGTGTAGAATGGCTGGGAAACAAGAGAAAGCTAAAGGCCATTCTGCTTATTTCCTATAATCAAACATGATTACTTTGTTATGAGCAAGGCACAAGCCAAAATACAGTTAAGAAATGCTATTCTTTTAATATGATTTCATAAGCAATTTTTTAGAATTCATCATTACCTTTTTTTTTTTCATTCTGGAGGGCTTAGGTTTTTCAGTTCTATTCCATCTTTACAAGAAGGAATCTAAAACCATATAAAAAGTGGGGGAGATATAGGGCATCTTCCATGTGCTAGCATGGGTTAAAACTATTTGTAGAGAGTGTTTTATATACTTTGTCTCAGAGACAGTGATGAAAATAATCTCAACAATTCTCTCCTTCAGTGTTCAAGAATATTTCACTTTAATTCTTGATTTTATTGTCTGAGCAGTACACTCACCACCAATAGGAATATACTAGCTATGCATTATTAAGAAAGTCAGAGGAAGCAAGCAAAGATAAGAGGTGTCTTCAGATCTTGCCAGAACTGAGCTTTAATTATTGATGTATTTCTTTGCTAGTCTTTCATAAATTTATGGATATATACATTCTCTATTGCCTGGTGTAATATGTCTCAATGACAAAAAGAAAATCTATTCACATCCATGATTGCTCATTTGTTTTAATTTCCTTCTCTAGGAAAAAAAAAAAAAACAACTAACTTTTTTTATAGAGCACTTGTAAACATCTACTGAAAAATCCTCATGTGGCAGTCATACGACTACAAATGATAGTATCCAATTATAAAAAAGATTAATATGTCATCTAAATATTTGTAATTAATTTTAGTTTTATTGCACGACGCCATTTCAGCTTGAAGAGATTCCCAATCAATCAATCAATCAATGCTTCTGCTTGAACATTTTCTGAAGTGTTTCAACAGTTTGGCTGGTTCTTTTTCAGGCATAGATTAAATAATATTTCCAAAGTCACACCATAGATCCTCATATACTTCTAGACAACCAGATACCAACGGATAATCAGCCTATCAGAACCTGGGTAAACTCAGCAGATGGTTCCGGAATCTTTAGTGCTTTATTTTCTGACTGCAGCCATAAAAATATTGTTTGAATTATTTATCCACTTCTGTAGTAACTTCTTCTAGCTCTTATTAAAGATCGCAAAATCTAAAATATTTCAGAACAGACTTAATAACAATAATTGCTAAACTGTTTGCTAAATTGTCCATCCTTTATTTAATTAAATATATTTTATCTTGCAAACTTCTGAAAGATCAAAAATGAGACTTATCTAAAAATAAATATGTGGAAAATATATATATATATATATTTTTTTTCAGTGATGTTAAAATGCAAGAAAATTTAAATCACAAACTATTTTTTGCCCCTCAGTGTTTTAGCAGATTATAATTAGTAAATGAAATCACTATTACTCATGATACAGGGTTTCATTTAGCAATTCCATAATGATTTCTTAATTAATTACATTACATTTAGAGGAGCAGTGTCATTCCTAAATCCAGCCTGAAAGTCTAGTTACCTTGCAAACTACAGTTTCATTTCAAGTTGGATATTAGGAAAAATTCCTTCTCAGAAAGAGTGGTGAGGCATTGGAGTGGGCTGCTCGGACAGGTGGTGAAGTCACTGTTCCTGGAGGTATTCAAGAAAATGTGAGTTGTGGCACCAAGGCACGTTGTTGGTGGGCATGTTGACAGCTGGACTAGATAATTTTAGTAGTCTTTAATGATTCTAAGATTCAATGATAACAGTTGTTATAATTCTATATTTAACCTCTGGAGAGTTGAGTTCAATGAATTATTTTTCTTTTAATTAGGGCTCTGAGAAAAGCTGTTGCTCGATAATTTAGCAGGTGACAAAAGCCTTGCAGCCATTTATGGTAAGAAAATATTAAAATTATGAGAAAAGACAAGTAGGAAACTTACTACTTTGTGACAATTTATTTATTTATTTATTTTTTAAATAAGGATCCTTATATGTATAACTGTGTCATAATCCCTACAAAGAATATAAAACTCATCTTAAGTCTTGGAAAGAACTGACATTGACTGAAAAAAATTTCAATACAATGTTAAATTTTATTTACATAGGGGTGTATTCTGAATCTGCAGGAATCTCAGACAGTGCATTTTAGTTATGTTCAGAGTTTCAGTTGATTAAGTGTGTGATGGTTGATCAGATTGCTGAAAGCTGTAGAACTGCCAATTAATCATTTACTTTCAGTATCTTGTTTGAGTTGTTTGTGGGGTTTTTTTTGTTTTTTGTTTTTTCCCTCTACTGTCTGGCAAAATCACTTGAAGAGACTGTTTCACATTGATCTTTCACAGTATCTCAGCATTCCTTAAGTCTGCAAACTATTCAGGGAAAGAAAAATGCCTCAAAGTCCTCAAAAAGATAAATGGGTTATTCTCCTGTCTCTCTTTTCCTATAAATTCTAGTTTACAATATGTAATAGAAGACAGAATTGTTCATATGTAGGACAAAAAGCTGAACATTGTCACAGTCATATCCTAAATTATCTCTCATTACAGTGACAAATAAATACGAAAGTATATTGTGTTACAATTGTTTCTGAGTTGTTTTCCATGCAGTAATGTATATAAGTAATTCTTACATGTGAGAAAACCTTGATTTCTGTAAATGGCTAAGCACCTGCCTACCTTTGGGAACTAGTGGATTAAGTTTTTTCAAATGTTCAGATAGAACTTTCTGGTTGCAGTTGTTGCTTCTTGTCTGGTCACTGCACAATACTGAAAAATCCCTGACCCCATCCACTTGATTCTCTTTTGGTATTTCTAAGTGTTGATAAGATTCTCATCTGTCTTCTCTGGGCTGAATTGTCCCAGATCACTCATCCTTTTGTTATCAGAGTGCAGCAGGCCCCTAATCATTTTTGTTTTCCCCCACTAGTCTCTTTCAAGGAGATTCCTATCTTTTTTGAACGAAGGAGCCCAGAACCAGATGCAGTACTATGGATACGGCCTCACAAGGGCAGAGTAGAGGGCTGCATTCTTTTCCTTACCAGTAATAAATTCAAAGTAATTTGAAAAAAAAACCAGAATTCATGTTCATCAAAATGTATTGAAATATCATTATCTGAGGAGAGAAAAAGAACTCAAAATTCTTTACTGGTAGAAATTCAGGTACATTGTAGATGTTATACAATCTGTTCAATATATCTGATGAGCAAACTTCAAAGCACAGTGATGACTGAATACAGTGTGCTTCCCTAAAACCACATGCCTGCTGCATGCAGGGAACAAAACCTGATGACATTTGTGTACAAAGAGCCAACAACTTTTATTTAACTTTAAATTGATTTTATAATAAATGTATATAAATATCATCATTATTATTATTTTTTACAGAACTGTAAACTTGCTAGACTAAATACTATCTTGTTTGTTGCTATCTAATGGTTTATTTAATCATAATTACTTTCAGATAAGAAAGTGTGCTTTTTTTTCTCTGTTTTTAGAGCTACAGTTTAAATTCTTTAAATAATTTGGTGTAAATGAAATAGATGTGTAAGAGGTATTTTTTGAGTTAGCATACAAATCTATGGTTACATCAGTCCTTTTATATGTAGTGTCACATAGAATATTTAGTTAAATTGACACATAAAGTAAGCAGGCATTGGAGAGAGAAGATATGATCATAGGATCATAGAATTATCCTTATTTAAAGTAGTTTCTGTGCAAATGGATACAAATATTACATGGATTTTTTGCTTATTTTTAAAATTTTGTCTGGAGAAATAATTTTCATCATTACAGTATTTGTAAAACATCTACATTCTTTAAATAATGATAATTAGCATAAAGAAATAATTATTTAGGAAAAAAAACTAAGGACATTTAAGTGTATACAGTTCTGGAGCAGAATTTTGTTGGGCCGTTCTGTATCACAACAGATTTCTACTGACTTCTTCATGAAGAAATTAAAAATAAATATGTTCAGAAAGCTTTTATGATGAGAGAAGGTATCCATTCATTTGTCTTAGAGGCATTACATATACTTTCTATATCTTACTATAAAATGTATTATCCTCCCATAATGCTGCTGCATTCTCTGAGAATGAATATCCCTCAATGCAGGTCACCCTGTGCTCAGGGCATACTCAATTGTCTAATACAGTAACCCAGCTGCCTCTGCCATTGACATTTAGCATACCCTACATCCATACCTTTGGGTGACTGCCAATGATGCATTAAAATTATGTGACAGGGAGAAGCTTTAGAATCACTGCATATTGATGAGTGTGAGTTGCTTGAGACCAGGAGCAACAGATGGATACAAGCAAGCACACTGTTGTTTTAAGGTAGGTGGGAGACTCAACTTAGCAGCTGTCAGACAAACCATCTCATTAGCTCTTTAAGATTCTTGTTCATTTTCAACAGTCGTTGAAGAAAAAAAATGCTTTTAACCCTACCTGTATCGTTTTATATGCAGAGATGTGGCACAGAAGCCTGGGGCTGTACTCAGCATCCTATGCCCAGCCTTAGGCTGCCTGCAGCCTTTTTTCTTCACTACTTGCATGTAGTCCATTCATTCCTCAGCTCTTTTCTAAAGTCATTTTAGCACACTGACACTACAGATTACTACTCACTTTCAAGTGAATTTTCTCCCAAGCAAGCACAAGGAAAGAGTTTGCAAAGACACACATTAAGTGCTAGAATTAGTGCAGGTAGAGAGGACGCAAACTTTGTCATTCTGAATATGTAAAATGTGTGCAAATTATTATTTTTTTTTTTTAATTAGCTCACAACTTTGATGTTACTACTTTATCTACCAGGTCAAAAAAAAAAAAAAACCAAAAAGGACAAGTCAGAAGAAGAGTATGGCATGCTGTTATCAGGTGGGATGTGAACTTCTCTGCATAAGTCTGCATAAGCTTTCCTAGCTGGCTTCACAGTAATGGTAAATAATTACATTTAAAGCATGATTGCTTTAAAACAGTGAATTACATCTGCTAGACAACTCTAGACTGCCTCCATTTAGCAGTCTTTGTCTGCATTAGCCTGCATCAGAGCTGAGTTAAGAAAGATTGAATGTGAAGATTAATCTCTCACTACAGTTGGTCTCCTTTGCAAGGAATTAGTACATCTCTAAAAAGTGTAGGGCTTGTGCTGTATTTCTCCAACATTTCATAAAAGCTATCAGTTTATAGTGAAGGAAATAAAGCTATAAAAAAAACATTGCTTGATATTCATCTAATTTTTTTCTCCAGAAAGGTCTTCTTTAAATCCTCTCTCTGGATAAGAGCCAACCAAGTTCTCATTACTGGGATCTTTAAAATCTGTGCTGATCTGCAAAACAGAGCATGAGTGATGTGGACATTACTTATATAACTGGTTATGTGCATACTAAAATCATGTAATGGCTTTAAAATATACCCCCTTGGTGTATTCGTTACATCCATCTCTCATTCACTTCAGCAATAGAAATTTGCAGTAATTTATCATTGTTTATAATTAGGAATGCAATGAATATTCAGCAATGTCCTGTATTCCGTTTCACATCACATTCCCAAAAGAGCACACGTGAAAATACTAAACACTGTATAAATTTCACATTTCTCTTGTTAAGTTCTAGAAATTAAGATTACTTACTGTCAAGTCTTCCTCCTTTTTTGTTGTTGTTTTTTTGTTATTCATTCATTTATATTTTTTTCATTTGTTAGGGATTAGAAATGAGCGCAGGACTCTTAGAATGGTAATTTGGCCTTTTGTCTGCTGATTGTGTGATATATTATTCATTTTGTCTTCTTTTTATAATGACATGTTTTCATTTTAAATGATTTATGAGGTTGTATGATTTCTAGATTTTTATCTTTAAAAGTACTCAACATTTTAAACAGTTCTTTAAAGGAATGCTTAATTGTATAAACACTTAAAGATACAGATAAATCCCTTGTAAGGCATATACAGTGCAAGTGGTAACTCCATAATTTAGAGCTTTATATCACAGCATGCTATAAAACTTTCTTATCAGCAGTTCTTGGCAATATAAATTGATATCTTTGGTATTAACAAGTAATGTTCTCTTTCCTGTAGGTCACCTTACTCTGATTTACCCTTAAGCTAGTCTCTGAATGGAGGGTAGATTTATTAACAAACTTATAGATGAATTGAAAGCAGTTCATCCATAACCATAGTTAGTAGATGATCATGACTTATTCAGTTGTATAGATTACCCAAGACACCTCAATTGCTGCTCTGCAGCAATAGGCCAAATATTCAACGTTGTGAATCAATGAAGTACTGGAATCAGTAGTAAATATATCCAGAGGCCCAGGGCACAATGTGTCTGTTTACTCCAAATTGATAACCCCTTACTGCACTATTTCTCAAAGGGCTTATTTGCTGCAGCAGCTATTCTTATTACTATTCTGATTGCAAAATACCTTGCCTCAGTGCTCAAGAGTGATAAGGAAAGAGGTGATCCTCACTGGAAAACAGCAAGACCTTGGTAGAGATTTACATAAAGAGGCTACATGTTATAATATCCTCCTAGGAGGGATTTAGGGACTGGACATCAGTATTCCCAGGCCCATTGTTCTACCAGATAGAATAATTATAGTTATGTCAGGGCCTTAGAGAAGAACCAGTAATGAACTATATATCTCATTTAAATATTAGTTTCTGCTATATTTATCAACTGAGACATGTAAGGATCAGTGGAGAAGATACTTCTCAGAACAGCATTTGTTTTATGAGTGTAGATACTGCATGTGCTAAAACAGCAGCCATAAAAAATCATTCTACTCACTTTTCACTCCCTCCCAGACAGAAACTCCGTTGCCACCTTTTCAGTAATGTATTCACAGGTGGATTAGTTCCACCAGCAGATTGTTTGGAAAATGAACCTTCTATTTTATCCAAAATGAAGACTTCTTATTACATTACATAAGGTTTCACTTAGATATGATATCAGGAAGGGGAAAGAGAAGAAACAATTGTCCCACTACTATTAATAGGTTCATAGGTTCATAGGTACATTAGGTTGGAAAGGATCTACAAGATCATCTAGTCCAACCATCCTCCTATCACCATCCCTACCCACTGAACTACTCAATCCAATCCCTCAGCACCTCATCTAAATGCTTCTTGAACAGCGCTAGGGATGGTGCCTCAACCACCTCCCTAGGCAGGCCATTCCAGTGCCTGACCACTCATTCAGAGAAAAAATGTTGCCCTCAGGTCTAATCTAAATCTTCCCCGGCGCAACTTGTGGCCATTCCCTCCCGTCCTGTCATTATTTATCAGGGAGAAGAGGCCCACCCCCTCCTCACCACAACCCCCCTTCAGGAAGTGGTAGAGTGCAATAAGGTCTCCTCAGAGCCTCCTCTTCTCCAGACTAAACAATCCCAGCTCCCTCAGCCGCTCCTCATAAGACTTGTGCTCCAGACCCCTCACCAGTTTTGTTGCCCTTCTCTGAACACGCTCCTGGGCCTCAATGTCCTTCTTGGAGTAAGGGGCCCAAAACTGAACACAGTACTCAAGGTGCGGCCACACCAGAGCTGAGTACAGGGGGATGATCACCTCCCTGCTCCTGCTGGCTACACTATTTCTAATACAGGCCAGGATGCCGTTGGCCTTCTTGGCCACCTGGGCACACTGCCGGCTCATGCTAAGCTGAGCATCAACCAACACCCCCAGGTCCTTTTCCTCTCTACATTCTTCAAGCCATTCTGCCCCAAGCCTATAGCATTGCATGGGGTTATTGTGGCCAAAGCGCAGGACCCGGCACTTGGCCTTATTGAACCTCACCCAATTGACCTCAGCCCAGCTATTAAGCAGATGCCTGAGTTCTATTGCAATGTCTGCAGTACAAAAAGTCACCTAGAGAAAGGTGAAAGGGGCAGCAAGAGAATGAGTAGATTGGCAATTATGAGCATTGGTATAATCTAAAAATAGTTTTTTGTTTCTAGGGTAGTGAAAGACAACTTATTTTGATGCACATGAGTGATCAAACTTTCTTCAGAATCTCGATAATTATGCACAGAATTTCCAGAATCCAGAAGAAATTTTTAGAGAAAATAGAAAAAATCATTTTACTAAAATATCTAGCTCTCCTAGAGGGCTACAAAATAGAAAATAATAGTAAAACCAAGTCTGCTTTTTTTCTTTCTTTCTTTCTTTTTTTTTTTTTTCCCAGTAACTATACCAGCTATTTAGGATGTTTGAATAAATAAACTGCTTTTATTTGCAGTTTTCCATAACTGGCCTGAGATAAACATAATCTTAAAATAACCAATCAGCAACGTGTTCCTTCATGAAGAGCAAGAGAAATCTAAAAACCTAACACTTGGCCTCTTCAAGTGCCCAGCTCCTTCATGTCTTCTGAAATATCCCAAAACATCTAGAGAGTTTATTCATAAAAACGGCATCACTCTGGTGAGAAGTTTGTGCTACAGGGGTCTACACCATAGAGAAAAGTTTTTATCAGATAGCTGTCTGGCTTCAAGTAGAATACAAATAAATAAATAAGTAAATAAATACATGCATGAATTCATGGGATCTTTTGGGAAAGCTTCACATTACATAGAAGAAGCGGACCATAAATCAGAAACCGACAATCATTTAGAAATGTTGGAAGTGTATGGGCTGAATATTACTTAGTAATTTGCAAATACTAGATTTAAAAATAATATTTATGTATCTACATATAACTTTAAGAGAAATCATGATTGTATCAAAATGTCTCGTGGAAGAAAAAAAAACACAAACCTGTATTTTCTTTTAAATATATCAGATATGTGAAAATTAATCTCTACTGGTCAGAAGAGATACAAAGCTCTATGGTACTTTTCTGCTATTCTTTCTATGGAAAAAAGGAAAGTTATTCATGTTTCAATTGACATTGATCATGGAGTATTTCAAGATAGAGACCACCCACCACACACTCTATGTACCGATAAAAAAAAAAAAAAAATCAAGCCAAACCATTGCTTGCAGAGAAAAAGGAGAAAAAGGCTTAAATAAACTCTGACTGTATTTCAAAATTTGTGCAACAAAGGAAAAAAGAAAATAAAGGAGAAGTAGATGTGTTGAAAGGGCAAAGGCAGGTAAATTGAAGTTGTTTTTTGGGGTTTTATTTTTGGAGGTTGGAAATTCAGCTATATCAAAATTCAAGTGGAGGACACCAGAACAACTTTAGAAAGTAAAAATAAAATTTGCAAATATGCAGCACAAGTACCAGCCAGTTTCCATTCTCCAAGTTTCTTGTTTGTTTGTTTCACACTTTAGACTCTTCTCTTTTTATTCCTCTTTTATTTCATTGAACTACAAGGAGATGGTGAAGGCAATTGTGAAAAGCTGAAAATAATGAGAAAAGTATTTGGTTCTTTTGGACTAGTCTCAAAAAAGAGTGCTACAGTTGGTTTTGGATACTCAGAATAAGATTATACAAAAACCTGTGCATTCCAAATTAGTAATTTAAGAAAAAATTGTGCAATTTAAAGAGTGGAAAGATGTAAGATTAAAATGGAAAATTCCTTATTCTAAAATGAGTATGCCATGTATATATACCTAATTACTACTACATTGTGTGTTCTTTCTGCTCAGACTTACAACAATTCATTAGCATCAGATTACTAAGTTTTGTCTGCATTAAAATGCAAGACTGACAGATGTGGCCTCTGCATAAAAATAATTTCTAATAAAATATGATGTTTATTTGTTGAATATCCATTAAAAATCTTACTGTTCAGCAGTGAGGGAGTAAAATGCATTCTGATTCAGTCTTCTGTGCTTTATGCATCTTAGAGGATAAGTATTTGAAAGGAAAATAGTGCCTTTTAATTCAGAGTGAATGACACTTCTGAGTGAAACCAGTTTTACCCACTGTGATTCTTAAACACCTGATGACTTCTACATTTATGTAGAAATATTCAGATTGATAGAAATTTTAATTTTTATGTTAGGAATCTCATTTCTCAATCTTGTAACTATCCCCAGGAAAGCCAGAATTGTAGCATGTGTATTGATTAGAACCCCTGTCCAGGGGCTCTTTTCTGATTATGTCATACCAACTCCTGAGCAAGTAGGCATATGCTGATGGTTGTCACATCTAACATGAATGTAACTTACAATTTATTTTTGTTCTTCCTTGAGAATAAGTATTGGGTGTAATAGTGTTTCAGTTTCAACGGGGATGTAATTTTTTTGAGTATCTGGTATAATGGTATGGTGTGGTTCTAGGAGAAAAGCAATGTTGATAACATACCAATGTTTATAGTTTCTGCTAAGCAGTCTTGTACAGAGCCAACACTATTCAAAGCAAAGTGCTCAAGCAGCCTGGAAGGAACAGAATTAGGAGAACTGACTTAAACTGGCTAAAGGGATATTCCATACTGTATGACATCAAGAGGAAGGAGTTTTGAAGGAGATGAGAATTCATCTCACTCTCTTCT
The DNA here is from genome assembly GCF_038088225.1 of Cyrtonyx montezumae. NCBI lineage: Eukaryota > Metazoa > Chordata > Aves > Galliformes > Odontophoridae > Cyrtonyx > Cyrtonyx montezumae. The sequence continues at coordinate 9,924,895 of NW_027071848.1, forward strand.
GTTGCTTGGGGGGCTAGCTGGGTATTGGTAGAAAAGTGATGAGCAATTTCTTGCGCATCACTAGTTATATATGTATTTGTCATAATTATTATCCTTTCCACTATCTCAGTAAGAAGTTTTATCTCAACTCGTGAGTTATACTTTGTGGGACTTTTTTAATTCTTTCCCTCATCCTACTGGGAAGAGAGGGAGTGAGCAAACAACCATATGGTGCTCAGCCACCTGCCAGGTTAAAGCACAACAAATAGAAAAAGCAGTTGTCCTGCAAACAAATCATCTTTTTATAATAAATTTTACATGCATTACAAATTGATGGAGGCAATTTCTATAGTAATATTGTAATCCCGAAAAAAACTGCAGCTGTCTACTCAGGTGCACTCAGTCTCTCCTTGATGATAATTACCTTCCATCCTCACTGCATAATTGCCTTTTGATTGAGGTCATCAGAGCAATCATGTCTGTGAGAGCCAGAAACTACTGCTAGGGTGAAAGGAGATGGGGAGAGGGAAGAAAGCAGAAACCAGAATATTAGTAAAGAGCATTTGTATGTGTTTTACAGTTTTTTGTTTGTAGTGATATTTCCAGTTATATGATGACATGAAATTAAGCAGTTATTAAATATGGTAAAGTTTATATCTTTTTTTTTTCCTCAAAAAGAAGAGTGCTGTTTTATTAGTCTTTAAACAGAAAATTTTCTAAAAGCATGCTTTCAAAATAGCACCACCATGAATATTTGCATCTGTTTGGAACTCTGTTGTTGTTTATCTGTTAATAGTTTACACCAATGGATTTAGTAACTTTGTAATTTCAATTTTTTTCCCTAGGTTTCTAGACCCTAGTGATTCTCAGTATTTGATCTTCCTTTTTCCTGGTTAGTTATTTGACAGTTATATAGCTCAGAATGGCACTTATCATTCTGGTATAAATCTTTCCAGTTACTATATGAATTTGGCATTGTTTGCATTGTAGGAAAGAATTACCTAAGCTATTGGTTGTCAGTTTCTGCACTGTACCTCCATGTTGTACTGAAGAGGAATGTTTTGCTTTTGTTTTTACAAATTATGAGAAGGTGTTTGCGTTCTGGCTGTGCTGTTGCTTCTCTCATATTCAACAGAAAGCGCTGTCTAGCAGGAGGTAGATGCTACCCATTCTTCAAGAAGAATATCTCTAGATATTTTAACCATCATGTAGAACGTACTCGTGTAATCCATGCTTAGGCTAGTAAATTTACTTCTGCTGTTCAATGCAACTTCAGAGAGTAAGTTGTTCTGTTTGCAAGTGTATTACATTACATTTTAAAATGCAAATAAACCTAGTAGTTTGTGATGATGATGGGCATATAGTAAAAATTGAAAGAGTTTAGAGATATTTTTCTTATTTTGCTTCAATATGAGACTTCATGATGAATTTTCATTAGTCCGTTTGGAAATATAAACCTTCAGATGGCAAACGGAGTGTTCTTGATCTGTCACCACGTTAACATGAGCAGAGTATGTACTCTTTTCATTGACTATTAAAAATTGTTTACTATCAGAATCTGCTGCTAGGAGAGATATGAAGCAAAAACTTGTGCAGTATTTCTTCCTTTAACTTTGAAAAATGTGCTTATATAAAGTGGATACCTTGGAAATGGAAACATACAGCATTTCAAGCAATGTAAGGAATGAATATCATATCATAGAATGGCCTGAGTTGAAAAGGAGCACAATGATCATCTAGTTTCAACCCCCCCTGCTATGTGCAGGGTTGCCAACCACTAGAGCAGGCTGCCCAGAGCCATATCCAACCTGGTTTTGAATGCCTCCAGGGATGGGGCTTCCACGACCTCCTTGGGCAACCTGTTCCAGTGCGTCACCACCCTCTGTGTGGAAAACTTCCTCCGAATATCTAACCTAAACCTCCCCTGTCTCAGTTTAAGACCATTCCCCCTTGTCCTATCTCTGTCCATCCTCATAAACAGCCGTTCCCCCTCCTGTTTATGTGCTCACTTCAAGTACTGGAAGGCTGCGATGACGTCTTCCCGGGACCTTCTTTTTTACAAGCTAAACAATTCCAGTTCCCTAAAACTTTCCTAATAGGAGAAGTGCTCCAGCCCTCTGATCATCTTAGTGGCCCTCCTCTGGACCAGCTCCACATCCTTCCTGTTCTGTGGGCCCCAGTACTGGATGCAGTAATCCAGATGGGACCTCACAGAGCTGAGTAGAGGGGGACAATCACATTTCACTCTCTGCTGATATCCAACCTGATCTTTCCCTGTTGATGTTTCATGCTATTTCCTTGGCTTCTGTTGATAGTCACCAGAGATCAGTGCTGCCCCTTTTGTCATCACTGGGAAGAGTTATAGGCTGTAATGAGGTCTCCCCTCAGTCGCCTCTTCCCTGAGCTCAACAGATCAAGAGACATCAGGTGCTCCTTATATGTATCTTCCCCTCCACACCCTTCATCAGCTCTGTAGCCCTCCTTCAGGCACTCAATCTCTAATAGCTTTACGTTCTTTTTGTATTGTGGCACCCAAAACTGCACGCAGTGTTTGATGTGGGCCACACCAGTGCAGTGTAGAGTGGAACAATCCCTCTCCGTGCCTGTTTGGCACTGTCATGCTTGATGCACACCAGGATATAGTTTATCTGTCTGGCTGCCTGGATACGCTGCTGACTCATTATCAACTTGCTGTCAACAAAGATCTCCAAATCCTTTTCATTGGGGCTGCTCTCCAGTGTTCCATCCCTTAGTCTACATGTACAGCCAGGGTTACTCTTTTTCAGATACAAAATCCAAATCTTACCCAGCTTTGTGTGGTTGGTGAATGCTCAGCTCTCTAGTTTGTCTAGATCTCTCTGCAAGGCCTCTCTACCCTCCACAGAGTGAAAAGCTCCTCCCAATTTAGTAAGGAAACTTGCTCAATCCTACATCCAAGTCACGTATGTTGACATTAAACAGAAGTGGTCCTGTAACGGTGCCCTGGGAAACCCTACTATGTACCAGCCGCTAGCCTGATGTAACCCCATTTACTATAATCCTTTGAACACAGCCAATCATCTCATTGCTCACCCATTGCATTATGTTTTCATCTAGGCGTATACCAGACATTTTGTCCAGAAGGATACAATGAGAATCAGTATTGAAAGCTTTACTGAAATACAAAAAGATAATCTCAATTGTCTTCCTGTATGGGAACTGTTGAATCATGGCCTGAACCACTGATTGATCACCTGAGGTGAGCACTGAGTCAGCCACAGGAGCACAGGTGAAGGCAATTCGCCTGTATGACCATAAGGGGTGGAGGCTGCTCCACATCTCCCAGGCCGCATATAAAGGCTGACCAGCAGTGGGGAAGGTTTTCTTGTTGGAGTTCCTCCTGTGTGGAGTTCTAGGTGAGCCTCAACCTTCAGTGATCGGGGTGCACATCCTAATTTATCAGGTGTCTTTATATCATCTGGATAATTGGTCCAAAAATATACCATCCAACTTCATTATGCTATTTGGGTAATATTTATGCAGGGTATTTACCTACATCACCCTACACTTGATCAGCTAGCTCAGTAACCTTGTCATAAAAGGAAATAAAGTTAGTTAAACAGGACCTTCCCCTCATGAGTCTGTGCTGACTGTGACCAATGACCACATTATCATTCAGGAGTTTTACAATACCTCCCAGCATAATTTCTCCATAATTTTACCAGTAACTGAAGTGTGACTGTAATTACCAGGGTATACTTTCTGCCCTTCTTGAAAACTGGAACAACTTTTGCCAGCTTCCTGTCTACTGATACTTCTCTAGATACTCAAGACCACTGAAAAATAATTGAGAGAGGTCTTGCAATGATATCAGCATGCTCTCTGAGTACCCATTGACCCCTATGGATTTATAACACAAGAAATATTTCTGCTGTTTCATCTATGTCCCTGTTTGTAAAGCGACCACGCTCATAAAGCAATGAATCAGTGTTATCTCTGGTCCTTCTTTTGTTGTTACCATATTGAAGAACACGAAAGAAAAAAACAACAACAAAAAACCCTTTATTATCCTCCAGGTTGCACATATATTAAGCTTCTCTGCTATTTGCAATGATTCTGCTACACAACTTGTTCTCTTTTGATAGAAAAATTTGTCTAAGATACTTCTATTATTCTTAAAAACAGATTATTTCACATTTTTAATCTAAATTTTCCATCTAACACGTTCAACGTGTTAGAATTTATGCATTTGATTGTTCATAGAAAAAGGTTAACTAAAGCTGTACTCATTTGAAAACAAAACTAAAAGAAATGCATTGGTTTGCTGATAATCCTTCTGTATGAAACTAGAGTACATATTTCCATTTGTTAATCCTATTTACATGAGATAAATCCCTGTGCTTTAGAGAACTGCAAACCAGGAACTGCTTGGTGTTTGGCAGAATAACACTGCTGCCTTGGCAAGTGAAGCATTGTGTCCTGCTTCTTTAAGGGACAGAACTGAGAAAACCACTTAAATTGGCCCCATCTACCAAACTTATAATATAATATAATGCTTGATACTTTTGGGCTGAGTACAAGATAATGATGATGAGCTATCCTAGGAGTAGTAATTCCCTACATACTACCCAAACTACTCAGAAAGATAGATTTGAAAGCAAGCAACAGTTTAGAAGAAAGGACTATGCTTGTTCTGAGACAGTGAGTCTGCTGTAGAAGATATTGAATTTGACAGAAAGACAAAAAGAGATCATGGTGAGTGACAGCGGAAAGAAAAAAACGTTTGGAAGTTAATGGTGTGGAAATGAGTTAGGTTCACCAAAGCTCTGTGTGTAACTGAAAGGAAACTGTTGCTGATAAACATAGACAGGATACAAAGTTGGCTGCTATAATTATTGTCTTGCTGCTCCTTCAAGGCAGTTAGCTAGAGTCACTTTTTTCAAGTGGATGAACCAGTATTATAAGACCACAGAAGTATGTACTTCAGTATGTATTTGATGAAAAACACAAATATTTTAGAATAATAAAGGAAAAAATCTATATTTATGGATGCTTCCATGAGATGAGAACAAACTTTCTCATGAGGAAGTAATTATTCCATGCTTCACTGCTTTTTTCTTTTTTTTTTTTTTTAACCTTGTCTTCATTAGCTGCTTGAGTTTAATTTATGTGTCTTCATTAGTCTCTTGTTAAGTTTTATTGCTTGAAATTAGATTGTGAGCTCTTTGGATCAGGAGTGTGAATGTCTGAATAGAGGCCAGGTCAACTGAGTCACTGTTTGTGCCCATTCTTCTCTGGGAGCTCTGTTGTTATAATAAACAGAGGACATCCTGTTTTTAGAAGACCTTGACTTATTTACCTTAGTACATTGGTGATATGACAATAAAATTGTACTCCTAATTTTTCCTTTTCTTTCTGATTATTAAGAACTTAGACTTGAAATTAAATATGTAGAGTTGGACTTATTTTAACCAATAAAAATGCTGTTTTGATGACAAGGTGATAATGGATGTGTGAAAATTGTGATGTCAGCACTTACTCATGGAAAGAAACTGAAAACTTAAGTCATTAAATGCCTTTGTCTCTTAATCCCTCACAGGCTGAGGTGAATCACTTGATAGAGTTGCAGAAAATGTTGCTATCCATTCTCCCAAGTGCAGATAGAAAGTGAATTAAATGACAGGACAATACCAGGAGCAATTGAGCAGTACTTCCTTTTATTATGTAAAAAGGTTAATGATAGACATCTTATTTTAAGTCCTGACTGTCCTGTATTATGGTTAGCTACAGCTGACAGTCATAAATTCTCAAAAATATAAAAGCAATGTAAGTGGAAAGGATTTTTATTTGTAAACTTTAGAAATTTAGAATAAAAATATTTCTTAAGCTGGAAAAGTCCTTCAAGATCATCAAGTCCAAGCCATCACTACTAAGCCAAACACCATGCTGTGCTTAAGCACCACATCCATACATCTCTTAAATGCCTCCAGGAATGGTGACTCCTTCACATCCTGGGCAACTTGTTCCATTGCTTAACCAGTCTTTCTGTAAAAAAATAATAAATAAATAAATTATATATATATATATATATATTCCTAGTGTCTAATCTAAACCTCCCCTAACCCAGCTAGAGGACATTTCCTCATTCCTATTACTTGTCACCTTAGAAAAAAGATCACCATCCTCCTTGCTACAATCTCCTTTCAGACAATTATAGAGAGTGATGAAAAAATGAGACTGAGGGGATACCTCGAGACTAAAGAATGCTAACACACCAGAAAAATATGTCTTGTTATATAGTTCCTTTATCAGTTTTGTTACTCTTCTGTGAACATGTTGCAGCAATACACAGAATCGCAGAATGGGTGGAAGGATCCAATTGCTCTACTTTGACCCCTTGAGGGTCACCTAGAGAACATTTCCCAGGATCACATTCAGCGAGGTTTAGAATGTCTCCAAAGAAAGAGACTCCAGGGCCTTTCTGGGCAGCCTGTTCCGAAGTCCTATCACTCGCAGAGTGAAGAAGCTTATTTCTCATGTGCAGACAGAATTTCTTGTGTTTGTTTGAGCCTGTCGCCTCTTGTCTTGCTCCCAAGCACAACAGTAAATAGCCCATCCTGTTGATACCCTCCCTTAAGTTATTTTTACAGATTAATAAGATCCCCTCTCAGCCTCCTCTTTTTCAGGCTAAACAGGGCCAGTTCTCTCAGCTTTTCCATAGGAGAGATACTCCAGGCCCTGAATAATCTCTGTAGCCCTTTGGTAGACATAATTTGGGAACAATCACCAATCATTTCCCTAGTCCTGATGGCCATAGTATTTCTGATGCAAGCCAGGATGCCATTGGCCTTCATCTGAGCACACTTCTGGCTTATATTCAGTCAACCATCCATCAACCCTCAGGTTATTTTCTGCCAGGAAAATTTCTAGCTGCTCTTCAGCAAGTATGTACTGTTGCATGGCATTGTTATGACTGAGATGAAGCACCAAGAATTTAGCCTTATTGAATCTCATACAATCAGACTCAGCCCATTGATCCAACCTAGCCAGATCTAGCTGCAGAGCCCTCCTGCCCTCTAGAAAATCAGTAGTCCCACCCAACTATGCATCTTCTACAAACTCAGTGAGGGTGCACCCCATTCCGTCATCAAGATTGTTGATAAAAATGTTAAACAAACATAACCCCATGGCTAAACCCTGGGAACTGTATTTAACTCCATCCATAACAACCTTTTTGGCCCTTCAAGTTTGCCAGTTTTTTATTCAGAGAACTATGAGCAAAGAATTTCTTTAGGCAAAGGCTGTTAGTAACAATTTCAAATACTATGCTAAAGTCTTAAGTGAACAACATTCACAGCCTTTTCCTCGTGCAGTAAGTGTCATCACAGAAATTCTAGTTATGTCTTTCATAAACCCATGCAGACTGGGTCTGATCACCTGGTTGGCCTGTGTGTGCCAGCAATAGCACTCAAGATGGTCTGCTTCATAACCTTCCTTAGCACCGAGAACAGACTGGCAGGCCTGTAATTTCCAAGCTACTTCTACCTGTTCTTGTCGGTGGGCATCACAGTGACTCCAGAGAATTTAAATGTATTTAAGAAGTCTTGGTGCAATACAAACTTACTGTCATCATTAGAATCTGTATTCTATGGAACTAAGAATGAGAATGGTTGATGCAAATTATTATAGGGTTAGGGTAGAAAATTTTGTATGTAAAATATGTTCAGTGCACTAATTTGTAAGTCAGCATTTGTCATTTTTTTTCAACATGCAACATAATGATGACACTGTTATCTCAACATAATTTCTGAACATTTTGATAATTTCCATATTATTTTATTCAACTATTTAGCTTCAAGAAAAAAAACTGAAATATATTCTTTTATTTCTCATTTGGATTACATGATAAAATTAAGTGGTAGTAGCAGAGAATAGAGCTGTGCTGAGAATAACTCAGTTAATGAGAACAGTAAAGCAATTAATTATATTTGCATAAAATAGGGCATATTCTAGGGTGCATACTGGGTAAAACTTTGAGTTTTTCTTTTTTAATTGATCATCAAAATGATAATGGAATGATATCTTTAAAGACCAGTCTAGCTCTGTTAAACAGAAGAACTGATCTAATTGTCTTTTTCTATTAAGTACTATACAGGGACAGAACTGGTTAAGACTTAATAAATAATAGTTTTCATTCCAAGGATAAGATACTGATAGATCGTGGGCTCATGGTTTAGTAATTCTGTCACTAGGACTGGGAAGGTGAATGTGTGGTGAGAATGGTACTTGGAGCAAATGCTATTCTGAGAAAAGCATCCTATTCTCTCTTCAGTAAAATATGTTACTTTGTCAAACTTCCATTCTTAGGTTTCTTTTCTGTCTGCTATCAGACAGATAGAGATGTACTCAGTTTGGTACATACTAATAAAGTGTGAAAGAAAGTAATATCACGTTTTCTCAAGTAACATCTAGGAAAAGTGACTTGAACTAGCTCTTGCAAAACCCACTCGAATTTATCTACAAAGGAGATAATCTTTAGTTCTTTAAAAGATGGTTGTTTAATCTAGATTGGCTTGGGATGTATTCTTAGACCATGAACTCTCCAGCTTCCCATAGAGATACAGAGCTCCAAGCAGGTGACGTCTGTTAACCTCACACATAACGGAAGCGTTGTTGACCTGTAGCCTGATGGGAATAAGTGAAATCTGAATATGTACAGAATTTTATATTAAGCTGAAGTTCAAAACACAGCGTTTTGGGAGGAATGCTAAATACTCAACTGCCTGTTTCATTTTAATGCCTCCTGCACTAATGTCACTTCTGAATTCTTCTCTAAGAGTCTGAGTATTCCTGTGCATATATTTTTCTCCAGTATGGTAGTTCATAATCTAATGGTCAGCAATAGATGAAAAAGAAACATCTTTCCATGTTGCAAACTGTAGGAGCAGTAGCTGATCTGCTTAGGACATCCAGCAGTGAATCATTTTGTGAAAACATTGAATGTAGAATTTTTAAGGCTTATCCAAAACCTTAGACGATTTCCTTTGTCAATCTATATTACATCCCAATTTGTCTAGTTTGCACATATGACAACTATCTTCCAGGCAAGTTTCAAGCACAGTTTTTTACTAAGATGGATCTCTAGTTTTGTACTAGTCTGCAGTTCACATGATGGCAAATGTTATCACTGTGAGCAGTATCACATATTTTGGGAAACATAAAATTAATTACTATAATTTAATTTTAAGTTAGGGTTATATATATATATATATATATATATATATATATTTTTTTTTTTTAGGTGGTGGTCATGGAGTCATAGATTTGTATTTGTTTGTAACAGAAGTTTTTTTCATCTTAGAATCAGTAGAACTTCTCTTTAGTATTCCTAAAACTGAAAATTCTAAATCCAATATTTGGTGCAATGTAACAATTCAATAAATTATATTAATTTACTTAAACAACAAACATTTCACTTGTTTAGATTTGTAGCAGTGATTCAGGACCAGGCATTCTGTGTAATGAAAATATTCTGAATTTTGTCTCTAACATTTGCAGAAGTGCATGCCTGGAGAAGAATTGGGACAGGTCATATATATTAATTTTTCTCCCTGAAGTTTTTCACACAATACTGGCTTTGAGCTCAAGAAGCTACATCCATCTTTGGAAATTCTTACATATTTAGCAACTCTTTGTAGATATCAATTCCATGAATTCCTATAATCTTCATATATAAGTATTTGACATCCACAACATCCTTTTGTGAGAACATTTACTCTGGAAAAAACAACAACAACAAAAAAAAACAACAATACACTTTGTATGTGTCTTGACCTAGTTCCCGCGTATTTCATATGTTAATATTTGGCTTATGTTCTGAAAGACATATTTAATGTTTCTTCGTGGCCTTCATGACTTTCCAAAAAATTTCTTCCATCAGCAATCTATTTTCTAGACTGAATATACCTACTTTATTAATCTCACACAGAGATTTTTAAACTCACATTTTAATACCTGTCTCTAGAGATGTCTATAAATTTTTCTAATTGCTTTTTGAACATGTTGAGTATTTTAATCTCTTGGGAGATGCCAATTCTGGTTCCTTTTGACAATGAGAATTGTTAATTAAGCATTACCATTACCTTCACTCTCTTAAATGGGATTTCATTCAGAACAAAACAAACAAAAAAAACAATGAAAACCACCACCATCAACAAAGCACTTAATCCTGCCACAAATTAGATTACTGAACAGCTTCAATTTTCATATAACTCAGCAGAAAGTGAAGTGACACATGATTTGTCAATAAATTCATAGCTTTCTTACATTCAAAACAAATAAACAAATTAAAAAGTAATTTTACCTGATTTGTAAAATTCTTCAGTCAAAGATAGGGTTGTATGGAGGAGGGAATCACAGAAAGTGAATATTCAAGATTAAATAGTTCACAACAATGACATTTTTAAGCCCTTGGTAGATAAGAAGATGCCAATGGGAAATGTGAAGAAAATACTTTTTCAGGCAAGTCTAAGTTTAGATTATATAATCATAATTCATTTAAGTGTTCTCACACATAAATAGGGAACACGTAGAACATATTTTGGTTTTCTACTTAGAATTGGTCTTTCTCAAAGGAATCTAATGTCTACATGGTGAATACCAAATTAACTAGAAAACTGAATTCAAACAATAGCTGCCAGTAGTCTCTAACTGGATAGGAAAAGTTCACTGAGTCTGTTATCTCAAACCAACCAAAAATACCTACTCTAAGCATATACTATTCTAGTTCCTGCTTTCATTAAGGATCTAATGATGGAACAGAAATCTCCATATTATCCATGACTTTGACGAGGGGATAGAGTCCACCCTCAGTAAGTTTTCTGATGATACAAAGCTGGGAGGAATGACATGCCGGAAGGCTGTGCTGCCATTCAGTCAGACCTGGACAGGCTGGAGAGTTGGGCTGAGAGAAACCAGATGAGGTTTAACAAGAGCAAGTGTAGAGTCTTGTGTCTAGGGAGGAATAACTGCATGCACTGGTACAGGTTGAGGGATGAGCTGCTGATGATGAGCTCAGAGGAAAGGGACCTGGGTGCCCTGGAGGATGACAGGCTGGTCGTGAGCCAGCAGTGTGCTCTGGTGACCAAGAAGGCCAATGGCATCCTGGGGTGCATTAAAAAGACCATGGCCATCAGGTCAAGGGAGGTGATCTTCTCCCTCTACTCTGCCCTGGTGAGGTCTCATCTGGAGTACTGTGTCCAGTTTTGGGCTCCCCAATATAAAAAAGACAGGAATCTCTTTTAAAGAGTCCAGCGCAGGGCCACAAAGATGGTGAAGGGCCTGGAGGATCTCCCCTATGAAGAAAGGCTAAGTGAACTGCGTCTCTTTAGCCTTGAGAAAAGAAGATTGAGAGGGAACCTGATCCAGGTTTATAAATATCTGAGGTATGGGGGACAAAGTGGCGAGGCCAGACTCTTTTCAGCAGTGTGTGGAGACAGGACAAGGGGGAACGGACAGAAACTGCAGCACAGGAGGTTCCGCACGAATGTGTGCAAGAACTTCTTTATGGTGAGGGTGACGGAGCACAGGAATAGGCTGCCCAGGGGGGTTGTGGAGTCTCCTTCAGTGGAGATATTCAAGACCCACATGGATGCCTACATGTGCTACCTGGTGTAGGGAACCTGCTTTGGCAGGGGGGTTGGACTCAATGATCTCTAGAGGTCCCTTCCAACCCCTACGATTCCGTGATTCTGTGATTCTGTGAACACCTCATATGCAGAAAGGCTGAGGGACCTGGATCTGTTCAGCCTTGAAAAAAGAAGACTCAGAGAGGATTTGATCCATGTCTGGAAATATCTAATATGCAGGAGGTAAAGGAATGAGGCTGGACTCTTCTCAGCAGTGTGTGGCAATTGGACAAGGGGAAATGGCACAAACTGAAGCATAGGAAGTTCTGCATAAATGTGCTTGGGAACTTCTTCACAATGAGGGTGACAGAGTGTCACGCTCCAATATAAAGGAGGGAGACGAGGTTCTTAGATTATGTATATACCCAGCATGAGATTAAGAAACAACGGTTCAAATGTTGGTACAACCAGTTTTTTAACAAATATTGACCAGGGAAATGGGGAAGGTGGACACTGTTAAGAGTGATGGGGAAGGGAAGGCGTGCAATAGGAAAGATAGGAAAGAAGCAAGGGTTTGTACAATGCAGGGAAAGTCACCAGCCAGGATCCTAGGGGCGGTCCGGTTGCAAGCGGCTCCGACAGTCCGAGGCAGAAGAGCAGGGGTGGCAGAAGCGGGGAGAACAGCAGCAGCGACGGGCAGCCCTGAGCAGCAAGCAGCTGTCCTGGAGAAGCGGCACCGGCACAGCACAGGAGAAGCAGCATGGGGTCAACCTCAGGTGGGGCAGCAGTGAACAGTGATCAGCTCATGAGGTCTCTCCAAAGAGAAGGCCTCTCCAGGAAGCAGCAGGCAGTGATCAGCTCGGGAGGTCTCTACTAAGAGAAAGCTTCTCCAAGAGGAAGCCACTCCAGAGAAAACCCTCCAACCTTGTGGCTGCAGGACCCCTCTATTTATCTCCCAGATTTCTTCAGTCTACATGACGAACCCCTCCTGCTTGGGCGTCAGGTGGGTATCACTTGAGATGGTTATCTCCCCCTGGAGGTGAGTTCCACAAAAGTGTTCAGCGGCCATTGAGCTGCAGCTGAAGTTGCCCCAGGACATGCCCATCAGCTTGTCCCATAGACAAGGGATTTCACAACCTTTGCCCAGGACTAGCTTGGACATGTTTGGACATGTTCATCAGCAAACTTTGAGGCAATGGTATAAAATATTAGTCTCTTACACAGAGCACTGGCACAGGCTGTGCAGAGAGGTGGTGGAGTCTCCTTCTCTGGAGACATTCAAGACCCACCTGGACACGTACTTGTTCAAGCTGCTCTAGGGAGCCTGCCTTGGCAGGTGGCTAGACTAGGTGATCTGTAGAGGTCCCTTCCAACCCCTACAATTCTGTGATCCTGTGATTGTGTTAAATAATAGATCACATCATACTCTTTGGGACTATAAAGATGCAGAATTCAAAATTAATGTGACAGACTTGACTGTAATGTATAAATCAGCATATATAAATCTAAAATTCTCTTTCTCATATGAGCAATGAATTCACAGGCTTGAGAATGAATATTTTGGCAAGGCCTATCTAGAAAGAGCATAATATAACTTGGGATGCTTGTTTACAAGGTTTGGGACAGGGCAAAAATATATAGAGAAAAACACTAAATTATTCTTTCTGCTAAACTCTACAATAGTAGATAACATTAAACAAACAAATAAACAAACAAACAAAAATGATGTCACATATGTCACAGATTAAGTAAAAAACAAAACAAAATAAAACAAAAAAAAACCAACAACAATCAGAGACCTAGCAAGTTTATTGAAAATTGATTATCTTACTTAATGGAGTTTATCTTGAAGATAGAAACTGTCTAGGACATAATCCTCCAAAACATAAAAAGTTGTGGAATAGAGAAATAAACACAGTTTTCTCCATATACCAAATTCATGAGACTATGATACGGATGTGGATAACCCCTATTATGTATGTTTCTAATGCTGGATTGAGCAGACTGTATGAGGAAGTTCCAATGTTTCTATTATCTGCGGACAGTGATTAGCGACAAATTAGAGAAATACCTGAAAAAAAAGTATGTAGTTGCAACTGATTTTGTACTGAGACAGGATTGCATGCTCTAGAAATCCACTCTGCTTGATGGCACATTGAGCAGAATCTGTAGATCATAACAAGTTGTATATGAATAATAATGGCTACATGGGGGAGCAAGTACTGCTGAATGGCTTCCTTGAGGATAAATTAAGTATTTAAAGTCTTAATGTAAAACTATGTGAGAAAAGTTGCAGTTTCCTGTCTCAGTCCAGGTATACACAACTTGAAACTATTTATCCTCTCAGAGGATAACAGAAGACAAAGGAACAAAAATATATAAGTAATACCCATGATAATGTGTGATTTTAACTTCACATCTACAACTACAAATCTACTTCAGTGTTGGGTAATTACTTTCTATGATTATTTATCTTATTAAAGAGCAATTCTGATTGAGGTTGAAACAGTAGCTAATGTACCAAGAATGAAAATGAACCTACTTAAAGATGAGAAATGGTCTATAGCAATCAATACAGAACGGCTGTAATAGGATGGTCTTGGAATAGTGCAGAAACCAGAAAGACTTGGCATGATTCCTAAGGCAAAGACATTTGTTATGTACATGGACTTTTTACTGCATAGAACTGAGCTAACTGAAGAGTGCCTCTGTTGAATTAACGTGAGGTCTCTTTTCAACCGCTTTAAGTACCTTGATGAGTTTTCTGGCAATTAATAACTTTAATTTCCCAGTACAGTCTTTTTCTTATGTAGAATGATAGAAATTTGAGTCGAGGTGGCAAATACAATGTTTTTTCTTTCAGTTTGTGCTACTAAAGTAGGGATTTTTTATTAACTGTATTTTGTATAAGTTGCTTTATTCATTTTTGTTTAAAACATTTTCATTTTATTGCAAGATAACAAGTTATCTGCTCAGGATACTTCCTCTTAATGAGAAGAGATGTGTTTTTCATGCCAAATAAACCTGGGATCCCATACTTCAGAATATCTCATAAATTTTCCCCATTTTCCTACTCAAAACACAACAAAAATATTGTGGAAAGTAAACTAAATATAAATATTACACGTAAAAATGCAGAGTAGTCTTAGTACAAAGACACATCTAATACTTTCTGAATTTAACTGGAATTATTTGCAATAAGACTACCCTCAGAATATACTATTTTATTTTCTTTCTTTCTTTCTTTCTTTCTTTCTTTCTTTCTTTCTTTCTTTCTTCTTTCTTTCTTTCTTTCTTTCTTTCTTTCTTTCTTTCTTTCTTTCTTTCTTTCTTTCTTTCTTTCTTTCTTTCTTCTCTTTTTCTTATTCTTTCTTCTTTCTTTCTTTCTTCTTTCTTTCTTTCTTCTTTCTTTCTTTCTTTCTTTCTTTCTTTCTTTCTTTCTTTCTTTCTTTCTTTTCTTTCTTTCTTTCTTTCTTTCTTTCTTTCTTTCTCTTTCTTTCTTTCTTTCTTTCTTTCTTTCTTTCTTTCTTTTTTTTCTTTCCTCTTTGCCAATCACACTTTGAATGTCAGGAATAAGTTTGACTAAATGGAATCAAAGAATGAATTGAAATGGAAGATACATATAAAAATCATCAAGTTCGCAATCTACTTTGGGCAGGACACTTTCCACTACATCAGGTCAGCCAAAGCCCCATCCTTGCTGGCCTTGGGCACTTACAGGGATGAGGCATCCACAACTTATCCACTCAACCTGTTGCAGTTCCTCAGCATCCCATAATAAATGATACAAACTTAAGATTATCTAATTTTAGGAATGGGAGAACAATTGAGGGAAGTAGTAAAAAGAAAAAGATTATCTTCAAATATGGAACTCAGCACTTGGAAACCAGGGAGGAAATGATCTATGTAAATAGCAAAGTGATTAATATGAGCTACTGCTCTGAGTTGGATTAGAGAAAATACAGTCTTACATATTAAGCAAAATACCTTCAGTAACAATACTAAATGTTGTCATGTTGTCAGACATTTCTAAAACTTTCTGTGGAATACCACAAGTAGTCTTTGTGATCATCAAGGAAATAGATACAAACCATACTTACCTATTAAGAAATACACTTATTACACTGCCATTAAGGAGAGACAAGTGTACGAACAAAAGATCTATTCAGGTTAGCTGAATATTATAAAGTGATGCTGCGGTATACTCATCTGTAATACTATGGGACTATACTAGAATTACAGTCTTCTGCATTATGCAATTTGCATAGAGGACATAATTAATTCAGTGACAATAAATGGCCTTTTTTTTTAATCAGTATTTAAATAGAAAAGGTGTTCAAAAAAGTTATCTGCTAAAGGCTGTAAATAAGGTGATAGAGACTAAATAAATTCCAAAATCATAAATGCATCTATAACCTAAATTCACAACCTTTGAATAGTTGTATTTAGTATTTTTTTTTTAGCTGTATATTTTTAATGCAGAAAATACTGTATTTAATCATAAATGTCAATAATGAAAATGTATTTTGTATATTACAGTTGTCTTTTGGGGTCAGGCTTAAGAGAAAAGAAGATTATTACATAAACGTATTACTTCTTTATGCACAGAAATGTTGGAGTTTGTTCTAATCAGAAACCTTTAATCAGGTTTCTAAGCATGATTTTCAAAAGACTTAGACTGACAAATTTAATTTAACATTGTGACAAAGATCAGCTCTAAAAAATGCAGACAGTTGCTATCCTCAAAACTGTCTGCATCAGCTCTGCTTATAATATTGCTCTTTCATGGTCTTCCACAAAAACAGTCATTTGAGGCTGGGATTGGGGTTTGGGTTTGGGTTTACTTTCGTTTTTTTTTCTTAGATGTTTTTAACTTACTTTGTATTAGCTCTCATCCCATAGCTTTATAAGAATGGCCTGTATTGGGTAGAATAAACAAACAGGCAAATTACTGGAGTGTCTTGTTGCAGTGTTAGCTAGTCTACATGTTAAGCCCTAAATTCTTGTTAGAAGCAGTGACAAAATAAGACCTTCCATTTCTGGTTTTTGTTTTTTGTTTTTGTTTTTTCCTTCATAATAACCATTTATTTATTTATTTATTGAATACTCCAATATTGAAAATGCTGGTTCTAGTAGAGACTGAGCTGTCTATTTTCCTAGAGTTTCTGTATTCTTACTTGAAAAACAGAATTTCTGTAATCTATAACCCATCCTCTAACACTTGAGAATGCAGGGGAGAACTCATTAAATAAGAATGCCTGTAGTGATTATTGAACCATACTAATTGTGCTGGTTTGGAAAAGATACTGTACTTTTGACCTAGTTCAGGTGACTGAGAGATGTGGCTCTCAAGCAGGATTTTGGCTCTACTGCTAAATAAAGAATTTATAGAAAAAAAAAAAGTGATTTTCTAATAGATTTAATCATTTCTCTGCTCACTTCTTTCTATTCTTGTTTATCATGTATGTATTAATACATTTACATAATATATATCATTTCTTTTACTTTTGTTTGAAAAAAAAAAAGTTTTTGAGACATTTGAAACAAATACACAACTTTTCCATAACATATACATTTAATTTAAAAATCATTTTGTATTCCAAACTAATGAAATACACAATACTAATTAGATAAATATTGGTATGCCTATTACTAGCTATGTTAGTGAATAACCACCATAAATACCAACACAAGTATAAAATATTTTTTTTTCATTAGCTTGACCTTTTTTAGTACTAAAAAAAGATCATCTTTCAAAGGTAAATGGTTCAATTCTGATGTTTGAGCTAATGTATTATTCTTGGTGCACTGAATTATTGCTTCTGTTATGATTCTCAGTTTCTTTATTCCAGCTGCTTCTGTGTTCTTTAATAATTCTACTGTATTTCCATTGGTTGGTTAGTCCAGAGCTTTTCACTTTATTGTCAGTAATATACCCTTAATCCTTTGTAAAAGGGTATTTTAAAGATAATTATGGTGTCTTAGTAGTATTGATAAATATTCAGACTGGACAAATTTTAACAAAATGTGCTATCCCTGTTTCTTATCTAAGATGTAACATTCAGTAAAGTCTTACTGGTTTCAGAAGGAAGGCATATAAGGTTTTTGATTATCTTCTAACACAAAATGAAACACAAGCCGAAAGTTAAGAATCAAATTTGGTTTCTTCTCTTGACTAGGATTTAATATAAGTTTTCTATCCTTGGACTTTTTCATCACAGAATTATGCAGCACGAATGTTTCACTACAGAAAATAAAATAAGAAATATTTTTCTTTCAGTGAGGAATAAAGAACCTTGAAAATAATAACTTGACATAAGAAGAAGCTAATAGGAAAAACAATATTTAAACAATGCATGGAAATTCTTGTAATTTGTACTTTCATTATTGCATTAATATTAGGAAAATTAAAGGACGAGTGATATCAGTCTTAAATTACTGAAAGTGCTGTGCATAAAGATAGAGATTTGTTTTGTGTTTCAGGCATGGTATCATAATACACAGTATTTGAATTCTCATAATGTTTTACATGGTAAATATTTTTGGAAAAGTGATGCATTATAATTTTACAACCCCCAAAGAGACTTTTGTTACTCCAGAAAACACTGCAATTTCTTTGCCACCTTTGATAAGGAGCTTAAAATCTTATTTGTTCTTCCTTCTCCTTATCAGTGCTGGCCACCCCTTTAACACAGGATGCTTTGGACTTTGATAGACATCCTCTAGTGAATCTAGCTACACTGATGTGACGCATCTTCCATTCTGCCTTTTCTCTCACAGCTTACTGCCTCTGTGGAGAAGACTGACAAGAAAACATGTTCTAGCACTTTCAATTTATCTTCTGATTCATTAACTTAATGAAAAAATCTGTTTAGTGTGATTTTGCCAGACCAGAATATGCAGTTCTCTCCTACATGACTGAAACTTTTTTCCATTATGTAGGGTCTGCATATCAGGGCAGGAACATGTTAAACAACCCCTACAAGAGGACATTTGAAGGAACTCTTTAGCTTTGCCTATATGCTTTCTACACACATTTGCACATCACAGAGTCACAAAATTACAGAGTTGGGGTTGGAAGCAACCTCCAGAGATCATCTAGTCCAACCCCCCTGCCTAAGCAGGCATCCAAGAGCAGCTTGCACAGGTAGGCATCCAGACGGGTCATGAATATCTCCTGAGAAGGAGACTCCACAGCTTCTCTGGGGCAGCCTGTTCCAGCACTCCATCACCCTTCCTGTGAAGAAATGCCAAAGCACATTTTACAGAACTTCTTATAAATTAGTTTGTGACCATTACCCCTAGTTTTATTACCACACAATGATGAGACGAGTCCAGCCTCATCACTTTGCCTCCTACTCCTTGGATATTTATAGACGTGGATCAGATCCCCCTTGAGTCCTCTTTTCTCAAGGTTGAACAGACCCAGGTCCCTTGGCCTTTCTGCATATGAGAGGTGTTCCATGCCCTTTATCATCTTTGTGGCCCTCCACTGGATGCCTTCTAGGAGATCCCAATCTTTCTTGTACTGGAGAGCCCAGAACTGGACACAGTACTCCAGGTGAGGCTGTGATGGTATCTTCGCCATGAAAATAGAACTTCACAGTTCAATACATAAGGCCTAATCGTCAGGCCTCTTAAGTAATTTTCCCTTCCTAAGCTATTTTCAGCTTTAGTCTACTTACTTATTAGCTTTTCAATTTTAGAAGTATCAAGAATGACATAATAATGAAAAAGCCATTGCATGAAATCATGAGAAATTACAAAATTTTTGCACCCATTTTCAAGTATATGCAATCTGCACACCTATTTTATTGGATTCCACAGTTCATATAAAGTGATGATGCATGTCATTGATAGACCTCTACTTTCCCAAAAGCTTCTAAGATAACACTAACTCAACAGCATCCCCTTTTTTGGTTATATAATGTCTTTTAAATTCTTCCTCTAAGGTTAAAGTATTTTGAGCAGCAAATATTATTTTTATTTATTTTATTTTTCTACATTTGCTAACATCAAGTTATTTGGTTTATAAAAATATTGTTCATCAATAGAAAAAGCCCATAATGTATTCCCCTAAATAAGAATAAAGATGTTAGATTATGTCATAAAGCTAATTTTAAAAGTTTTAAACTAAGCCCTATGTTAAGTAATATGATTACAATGAAAGCTTGCCATGCCTCTTCACAGAATATGATCAGTCTCTCTCTCTCTCTCTCTCTCTCACTCACACACACACACACACACAGTGTTTAAATAGTGACTAACAATGCCACAGCATTTGACCTAATGAAAAGAACAATGCATTTGTTTTTCGCACATTTAATTGTACTAATTGTATAAGCTTAGTATATGCTTACTGCAGAGAAGTAGGACTCCAATTTTAAAAGTGAATTTCAATTTTTTGCTCTACAGGGAAAGATTTAGAGACCTGGAACTGCTCAGTTTGGAGAAGAGAAGACTGAGGGGGGATCTCATCACTGTTTATAAATATCTAAAGGGTGATAGTTAAATGGGTATAGGGTTAGGCTCTTTTCATTGATATGCAGCAATACAACAATAAGTAATGAGAAAAAAACTGGAGCACAGGAAGTTCCATACATATATAAGAAAAATTTTCTTTACTGTGTGTGACAGAGTACTGGAGCAGGCTGCCCAGAGATGTTGTGGATTCTCCTTCTTTGGAAATATTATAATTAATTTGGACACTTTTCTGTGTGATCTATAGTAGGGAACCTGCTTTACCAGGGGGGTTGGATGCGATGATCCCCAGAGTTCCCTTCCAACCCCTATGATTCTAAGATTTTGTGATTCTGCTAGATTTTACATATGTCAAGATAAAAACGAAACATTTATAGTTGTTTGAATGAATTTAAGAAAAAGACTTCATTACCACATCATACTTAGTTCTCCTTGAAAGTAATGCTTCCTGTTAAACTCATGGAAACTTCAACAGATACAAAGAGCACAATAACATTACTTGAAAGAGCAAATTGTTTGCTAGGGAGCACTATTTTTCAACACTGTCTCTGTCATTAGCTTTGTATTTTCACCAGTGATAAACATGGAAGATCTGCATGACAGTCCAAAACATTCCTTGTCATTCCTATCACAGTTGCCACTGTTAAAATGCAAAATCCAATGCCTCCTGGTGCTAACATCCACATTTTGGTCTCCATAAATGTTCAGTGGATGCTGATGAATGTCAATGGGTGCCATTTTTTCCTCAGGGAAAAAGTCAGTTCCACACCTTTGCTTCGTATGCACTTCCACGTCAGACAAATGTTTGTCATGCTGCTTCTCTGTTGCCATCTGTCACGTGGCAACAAAATGTAATAGAATATTGATGGGAAGGTTCAGCATCTCTTGCTATACCACCAGTATCTGCCTCTGAGGTCACAGACCAACATAATAACATTAAACAACAAAGAGGCAATACTTAGCAGCACTCCTACTTCTTGTAATTTGTGGACCACATTTGTACAGATAAATTCATAATACTAAAAGTATCTGCAGCAATGTGAAAGCTTGCTTGCTATTGTTTATAACTGACAGTAGTTCTCAATAATCAGGAGACAACGTGGACAACTGATTTCTTCTCAGAATTCATGCAAAGCAGCTGCACAGACTTTCTAGTGGAAGTAGTCAGCCTTGAATTAAGTATTTGAATGTTCTTGTATATTCTTAAAGGATAGGTCTTTCTTTTCTTTAATGAAATGTTGAAAGTTTAAAAAAATAATTAAAAAATTTAGTTCCTTCAAAAAATAACCTTGAAGTAAGTGCTTCTTCAGGCACTTGCTTACATGCAGAGCAGATGTTTTCCTTGAGCTTGCTATGATGACATTCAGATCTTGTTCTTTAATTGTCAATTTAGGAGTTAGTAGATGGCATTCCATTCAAGTAAATGAAGTTGGTCTTTTAAAGACTATCTTGCAGTTTTAATCACTGAATTTCATCTGCTTTTGTAACCTTATAATTAGATTACTGAAATAAGTTTTGAATAAAAATGTTTCAATAATCAGCAGAATACTGCTGATTATTAAGCATTCTGACATCCTGTTAATGTCAAATAGAAAAGTGATGAAATTGAAATCTTTCTGTAGGAATTTACAGGTAATATTATAAAACACCTTACTGTTTGGGCTGGGTATCATTTAAAGGCTGAGTAACCTGGGTCTGTTCAGCCTGGGAAAAGACTGACAGGGAATCTGATAAATTAAATATCTAAAGGAAGGTGAGAGGCAAATGGATGAGGCCAGGCTCTTATCGATGATGTGTAGCTATAGGGGGAGGAGTAATGGCTATAAACTTGAACATAGGAAATTCCATACTAACATGTGAAAGAGCTTCTTCACAATAATGGTGATGGAGCACTTGAACAGGTTGCCCAGAGATGTTGTGGAGTCTCCTTCTATGGAGCTATACAAGACATGTCTGAATGTCTATTAGTGTGACCTACTGTAGGGAACTACTTTAGCAGGAATGTTGGACTCTGATCTTCTGAGGTTCATTCTAATCCCTGCAATTCTGTGATTCTGCCATTGAACTGTGACCCATGATATTTTTTGCTGAAGAATGTAAAGCTGTAACCTAATCAGTACAAATCAGAGTCACATTTTAAAGGTGAATCTGAAGGGAGCTATAAAACTAGGACAATTTCGGCAGGGTTTTTTTTATTTTTTTTAATAATACCTTCAGTATGTATTACAACCTTTGTGTTAGTTAATAGATTCATACAAGTGAAAGGATGAGAAAAAGAATATCGCTAGGCATTATAGAAAAGCTATTTTAATTGAAAGACTCTTCCTTTGATATCACCTAAAGCCTCTGTTGTCTTTGAAAGGAAAGGATCTGCTTCTGCTATGCATTGTCCTCAGTCTGACCATGGAGTACATCTTAACTTCAGTGGAAATTTTCCTTTGATATTAATACTAGTTCTAGTTATTTTATAATTGTATCAAGGACAAGATGTTTGATTTTTGAAAAAGAATAATGAGTTTGGTTTTTTTTTGTTATTTTTTTCCAAAGATATATATACAGAACATTTTCGTGTCTTACTAGCATTCAATTATTTGATGAAGCATTTTTATTTCTCAAAGTTCTTTAGGTGTCTATCTCAGTTGTAGGATTTCCCAAAACAAGCAATACACTGAAACAATACCCTCATCTTTGTGGCCTCACTGTCAGGGAGGTTCTCCCTATTTGAGAACCTGGAAGACGTAGGTAAAACTTCAGGAGTGACCAAGCAGTCTGTTCTTTCAGTGCTTTTTTTTTCAGAAAAAGTGCATTCTTGTTATTTGCCAGACCAGTGTGCACAAAATCTACTGGAAAAGTATGTACCCCTGTATTGAAAGAAGACACATAAATTGGAAACTCATTACTAATACTAAGAAGAGATGCAAGAAATTGAGATTACCCAAGAACTATTTGTTTCAGCATTGCTAACTTTATTTATTAGCAACTGACCTGGTAACAAACACCGGCTGCTGGGAGGTTTTTTCTTGTTGCCAGTTACTATGATTCCCATTGACTGCTCATACTCATATGGTTGGAGGTGGGTTGAGGGAGAACTCCCATCTTTCAGAATTAATCAAACTGTTACCTTGGAACGATTTCCTAAAGAAAAAGTGTCAGCAAGAATACTGACTTATGAATGGAGAAAGACATTCTGTTGAACCTTCCTGCAAGGCATCCACAAAGAGGTTTGGCATAACTCCCATCACATCTAACCAAACATACATTTCACTAGTAATGAGGAGTGTGCTATATTTATTAGTGCTATTTGACTTGACATAAACTTGAATAATATGAAAAGAAAGTTCTGCATAGATTTGCTGTGTTTGGATGTCAGCTGGTTATAAGCACAGCAGAACTGAAGAAGCCGTTTACTGGATACTGTGGGAGACTTTAGGAAAATAGACGATACCTTAAGTCAAAAGTTAGGGTAAAGGAAGTGGGAAAGACTGAAGGAAGAGTGAAAAGTGGAGCAAGAAAGGGGAACAGATAATAATGGAGAATGTTGGAGAAAATAGGCATATATTTGACTTAAAAAAAAAAATTGGAGCATGAGGAGGGACAGCCATAAACAGGAGAGAAAAATTACATGTTTCCTTGGGTTACTGTACTGTGTAGCTGTCTTCTGCTCTCCATTGGTCCACCAGTGTGTTTTACACACTTGCAGAAGGAGTCATGAGGTTTTGGGCTGGATTTGCCACTCTGCAGAGTGCTCCATATATTGCTATGCAGCTGGCTGTTGCTATAACATCCAGTGTACAAATTTGTCCTTGATTCTTGGGTATTGTTTCACCATGAGAAAGGATATTTTGGAAAGCAGCTTTTCAGAATAGAGGACAGGGAAGAACTAAACATTTTGAGCAATAGATAGTATCCTGTGATTAAAAGAAGAGTTTCTAGAGAGAAGTGACCTATCACCTTTCTGAGCTAGCCAAAGCTCAGTAAAGCTCTGAGAACAGAAAAAAAGCGTGTTATCTACTATAAAATACTATAGGAGTATCAATCCTCTTTATGTTTTGCTTTCTCTTCTACTGATTCCTCAGTACAGACCACACAAAATTCTGTCTCAGCAAGTGGAGAACATAGTGATTCAATTCAAGGGTGTCAGGAGAAAAGGGAAATCTAAGGTCAGTGGATCAAAGCATAAATCCTTTGAGAATGACTGAGCCTTCAGTCATTCACATGAGGCTGAAGAAGGAAGGAAAAACAAGACCTTGGGGCAAAAATGTCAAAGCAGTGAATTGCACTGTGTATTTAAACAGTACAAACACTGCTTTTGCAATAAAAAGAATGAGGCAAAATTTTTGTCACATTTAATGTCAGTTTACTCAGACAACATGAAACCTTTTGTAGCTCTAAGTCATTCACTAGAGTTTATAATACAGAGTAAATGTAATTGCATTTTCTTAAACAAACCAAAGAAACAGACAACCCTCCTCACTGTCCAAAATTATTCAATTATCCAATTATCTAAGCAAATTCTTTGGGTTTTTGGAGTAAATTGTCTGAATTTTTGGAGTATATTGTCTAAATACAGACAATATAATTAGTGCAAAAGGAAATAGAAAATTTCACAGAATTTTCACATAAAGTAGCTACTTACAGTTTTATTTTCCAAAGGAAAAAATAAAACAAAACAGAACAAAGCTTCAGATGGTGACTTGGATATTTTATACTCTTAAAAGAAGGAACTATTAAACTATTTATATTTTCATAGAACAACAATGTAATATCCATGCTCTAGCATATCAAATATTAGATAGAATTTGTCTAATGTAATTGTTTTCTCTACAGTATTTCCAGGTAAAAATGTATTCAGTTTTCATAACTGGTTTTGTGAAACAATCTAAAGATATAATATAAAAAATACTGAAATAGTTGGAAAGATATCAGTAAATGCATAAAAATGAGTTTATCCTTAGAAAGATCTGTTTTAGCTATATAATCTGGGAGTGGAGCTAAAAGGAATAACATCTAGTGTGAGAGCAGACTGCCTGCTGTGTTGCCTATGTGAGACTTACAAGATTTAAACAACAGTTTGGGTGCTTAAATTCAAGAGCAGGTCACAAAGCTTATATAAAATGAAAGGCATCACACACTAGACTTTGATGATCTTTTAGCATTCACTCTTTGGTTTCTATTGAAAAATCCCACTGAGTCACCAGGAAATTATTGTTGTGGCCTAAAAAATTGAAAATTGACTTGTTGCTACACATGCAACAAATGTGCTAAAGCTCATGGCTGGAATCCAGTTCAAAACATACTTCAAGATGAGTCACATCTGCTAAAATTATAGAAATGACTGTATTTTTTAGGCTCCAACTGCACTTTGATCTCCTCAACCAAACATCCTTCATCATAACTCAGAGATGGTTCATTATGAGTAGTAGTATTTATTGTTAATTATTACCTGATTTTCTTGTTTTTTTCTGTCTATATGATATTATCTAGATATGCTTGCCTTTGTTTTTATTTGTTTGTTTGTTTGTTTTGTCTAAATGCATGCTAGAATAAGAATTTTTCCCATTATATATTTTGACAGTGAGAAAACTCCATTCCATATTCCCTCTTGCAGATTCCTGGAATAGAAAAGGGCCAATTAAATTCAAATAGAAACAATTCATAGATCAGGAACTTGAATGAAGATTTGACAGAGATTAAACAATTTATTTTTTTTCTAATTTCTTTCACTTTTTTATTCTGTTAATTTTGTAGTTCAAAACTGGCTTCAGCATTAGTAATAAGAATCATATTTTTTCTTGTTTTATGTCACTTTAGGGAAACATGGCAATGAGTTTTCTAAGTTCCAGAGAGGAAGGATAGAATAACCCTTTCCTATGCTAGCATTTTAACACTCAGACATTTCAGTACTTTGATACTTATAAAAATGGTAAGGTTTTGGGAAGTGGCTACTTATGATTCTTTCATCAGAAAGGTATTCTGCATCCTAAACTCACACAGAGGAAAAATCTTGAGGGTCATGCTTAAATATAAAAAAATATGAATTCAAATATATTGATATTTCTTTGCACTTAGCTCTGAGTGACTGCACTTTGAACTGTGCTCAGACTTCGCCTTCTGCTGGCCCCTGACCTCCTATGAAGCCCTGACATGCAGGACTGCAGCGTGACAGCAGGATGTCTGAAGAAGACATTTTGAGCAGCTCCTGCACTTCAAGTTGATAATTAATACAAAGAGAGAATATAAAAATTCTATTCCTTAAGTTTAGTTGTTTGTCCCTTTAAGTTTAAAGATTCAAAGAAATGAAAAAATGACATACCTCCTTCAAACAGGACTTAAATATTTTTTTGTCACTTGGATGACCTTTAAATATACTTAAGGGCAACTCTTGCCTTCCTAAATGCTTCCTAAAATAACAACTAGATTAAGAGCTCTTAAAGATTATGTTGAAACTCATATTACTCAATTTTTCACTAAACTTGCTTTCTTCGGGTACTCATTAATATAAACATAAGGAGATAAACAGTGATTTTCTTCTACTAAATACAGAACATTGTAGTTTACTTTTTTTTTTAAGTGGAGAAGTCAGATAGCATTCTGAAATCTCACTTTTATGATATTTAGTTAGCCTATCATAATCTGTCAACATTAATAACAATGAGAAGTCAATTTATTAACTCAAGACTTTTATCTACAAATTTAAAAATATTTGCTATTTAATATTTTCCTCTTTTGTTGTCATTTACATATTCCATGAGTATTTACTTCTTTTTGCCTCATTTCTTTCAAATGGTTGATACTGCCTTGGAGTAGAACGATAATCAGGCTGTATAACTTTGTTGTTCCCTGAAGTATGTACACATGAAAATTATAAATAACGCAGTGACTACAGCACTAGAGTACAAAGCAATATGAATACCAACAAAGACACACTTAAAAGTAGGCAGTAAGTCTGGCAATACTATGGGCATATCTTTAGGTGACTTCTCAAGAAACGTAAAGAAGAAAAATGAACTATTTTCAGAATCCCTGTCTTGGAAGAAAATAAATATGGGTTAAGTATCCCGATGGTAAGAGCAGAAAGAACAAATACATGCAAGGTTTGTTTGTTTGTTTGTTTTCTCTAAAGGACAACACTTTACTACATCAATATTTCGCCATGACAATACTTCACCTTAGTGAAGATGATCAGGAGGCAGGAGCACCCTATGAAGACAAGCTGATGGAGCTGGGCTTGTTCAGAATAGAGAAGGGATAGGTCAGGAGAGAAGGGGAGCTTATAAGCAGAAGAGAAATCGGTTTTTTACACAAGTAGATAGTGATAGCTCAAGGGGTAATGGCTTTCAACTAAAAGAGGGAAGATTTAAATTAGATGCCAGAGGGAAATTTTTTACTGAATGAGTGGTTAGGCCTTGGCACAGCCTGACCAGAAGGGTTGTGGATGTTCCATCATGGAGGCATTCAAGGCCAGCATGGATGGTTTCCTGGGCAGCCTGGCTCGGTGGGTGGCGAGCAGTCCACAGCAGGAGTTGAACCAGATGATCTTAAAGGTTCCTGCCAAGCCAAACTTTTCTATAATTATCAGTTTTCCAAACTGACTGTAAAACTCATTTGAAACATACACAAATGTATGCAGTGTTGGCTAATGCATATTCATGAGGAATGTTAAAAGTGGCAAAGTTCTAAGAACAGATAACTGTGTAGTGGTTTTGGTGAACTTTGAGGTGCAATTGTCATGCTTCATGTAAACGTACAATCAGTTCAATCTAAAAATCAGGTCCTAGGAATCCAGTGGCAGTTTCTGAAATATTTTGAAGATATAAAGCAGGCCAAGTAAATAGGAAGACAAATTCACATCATTATATTTCACTAGATTTTGGAATTGATTGAGTTTACTGATATAAATATTCATCTTTCTCCTTAGGTTAAATTTTGCTAATTGTACCCTCAAGCAAATAATCTGAAGTAGGGAACAGGTCACTTCAGAATTACAGTTAAACAATTCATTTTCTCCTATACCTACCTAGCCACGACACTGTAATATTTTCAAGCTTCACATGTGCATTCCTATTTGAAAGTATATGATTCTTCCAAACATCAACAAAAGTGTGCTTGGTAAAGCTGGCTATGAAAAGCAAGCTAAAACTCATCATCTCTTATGAGAGAGACTCAGCTAAAAACATGAATTGAGCTGCCTCTAGATCCCCATTTCAAACAGAATTGAGATTTGGGAGAATCTGAATGTGGGTTTATTTATCTATTTATTCATCTATCTATCTATCTATCTATCTATCTATCTATCTATCTATCTATCTATCTATCTATCTATCTACCTATTTATTTATTTACTGGGGGGGGTGGGGTAGAGTTGGTGGTAAAACTAATCTTCACCTGAAATGACAAGTAGTTGTCTTCCTGAGAAATCTAATTCTAACATATTAAATCAAATAGATTTACTTTAATAAAATTGTATATATTTTACAGTCAAAATATGGTAGGAGCTGTTAGCTACACCAGTGTAGTCTAGAGCATAGAGTATTTATAACTTTGTAATTTTTATGGGAAAAATACATATAAAAATTTTCAACTAATGCTACTAAAACACAATCTTAATAGCTTTACTTCAGAGATCAGTAGAAGTCATAATTAAGTTTAAATTTCCTGCTAAAACTTCTACAACATTTTTGTTTCTTCTCTTTGATTCTTATCCTTGGAAACAAGAAACTGGGATGAATGGGTGACAGAAAAGTACATGTTTCTTTAGTTTCATCCATCACATTAGATTTTACATTCTTCCTCTATTCTTGGATTTATTTTTATATATTTTAAATTTAAAGCAATCATGACTCTCATGAAAAGTGCTGATACAGCCTCATGAAGAGTGGAATTTTTGTCCTTAAAATCCCTTTTTATTTTGGTAGCATTCTCAAATGCTTTGAATATTGCTGCCTAGCCCATATGGCTGCCTTTTCAAGAATTGTACTGCATTGCTTGGCCACACTTGAAGCATCAGTCTGTGAAGTTTATATAAGAACAATTCAAAGACATTTAGCCCTTAGACCTTCTTTAGTGTTATGAATAAAAAATCACCATATTCATGAAATCATATTTGCCACAGAAGATCAAGTCAGCAAGAGATCAGAATGTCCTCCTTTTAGTGCACCTTTTGGTAAATCCTTGGTTGGTTGAACACATTCCCACGTGTTATTAACTACTTTCAGATTATCTACTGTAACTATTTAAAATATATTCACTTTTTTTTCTTTTTCCTAACGATTGAAGAAGCAAGATATGTGCTCTCTGTCAGGGTTTTATAGTGAGATCTAGTTTCTGTATCATTTCATGTAGTACACTAGAGAAATTGGAAAAACTTAATTTATAATTTAAAAAAAATGTGTGGGCTTGTTAGATAAAATACAAACATGGGTAGGATGAACAATTTTAGATCTTATTTGTTTTATTGATATTCATTATATATTGATGTTGTCTTATACTTCCTTCTTTTCCTATGCTTTGTGAACAAAAATAAACTTTTCTATGTGACATGTTGATTTAGATCTATAATACAGTGTGTAATACAAAAAGTCTATGAGGACAGAGGCAAGTTTGGATATGGACCAGTTATGCAGCCCTGGCTACCTGAGGAAGAAATTTTGGACTATTTTGTTTTACATATATTACTGGAAATTTTGGAATATTTTGTTTTACATATATTTATTGAACATACTAGAAGAATAATTAACAGCTTTTACATTTATCCTTCTGTGTTTATGATATGGAAGTAGTTCCATAAAAATATCATAGGGTTTTCAATTCATTTCTGTAGTTACTTAACAGTTCTTGAAAAGTTTAAATTCTAAACCAATAGAATACTACTAGACCAATACAATTAAAGCAATTACTAATATACTAAAATTTCAGAGCTGTGAGATAATTTTTAGGTTTTTTATGTAACAATATAAGCAATCTTGGCCTTGTTCTCAAGAGCATGCCACAGTGTTTCACTTCACTACTGCTGATATAATATCAATTCAGATGTTAACTTGGAGCTATCAATAATTTCTCTACAATTTCATCTATAATTTATCTTCTATTATATGGTTATGTTTAAATGAAGAGAAATCCATGAATTAACTATTGTCTAGAAGACATGATGCTTTTGTGCTGAGTAGGCACAGACTAAATTTCTACTCATTGTCACCTACATGCATAGTCTTATATCACGTTAAAGGAACAATGCTTGTTTGTATACTATTTTTCTTCAAGTGTCTACTCAAAACACAATGCCTTGTCTTTTGGTTGTATCACAGGTCTCAAGGGCATTTCTTAGTTGAAGGTTTTAAGTATAACATAGTGATAATACCATAGATGTTTTAGGTTTAATAATAATAAACATATTTTCAGCAACACTGAGAAAAATAATTTCACAACAAAATATGTTTTATAGTAAAGCAAGTGCTACTGAAAAGTAGCAGTTCACTACACATCTGTAGCTCTGGACAAATGCTCCTTCCAACAAAAGGAAGATGCATTTTCTACTTTTCGTTAGAACTGTATTTTCAAATATTGCAAAGATCTCATGAATCCTGTAAAATGCCTCTTTTCTGAGGTATTCATAGTCTAAAAGATGGGAAATACTTACCTTTAGAATTGCTTCATTTGTAAGGCCACCTGATGCTTTATCCTGGTCTTGTTTGGAGAATACCTGATAAATATTTTGAAGATTTTAGTCTTAAGTTCAGTATAAAAATTTGTGTTCCATGAACCAAACATTTTTTTGTATGTGATTCTGACTTACAGAGAAAAACTTCTTAGATTGTTTTGTGATTCATATAAATATATTATTTATATTTTTTTCCAAACTCCAACTGGTCATGTATAACCCAAAAGCTTCACATAAAACATATTCTACTGTTTATTCTCTTCTTATGTGATCTTTCAAAGCATTATATATATAGAATATGAAACCCGTTAGTGTATGCAACTCATAGTAGCCACCATCTGGACAAGAACTGCAGCAGATAGTTCAACCTTTCTTGCATCAAATTCAAAATCCATGTGGCAGTCCTTGAAATGTAAAGTAAAATAAAAACATTTGAAATCACCAAGTCATTTTAACCTGCCTGTGTAGTCATACTCTACTGAATGTAAAAAGGAGCAATGCACTGTTATTGTGTTGTTGATATGTCATCTTTGTATTTTGGGTCATATTAACTACTAGTTAGCTACAGTTAGTAAATATTTATAGCAGAATATGAGTTACATAGCATAACATGCTTCTTAGTGATATGAGTTTTCCTGAAGAAACATTAACTACATCAGACTCTTACACTGACATTGTAAAAACAAATATATACTTATTTCCTCACATTCTTACAGCTCTGATCTCCTAAATTAGAATTTCAAACAAATCCCGAAACTTAAATAAGAATGTATTCTTTGTTTCCTAGAGTTGGCATTTAGCTTTAATGAAAAATTTATTGTCTGAAGCAATGTTCTTCAACAATAAGGCAGGATAATTACTTTTAAGTAGTTAAATAACCGACTAAGAGGTCCATGGGCAGTTCTTTTGTGACAAGTATTTTGATTCCAGAAGCTGTCAAGTTTAATCTCATATTTGTAGCTATAACAGTAATTTCTGTTCGGACAAAGCAAAAATACAAGTCCTAAAGCAATGCATATAAGATGTGTTTTGTATTATACTTCACTTCTTTCAGACAGTTAATAGGTTGCTGCTTCTTTCAGGCAACTGAAAATATTAATCTTGATTTTCTTTCACCTACCTATTAGCAAAGTTTTTGTGGGTGACTTCTCTGTGTTAGTAATTAAATCTTTTGATGAGCTAATTGATTAGGAAAAGGAATCGCTTCAAATTTCAGTAACATAGAGAGAAGCTGGGGGAAGCTCTATAAACAGCTTGATTAAAGATTTCTCAAATGTTTATCATCTAAGGGATTATATTACTTTTCTATCCCAGTTGAATTCACCTGTTCATTAAACACCAAAATGAACATTGGATTCCTTCCAGAAATAATTTTTGATTAAGAGAAAAAAATTTAAAACACCTCCTAGAAAACCTGAATATACTTAAGGATAAAAGTCACACAGTAATATGCATACATTTGTGTATTCATACATATAGCATTGACTACTTTTATTTCATCTTATAAAAAGAAAGCTGAAGTCCATAGAAGACGGATGTGAAAAAGTAACGTTTCTTTTATCTTCAGAGATGAAAGCAGTAACAGTGTAGAACTAACTCTTCTAAGGTATTTTAATTTTTGCTGTTCTTGGAATTTAGTATTTTGCTTTTAGGCTTTTTGCATTATACCTATCAAAAGCATAAAGCAATTCTGGAAGCAATTTAAAATACTTGGACCAATGCTACTCAGTAGGAATGTTGTTCTCCATCCCCTTGCCACGTGGAAGAAAGACACTTTTATTTGTGCTTCTCTTGGTAAGGATGGTTGCTACCCTTTGTGACACAGGAAAAACCCTTATAGGGTGGTACCAGTTTAATTTAGGCACCATTCAGAACAAAGTTTTGGCAAATGCGGTAGGCAATAAACCATATGAATCAGTCACAGAACTTTACAAATAGATTGCAAGATGTGGTTCCAAAATTGGACAAACTCCTTACCCTATTTAAAGAGAGCACACTTCTTCTTCCAAACAATTAATGACAGGAGATGACCTGATGACTATATATGGAAAGTCAGGACATTTCTGGTTTCCAAATTCTACTACCTAGGTTTCTAGAAAATAGATTAACAATTAAATAAACACCCTCTAAGCTTTTATACACTATGACTAACCCCTTACTAAACTGAGAATTAGGGAACTTATATTGAAACTCAGAGACATTTCAAGGACAAACTAAAAAAAAAAAAAAAGGCATTCTTTTGTTTGCAGCTTATTTAGTGGGCTATTAAAGAAGGCTAATGATAAAGGTGTCACTTCAATTTAAATTCAGTATTTTAAAAGCAGTATTAAGCATTCAGTGATGTCCTTATATATTTGTCTCACTTTATGCCTCACAGAGTCAAACTACACTGTAGTTTAATATGAATGGCTGCCCAAAGGGATACCACGTGCAGCTGTTTCATATGACAGTTTCAAATGGAAAAACTAATCAAGATCTTGAAAAGCAGTACTATAATTTTTTTCTGCATACATCTTTGAAGGATTCAAATACTTCTGAACATTGTATTTCTGTTGCTCTGCAGGGCTGCTTTTCTGCTATCAGAATCACTTTGTAAATATCTTCTGAAAAACACAAATAAAATGCTGCTATGTAACAGAATTCATCTTTCACTTGAAAACCTGGTACATCATCCCTTGCAAGAAAAAAAGTAAAAAGGTGAAGATTGAAATTATATTTCATTTCAGCCTTTCCCCAGGGCATACAAAATGCTTCAGAATATTTCTGAAGTTTTTATGGAGCAGGATGCACATGAAATCTCAGCCTGTGACACAGACCTTCTCCAAACACATCTCTGTGTATAGTAAGTAAGCAAACAAGTAAATGAATAAATAAATAAACATTAAAACAAGGTCATATTTAGGATCTTTTAAGTTTCAGAGTTGGTAGGTTTTTTTTTTTAATTATTATTATTACTGTCACTTTCTGAAAGTCAGTTACATAGCAGTGATTACTCATGAATTCAAGTAACACTAGTGACAGTACTTTGAAAGAACAAAGCCAAGCACTGACATTATACAGATGCTTAGCAACTAGGTGCCCTAACAGATCCAGAGTCTTTCAAATCTGCTTCTTTCAAAGATGTATTCACTTAGATTTTTTAGACTCAGAAGCTGCCTCTACAAATCCTGTTGCATTGTCTCCACAGTGGATAAGGATATCCAGGTCTCTAGTTGGGTGATAAGTGACACACATTAGGTTCTCACATTGTAGCACTGTGAGATCATGGTATCAACTTAGGACCCCTTCCTTCGCTTTCCTATCAGTAATTATGTAGGCATGAAAACATGCATCTCATGTTTTTTTTTTATCAAGTAATTTTTTTGTGATTTACAAACTAGTTATTTGCATTATTCTTTTACTAAATACCATAATCATGGGCTGCCATTCATTTAGCATGCTATATTTCTTTTAGTGGCATGTTTGAAAAATTGCTAGTTCATGTGCATATTATTCAAGATTTCTATAGACACTGGTCAGCCATTTGATATATTTCCACCTTGCTCATTATTCTGACCTGTATTATCAATCACATCCTACAGCTTTTTGTGATTCCAGTTGCTTGCAAGCCTAAAGGACTTAAATTTCATGTTTTCAGAATTGTCAAGCACTGCCTCTGCCTAAAGTTGAGATAATCTTGAATGTCATAAAATGCATGATTCATACAATTCATTTTATTACTTGAAATGTGTTTGATATGAGTCTAGCTGAAATTTTAAATTGAGTCATTTCTCAAGGAACAATATGACTTGTGCAATATAAAAACAGTAAGAGGGAATTATTTTTTTTTCCTATAATTAGTTTGTTGTGTTTTAACCTGGCGGGTGGCTCAGCATCACAATTGTTTGCTCACTGCCCCGACTTCCCAGTGGGATGGAGGAGAGAGATGGGAAGAAAAAAAAAAAGTAGAACTGATGAGTTGAGATACAACTATTTACTAAGATAGAAAAAAGGATAGTAGTTATGACCATAAATATATACGTGAATATATATAACAAGTGATCTACAAGCAATTGTTATCACTCACATTCATTTTGTTACATTCAATTTTTCATTACTCACAATGCTCAGCTAGCCCCTCTGTGAGCAGAAGAGAGGCAGATGAACTCCCATCACCTTCAAAACTTCTGCTAGATTTTATATGGTATGGAATATTCCTTTGGCCAGTTTAAGTCAACTTCCTGATTTTGTTCTCCCCCAGCTCCTTGGGGCTCTGAAGAAAACAAATCCTTCTCAGCTGAAAATAAAACACATAATTATATCAGAATAATAATATTTTTAATGCATTATATGATTATGAAGTAAACAGTGTTAAGTAAAAAATGGAAAATCTGAGTTAGAATATAGAAACAAAGCATTCTGTTTGACTACAAAGTCTTTTTTTTTTTTAATGAATTGAGAAAGCTAGCTTTATTTTTCTGTTTTTGTCTTTTTATATGACAGTCAAAGGAAGTTATGCACTATCAAATTCTCCCTTGGCAGCCAAAATTCTTAGTGTTTGTTTCTGACAGTTGGTGACAAGGCGTAGTTATATTAGTAATATGAAAGAAATATTTCTTTCACAGAATCATAGAATCCTTAGAATTGGAAGGGACCTTTAAAGGTCATCTAGTCCAACTCCTCTGCAATGAACAAGGACATACACAGCTAGATCAGGTTGCCCACTGCCTAGTCCAGCCTGGCCTTGAAAGTCTCTAGGAAAGGGTTATCCATCACATCTCTGGGTAACCTGTTCCAGAGCCTCAAGACCCTCACCATAAACTACTTTTTCCTTATATCCACCCTAAATCTACCCTCTTTAAACTTGAAGCCACTTTCCCCTTTTTTATCACCATAGACCCTGCTAAAGAGTCTGTCCCCTTCTTTCCTGTAGCTCTCCTTCAGACATTGAAAGACCACTATCAGGTTATCTTGGAGCCTTCTCTTCTACAGGCTGAACAGCCTCAGCTCCCTCAGTCTGGCTTCACAGGAGAGGTGTTCCACCCCTTGAATCATTTTTGTGGCCTCCACTGGACAAGCTCCAGCAGGTCCATTTCTCTCCTATACTGAGGACTCCACATCTGGACACAGTACTCCAGGTGAGGCCTCACCTGCACAGAACAGAGGGACTCCCTTGCCCTGCTGGCCATGCTGCTTTTCATGCAGCCAGGATGCAATTGGTTTTCTGGGCTGCAAGGGCACATTACTGTATCATGTCCAGCTTCCCATCTACGAGTACCATCAGGTCTTATTAGCAAGGCTTATCATTTTACTCCTTATCATCTGACTCTCAGAATCAACTTAATGACTATTTTGCACCCTCTATGGAGT
Source organism: Cyrtonyx montezumae (assembly GCF_038088225.1). NCBI lineage: Eukaryota > Metazoa > Chordata > Aves > Galliformes > Odontophoridae > Cyrtonyx > Cyrtonyx montezumae. The sequence continues at coordinate 9,960,967 of NW_027071848.1, forward strand.
TTTCCATATATCAAATAATATTGGTAATAATAAAACATGGTTATTACAAAGCATGCAAGGCCACTTGTACTGGAGAACTGAACATAAGTCTCTGACAAGATTAAAGAATGAAAAAATAAATGAAAAAGTTTTGATTATTATCCGACATAAATCTTCATGTGCATCAGAAACTCTGGCCTATAATCTATTCTGCTGCTTCTACTAGTTTTTCCAGGAAACATACTATTCAGATGTGGTTGTTTTAAAATATTCAGAAAAGTGACTGAAAATATGACTTTTTTTGTAAGAATGCAGGCAAGAAATTTGGTGATTCTTAAATATTAGACTTATATGCACTTCTGAATGTAGCAAAATATAATAATATGTTTAAAGACAGAAAATGAATTAAGTTCCAAACTTATACAATAATCACTTTCATTAGTTCTGCTGAAGATAGTTAATGCATTTAGGACAGTTGTGAAAACTCTTGTATGTGATTCAGTGGCAGCAGATAAAATGGCTCAAGATTCACCATGCTTGGTATTATTTCCTCCCAGCTGCTGTTTGTAATATATGTCTCCTCCTTTTTTAGTGACAAAATCTATACAAAACTGTAGGGAAAATATTTAAAGGTGCTTAGTTTTCTTTAATGTATCCCTTTCAAATTCTTCTCAGTTTCTCATGATTTTTTAAATTCATACATTTTTTATCTTAATTTTATAGTTGAAGGATTAGCAAAGGGAAGAAATACAAGGCAAGTAGCATAAATTATAAAATCTGTCCCTAATGACACATGACTAGTTGGGAAAATAAAATTGTTAATGTTCTAATGAGAACATAATCAGATTTTGTTAATTAAAAAATGCTACAGAATTACAATTTCATTTTAATACTTCATTTATTTGTTTTTGTTTAGCTGCTTATTTTAAAATATATGGCTTATGAAATACTTTTTGAAGTACAGTGTTGTCAGTAGTATCAGATATCATTTTCTGTAAGTGTTTATTATAGGCTGTGGAGGAGACACCTAGGTTAGATCTGCTTCTGGGTAAGAATTATGGCTTAGAAAACAGAGAAGTAGTAGTGTTTATTCCCCTATAGGACTGTTGATTGAGAGGAAAAAAATAAAGATCAAATTGTTTTGTTTAATGGAGAGGGTGTTAACTTTTGTAGGAAGCAAGTAGGAAATTGAAACTAGCAATTTTTCACTTAAGGAGAAATGTATTGTAGGGAAATATTGTGGAGTAAATCTGCCAGGCATCTTAGCACCTCACAGCCACTTGTTCAGCCTCCATAGATGGGATATGGGAGAGAATCAGAAAGATAAAAGTGTTATAACTTGTAAGTTGAGATGAAGACAGTTTACTAGGTAAGGCAGAAACCATTTGAGCAAGTAAAGAAAAGCAATACATGAATTCACTACTTCACATCAACAGACGGATGTTCAGACACTGGCAGGAAAAGAGAGCACATCGCACTTAACAGTTTCCTGGGAAGCACCATCACTCTAATCATTCACTCCCTTGCTCTTTTTTCTTTCCAGTTTTATTGCTGAACATGATGATATATGCTATGGAACATCTCAGCCGGTTTGGGTCACGGTTTTGTCTGCTCCCAGCTCCTTGTGCACACCAAGCTCCTCATGCACTCCCAACTCTTCACTGTCACAGCAGTGTGAGAAGCTGAAATGTTGTTGGCTCTGTACAGCATTGCTCAGCAACAACTAAATCATAAGCATGCTATCAGGGTTATTTTCATCCTAAGTTCAAAAACAGCTACTGGTAAGAAAATTATCCACAAACAAATAATGACCAAAAAAACCCAAAACAAAACAAAACAAAAAAAAACACCAAACAACCCTAAAATGCAAGTCTTATGGGGAACCACTGAGGAAACTGGCATTGTTTAGTCTGGAGAAGAGAAGGCTCAGAGGAGACCTTATTGCTCTCTTCAACTCCCTTGAAGAAGGATGTAGTGAGATGAGAGTTGACCTCTATTTATGTAACAGTGATAGAAAAAGAGGGAATAGGGTTAAGTTCTGGCAGGAGAAGTTCAGGTTGGATGTTAGGAAAAATTTCTCTGACAGAGTGGTGCAACATGGGAACAGGATGTCCATAGAGGTAGTTGAGGTGTTCAAGAAATGTGTAGATGTGGCTCCGAGAAATGATTGTTTTTTTTCCAAAAGCACATGGTGTATATGGGTTGATGACTGGACTAGGTGGTCTTTAAGATTTTCTAATCTTAATGACTCTGTGATTCTATATTTTTATGAAAAAGATAGCTTAAATCCCGTGCAAAGGAAGGTTTGGGTATTAGTAACAGGAAGGATGAGAAGACAGAGTTCAAACATTGTGATGTGCATTAGTACTTAAGTTAGTTAACAAAATCTATTTATTGTCCCTAACATATATTTAAATATGATTTTATTACAGACCAGTACCATTCTGACTTAATGAAGTTAATCAATACAATACATATTTTGCGATTATTATGATAATCCATTAATATGTAAATAGACAAGAAAGAAAAAGTAGCTTATAGAAATAGCACTCAGAAAGTACTTAATCACCCTTCTGTATTTTTTTTAACTTTTATTAATTTGCTTTTCTTTTATTTGTTTTTTTTCTTTGTTTGTTTTCTTCTATCATAGAGAGATCTTTATTTTATTTTATTTCATTTATTTATTTTAAAGTAGCTTGGATTTTTCACTCTTGAATTGTTTAGTGAGGATACTTAGGTCAGAATATATTTGATTTTAAAACTCTTCTTTATAACTGCTTCAGAAATTTGATGACTCTTTAAAAGAACCACTACAGAAGGCCTAAAGGCAAACAGAGAAACAAATTATTGGAAGTTAACTTACTTACAATCTTTTATTCTTTAATAACAAGATGAAAAATCGACAAGACTGAACAAGGGTCATTAAATGAATCAAATAAGTTTGTTCTTCCTCAAAACTTTTATTATCATCGTGCTGATCACAAAACCTAATGATGATGTGATCAAGTGGTCACGCAGACATCAATTTTATTTAAGCTGCATATGTTCTTGATTTCACTAGCTTTTAGAGCAAATTTGTACATTACACTGAATCAATTAAATTGATATTTAAAATAGTTGATTCGAACTACTTTATATTGTCCCATGAATGGTTTGAAATGAGCAACTTTATCTTGTGTTTTGTTGGATTAATTTCTGTCAACATGTTAGCAAAGTTACCTATTTATTTGGTTTTTTTGTTTGTTTTTTTTTTTTTTATAATTCACTTGTATTTCCAATAACTGGAATTACAGGTGAATGAGAATGAGAAATTGTGAGCTTGAAGCAAACATGTTGGCCCAGATGTCTGTTATTAACATTTAAAACTAATACCAGCAATATTGTTAGATTTCATGGAAATATCTTTGTAAATTAGGTGGAAAATAGCAATACTGTTTGAATCCCCATGATAACTCAGATTTACAGCTGTCATGGAATATTCCCAGAAAGCGATAAACACATAAAGTGTCTTTATATGGTCTGTCTGTTGTAATAAGATTTCCTTCTGAATGAGGGAGATGAATATATATCTTTAACTCATTCTCGCTTATTCATTTTTCAAAAGGCTAAACAAGTAGAGGAATTTACTTAAACTAAAGGTTACAACTGCACAGTCAAACCTCTTAGTACATAATGTTCAAAGTCAAGGAAACGTGTAACATATGTCCCTTCTTTTATAGTGACTCATTTATTATTTACTTTTTATGTTTCCTATGCTTTTGTTTTCAGACTAAAGCCTTCCTGAATTACCCACTATTTACTTTGTAACTCCATATGTCAAAGCTCTGACATGCAACAGCATTACCAAATTACAGAATCACAGAATTGTAGGGGTTGGAAGAGATCTCTAGAGATTATCTTGTCCAAACCCCCTGCCAGGTAGGCTCCCTAGACCAGCTTGCACAGGTAGGCGTCCAGGGTGGTCTTGAATATCTCCAGAGAAGGAGACTCCACAACCTCTCTGTGCAGCTGTGCCAGTGCTCCGTCACCTGCAATGTTAAGAAGTTCCCATGCAAATTTGTGCAGAACTTCCTATGCTTCACTTTGTGGCCATTTCCCCTCGTCCTATCACCACACACTGCTGAGAAGAGACCAGCCTCATCCCTTTGCATCCCGCTCCTTGGATATTTATAGATGTAGATCAAATCCCCTCTGAGTCTTCTTTTTTCAGTGCTGAGCAGACCGAGGTCTCTCAGCCTTTCCTTATAAGGGAGGTATTTCACAGCCTTGTTATCTTTGTACCCCTCTGCTGGACTCCTTCAAGGCGATCCCAGTCATTTTTATACTGGGGAGCCCAGAACTGGACACAGTACTCCAGGTGAGGCCTCACCAGGGCAGAGTAGAGTGGGAGAATCACCTCCCTTGACCTGCTGGCCACACTTTTTACTGCACTCCAGGATCCCATTGGCCTTTTTGGCCACCAGGCACACTGCTAGTGGACACCCAGGTCCTTTTCCTCAGAGCTCATCACCAGCAGCTCATCCCCCAACCTGTGCCAGGGCGTGCAGTTATTCCTCCCTGAGTGCAAGACTCTACACTTGCTCTTGTTAAACCTCATCCAGTTCCTCTCAGCCCAACATTCCAGCCTGTCCAGGTCTTGCTGAATGACAGCCTTCTGGCATGTCAGCCATTCCTCCCAGCTTTGTATCATCAGCAAGTTGCTAGTGTGGACTCTACCCCTTCATCAAGGCCATCAATGAAGATAGTGAACGAGCGGACCCAACACTGACCCCTAAGTAATGCCACTCAGTACAGGCCTCCAACTGGACTCTGCACTGCTGATTACAACCCTCTGAGCTCTGCCAGTCAGCCAGTTCTCAACCCACTTCACTGTCCACTCATCTATTCCACACTTGCTCAATTTTGTTATAAGGATGCTGTGGGAGACAGTGTCAAATGCCATGCTGAAATCAAGGTAGACTACAGCCACTGCTCTTCCCCCCATGCACCCAGCCAGCAATGACATCATAGGAACCTACCAGGTTGGTTGAGCACAATCTCCCACTGGTGAGCCCATGCTGACTACTCCTGATAACTCTCTTCTCTTCCAACTGCCTGGAAACAGCATCCAGAACTGTTCCATCACCTTTCCAGGGACAGAGGTGAGGCTGACTGGCCAGTAGTTACCTGGATTCTCTTTTTTGCCCTTATTGAAGACTGGAGTGACAATGGCAATTCTTCAGTCTTCAGGCACCTCTTCCATTCTCCAAGACCTCTCAAAGATGATAGAGAGTGCTTCAGCAATAACCTCTGCCAACTCCCTCAGCACACTTGGATGCATCCCCTCAGGGCCCATGGATTTAAGTACACATAATTTACATATATTATTCAAATATATCTTTTTTTTTTTCTTTTCCTAAGCTTGTCTTAATCTTTCTAATTTTGGACTTGAAGTACGTTTAAGATGAGGTTGTGTGTAAAAAGAAAGAAAATTTGTGACAATTTTGACATGAGTATAATTATATGAACAGTGAAAATCTCTTTCTATTTGACAGAAAAAACTTAAAAATGGCATAACTGTTGTTACAAATGTTGATGAAGATGGAAATTGATTTTGTCAGCTTGGAAGCAAGCACTTTTGATGCCAATGTTCAAAGTTTCTCTCTTTAGTTAGCAGTAGCCAAAGTGATATTAGATTAAGTAGTAACAGGAAATTGTGAGATTTTACTGCCTTGTCTTTGATCATCTCAATAAATGACAGAGACAAAAATATCCACATAAAGGAGGGGAGACAATTTTCTTTTACATTTTTTAATTTCTTCTTGAAACATTTTAAGGTGATGGGGAACAATAAAATTCTAACTTTTACAGGTGAGAAAAGTATTTTCTAAATGTTATATTTTTATTATAGAAGTAAAAAAAAAAAACAAGAAACAAAAGAGATACTAAACAATGCAGCAACTTTTACTGCATTAACATTCTAATGCATTATATGCAAATATGCAAAGACAGAGATTGGCCAGTAGTAGCCAGTGAACAAGGACAACTGCACTAAGACATGACAATTCAGTGTGTATAGGAATAGGAGACACAGCAGATTTATTTTTGGATTTATAGCTAACATGTAATATTTATTTTGCTTGTGCAATGAGAACAGAAGTCTTATGGGAGCAGAATGCCATGATCTGTCTTTAATTGTTCACCTTGTTCAACGCTGACAACATAAAATTTACATTGTAAAAGGATAGCAAAGGAAAATTGGGAAGTTAACTTTTTTTCCTTCTTTTCTGTACCAATCTGAACTTCAGAGATATGAACAGGAAAAGCAGGTTCTCCTTTGGTCTTCAGATAACTTTTACTGTGTACTGTTTTGTTTCACTGAATTCAAATCATGGAGCATCATCTCCCTTATTTCACACATTTCATTTAAAGTACTGGATGACTCTCTTTAAAGCTGGGGGAATCTTTGCTATGTTTACTGCGGTCCTCAAGCACAAGGATAAAATTCCTTTTCTCTGTCCTCAGTATAAATGAAAAATCAGACTTAATGTTGTTGAAGCAAAATGTATTGATAAGGAATGGCTGTTTTCCACTTCCTTCAGGGCAGACAAGAAACCAGGCTCTACATCAGCTTTTGTCTGATTATATAAGCTTTTACCCAACATCCTCCTCAACCCATGTATTTATGAGCAAAGAATATAGAGAAGAAAATAATCATTTTTAATAGATTAATTATATCATTATCTAACTCCCCACATGTCAGTGAACTATGTCTTTTCTGAAGGTCATGAATTTTCTGTGAGTCATGATAACATGCTGATGTTTATAGTTGCTGCTAAGCAGTGTTATACAGAGTCAAGGCCATTCTGAGAGGAGGGCCCAAGGAGCTTGAAAGGAACAGAATTAGGACAGCTAACTTAAACTGGCCAAGGACCATTCCATACCATATGACATCAAGCAGAAGGAGTTTTGAAGGGAGTGGGAGTTCATCTCTCTGGGGGAATAACTGGTCATTGTTTGAGGGGTGGTGTACAATTACATGTGTTACTTGTTACATAAAATTTTATGTATAGTCATATCAATTATCCTTTTCCTTTCCTCTTAGTAAATAGATTTAATTCAACCTACAAGTTCATTCCTCTGCCATCCAACTGGGAAGAGGGGGAGTGAGCAAATGATAGTGTCATGCTCAGTCACCTTACAGCTTAAACCACAACAGATTAAAAAAAAAAAAAAAAAGGTTTAAAACAGCTTTCATTTTCATTCTGTATTAAATAATTTTCTTCTTTCTTCTCTCTCTCTTTTTATTTATTTATCTATTGTTTTTATTATCTTCCTGAAAACGCTATAAGCACTCTGAATGAGCATGGCCTCATTTGGTTTCTTAATGTTTCTTAATTCACCAAGAATGGTAAATAAACTATCATAGGAGATCCACATGAATACATGTGAAGTTGAAACATGATATTCTACTAAATTGCACTTCTACAGCTACATTTTCTGAAATACTAAAAAGTTTGTAAGTGAAAAGGTGCTGAAAACAGTGGCAATATTTTCAAGTTAGGAAATTTATTCATATCCCTTTGCTTAATTTTATAATTAAATTCTGAAGGTTTATAACATATCTAATATTTCTTTGTCATTGTTTAAGTCTAGTTTGATTCTTAAAATCAGATCAATTAAAAATCAAATCAATTATTTTTACAAAGATTTGTCCATTTAACAGCTAATCTTGTGGGACTGAGTCCCATAAGCACAAATTGAAAGGCTGCAAGTTAGGTACTACAATTTATTGATAAATTAATGTAAATAGAATCTCAATGATCTCCTGAGATAAGAAGAATGGAAATCATAACATCATATTTATTAAAGGCACTTTCAGATTATTTTTTTTTACCCTACAACCCTATGCAACACTGCGTCCTTTGGCATCTTTCCTGCTGCTTTCCTTGAAACCTCTGGTGAGGGCCAGAAAGGTGACAAGATGTCCTGAAACAGCATTCATTCCCAGATGTAAATGCCACTCTGTCACTCTATTAGACATCATGCTATTCTGGTTTGGCAGCAGAGGTTAGGAATTGAATTGTAAAGCATTTATGATTCCAAATAATCATGGAGGGAAGAAAAGCATATTCACTTCCCTATTTCAGTACCACCTTGGTTTCCCTGTAGCCTCTGATGGGGACAATGCCAAGGAGTTTCTGTTTCTGGGAAATAAATAGCAGGCATTATGTAATGAAGGCAGGCATTATGCCATGTATCTTCCAGAAAAACAGAAAATTGTACGGGCAGTGCTGGGATGGGTAGTTCACTCTCTGTCAAACAAGTGACTGGAAACTACATCCTGATAGATCCTATGCTGAGAAATTAGTAGGACTTGCCAGCACTTATCCAGCATGTACCAGAACATTAAGTAGTCCCAGGCTTCTACTTCTCTGTCTGATTTTTGCCTGGTGCAGAATTTCAGCACACTATTGACAAAAAGTACATAGTTTCTTCATCATGTTTCCTTAAATTTTTCTGAATTGCTGTTCCTAGTTTGTATTTTAAAGATAGAGTGATTTTGTCAAAATGAAAGACCTATTCAGCAAAGAAAATGCTATGTACAATTTGTGTTCTTGCTTCTAAATTCTGTCTCATTGTTTTCATGAAATGTAATAGAGGAAAGAAATAAAAATGAGATTGTCCTTTGTCATTTAATACAATTTATAAATGAATAGAACTCACAGGCAAAATAAAAATGTCAAATTTTGTGAGACATGTTTTGATAGATGTGAAAAGAAGTAAGCAAGATCTATAGAAGTGCTATGAAAACAATCAACAACATTACATTCATTCATGAATATTGGTTAAGGAGGATATCTCCTCCGTACAAATAAATAAATAAATAAATAACATATCTCAGAAATAAAACAGTTGAATGAGTAAAAATCAGGAGATATTCTAGTTCTCCTAACAGAAATAAGAATTTCCTGCAATAGTTCATAAAATGCTGATACTCTATATGTGTAAGCTTAAGCTTACAGCTTAAGATGTAATCTTCATTACAGTAAATTCCATATTGGGATGATGACAACAACAACAACAAAAATACTATAGACAATACAGCCACATGAAACAGAGTGCAGAACTGGTTAAAGAAAAGAGAAAAAACAGGTCTTTGAGGGCTCTTCTGCAGATCAGGTCGAAGAGGAATTTAAGAGGAATTAACCACACCAAATTAGCTAGGAATGCATTGTGTGGTTTGGATAATTCCACAGAAATATTCTCGTATTTGGTCTTAATTACATATGTGTACTGGCAATCCCACTGCACAGTCCTCTTGCTATTTAATACAGTGCTTTAAGGATGGAGTGGCCTAATTTCATTCTGAGATGGCATATATTTCACAGCTTTCTACATGACTGCTGTGTTATGACATTTTATGTGAACATGGAACAGTCTTAGTTTTGTTTTTCTGTTTGTTTGGTTTTAGTTTTGAATTTAACGACAGCATCCAAGGTTACAGTTAACCCAATATCCTGGTTATCTTCCAATATGCATATGCACCAAACCAGCCTCTGCACTTTCTGACCTCAGCATTTCTAGTTACATAGAATCTTTTAGATTGGAAATGATCTTCAAGTCCAACCATGTGCCTAACACTGCAAGTTCATAATTAAATAGTGTTCCTAATTGCCACATCCACACATCTCTTGAATAACAGCAAGGATGGTGATACCACTGCTTCCCTGGGCAGCTTGTTCCAATGCCCAACCAATCTTTCTGTGGAGAAAATGTTCCTAATGTTCCTATTTTCCTAATGTCCTCATCTATAGCAATTTGAGGCTTTTACCTTGTGTCCTATCACTTGTCACAAATAAGAGAAAGGGACAAATATCCTCCTCTGTGCAGCCTCCTTTCACATAGCTGAAGAGAGCAATGAGGTCCCTTTCTACCTCCTCTTTTCCAGACTGAACAATTCCTCTTCCCTTATCCACTTGTCGTAAATCTTTTTTTTTTTTTTTTTTTCCAGTATATTCACCAGCTTTGCTGCTCTCCTGTGTACATATTTGAGCAACTCCATGTTTTTCTTGGAATGAGGTGCCCAAAACTGAATACAGTACTTGAGGTACAGTCCCTTCAGAGCAAGGTACAGAGGAACAATCATTTCCCTATTCCTGCTGACTACATTATTTCTGATGGAGGCTTGGCTATCATTAGCCTTCTTGGCCACCTAAGCACGCTGCTGGCTCATTTTCAGTCAGTTGACAAGCAGCACCCTCTGGACCTTTTCTGCTGGGCAACATTCCAGCCAATCTTTTCCAAGCCTAGACTGCTGCATAGGATTATGGTGACACAAGTGACCTGGCACATTTGTTTTCTTGCTCTTTCACCCAGCATCCAATAAAGGATCATCTAATCCCTTTCTTACTTATTTTCATATAAAAAGATTTTTAAATTGTCTTTTACTGTAGTAGCCAAGTTAAGCTCTAGTTTAACCTCCATCCTTCTAGTTTTGTCCCTACATAACCTCACAGCATTGTAGTACTCCTAATTTTTCTCACTTTTCTTCCAAAGATCATAAGCTATGTTTCCTAAGTTCCAGAAGCTCACTTCTGCCAGAATTCTGTTTGGGATCCTAAACCTTTTTGTTCTGTAAAGTAAGGAGGAAGTTTTATTTGCTTTTGAAATATACTATGCTCTTATACTTTATTCAGAAATCATTTAAAGGAAGGAATGACAATTTATATAAAAATCTCTTCAAGAAGCAAATCTTCAAACAAAAAATGTTTCAACAACTGTTAGCACACTTTGTTGTGCAATAAATATTAAATTATGTTAAAGGAATTAAACAAATGTGGAAATGTTACTACCAAATATACATATAATACCCTCCTCCTCCTTTATCCCATTCTTTCTTCACCAGATACTCATATTGAAGTCTGTCAACCTTAGGCAGCTACTAAAAGTTATATTAAGGATCGATTCAAACACAGAAATAACAGAGTGCCTATGTAACGCATATGGATTTAATTCCATCAATCAAGTAGATAATTTATTTGCATGTATAAAGCAACCTACAATGCTCTATTTGTGAGCTACTGTGGTTCTAAATATTTAGTATAATTTTCCTTTAACAGAGAGGTAAAAAATCCACAGAGAAAATAAAGGAGGTTGTGGTAATATGAAGAGGAGTATTTAAAAGAGGCAGCCAGGATGTTTGTCCTCCTCCTACTTTATCACTAATACTACAGAAGGTTTTATGTGGTGGTATCCTGGACTTCAAATTAAATGTCAAATTCAATTTCCCACTGGAAAAATGAAGTTTGTGACTGCCGTTAGAGGACCAACCTGGCAGCACAATTTCATAATTGGTATTTGCCCTGATACTGAGTTAAAATACAGGAAGAGCTGTTATTTGACTGCAGTCATACTTACTCTTTAAAAATAAACAATCCACCTCCAGCTAGACTTAAAACACATTTGGTTAAAATTAGAGCATTTAGCAAATTTAAATGGCTTTGTTTAAAGTCCTTGTGAAAATAATGGTAAATACACTGTGATAACAGATACAAACCTCCCTGATGGGATCGTGCCACCAGTTATGTCTTTATATCGCTGACATTTAGCTCATATTAAAATTAGATTTGTGAAAGAAAATGAGGAGGTACTTATTCTATTTAGAGCATTTTATTCTTTTCTTCCCTATTCAGATAAGCCTGTGTTTTAATAATGAGATTTCTAACCCACTTTAATAATGTACCATTATATCTTAGTGAGCTATCTTCCATATAAGTAATAATAATGAGGTATGTTTAAATATAAAAATGCATCCTTAAACATCTAGACACTTTTAGTGCTGGTTGTAATTAGAAACTTAAGAAACATGTGCAATTAAATATGCTTATAAAAAAACCCACACAGTAACCACTATGCATGATCAGTCAATTTGTTGCATCATTAATAATCTTCAGTATGACAGTGTTTCAAGTGGAAAATAGCAAAGAAGAAAATTGTTCACATTTTTAAACTACCATCAGTTTTAGATCAACAGCTAAGTGTTTTAAGTCCCATTTGCAAACATTTAAATCTGTGAAAATTTAATTTCCAAGCATGCATTTTCAAATTTATTTAAATTTAATATCTCAATATTTCTAAAAACTGTTAAAACAATTTCTACTATCAATTAAAAAAAATTTTCTATCCTGAGATCTTGTAACTATTTCTAATATTGTTTATTTCTAATATTAGAAACAACTATTAATTCATCTATTCTAACCACCTATGCAGTATTTTTTTTTCCTTACTTGCTAGTTTGAGATTTAAATATATATCTACTTTTAAAATACAACCAATGATAATGTTTCAAAAGTCTTTTGTTTGACTGGAGTCTCTTCAGCTTTCGAAACTTTTATCTTAAATTAAAGATATAACCCTTTTGACTTCAAATTTTTCAGTAATCTAATCTGAATACCTGTGCAGTAACAACTTGATGTTTATGCAAAATCATTGCACAATGGAGATGCACACTTGTTTGCATCTATCTACATCTACCTCAACTTAATATCATAGAATCATAGAATCACAAGGTTGGAAAGGACCTACAAGATCATCTAGATCAGTTGTCCTCCCATTACGATTGCTACCACAAGCTATCACTTGGAGAACACATTCTTTCTTCTTCCTTAGATAATGACAACAAATGACAGAAAAAAAATCACTCTTGTTGGAGAAGCAGAGTCATTTTTTGCTTACACGGATATTTTAAAACATATTTTTTGAAAATCCATTTGATTATGCATCAAGATAAAAGAAAATAAAGTAAAATAACTAAATTCAGACTTTATATGTCAAAATCAGTCTTGTTATCCAAACCTGAGGACTGAGTTAATGTAAAAATTGCTAATGTAAAATGGCTAATACAGACAGTGACTTGGAAATCAAAAATAAGAAGTAAGGGCAAGTTTCCTATAGAGTACTGTATTATTATTACTTTTTTTCTATTTTGAGGATTGTCTAGGAGAGAGAGATATACACACTGACAGATCAATTACATGTAATCTTTCCATACAAGACTGCTCTTTGTATTCCCCATCCTATCCATACAAGAAACAGCCTTTTCTGCTTTTTCATATACTTTTTTTGTACCACTGTCTTGGCAGGCTGGCAGCATCATATAAGGTTCATATGCAGAAATTAAGTGGTTACTGTACTCTACTGGAGCCTGGAGGCACATGATTGATAAAGAGAGTGGGATTTCATGTATTAGGAACAGAAAATTTGTTGGTCACTTTCAGGTGCATTATTGAACTCTGTAGTGAACAAAAGACTGTTATGTTAAATTATTTCTCTGGAGGAAATTATGAAGAAGTGGATTTACAGGTCCAGAGACTGTGGCTGGTACTTCAGAGCATGATATATGTGAAAAAACTGCAGTTTTTTTACATGCTTGTGGAGAGAACTGAGTGGTGATGCTGTTTTGTGTTATTAAAATGCATAGTGTCATTAATCGGGCAGTTGAATTAAGTGGAAGGCTTATGCAGTTCTTGTTTATACAGGTTGATATAATACCAGATGCAAGTGTTGTCAAGGATATTTATTTAACTGCAGACAGCTGCTTTCTTGGCACTAGCTGGCTACTGCAGAAGACACCAAGATGAGCCATTCCTCTTACACTCTAGAGGTAGACCTACTGAGTATAGGAGTACTCACTACTGAGCACAAAGCAACAGAGGGATGATGATGCTATTATTGTTGTCCTTAATCCCTCTGCTTGGCAAAGAACTGATAGCTTCCCAATGTAATTATTTTGGCAAATGTTATTAACTTCCAATATAGTTTAGAAATAAGCATGTTTGTCTGAAAAGAGTAGAATACTTATTTTTCCTGGAGTTTTTGGTTGTAAAGAAATTGTGTATATTACAAACTACATAAGATGAAGTAAGTCATTAATGTCACCTCAGTTTTGTTGCTGTTCATCCCTGAACTCCTCTAAATCCATATGTGAACCTTATTAAAAGTGCTTGAATATATTTCCTGAATAATTAAAGCAAAATACTGAGGAATGTCTGTCACAGAGGAAGAGAAATCTTATTTCAAATCCATTAATAGCAGTTAAATGACCAGTCGAATTTTTTAGGCCTAGGGAAAACTTTCATACTGCATTGAACAAACAAGAAAAGAATGACATCATTCAATATTAGTAGCCTACAAGTTGATTGAAGAATTTAAAGTAGCTGTCTCAGCTTCTGCTGCAATCATGTTTCCATTATGGTTAACAAAATTCTAGGTTATTCATCTTGCTTCAGAAAAGCTATAGCAAATGGTTTGAATGCATTTTCTTTCAGGTTGCATATTTTTCTTTTCTGATGAGCAAGAGCTTATATAACTAATTTATGAACTGTCAAATTTTTCACCATTTTCATCTTTACTCTTATGTTTCTGCTACTTATGTATGATTAATACTGATGCAGATAAAAGCAGATATTGATGAGTGTGTCATACATGCTACAAGCAACCAGAGAACTTAATAAGTGGTAGTTATGAACTAATATAGTTAGTAATGGACTTCCAGTCCAGGTTCTGATGAAGTCAATTTGTGCTGCAGTGCTCATCCTTTAGCAAGGAGGAACAGCAAGGCTCTTTAAAGTGCTTCATGCACAGCAGCATATGAGCTGAAGTTTAGGAAATGTTATTCTCTCTGGCAAATTGGTAGAAAAATCCCAAGTAATTAATTTAGCTGCTTTTCTTCTTAGAAGAGTTTATCCAGTAGGTATATACTGACCTTATAACATGTCCATGGAAGTCACACAGTAGTACATAGTAGTACATTCTAAGCAACCAGTACATAAAGGTCTACTCTGAGCCTGAGCAGTACTAAAATCTTTTTATGCTATATTCACAAGAATGTAGTTAAACAGCAGCACCTCACTGTTGCTAATTCAGAGAAGATGAGAATTGTTTCTGGTATCTTCATTTTCTCTTGAGCAGATTGATAATATTTTATACCTGATTTGCAATAAGAATCCCAAGTTGTTAGCTCCTCTAACACTATTGTATGACCTCTGGAACAATTCAAAAATAAAATTATAAAATTATATATATTTATAAATAAAATTCAAAAATATTAATTTATATATTGAAAGTCCCTGTTCACTTGCCAGGAATCACTTAACAAGAAAAGGTTTCACTGTAGAATAAACTTTTAATATTGTTAGCAGTAAATTAAGTGTTCATAAAACAGCTCAGAAATTGTCTTATGACTCTATGAAAAATTGTGCTTTACTAAATTTTCTTTAAAATTTGTTGAACTTTGTTGAAAATAATTGATCTTCCCTTGGGGTGATAATCAATCCTGAAGATTTCTTACTGTTTACATTGGCTTCATATCATTCCACTTTCATTTGTCCTATAAGAAATTCCACTGACATTTCATTGTAAATGTGTCTATGGTATGACTTTTATCAAATATTAACTTAACATAATTACATTATATTTAAACCATTTTGTAAATAGCACTGTCAAAGAGACCCTGGACTGAGAAATTTAGTTCTTTATTGAATGCAAGAAAGAACATGAACTCAGTAGAGGTTATTTACATTCTATCTAACCAGAGTCTGTCATAATCATGGTCTAGTATTTAACTTCATATGTAAGTATACGATCAGGGAACACTCAATAGTCAAACACTTTGTAAAAACTTTTGAGAAAACTACCTCAACTATTCATTATGAACTTTGAATCTTAGCACCTGCTTTTCTAAAGCCTCCAGTACTCCATGGAGTGAATGTTATCAGTCCTGACATGCATGAGAGCAAGGTAGTCTGGCTGAATTGCTGACTGGAAATTCAATTCTCATCTTCCAAGTCCTATCTGGAGTATAGGTTGTGCAGAGTGGGACTGAGCCTTCAGTGTTGATTAGAAGTTTTTATTTCAGTTATATGAACAGTAGGTCTTCAGTTAGACCACAGACGTTTTCCAAGAGTGTAATGATCCCTTTTAGAAAGCCTAGTCAGTGAAACTTAGCTCATTACATTTATTAATTTCATAGCTTTTCCACCTTCAGTAATCATATTAACAGTCTAGTTGCATTTTAGGGCATCCTCCAAATGTGAATAAAAATATTAGCAATATTACTTGAAATCCTGAAAGTATATTTGTTTGTTTAAGGATAGAGTAATTCTGTTACAGACATCTGGGTGGCAATAGTTTAATTTCTTACTCTTTTAAGTTCCTGGTCTCATAATATCATATACAATATCAGAATTGCTTATCAATGATTCCTTCATCATTATCTGTGAATATGGTGTTTTGTTTTGTTTCAAAGGAAATGAAAATTATATAAAAATTATATAAAAGAAGTGACAGGGCCTTGAGGTTTCTACTAATACATAACTAGTACATGAAAAATAAATGTTATATAGCAAACTTTATATCAGTAAGTCACATTCTTACCTCTGAGCAGTATAGTCACTGCAAGGAAAATACTTTGAGAGAGGATTTGGATTTAAGTAATTATTTCTTTCATGTTGGTTCAGATAAGCTGATAAATAGGTATATGATTGAAAATGAAAATGAAGTAGTGATTATGGACGAAAGCACTTTGATATCAGTATGAGAGTACCTTTGATAAGAGGCATAGAATCATAGAATCATAGGGGTTGGAAGGGACCTCAAGAGATCAATGCCAAAGCAGTTCCCTACACCAGGTCGCACAGGTAGGCGTCCAGACAGATCTTGAATATCTCCAGAGAAGGAGATTCCACAGCCCCCCGGGCAGCTTCACTTCTTCATTGTTTTAATTAAAAAAACATGAAATCATAATTGTTGCACATAAATTTATCCTAAATACCAGAAAACAAATATTAAAAATAGTATATGCTGTTACTATTAAAAAGAATATGAGTTTACTGAAAATACAGTACATAAATATTTCTTGTGTTGACAGCATTGCCTTAGTACTCACATTGCAAGTATTCACGTAGTTTTTAAACAACCATGAGACAATATCCACCCTTCCACTACTCCCTCCAAAAAATCATTAAAATATGTCTTAATGAACAAAAAATGTTTTAATAAGTTGTTTGCAGTCAGAACACCTAATTCAAAGAAATTCCAAAGCAGTTCGGCCAAAATTCTGGGCAAAACAAATAAGTATGGAAATTGAAAACCAAATCTTATAGAGAACAGATGAAACCTATTAGATAAATTACTTGTTTTACATTATATGCATCAACTATTTTAGATCACTGATTTTTACAAACCACCAGGAGGGAAAATCTCTATCTTCTGTTTCCAAAAAAGAAGCTCACTGAATCTGTATAATTGGTGAAGAAATCAGAATCGGACTGCATATCTCACTCAAATCATGCTATGATGAAAGTACAGTACATCTGTAGAACATACCATATTTTAGACTACTTCATTTTCTTTAGCGCACTTAATTACAAACAAAGTCAACACACTGTTCCAAACATGTTAGTTAGAATTTTTTTGAGTTCCAAATTTATAGCTCAAATGAAATGATTTAGAAGTTATTTTCAGCAGCATCTCTTGCTTAGTAGTGCTTCCTCTACTCAGTGAATAATTATTTTATTCTATTTATTCAGGGTTAAAAAGTTACTGCTTGTTTTACAACAATTCTAGGTTGGAGATAGCCAAGACCCAAAAAATAAAATCCAGAAAATTAAAAAGATTATAAAAACTCCTTGTATGTATGTCCTTAAAGAATGATTCATTCTGAAGAAAAAGAACTTTCTTACAAAACTTGCAGAGTATTCATTAACTGCTTATGAAGCAAACCACATTTATTTATGTTATGTTTACTTACTTATCTATTTCTTAAGAAAGAATGTGCTTTTCCTAATTTTAGTGCAGCTTCTATCTTTTAGCTGTAACAAAAGAATTCTTCAGTCACAGAATACATTAAATGTCATCCAGATATCAGATAAAAGGCATTGATTATAAATAATCCTGGAGTATATCCCTTCATTAATTGTAGATCAGAGATCAGAATACATGCAAGCATTTCTTATAATTCATAACTAATAATGAAGGTTTCTAGGAAGGTAAACTTTTAAAATGTCACAAAGTGACATGTATTTCCCCTTGCTTATTTTGCTGACAATTCTACTGAGATAAATGAGCATAATTAGACAGCAAATATCTTAACAGGATTGCCAGTGTCCAACATTCATGACTTCATTCATAGCACTCTGTTTCTACATTTTAATATCTCTGTGTAATAGGGATGAAGTTCATTTTACCAGTGACTGTCAAGAATTGTTTCATATAAGATGTAAATAGCTATTTTTCTTGGCTCCTTGTTTGCTGCAAGTTACCATAATTCTGTTGTCATCAGTGAATCTTTCATTAACATATATATCTTCCTTTTCTATGGAAACTAAAATTATCATGTTTCAAGAATTCAATGAGAAATTTAGAGAACTTTCTCTTTCATTGCGATGCTCCCTTTGCTCAGCTCCAATTATTCTCCATCCTATTTCTATTCTACTGATAATAACATTTAATGTTATTTTTTTGTGTGTGTGATTGAATAGCTACAGCAATACCTTGTTCTAACAGCAACATCATGGTTTAGTGATGAAAAATTTGGTTTAGTGTTCCCCATTCCCCAACAGAGAAATCACCATGTTAATTTGTAATTTTTGTGTTGCACCATTACAAGAGCAGCATAAGAGTATTCAGGAAAAGAGAAAGTTTGGTGGAGCTGGGGATGAGGATGAGGGGGGAGGCTGTGCTCTACCTTCGTTAACAGATACGGCCATAAGGGAAAAAATTAAATATTAATGACAATACTTATTTCCCAAAGGCCTGGACAGCAAAGAATGCTGAAAGAGATAATTCACTAAGCAAAGGAACACAGTGGCTGAAAAGCATATTATCACTGAAGTGAAAAACAAAGGCAGCTGATGTTAATAATTAATTGAGGAGGTTTCCTGTGGAGGTTTAGATTTAGATTTAGTCTAGTGCTACAGACACTGTGTGTAAAGTCACTTGACTAACGTACTGTTATGTTACCTTTCAGAGAAACTCATATTAATGTGTATTAATTTACATTAAGTTTGCTTGACAAGAATTACCTGTAAGAATGTAAAAATCCTAATAAGGTTGCTGTCTTTTTTTTAATCTGTGTTGAAAGCTGTACCTGTATTGTGCTCTATAAACTAAAGGTGGCAAGTTACATGTTTAGACTGTTGCAGGAATAACTACCAGCACCTAAATAGAAGCTGTCAACTTGTACTCACACTGTGACTTCTGTATATGCATATGTGTACATGCCTGTCCCTTCATGCAAAGGAGAGACTGTCAATGTATGTTACAGTTTGAGCTGCTCAGAGGGAAATAGAAATGGAATAATACAGCAGGAACTGTCTTTTACACTACAAAATTATCTTTTCTTTGAATTTTCTTTCAAACGTTCTAAACTTCTCCTCTCTTCATTTTCTAACACATGGGTTTGGTGTCCCAAAACAACTACTGTGGCACATTACTAAGCACATAGTCTGGAGGCATCATATTTTCCCCTAAAGAGGTATAACGGGTAAACAAAGCTGAATTTTCCTTTGTGACTCAAGGATTGTGGGTCAAGGGAATCTCAAAGGCTTCCTGAAAAGATATGACTAAGTGTAGGAAATTAACTTTATGCTTGCAGCTTGATGTTTTTCAGTGATCTATACTCTCAGTCAATGATATACTTTCAGTCAATGATCTATACAAGAAATATACTCATGTCCATACACAACCAGGTGAAACTCTTCCTATTTTGATCATTGGACTAGAGGTGTTTTCCAACCTTAATGATTCTGAGATTCTATGTTTTTGGACTACTAATGTATTAATATTACTGATAATATATAAATATTTAATAATATTTATAAATTTACAAATAAATAATTAGGAGCACAGAGATCAAAGGTGTAGTGTTCCAAGGTGTGCGCACTAACCAAAGGGCAATTAGAAGAAAAATCTTGAGTAATGGTGGAGAGAAATGAATATGAATAATATGTTCTGCATGGATGGTGCTTACTTCAGATGTATTAATAGACTATGTGCACACTGGAACGGGAACCTATTCCAAACCAAATAGCAATTAGTAAAAACGCCTGAATTTTAGAGACAATTATTCTTTTGTTTTGTGCTTTCTAAAATTCTTTATAGCAATTATCAACATCCTGCTTGCAGGCAAAGAACTCATGCTAAGCTTGTCTTTTTGGAAATTCAGAACTGAAATACACAGACAGCTTTGGGATGATAACCATGCATAATATTCAAAGCACTGCCACAGCCATTTTAGCTATTAATGCAGGTGACTACTAGAACAAGGACCTCTGAGTATCTGTCAGACTACTTGCCCTTTTGTAGAAAGAGTTATTTGGAACAAGACTTTTAATTACATTAGGACCAGTTTTGTCTATTGAATTGTCTATCATACTATTGCAAGATATTTTTAGTTTTCTTAACAAAGATTTGTCTTTGTCCAACTAGGCAAAGCTTTAATGAAGAAGCATCAACACGGCTAACTATCACACAAAGAGAGACTGAAGACCTTTGCGACCAATGATGTGGTTGTCATGGAAACTGCTTCTGTTTCTGTCACTCACTGAGTGTCTTTCAGGTAAATTGAGACAAAAACAAGAAAACTGTGCTTACTATTTGAACTGCAAGCAGTCATATGAAGAAGTAAAATCATGCCAGAGAAGATAACATCATTATTAAAACCGTTTGCCTAAGTGGTGAAATTGTAAAAGATTAAGAGATTTACAAGTGTAGCTCATCTTTATTTTATTTATTTTATTAGATAAACCTGAATAACATTAAAAAAGAGATAAAACTAAGTATCTTATTAAAAAACAAAACAAACAAAAAAAAAAACAACACAGTGCTAGCTGTATTATTAAGAAAGAAAAACAAAAAGTAAAATCATTAATTAGCACAATGCTTTCCTAAAGAGTAACAAATACAGAATGCTTCACATTGACATCTGTGAATTCTTACCATGCTTAGGCTTTAGAAAATAATTACTAGGTTGTTTTATTAATACAGGGTGTGAATTATTGATTGTGCTGATATTTGTCTGTGTAATAAATGTATTTCTTTTGCAAGTTTTAATCATGACATCAGCTTAGTTGGCTTTATCTTTGCTAGTAAAAAAAAAATTAATCAAGAATCATTTTCGCTTATGGGAATATGATATCGAAATTTTTGCAATTTGATGGGATTCTGTCTAGAATTAATCTTCTTTTACCACTCCAAAGACTTCAGAGCATTATCGGTGACCAGTTCTAAACAGAATTCCAAACTGTAAGCATTTTAGAACTTACAATGAAAGACAGTATTTGCAGAAGTTATATTGTTTATTTAATTAACACTAATAGCCTGAAATATATATTCAGTCATTCAGAAACAAGTTTAAAACAGTGACTATTATATTTGTTGCTAATTTGCTACTCATATCTTACAGTTGCTACTGTGCTCTTTTGTACTTCATTTTATATTGTCATTCTTTAGGACACTTAAAGGTTTATTCCTCATTACTGAAGTAAATCTGGACTCCTTTAATAAATCATTTTTAACTATGGAGCTTCGTTTTACCTTTTGTTGCAGTTAAAATATATGTGATAACAGAATTTTCCCCTACACAACAATATTTTTAAAATGATTTTATTAGTAATAATCATTCGCTACAAAGCTTAATTCTGTAAGAGCTGAAATTCAGATTTTTTTTAAAAGGATTAAAGTATATTTTAATCAGATTGTCAGTGTTCCCAGTAATTTACTATCTATGTATCTTTCACATCTGATTACTTCCTTATACATGTAGTACTGCTTTTATGTTGCAGCGCTCACTAGAACTTGTTTACAACTGCAAATAGTTCCTACTGCTGATGCCATAAGTTAGGTGACTGAATGCACTCTTCTTAAAGATAGAGCCAGAGATATTGATGCTGCTTCAGTAGGAAAAAGTACATTTGATTCCTGTTGTTTTGGACTATGTTAAAATTCAATAGTTATCATTAAATCATAAGATCATGGGATCATTCTTGTTAACAGCCAGTGCTTGGAACAAAGAACTACACTGTTGTATTGATTTTGCAGTATTGAGGGAAATCATCCAAGAAAAGAAAGATGATCTCTTTAGTTGGTGTTGATTATATTTTTTTGTTGTTTTTATTCTAATGCTGACCCAGGTATTTCAGGCTTTGCTCATGCATAAATGCTTACAAGCATGCTTGAGCTGTGTGGGAAATGATCTGTGGGTGGAAAAAGATGTATTCTCTGAATACCAGGCTGAGGATTGAATAAGGCATTTTATTCCAATTTAACTGTAAGTAACAGTGCAGCTCACTTACCCACATTCTGAGAAACAGAGCATTTATGAAGCATCAGTAATTAACAGATGCAAAAATACTCCCAGTATTGCTAATATCTGGCTTTTATTATGGCAGATATTGCATTTCAAGACAAATTAAAGAAGAATTCAGATGCTATTTTAGATCTAGATTCTACTTAATTTCTTAACTGACAGAAAAAATATTGTTTTGGCTTTTTTTTTTTTTTTTTTTTGGGGGGGGGGTTTGAACATTCATAAGATTTTCCTGTAGGAAAAGACTTCTACCTTTTCTATTTTAATACTTGTTGCACATTAATCATGTCAAAGAGAGATTCATTTTCTCTATCGGCCTGTATAACTCATGGCAACAAAGAAATTATCATTATGGTGCAAGTAGGTCTAGCAAGACAGAGGTGGGACTTCTGGGACCCGTGATCAGTTTTCACAGAGCTAAGTTGGTAAACACTTGTCCTTAATCCTCATCTTTATGTACAATTTATTTCTTTCCACATGAAATTTTTTCACTCCTAGGAAAAGACTCCCTAAATAATGAATTTTTCTTTCTGTCCCTCGGTGTGATGTTCAAAATTAAAAACAGCAAGACTTTTTCTGAACAGTTGCTTGCTAGAATATGATATGAATGGGCACTTACAAAGGATACTCTTAAGTAAGAGAGCATATGTCAAGCAAACACAAGTGTCCTTTGTATTTCTGACCTAGAGCTAGCAGTGAGCTGAGGTGCTTCCAGTCTTTTGTTATTACCGTCTCCCTCCATCTGGATACTTGGAAGCTTTCGGGAATTGTCTCTGTCATCTGAATTCATCAGCATCCAAAGTGCATCACAAACCTGCTCAATATGTGACTTTCAGAATTCCAGCAGCCACTGCCAGGATTAAAATTCATAGCCTAAGGTTCATAAACTCATTAACCAAACCGTATAAGGTCTACATACTACTGCCAGTGCCAGGGCTATTTCTCATTTTTATTTCTCTCCTATTTTGACAGCATCCTTTCTTTCTCAGAGCACAGTATGTGAAAGGTTGCTTCTCTGCCAAATGAATGATGAGCACACAAATGACCTGTATTTATCATTGATAAGCCTATGCAATTACCTCTTTTCTTCCTCCCCCTCCCTTCCCCAGCCCCAAACTGATGACAGTGTAGCAAATAGCATGCAACTGTGCACTTTTGATAGAGAAGCACAAAAGCCTGGAGACAGAGCTCTAGATAAGTACTAGAGCCTGGGGATATTCACATTCTCATTGTTCCAAATAAAATGGAAAAGTCAAAACACACTTAAATCTCGTACTGCCCATCCAGAAGTACTGTACTGGCAGACAGTACAGAGCAAGAGAGGAAACAACTTGTTAGAGTGCTGAAATACAGCAGAGACTGCTACCCCTATTTTCAACCTAGATTCAAATTTTCATTCAAGGAGAGAGCACTTATCTGCTGAATGTAGCTCCTTGTATAATTCTTAATTAAAAAGAATGCAAAACTAAAACCGATTTATTCTCACCAGAATCCTACAGTGTGTTTAGTGTCAAGGAATCAAAAGCTGAAAAAGTTGGTGTCATGAAAGGAGGCATTTTGAGTATTCACAGCGGAAGTATTTTCATGAGCAACATTTCAGCTTGTTTGCATAGATTTGAGGAAGGCAGTGTGGTGCTTTTATTGTGGGTTTGTCTTTATTTTTTTCACTTTTTACAAAAGTATGGAATTAACTGTTCAGCTTTTTATATTTTTACATCTTGCTGGGCCTATGCAATGATATGCTAATATGGTGATACATGGTGCTTCAGCATACTGGCTACCAAATTATAGGTAACCTCCATATACTTCACTCTTAGCATGGAAGTAATTGATGTGCTCGGGCTTGTCAGAGCTGGAGCCATAGACCTCTTTCTCCAGAGGAATTTTTTAGTACCCACTGAAAATAATTTACAGTGATACTATGGTTACCATCTGGAGAAACTATAACCTGAACATCTTTCCTATTTTTTTGCATTTCTTATTTGCTGAAAAAGTCTTTGCAGAATACACTGTTTGAAGTCAGTCAAAATCTGATGCTTTCACAACATTTTATGTTGCATCAGATGTGATATTAAATCACAGGCTTTTTATTGGTAGGAATATTAAAAACCATAATAAAGAAATGTTATTGTTTTAAAATAATGGATTTTCAGTCTCACAATTTTGCAGAAATATTCATTAATGTCCAGATTACAAAATACAGTAATGACTCCAGTTCTCTTATTTTGGAAAGATGTTGAAGATGAAAATAAAAAAGATCTCTGACCATCAAGCAGCTTCCTGACTCTGAGAAGTCTTTGAAAACAGCAAGTGGTGAACTGTGTTATTTGCTCCTGAGCACATTAACTAATTTTATCCTTAGACCTAGCACCTACAGCTAACAAATGAGGAAAGTCAATCCATGTCTCTATCCTGTAATTACAAAAATCTTCCCTTGATAACATTTTACAGAACTATTTGGTTACTAGAAGAGTCAGTCTATTACATTAGATAAATATTGTTTTTCTTATATCTAAATTAATGTTCAAATCTGTAGGCAGTATAATATAGAAACTAATGTAGCACTGTCAGTACAATGAATGGCCAAGTGTATCTCTCAGGTACAGTGGAAACGTTAACACTAATGATCTATTACTGTAATTCATAAAGCCTGTCTCCTGCCTTCTAGTTAATGTTAAATGTAGTTCTTTAGTATTTTCACCAAATATTTCAAAATATAGAACTGAGAATTTATGCTGTTGTGTAACACACACTGTTTTGCAGGAATATTCATGATGAAGCTGCTGTCTAAAGTAATTCATTCCATGAAGTAGTTATAATTTGTCCATGGTGTGATTCTGGATGGCCATTGCTAATGAATAGAAGTAAAAAAAAATCATTAATACTGGGTCTTAACATGTCACTAAGCCTGATTTCCCTTTCTTCTAGTGCCTGACTTAAACAAGGAATAGTTAGCTCATAATGCAGAATAATATTCAGTTCAGTACAATATTAACAACACCACAAATACAGAAAAAAATAAAAGTCATTAACTTATTTCAGAAAGTCATTAGAGATTGGAACAATATTTCTTAAACATTGTTCTGGCCTTTACTAATAGGAATACAATAAAAAAGCAGTGAAACCTTTGAAATAATGACAAAGTCAGCCTTGAGATTAGATACCGTTTTCTAGTAATGAGGTTAAAACAATATTTTAACAGTTCTATTGGGAAAGCTGGTGGATATAACAATGCCTCAAATCAGAAAGTAAAATTAAATGTCTTAAAAATTGTAATGTTTTATTAAGTTTTTAATGGGAATTCAGTGGAGAGGATGTGACTAAACTCAGAGCAGTCTTACCCAGTACAACCTTATTTTGCTGTCTATATCATACCAGCAGAAGTATTCCTGTGCTAATAAAGCTGGTGTGATTTTGTTTCTCCCTTTGATTACCAACTAAACAATCTTACAACCATTTCAAATATTGTTCCATTTTGAAACTACTCCAAACAAAGTAGCCATGTGTTGAAAACTCAGATTACATTTACAAAAATGACTAAATTTTGTAAGAATTAAATTTGTCAGTTTCTCCACATAGAAGGCAAGCTGGCTGATGTGAAGTGGATATGTACCTTAATAGATACATAATAAATGCACTTTCTAAGTACAGAAGAACATAAACAAGGAAAGCTCTTACTTTCACCTACTTAAAAATGTGCTTGTCAACAATATAGCTGTCCTTGTTCAAATTGCTGCTGGAAGTTTAGTGAAAGCAGTTTCTTAACTCTAGTGTAACTAAACTTCTATCCTGAACTGAATGAAAATGAAGTGTGAAAAATAAATATCTCATATGTCAGTATGAAAAGTGAACCTATTGTTTGATGTTAAGGCTGTGGGAGACAGTTTATTGAGCTCTATACAGCACCATGACTGGTAACTGCTTTAGACAGTGGACTGTTTTGTTAGCTAATTTTCTTCCTAGTAAGTTCAGTAGTGTGAAAATGCTGATAAAATGAAGAACGTATCCTGAGATTTGAGCCTTTATTAAGCATGGCTACCTTTTCTGTGTACTGAGGCTACTATCAGAAGCAGTTTTCATTTACTTCATTGGATTTGTGTCCAGTTCTGGTCTACCTAGTACAAAAAAGAAAGGGATCTCCTTGTAAGAGTCCAGTGGAGGGCTACAAAGATGCTAAAGGACGTGGAACACCCCTCTTATGAGGACAGGCTGAGAGACCAGAATCTAGATTCAGATCAGATTCAGAAGACTCAGAGGGGATCTGATCCTCATCTATAAATATCCAAGGAGTGGGAGGCAAAGGGATGAGGCTGGACTCTTTTCAGTGGTGTGTGGTGATAGGAAGAGAGGAAATGACCACAAACTGATGCATGGGAAGTTCTGCACAGATTTGCATGGGAACTTCTTCACATTGCAGTGATGGAGCATTGGCACAGGCTGCACAGAGAGGTTGTGGAGTCTCCTTCTGTGGAGATATTCAAGACTTGCCTGGACACCAGTGCAAACTGGTCTAGGGATCCTGCTTCAGGAGGGTGGTAGGAGTAGATGATTTGTAGAGCTTCCTTTCAGCCCCTACAATTCTGTGATTCTGTGATTTATTAACCTCAGTGTTGAGTATTCCAGTACTTTTTACACATTGTACTATTAAATACTACATCATAATTGGTTTTGGTTGGGATTTGTGTGCATGTGTGCTGGGACAATTAGGGAACTTCAATAAAAAAACTCCACCAAAAACTCAGCATGACTACAGCCATTACAGTTCATGAATTGAGTGGTACTCTTGACATCTGTTGCGGCATGAGCCTTGTAATGAGTGCATCATGGTCTCTGCTTCTTGTGTTTACACATAATGTGGTGTACAACTGTGAAAAGAAGTGTTTTAGTTATGGCATTATAGGTAGTATCAGTTTTGTTCAATGCAAAGCTGTATTTGGTTTACTATGGCTCACCACACAGACATTAACAGTGTCATTATTACTCAGCACAGAGTTGCAAGTGGTAGTATTTAAACTCTCTATAACACTGTAAGCCATAGCATTCTCAGCTTATCTTGAAGACAAGTATTCTGAGTCTTTTATGGAAGGGAGTAAAGTAAGTGAAGAATATATTATCTCACCATTTGCAAGAGGATGCAGCAGTCTTGCATTTTAGTATTGACTTGTTAAAGTGATTAAAAAGGAACAAGTGATCACAGTCAGCAGATTTCTGAAATAAATTTGAGTGTATTCATAGATATCTCTGAATGTTACTACCAGTGTAAGATAGTGGTTTCAAACCTCTACTTTTCTCTAAAACCTGTGGTAGGTAATAGATGTGAATTGTCTACAACTTGCCACCAAAATGCTACCTAATCAAAAATTTTGAAATTGAAAGTATGTCACAGAGGACTTCAAAATTAAATATGTAATAGGAAACAGAATGAAATGATAAAATGCTAGAGTGCAGAAAGTAATACTCTTGACTCATAGCTACTTTGCACCAGGATATGAAAATTGGGGTTTGTGATTGGTCTGTTTTAAAGCTTTTTGTGTCAGAGATGGGCAAAGGAGTAGAAATGAGAGGACTACATAACCTCTTATTTATCCAGAGGTACACTACATCCAACCTGATGATCTGCACCTGTACTCTGGTTTGGGCACTGCTCTTTATCTTGCTCCGCATCTTCTGCTCTGAATAGATTTTCTTGTATTCCCGCAGGGGACCTAACTCACCTGAGAATAGAGGAAACCTTAAATCTACTTAGAAGTAATATTTGCAATTTACATGTGATTTTTATAATTAAATTTAGCCCTACATATAGTTCAAAGTAGCGTATTTTGCTGTTTTATTGTATTTCTTTCTTCACCATATTCTTGTTTAGTGATCATTTCTGATAGAAGATCACTAAGTTATAGAAGTTCTGTTTTCTGTTCACCAGACTGTTCTCAACACTTCTTGATAGTTAATCTGTGGTTTTGTATTTCTAATTTTAAAGCATTTCGCATTCATAAAAAAAGGTAAAATTAGAAATAATTTCACGAGTGTGAGAGTTAAGCTAAAATGAAGGTGGTAGAAACCTTTTTAAAAATTTGTCCCATTCCTTCTCTTCAGTGAATGTTTTGATGACTCCAGAAACCAACCAACCAAACAAACAAAACAAAGGTATTTAAAAAAGTAAATGATTGCAGAAAATAAAATTTAGTTTTTCATTTCTTCCTTTTCATTCTGTGCATACATCCTATAGCTTTTAAAATTCAAGAATTCTGATTCTTTAATCTGGATGACTTTTCTTTTTGTTAACAATGATGTTAGCTGATAAAAACACATTGCAGAGTTTCAGAAAATATGATTTGACTCCACTCTAATTTATGATTTGCAGAAACACCCAACAAACCATTGTGATTGATGCATATTATCTTTTTTAACATATCAAGAATGTAAAATTTTGAGCATTAAACTCAGTTTTAAACTTTTAATCTAGTATAGATTAGTTTTAAGATTTAGAATAATTAATGTTATATAACATGCTCATGAAAAAAATGATTTTATGGCATGGGTTTTTTTTTAGAAATACAGAAAATTTTCTGAATGTTCAGAAATATCAAAAGTTAGCTAATATTATTATTCAGTAACAATTACTCCTTTCAAGTAAAATTAGTGACCTAAAACCTACTTTCTTTATGTTTATATTATTTTTTTTTCATGTTTGTTTCTTTAATCTTTATAATTCATTTGTAGAAGTCCTTTGAAGCTTTGTGGGAAGACATCAGGTATGGATATCTTAAATACAATTTCAGTTCTGTAATATAAGGAGTGCTCCAAAAGTAATGCCTCCTATTTTATTGTGTATACCAACAATGTCAAAGGCAGATGGTGGTATGGCAATAGAGACTGAACCTTACCACCAATAACGTGTTTAGTTTTGTTGCTGTGTGACAGATGACAGAATAGAGGCAGTCTGACAAAATGCTGTCTGACATAGAGGTGCTTATGAAACACCTGTCTTATTTAATTCCTCCAGAACTTAACATGGCACACAACCACTGGAAATAATAATAGTATTTTTGCTGCAACTTGAATTGCACATCTTAATTAGTACAGCCACTTAAATTTTTAAGAGGTCTTCAATAATGAGAAGTGAGAAAAAAGATTCTTTAAAATAAAAATTTAAATATAAAACTTAAAGTGGGGGCGTTGAAACAACAATTTTATCTTTCAACAACTATATTCTAACTTTTGTCTAAAAGAATTATAATTAAGAATACTTATAATTCTTAGCAATACTTTAGAAAGGAAATTATTGAGTTCCTAAACCTATTTCTACTTTATTAAAGTATATTTTCCAGTAAATTATGGAGTGCAGTAATGAACTTTTCTTAATTATCCTCATTCTGTTATTGCACGTCATTGAAAAAATTCATTATGAAGTTCTAATTAATTTTCCAAGTAGAGAGAAATCATTTGGCTTTCTACAAATGAAACTCATTTCCAACATGAGTCTTACTGGAACATTCTTATGAAATATTAAATACCTTTTTCTTTTCTATCTTTTACTTACACACATCCATAAGTTTTCCTTCTACCACAGCTAGTTAGGAAAAGCACCATCTTATTTCATTCAGCAATGAAGGCTGTGCTACAGAGTATCCTAATAAGCTCTTAATTCCTATAGTATTTGAAGAGATCAAATAGAGATGTTATTCGTCTGTGTAAAATATATAAAGATGTAATTAATTTATAACACTAGCTCAAATGAGGCAATTCTTACTAAAGACGCAGAAGTAATCACTGTTTGTGCTATTTTCTTGATGTTTAAGGAATGAGAAACTGTAAAATAAAAAAGTTAGTTCTAGTCTCAGCGTGCTATTAATGAAGATTTTATTGGTGTTAAATAAAAGTGGAGGATTAAAAATAGATGTGTCCTATTTTTCAATACATGAAGAATTTTAATGTATCTTCAGAGAAATTCATTAAAACTGCTTTCCAGTGTTCTGATTACAACATTCTTATAACTCTTTTTTGCATGAGGTTTAATTTACCTAAGAGTAACGAACAAAGCATTACCTCTGAAATTAGCAACAGATGAGTTTATTTCTGGTTGGAAGCCTTGAAACTTGTCTTTTCTGTGATTGTTATACTATCTGTTCAGGTTATTACAGTGCTGTGGGAGAATCATCACACGCAAATGTGTGTTCTGGGACCAGATTGGGTTGGGAGTGCTGGTGGAGAGTTGAAGATTGTTTTAAAAGCTCTTGCAGTTATACCAAGATAACGTCTTTTATTCTTTGTAGGGTTTTGTGTTTGATTGGTTGGTTGATTTTTAGTGTAGCAGTTGTTTTGCTCTTGTTAGGTAAGACAACCATAACTGGCAGCGATACTAGTAACTTGTTCTTCTCCATTCTATATTTAAATTGCAAGTGAATATAAAGCCTCCATTCTACATTTAAATTGCAAGTGGGAACTTGCAACTAAGACTAACTTAGTCTTTATTAAGAATTCCAAGACTCACACACTTAGATATATTAATACTCAAGGCCATTCACTGGCTAAGATAAACAAGCCTCTAAGTTCTTAATGTAACGATACAGCAAGATCGGAAGTCAAATTTTAGATTAGCAACATATTATTATGCCAGTAGGCAAGGATTTCTGTTAATTAGTTCACAATTAGTCCCTCTTATTTCTAATCTGAGAGTATTAGATATTGATGGAATTAATAGATTTGTAGCTGCATCTTAATGGTGTCAAATAGGCCAAAATGCAAATAGATGGTTTTAATGGGATTTATTGATTTATGTGCATATGCTGTTTAATCAGTTTTGTGCTTGACTTACATACAATTTTGGTTTATATATTAGTTCATAAAGAAAATGCAAGCTCTAGTAATCACTTCATGTATTGTGAAATATATTTTTTTAGAAATATTTTTCCATCACACAAATTTTAGAGTTGCAATTAGAGCAGTTATGATTTTGTACTACTTACAGTGATAGCATAACTATTTTCAAGATGTCTTCATGAGTATTTTAGGAAATATTCATATTTAAATAAATATTAGATGAAGTAATCAGCAATGGACTTTTATGACAGGCTACTGAATTTCAACCTTTATGTCCTGCAACTGCAAAATGCATTAGTAATATTAACTTTTCTATCTCTGTAATTATCAAGGTGGTCCAGACGGTGATAATTTCCTGCAATATGATACAGAGAGTATCCTTGTAACCAGCATGTACAGACAACTATTTTATTGTTTATTTTATTGAACATGACTTTCAAGTACATCTAATGCTATTCAAAAACAAAGGGAGGAAAAAAAAGAAAAAGGAAAAGAAGAGCAAACAACTGGTAGATGGATATTGATCCTTAAATAAAGTTGACATCATACACTGGATGAGCCAAGTAGCCTCTTGAAAATTGTTCTTTCTTCTTTTTGGTGGGTTACATATTGAGTCAAGTCTTACAATTCCAGGTACGTAGTCATGCCAGGTACGCAATGTTCTATTCTTGCAAGTAAGTCAAATCCATCTATCATACAAATACATTTGTGCAGATTTCTCTAAGATCATTCATCCTTCTGATAAATTTGTACCCAGTCATTTCTCAAATCTCATTTATGTTGCCTTCTCCTGAGCTTTTAAAAACTTTGACTAATTTCCTTCGCTCAACCCTCCCTCTCATTTGTGAGATGCAGCAAGTAAACCTAATAGCATTGCATTCACAAACAGCAAGAGGATTTTTTCTTTGTTAATTTTGTTAGATACTACATTCTAAGTAGTTGAAATGAAATTTACAACACCCTGCTGTCTTAGCAATGAATTTCCTTTAATGACATTAAAACTATAGAGTATAACTGGAGAGTAAAAGGACTTCCCTGAAATTCCTTTGGTACTTTCCTGAATTCATAGTAGATTCAAGAAGAGAATCACAATAGAGCATATAAAATCAGATACTTTTTACTGTAGACTGAAGATTTTTCAAAAAAACTAAGGAAGGATTTAGAATATTTCATTTTCAATAAACTATCCAACACAAAATTTTAATTATCTTGTCCATGGAGATACAGAAGTTTAATTTCTAGATGTTTTATCAGTACCTTGTAAAACTGTATCTCTGCTACTTATATTGCATACCAAACAAAATCAAATCTATCTTTCAAATCGAAGACCTTTTTAGAGATCCAATTTTATTTTAATTTTTAAATTAAGCTGAAGAACATGTTTTTGGTTTTTTGTTGTTTATTTTTGTGATTTACATTTTAAAAGCATCAATTTATCTATTAAAAATAAAAAATAAAAAAGGATTTATACATGCTAAAATATGTTTTCCAAGAATCGTAGAATATCCTGAATTGAAAATGACCCATAAGGGTCACCAAGTCCAAGTCCAACACACAAAACCACCTAAAAATCAGATCATGTGTCTGAGAGCATTGTCCAGACTCGAACTCTCCAGCAAGCTTGGTGTCATGACCACTACGCTGCACAGCCTGTTTCATAACCACCACGCCCTGGTGCAGAACTTTTCACTAAACCACATCTGTCCATTTCCTGATGCAGCACCATGCCATTCCCTCAGGTTCTGTTACTGTCACCAGAGAGCAGAAATCAATGCTTGCTTCTCTATTCCCCTTCACAAAGGATTCATTGGCCACAATGAAGTCTTCCCTTAGCCTCCTCTTCTCTGGGCTGAACAAACCAAGGTACCTCAGCTGCTCCTCATTAAGTCTCTCATTTTAGACCCTTTGCTTTTGGACACTCTCTGATAATCTGATATCCTTTTTGTACAGTGGTGTCCAAAACTGTACTCAGTGTTCGAGATGAGGCCACACCAGTGCACTGGAGAGTGGGACAATCACTTCACTCAACCAGCTGGCAGTACTGTGCCCAGAATATGATTGACCTTCCTGACTTCTGAGACACACTGCTGAATCATCTTCAACTTGTTGTCAACCAAGACCCTCATATCCTTTTCCACATGGATGCTTTCAAGCATCTCATCCCCCAGTCTGTATGGATAAGTAAGATTATACCTTCCCAGGTGCAGAATCAGGAACTTGCTCTTGTTACATGTCATGCACTTAGTGACTGCCCAGCTCCAATTTCCCTAGACCTCTCTGCAAGGGCTCTCCATCGTCGATGGAGTCAGCAGCTCATCCCAGTTCTGAATTGTAAGCAAACTTGCTCAAAAGAGCTTCTAGCCCTACATCCATAGAATCACGGAATGGGTTAGGTTGGAAGGACCCTAAAATATCATCTCGTTCCAATGCTCCTGACATCCAAATCATTTATTAAAATGTAAGTGTTTCATAAAACTCATATACATAGATTTGCTTTGCATATTATCTTTCTATATAAGGGTTTTTAAAATAAACATTTTTCTTTTATCTACCTACCCTGTATCTGTTTATGAAAAGTTAATTTTTTTGTCCCCTGTATATATTCAGAAAAGACAAAAGTACTACTCCAAAAAGATCGTTAGCATCCAGGCTGAAAGCCAAATTGGTGCCTATGTTATGTAATTATCATTTCTTCAAACTGTGCCAATACTCTAAAAGGTAACCACAATTAGATCTCATACGTAAGGTATTAAAACTTAGTGTGAAAATTATTTCAGTCACTTACAGCTTATTTATTCTGAAAACATCAGTCCTTTCAAATAAAAGGAACTTGGTAAGTGTAAGAGAAATCTGCAAAACAAAATTCTTTCTTTCTTGATTATCAATACCTAGCAGCTAGAACAAGTTACTACAGAGCTGGATTTAAGTATCACACAGTTTAACTCCAGTTTAAATTTATTCATAGTGGACAATCTATTATCTAATTTAGTGTGACTACAATTCTGTGTTTCCTTGCTCAAAAACGTTATTGATCTTTTTCTCTAGTGTTCTAACAGTGCAGTCCAAAACAACATATACTTTTTTTTAACATATCTCCCCTTTCCAAAGGTCTCTCAGTCTTATTCTTTAAAAAATGAGATAACCAAAAACAACAAATAGAAATCAGACGATTCTTAGTTATGAAATATGAACTTTTTATAGAATCATAGAATAGTTTGGGTTGGAAGGGACCTTTAAGACTTCCAGCCCCTCTACTTCCAACCTCTCTACTCCCACTAGACCAGGTTGCTCAAAGCCCCATCCAGCTTGGCCTTGAATGCTTCCAGGAAGGGGGCATTCACAGCCTCTCTGGGGAACCTGTTCCAGTGTCTCACCACCCTCACAGTAAAGAATTTCTTCTTAATATGTACTTGAAATCTACCCTCTTCCAGTTTAAAGCCATTTCCCCTCATCCTGTCACTACATGTCCTTTTAGAAGGCTTCTCAGCTTTCCAGTGGTCCCCTTCAGATACTGCAAGAACACTATAAGGTCCCCCTTGAGCCTGCTGCTCTCAGGGCTGAAGTGCCCCGGCACTCTCTCATTTTGTCCTCATAGAGGTAGTGTTCCAGTGCTCTGAACATCTTCATGGCCCTTCTCTGAACCCGCTCCAACATCTTGATGTCCTTCTTGTGTTGGGGTTGCCAGAATTGGGCACAATGCTCTTTGTTAGGTTGCAAGAGAGCAGAGGGGCAGAATCATCTCCCTCAACAGCCTGGTCACACTTGATGTTACTCAGAGTACAATTGGCCTTCTGGGCTGCAAGCACACATTGCCAGCTTATGTTGAGCCTTTCATCATCTAACACCCTGAAATCCTTCTCCTCAGGGCTGCTCTCAAGCTGTTCTCTGCCCAGTCTATATCTGTGCTTGGGATTGCCCTGACTCAAGGTAAAGGACTTTGCAATTGGATTTGTTGAACTTCAAGAGGCTTGGGTGGGCCATCCTCTCAAGCTTGTGCAGGTCCCTCTGGATGGCATCCCTTCCCTCTAGCATGTCATATATTGTGTGAAATTCCTCATGTTTTGGAAAAGATAGAACCCTGACAGCAGTTTTCTAATTTTTTCTGCCTACTCCAACAGAATTTTGTAATACTTACGTGATAATGACTTTTTCTACCTGCAAGTGCCTATTAAACCATATTTAGTGACATTTTACTTCTACTTCATTTCATTGTCAAGTCTGAGAGCAGCTCAGCTCTCAGCTGTTATTTATTTTCCAATAAAAACAATGGGAATTTTTAACTTGTTCCATATGGGGGAAAAAAAAAAAAAAAAGTAAAAAAAAAAACAAGCCAGAATAGAATCAATCCAGCACTTATCTGGCAGGTAGAGTTTAGAAAACATTTAAAAATATATAATCAATGTTAAAATGTTAGATAGACACAAACTAAAATATATATTTTTTCTTTATACTCCTGGTATTGTTTTTATATGTTAGCATGTTGGTTTTTGTTTTTTTTTTTTTTCCCAGATGTTGTAACCATATTGATTTATTTAACAATAATGACTATATTTACTGTGTTTTAGGAGAAAGGGAAATAATATAATCACCAATTACTGCATACCAAAGATTTATGGAACTGTTTAGGTGTATCACGCCTGCAATTCAGTATTCTTTTATGCCTTAGCAAATAAATTAATATACCTGTGTGTTATCTGACACTACTTCTCCTACTGTTGCTTCACAGTTACTGAGAAAATTAGGGAAAGTATAGAATGTTAACAGCTATATACTTTCCAATTTCAGTTTCACTTTTTTCCCCAGGTTTATTTATTTATTTATTTCCCAGTTCTTTTGTGTCACCTTTGAGTGTTAACTCTCCAAGTGAGAAACTTTACAGTGTGACAAAGACAGTAAAAGCAAATTTGCTAAATATATTCTATCTATAAAAGTGTAGTCTATTAACCTAATTTTATGCATTCGCTGACAAACTTTAATACAGGAACACTGTCTTCCTTGACACCCTGTATTACTGAAAGAAAAAATAAGACACCTTTAGAAGGTTCTTCAGCTCAAATTAGGCACTCAGATTAGGCACACAAATTATCTTGTGAATATCTGATTCTATTTGCTCACTTTAAAAAGTCTGCATAGACCTTGGGGACATATAGAAGAGTTGTAATCTAGAAAAAGAAAGTGGGATAGTATCATGTCAGACATTAATCCATAGGTCCAGTAATTCTAATCCTTTTGAAGATCCCTGGAGATCTTCAAATGCCATCTGCACCTACCCTTGGGAGATCTGCTTGAACAGGTCAGAGCATTTGGAGAAGAAGATTTCCAGAGTTCTTTTCCAACTAGTCAATATAATTAGTCAATATTGGATCAGGTTAAGACAGTCAAGGGCTGCCAAAAGTCAATGTAAGTACCAGCAGGTTCACCAAGAAGCAGTAATTGTATGAAAAAGCTGCTTTCCATAACAGAAGAATGCAAGCAATAGACATATTTTCATATGGTTTAGACTTCTTTTTGTCTCATGACTTTTTCTGGAGATACTTATTTATGTCCTGGGACTTTCTCTGCTCCCAGAGAAGTCAGCAGATGGTGAACATTAATTCAATAGTAAGGAGATATTGCTTCTGTTAGGTAAAGTGAGAAAACCTTTCTTTCTTTTAGTCTGTTGAATTTTACTAACGTGATATATAAGCTGTAACAAGTTTTTACTATTTCTTTCTTTTTCTCATTCCTCTCTCCTGTCATCTTTTTCCATTATTCACCACAGCATGCTTCCTAAGAGTGCAGCATTAGCCACTACTCTAGTCTACCTATCTGATTAGTCAACTTCAATTCTTGTAAAACACTTTCTCTAAGGAGTAAATTAGAATACTTAAAATCTTAGTAAATTTAATAATAGGCAATGAGCTTCTGGGTACTTAGCTTGAGAAAGAAAAATGAACAAATAAAAAAATCCAACAACAACAAAAAAGAGCACATTAATATAAGGCTCGTATGCATTTGCAGTTACTATTATGTGAAGAGCATTAGCTGAAGTTTGCAACTGTTCATTATTGTGAAACATAAAATTCTTTAGAGATTTTTTGTCACTAAATACAACAGCAGAAATATCAGCAGCAGCATGTTCCTTATACTCTGAGTGAAACCCAGAGGAATTCTGGCTGTTTCCTTTCCTCATTTACATTTATTTTCTACTTGTTCAGCATAGTTCAGAAAGAAAGAAAAAAAAGTCAATTAAAAGAGGTATCTACATTGTTCTTGGACTTTACCTGAAGAGACTGTAAAGATGCATATTGATGCTTTGGGCCTTCTTTAAGTAAAGAGAAAAGGAAGGGAAATAAGTTCTGTATCCATAGGATAAAATATAAAATGCTGAATACAAATGCTTTCTATTTAGATATTTTTTCTATATCCTATTTTATTAGATAAAACACACGCATTTCCATTTCCTTCATCTTTTTCATCAATTATTTTTAACATTTTTTCTATGTGTGTGTATTTGCATGCTTATGATTTAGTCTAGTTTTGTGGGATTTTTTGTGTATGTTTCCTAGGTTTTTCTGAGGTTTACATGATAAATATGTTTCAAATTGTCCTAGTTTAATCTTCTTCTCAGAAACTTGTAAGGTGCTGTGTAGGTAACAATGTTGATAACACACCAATGTATTAAGGGCTGCAGAGCAGTGCTTACACAAAGTCAGGGACTTTTAGTTTCACACACTGCCCTGTCAACAAGAACTCAGGTTTTATAAGGAGATGTAATGGGACAGGCTACCTCTGTGCAGGAACTCACTAAGCATCATTTGGCTTGTTTAGTTTTACTATTTTTACTTTTTCTCTCTCACTAAATTGTATCTCAATTCTTAATTTTGGGCACTTTTTTTAATTTTCTCTCCCATCCCACTGTGGAGTAGTAAGCAGCTGTGTGCTGCTGAGCTGCCTACGGGTTAAACCACTACACTAATAAATGAGCATAAGAACTATTTCTCTTTTAATGGACTCATTGCTTCAGCAAGACAGCTTTCACTACAAAAATGGTGTCACAAATTTATCACGTGCAATTTAGATTTATTTGGCTGTGATGACATGTGATGATGTTTTATATCCTTTGTAATAACATGATTCCCCATAAAAAGTAATGAACATATCAATATTTAGACATTGTTATACAGTGTCATAACATCTTGACATAGTAACCTCTTCCTGTAGAAGACATAAAAATAGCTTGGATTTAGAGTAATACATTATTCAAGGCTATAAGTACAGTTATCTACGTCTTGGTATTTTCCAATTGCCTCAAAAAAACAAAAAAACAAAAAACAAAAACCCTTTTTCTAACAGTTCTTATACAAAAGAAGCATATATTCTGGACTATAGTGAGATGATGGACTAGAATACTCTCAGTAGACAAGAAAAGTTCTGCTAAAATGAATGTGCTCAATAGTGTAAATCATTTTTTCTCTGGGACCTAGATAAATAAATAATGTTTGCTTTGAGTGCTGTAAAATGTTTTTTATGAGTAAACTAAAAACTACATAAAGCTCTATCATAGGTTTTATATCAGAACTGTAGTGATTCAAAGCAAATATTCAAAAGATTCAACACAATAGCAGTGGATTTTGTCATGTTTTTTTTTTTCTTACAGAGCCTGGCATTTTCTAGGTTTATTGCTGTCAGAATTTCCAGGATATGAGAAGATACAATTGTTCAAGTTTCAGTGTAGACCTACTTGACACAGTCACAGGTCATAGAAGCTTGTGTTAAAGTGCTGGTCAATTGTAACTGACATTGAATGAAAAAAGTTTTTGTCAGTTCCATGCATAATTTCTTAGAAAAATACAGGGCTATTGAAGCAAAATTCATTCCTCTTCTCACCATATTTACTCTTCCATTTTTTGTCATTTCCAAAACACAGATTTGCAGAAACAATTTTTCCTCACTGGAGGATTGTGATGGATTGTTGTTAACACTCATACGATAGTGCTGTATGCACCTGGAAAATATCAAGCACAAAGAAGTGCTGTTTTTAATGCATGTTCTTAATACATGCTATATATTTTTCTATGATTTCATTATTTGCATACAACATTGTCGGGCCAGTAAGCAATACTAAATGTTCCAAATATTTGTAATCATTCTGTCATACAGAATTGTTTAACAGCTTATGTTGTTTTCTGGTTGGCTGATTTCTTAAATTTTTAAAAAAGCTCACCGGTGAAAATGTAGATATAAATGTGAAATGTAGAGATATAAGAAAACAACAGAATCAGAGAACAATTTAAATCGAAAGAGACCTCCTAACCAAAACAGGAATAATTAGATCAAATTGCTCAGTCAGGGCCATATCCATTTGAGCCTGGAATACTTCTAAAACCAAGAAATATCACAGCCTCACGGGAAACACCCCCATGGTATTTTTTGTCTTTGCACTTAATACAAATTTCTTATGTTTTAATTCATGTCCATTCGCTTTCTTCCCACCACCTCAGAACAGTATGATTTCATCTCCTGTGATCATCTAGCTATGGATAGCAGTAAGATTTCCCTTTCAGCTTTTCCATTAAAGGCTTCTGGCTATCTCAGCTAGAGACTTCTCATAGGTGAGATGTTCTGAATCCTTAATTATCTCTGCAACACTTGCTGGACTTACTCCCATGTGTCCACATCTCTCTTGTATTGGGGGGAGCCTGACAGTCCAAACACTCCAGCTGTGCCTTACCTGTGCTGAGCAGAAGGGAAGGATCACAGCCCTTGACCTGCTGACAGTGACTTGCTTGATGCAGACTGGTCTTCCTTGCCTCAGGAGCATACTCAGAACCAGGTTAACCTGGTCATCCACCAGAATTAATTGCAAAGGGAATTGCCTGTATTTCTCTGTAAAGTGCTTTCCATTTGGTTAGACACATCCTGTCCAGGTACCTATGGTTATTTCCTACCACACTGTATGAAATAAAAAATTTTGAAGCTTTTGTGTGTCAAAGATAGATGTGAAAACACAGGTGGATATTGTATTTCTTGCACAATTAGATTATTCAATTTTATATCTGATCTGCAAATGATGTTGTTTAGTAAGCACTGTATAATGATTTCATAATGTAGTCTTACAGTGAGAGAAGAGTTCTAGATGATCAGAGGGCTATTCTTGTATTTGCTTACAAATTCTTTTTTCTCTGAAAGTCATCTAGGTTATTGTCCTAAAATATTTTGAAATGAGACTTACCTTTTCAGGTCATTCTGAAGGTTTTGGACTTTCATGGGAAAAAAAGTGATCTCCTAGTTTGTTTTCTTCAAGTGTTGTGTATAGCAGATCATATTATTGCTTTCTCATCAACCTATTTTTATAGTGTTCATCACTTTTCCTTTGCCTCAAACTATTTTCCTGTTCTGATGCTTTAGTTACCATTTCAAAATTCTCCTGTTAAATCTTTCTGCCAAGTTTCTCAATTCAAATTTGCAAATGGGGCATTGTTACATTATTAATTTCTCTGACATAGCACCTTGTTATTCCCTTAAAGTAGTAATGTTTGTTCATCAAACTTCACATGGAATTTGTGATAAGATTAGCTAGCAAATTTAAGGGGTGTTCATCTACTTTTTGATATTATATGCCTCTTAACTAGGATCCTTTCAGACCGAGGTTTTGCATGGGCCAGGTGTAATGTAACTGCCTCTAAAGAATTATGACAGCATAAAAATATGCTTATTTCCACTTCCTTAATAAACCAAGTTCTATTGAAAAGAATACCTTTTCACAATTTGTGATCAGTACACCTGTGTGTCTTCATCAAGGAGTCTTGTCTAGCTTTAAATTAGTACCTTTTCATAGAATAAGATTGCCATGACTTTCATTATAAAGTGGACTTCTAGAAGATGCATTAAACCAAAATATTAACAGTGTTGCTAATCTAGCAGATATATGTGTATAAGCTCTTTTCAACCCTTCTGTATCCTGTATTGGTATAAATATGATGTGCTTTCTCAAAGTATGTTTGTGTATTTGTCTGTTGATTAATGACTTTATACATAACTTACATTAAGCTAGTTTTAGGTGCACAGAATTAATATGAATGCAGTGATTAAGGAAAAAAAAAAAAGGGAAATGGGAACAAGGTTGTTGGTTAGAAAGGATACAGTAATGAGATTATTTCAAGGCTCTGTTTTGACATAAGCTAAACTAATGAAGCTGATTATATTGTTATATTTACTTGCTTTTTAGAATACCCCAAAATAGTATCTTACATTTGCAAAATAAGGCAACTGACACACTGAAAATCTGTTTTGTTCCTTCCTAATGAAAGTTACTTTGGTTTTTTTTCTGATATGGTTTTCACTGATTGTTTGTTTGCAGTTCCTTTCAAATCAAGCTAATTCCTGTAGTAAGTTAAGCTCAATAGACAGTGAAGTGACATACAACTGCTTACTCTCTTCCTCCTTCCAGCCCCAATGCAACAGAGAAAGAAGAGTAACAAAAGAAAAATTGTGAGTGAAGATAAAAATTGTTTAATAAGTGAATGAAAAGTGGAAAAAGAGAGAAAGAAAGCAAAACAAAGTAAGTGATGCAAAAGCAATCACTCACTGTCTCCCATGGTAATCAAATGCGTAGCTAGTTCCTAAGCAAAAAATATCTGAGCTCTCTAACCATCCACCCCTCTATCTTTGTTGCTGAGCATGTTATATGGTATGGAATATATTTTTGGCTAGTTCAGGTGATCTGCCTGATTTCTTGATTTCCAGCCTTCTGTGGAACAGTCTATACAGGGGAGGGCAGAGTACAGTCAGAGACACTGTGCAAACACTGGTCAACAGTAGCTGAAACATTAGGGTGTTATCAGTGTTGTTTTGCTTCTAAATAAAAAACAAAACAAAACAGCACCATATGAGCTGCTATGAAGAAAATTAATTCTATTCCATCTAAACTCACTGCAATCTTCATCCTTCAATCCATACCATCTACATTATGCTCAGTGGCATATCCATGCTACACTTCATACCTATGATGTCTAATGCATATTGATTAACCACCACCTACTTCCTGTCCTGTGATATATATGCATCTATTACTCCCTTCCCCTATGTGTCATTTCTGTCAAACCTCTGTAACATATCTGTAAAATTTCCATGGCTTGACTTCCATCTGTTAGGATAGATGCTTAGGATAAGGAGAATCATATGCTGTTGAATTACTGAATGTCAAAGCCAGTTCATATTGGGCCACTGTTGCACTAGCCTGACTTCTCCATTTCGGAGATTCTTGCTCTACTAATTCCTTAAAGGTACAAGTCAAATTAGGGATTATTTTAGCCCTTGATGTGCACATTGTTTTTGCCTATCCTCCCTCATGACCCCTTGTCCTGAAGCAAAAGCAATCCCTCAAGCAGATTTGCCTCTTCCTGAGGAAGGAAAAGCTCATGCTGTCTTTCCTAGCCAATTCCATACAAACATTCCATACAATTATGAGAACCTTATCTCCTTATAGAGGACACAGGTTTGTTTTGTCCTGGTTTTATCTAGGACAGAGTTATTTTTGACTCATAGTGCCTGGTATAATGCTATAGTTTGGCTTTTGGAGAAAAACAATGTCAATACCACATTGAAGTTTTAGTTATTGTTGACCAGTGCTGTGCGGAGCAAATGGTGTTTCAACTTCTTATACTGTCCTGCCAGAGGAGGGGGTTGAAGGTGCAAAGGAAGCTGGCAGGGTAAAGAACCAGGACAGCTGACCCAAAGTGGACAAAGGAGTATTCTGTACATTATGACATCATATGAGAACTATAAAACTTCAGGAGTTTGTCACAGGGGCAGCCCTTGCTTGGGGAATGGCTGGGCATTGGTTGGCAGATGGTGAGCAATTGCACTGTGCATAACTTCTTTTATAAATATACAGACTTCATTATTATTAATATTATTTCTTACTTCTTTTTCTCTCTCATTAAATAATTTTTATCTTCAAGTTCTACTTCTATTTTTTTTCTTGATTTCCTCTCCCATCCCACTGAGATAATGCAAATATGTAAAATCATCTTCATATTCATATTGCAGAGAACAAGCAAGAACTAAAACACCTTAGTTGAGAAGAGTATACCTATTACTAAAAATGAATAGATACGAAATATGAGTAGTGTATTCTTATAATGATTTACTTGTCTGCATTTCAATATTTTTTTATAAAATAAAGGTATGTACCATACCTTTTTTGTATGAGACTCTCTTTATGTACTTGGAATGGAAATCATTCTCTTGTGAATGACTGAGTTCAGAACAGATTTCTCAGACACATTGTGGAATTCCTTTCCTTTAAACTATCAAAAATTTCAGGTAACTGCAGTAGTTTGGACCACATAACCTCCAGAAATCCCTTCTAACCTCAAATTCTGTAATTCTGTAATCTGATCCTTCTTACTTGCCAGCCAAGTGACTTATGATAAATTTGCGTCCCAGCACACAGTGCTTTCAGTATAGCTTTTAACAGTCCATTATATGGTTTAAGCTTACAGGAGTCTGTTGCATTACAAATAATTTGGTACAGCAAATCAATCCCAGGTCCCTTTGCCCAGTTTCTTAAAAGGATATTTTGGAAATAAGTCCCACTCTTTAACTCAGATTCTGGGATGCTATTTCATCCCAGAACCTACATTTCAAGGCACAACATGATAGTTTGGATAATGGTGTATACTGGGAATGTTTCCTGCTATGTTATTTTTACTTCTTCCATGGACAATACATGACACTTGCCTTGGGAGTGTGATATAGTTAACCTGCCAGCCCCTCAGTGCTGTACCTGCTGTCCAGATAAGCAGAGCTCATGGAAGACAGTATTTGTGACCTCGCTGTTGCAGTTGTTGGTTAGGATATACTATTTGAACAAAGTAAAAAGCACTGGTCTTGGATCATTAAAAAACAAAGGCAGTTTTGATGAAAATTTTCATAGTGGAAATCCTCGTTTAGGACTATAAATTGCTCTTGTTCAGTAGGTTACTGTAGCTTACTGAAATCAAGACGTTTCTATGTTAGTCTACTGTCTAAAATTTAACCAAATAAAGAGAAAATGTCAAGCATTAGTTGCAAAATTACTTACAGAATTGTTAATTATGTTGGCTAGTACTATCATTTATTGACTCCACTGGTCATTTTAAGAGGTTATTACCATGTACACGTTCCTTTAATGTACTTCATTTTTTAGGTTATTACAATTTTTTTTTCATTATTTGAATTTATGATTTGGACCACTGACATAGAAAA
Organism: Cyrtonyx montezumae; assembly: GCF_038088225.1. Lineage (NCBI taxonomy): Eukaryota > Metazoa > Chordata > Aves > Galliformes > Odontophoridae > Cyrtonyx > Cyrtonyx montezumae. The sequence goes on from NW_027071848.1 coordinate 10,005,347, forward strand.
GTGCTCATGATAAAGTGAATCAATTAGATCATGATATAAAGTTCCCTTCCTTTGGGGCTTGCTCAATATTTAATGTTTGATGCTATTGTGTTGGACTTGGCATTTAGTCCTTTCCTGTGTTACTGTACATTTCCTTATCTGCAGGAGTACCCTTGAGGTCTTGTAATTTGCAGACAATAGGGACTTTCTATCAAACTTTTGACTGGCCTCTTAATTATTTACCGCATCAAAGATTCTCTAATGTTTTTATTGCCCCCTCGTGGGCCATTTGCTAAAAGCAATTTGCTATTTTGAAGATAAATTATCTTTATTTTGACTTATTCAAGTACACAGCAAAAGAATTGTAAATAGGCTTTTTCAGGTCATCAGAGATACTATTAAATACTACTGCCCTCATTTTTCATATTCTTAAAACATCTATTTTTGGCTTCACTAATAACAGCAAACATCTTGACATTTTAATGCTGCAGTTGACTTTTTCAAAAGACTATAGATAAAGATGAGGTGAGTGAAACTATCATTATTTGTTAGGGTTATGTTTTCAGGATTTATAAAGATGTATGTCTCTGTGAAAGCTAGGTCACAAATGAACAAAAATAACTGTTGGTCTGCACTTGATTAATGGATGAGTTTATCTATTTAGTCTGGTTTATCAAATTGGACTTGTATCAGAGATGAGAATATCCTTTGTTTAGTCTACATTCACATATCTGGGAAGAAACCTGCTGTGAAAACTCTTTACTCTCATATTGTCTTTAGATGTGCAATCCAGTTCCTTGGTGAAATGGAATGGTGAGTTGTTATTGCAGTTTTATAACTAAGTACCACTTTCAAAATTTCCTTTTCTTTTTTTCCCCTCAAAAATGTAATGAAAATTCTTTCACTCTTAGTAATACTAAGTAACTAAGTAATAGTAATATTGCATTCGTTTCTACATGTCAAGTTATAATTTGAAAGTTATCATTTTGGAAAACATTGGCAGATTATGAAAATTATGAAAAAAGAGGGGGGAAAAAAAGGCAAATGATCAAGGAAGAGAAACAGGAAGCACTGAATGCAGATACCATGCTTGAACTGTGAGTTGTAATGTGGGAGAGAGGAACAAAGAGGAATAGTATGTTACAGATGGGCATTAACAGGCATGGTGCGTTACTAAAAGAGACTGGGTACAACAGTATTGTGGATAACACAAATATATGTTTTCTAGATTGTTTCTGTGATTTTTGGGGCTCTGGCTACTCTCAGTACTGACAGTTTCTGGGAGGGATTTGTGCATATAAGGCACTTCGGGTCTGCTAAATTTTATCTCAGGTTCTGAGACAGAAAAAACAAAACATTCCAGACCCTGCAAAAGAATAAAGTTTGTGTAAGCAAGTAGAGAACAAAACAATAATGGTAGGGAACAGATAGAAATTGTTTTTCTTTTGGGATTTTGAATTGTTAGCAATGATTATTCCCAAAAGAGGTGCTGTTAAGAGGTTGTTTATAATTAGAGAGAGATTTTTCCACTGCTTTTTCCAGTCCAATTTGCTCATTTTGATGGAAGAATCAATAGTGCTAGCCAAAATAATTAGTAAATCAGTAGTAACCAATATAGCATAATGTGCATGTCTTCCTTGTTAAAACTGGCATTCAGGAATGGTCTTGGCAGAATGGCAGCCCATATGTGGAAGATGTTGACTTCGAAAACTGACAGCTTTCAAAATTTTGACCATTATACCATTTCATATGCATTCAATTTAGTTATGAAAACACAAGAGAGGGAGAAAAGCTTTATAAATTATCAGTCCCTAAGAAGGATAAGTATCTCACTGTTAACTGAGGGATTATGTGCAGAACTTCTGTGAGTTCCAGTTCTGTTTTTCTCAGGCTGTTACTGAGGAGCTGAAGATTTCACTTAGCTACAGTCATTTATACTGAGGCTTTGGAAGTACAAAAGCAACTGAAGTAAATATCTCTAATGAAAACTTGAAGTAGTCTTGTTTGCTTTATTTTAAAGAAAGAGCATTTGTTTTATAATATAATATAAAAAAGGAGAAATATCCTTTAGAAAGGATGAAGGACTTAAATTAAAAATAACTTTTCTCATTCTACTTCCTTCTGCTATTAGAGGATGAGTGTATGTCATGGATATACTGAAACATGGAGGTATTTATCTGTTTTGGGAATCTCAGATGTGGAGAATACAAACACACAAATACACATTTTCTATTAATCATCCCACAGCAAAACATAAGGAGAGGTAAACTTAAGAAGATCTTGCTTTATTATTTTTTACTTTAGTTGTTTTATAAAATAGCTTTTCTGGACTCAGTATGCCTCAGCATTTTTTATTTCACACTGTAACCACTGCTTTGTTAAAAGCTACCTAATTAGTAATTATGAATTCCATTTCTAGAGGCCAATTTAATATGAATTAGTGGCTTAACTTAAGTCCAGCTTTTACTATGTTTCCAAAAGTATTAAGGTTTTAATTTTTATTATAAAGCTGTATCAAAGAACAGGCAACTATGAGTCATTAATTGGTTTCACTTTAAGAGTTCTCTTGGTGGTATGAAAGAGTAGATAGAAAAGAAAAACAAGAAATATAAAGATATTACTTTTTGTCTGTTCTTTTAAAGAGGCCAACACAACTAAAATTTGGTATTAGATGACATATTTTCGTAATGCATCATGCCGTGTATACTCATGCTAAGACTCACAGTGGAGGCTATAGTCCTGTAACACTTATTTAAAAAATTCTGGAAATGGCAGTCTACCTTGTGACTGGTCTACAAAAGTCTTGAAAATCAAAGGAAAATATCTGATGGGTAACCTCCCTTTTAGCAGTATCTGTAGTCATTATGCGGGATGGAAATTCTGTTAGAACATGTTACATATAGACTAAATTTCATCATAAAATCAATAATAGGTAAATGATGGGATCCTGGTAAAGAACAGATTTTGGAAATTAAATGCATTATAGAGTAGAATTTTTGCATACTTCTAAATACATATTGAAGTAATGTAAAGCACTTAATACTGTCTAATTAAATGGTAGTGTAAATCTGTCATAAGTTTTAAGTTTAGAACTAATACATTCATTCTTTTATCTTCCGTTGCCATGACTTCCATACATTGAGGATCTATACATCAACCATTAGCTATTCACAAAAGTCTGTATTCTCTAAACTAGAAGGAATGAAGGAAGGAAAAGGTTGTTCTTGGAAGTAGAGAAAATTCTGTTCGTTCTACTTATCAACACTGTTTAGACTTGCAAATATTTTGAAGAAGTTGATCTCTAAATTTGTGACTAGGCTGGCATATATGTAAAAGTTAGGAAGGAAAAATGAGTCTTCCAAGATGTCAGTCAGAAACTGTTCAATCGGTAATGATAAAGGGGATGAAAGAACCTGTTTTTAATTTTAATTAGAGATAAGGAGACAGCAGGCAAAATTCACATTTGTATTCTGAATAATCCTGGGCATCCACTGTTTTCTGATACTCTGAGTCAGCAGCCTACTTGAATCAGTCACTCTTAGAAAATTATATTATGATATATTGATCACTTTCTTAATTCTGTTTGGAATACAGCTATCATTTAGTAAAGTGTGAAACAAAAGTATCTGAAGTACTTCATGGGGGAAGAAAAGGAACAAGAAAGAATAGATAGTATCCAGTGACAATTTAAATTTCATATCTGTGTATCAGTGAGGAATATGAAATTACATTTGACCGCTCAATGTGATTTTTGTTGATATTTGAAACGTGTCCTACAAGTGCTATACATTCTTCAATCCATCTTCGAGTAGAAATTGTCCTTTACCACACCTATAGGTACCCTGAAAACTTATGTTGATATTTTCCTTGAAATCTAAGAAAAAATGTTTAGCTAAAATATATAAACAATGAATGACATTAGATATTTCTGTTATATAGAAGTCAGCTGATACATTAGAAGTTCAAAAACAAAAAGAAAAATGTGCAGAGCAAGTCCAATTGGTTATCATATTTTTTTCACCCAGAACATCTTACAGTATTGATTTTTTTTAATCTGAGCAGTGCATTGCCAGGAACTGGAATTTTTTGCAGCTAAAAGCATTTGCTTGCTGTGCTTTGTTTATTCCAGTGTTAGCAGCACATATTTTTATGCAGTTAAAACTTGGAACTGATTTTCTAAAATAAAGAAATGTGAAGGATGACAATTTATTTCATAATAATTGGTAGGTACCCAACTTCAGAAAATTAACATTGAAACCCCAGGTCAGTCTTTGCTAATACTTCTGAATATTTATACACTCTCTGTTCATACTGTTTGTATTGGATGCTCCCCAAGTGCCTAAGTTTCTGCCAGTAGACATGCTATGCAATAATCCATAATGTGAAATGGAACATCATTAGTTAATCCATAGACATCAAAGCCATATCACGATTTCTCAAAGTGGTATTCACTTGCCTACGAAGCCTGAGCAGGAAGATTTCAGGACTTGCTTACCAGATAAATCCGATGACAGTCAGAGATAAAGTAGAAATATTGAAGTTGTAGTAATTAAAGCTGCTATTGGGTAGACTAGAATAAAACTTTTCCCTGATTTCCTCTTTCCCCATGGTAATCAACATGGACTGAACAAGAAAATTTTTCTCATTTTCCTAATGAACAAAAGAGAGAAGCCTACTTCTTCCTCATGGTCTCATTTCACAAGGGAGAACTGATTCTTCACTGTTCTGCGGAAGACAGTTTATGGCTTCATCCTCAACTGGAGACAGATGCTTGTACCCAGATGCACCAGCAAATCTTTTACATCAAGAATGAGGTCTCATTCCACTGACTGAGTTGTCTTACTTTTTATGTTAAAGGATCTTGTTGTCTGTCAGTTTGCTTTGACTGCTCTTTGGATTTATATTTAGACAAATGTCTCTCCACTGTTCATAAAGAATTCAGGGCATCAGCTTAAAAGCTAGTGTTCTTACAGTATGCATAGAAATTTATGGAAACTTTTTACTGTTACTTAATTTAAATAAATGAGTAAAACTGTATTTTATTATTATTCTGTGCTTGACAAAAAGTTCCAAAGAGATTAAGTCTTCTCTCTTAACAACCAAGATTACTGGAAGATTTAAAGACTATTTCAATTCTTAAAAAATTACAAGGTTTTCTGAAGAAAAACACAAATCAGAGTGAAAATTAAACTAAAAATGAATAAGACAGAGAAAAACAAAATAGTAATTGAAATTGTTAAAGCATTAACATTATCCATGGGATACAAATTTATCATGTTTGATTTCAAGATGCACAAAACTTGGCAAGCAATTTATTCAGTAATATTTATTCTGGAGTATCTCCATCTCATGTCCCATTGTAATCAGTTTTAGACTGAATATAAAACCGTTAACAGCAGATCCTGTGGGATATAAACTGGAAGATATTTATCTTATTGACTATCAGTTGCAATTCTTCCCTAAAGATTACATATTTTTGTTCGAAATCTTTCCCTGAATAGAAAGAATCAGAGAATTGTAACAAGTTCTGTCCTCTATACATAACCTTCACAAATCAATGGCTGTGTCTGTCTCTGTAAATAAATAAATAAATATGCATATACATATACATATATATATACATATAAATATGTGCGTGCATATTTATTTATTTATTTATTTATGTCTATTTCTATATATATGACCTTACCAACAATCTGTTTTCAACATATTTTTCAACATACTGCCCTGCAACTTTTCATTTTGATGGATTTGGTGAAGAACTGAAATGAAAGCCTAACCAACTAAAGTTAAAATCTGTATGGAGCTAATGTAGAGTCTATTATACCTACAGATTTTTATTATATTAAGAATTCTTTGAGAATGAATGTTTCATATCAGTTAAAACAGTGAAAAAATCCTGATAGAGGTGCCATGAAGCAGGCTTGCCGTGGTGTTTGTAGCAGTACTTTGTCTGTAGTTTTCCTCAAGAACAGACCCAGTGATTAAATATAATTGGAAACCTATAAATTATCTGCTTTAATTCTCAACACTGACTATATTGACAATGAACGTGAATGCTGATAATATTTACCAGTTTAGGTAGAAAACAGTGTTCAGCAGTATATTTGAAGACCGTACCTAAACTGCAAAACATTAGTCAGTGTCCATGAGTGATTCAAATATCATCTGCTGCTGACATTTACCTCAAGTTAAGAGAAACAAAGAGGTAAAAAATGCACTAGAACTTGATCATATTTTATACTTACTGTCTTATTGCTTTAGAATAAAATTTTATATAAATGTGCTGAAACACTTATGTTTTGGGAAAGAAAGAGAAAATAAAAATTAAAATCTAGAAAACAAAATAATAAAAAAATTATGAAAGACTGGAATAACTTTTATCTCACAGTGCTAAAAGATGAACTGGAATAGTCAGGAGCTGACGACAGCCTTGAAGCAAATGGGTAGAGAAGATGTATTATGCAGCTTCCCATTTAGGTTATCCTCATAAACAACTGTTTAGTTCAGCCTGGGCATGCTTATCAAAATGCTACTCTTCAGGATGCCAGTAACATATCAACTCTCAGCACAAATTGTGCAAACAACTATGCTGCCAATTTTTGACTGAAATATTTACAAACATAAGTGAGCACAGTGTTATAACAGGTTTATATCTCTGTGGATACTTTTTCAGATAGAACTGAATACTTTTCATTTGCAGAGGACATGGAAAAGACACTTACACAAAAAATGGATAAGCACATTACAGATTGCTTCCTTCTCATTTTCTCTCACTAGGATGAGTTGCACGAGTAAATATTTAGTAGAAAAGGGGAGCAAAATGTTAGGAAGACACTTCTTTGCATAGATCCACAATATTTTTCTTGTTAACAAGAAAACAATTGAGTGAGTTGAGACCTATCTTCCAGGGCTGTATAACTGAAACAACTAGATTCGATATAGACTATTTGTTCCTAAAAATATAAATCTTTTATAGAAAACAGATTAAATACTTCTGTAATATTGTTATATCTTAAAAAAAAAAACAGTAATATTTGACGTGCTTTTTGCTGGCATCATGTAAAAGATTTTCAGTCCTTTAATATTCAGAGAACGCTGTTACTGCAAGTAAATAAAGAGGTTTTATATGATCTATAGATATGACTTAGCATAGGATTCCTTTCTGGTCATGTAAAACCAGTAAGACTGATAAAATGAAGTACAACACATATAAGTATATATACATTATAATTATTATAATATAATTTTGTTTTTGACCATAGCACAAATTATTATTAAAATATGAAATGTGTTTCTTTTTGAGAGACAACAGTTTGGAATACATGAATCAGATATTCTCTACAAGACAAAATTAATTTCTTCATCTTATCTAACATGGTACCAGGATAATGACTACGCATGGGTGTACATGTTCTCTCTTATGTGTTGCTTGACTTGAGAGGACTCCTTCTGAATGTTTTATATGTGATCGTAGGTTGATATTTAAATGAAGTATAGAGAGGACTGACTTTTATAGACCCACTGAAGGATCTCGAAGTCCTGTTTGAAACAGTTTATAAATGTCAGTAGAAAAGGGAACTCTCTTCCCTACAAAGCAAACAAAATTCTCTATTAGAAATGCAGAAACGCTTTACACCTCTGGCTTAAGTTTGGCATATTTAGGGGTTAGCACAGTAGCATAATTTAGGTGGTACTGTAGTCATCCTTCTATTTATGAACTTTCTTAGTGTCAAATATTTAATAAAAATTTCAAGATGCTCCTCTTCAGTATGATTTGAACTACTGCAAGAGAGTGAGAGAAAAACCTTGCTGCTGGGGTTTCTTTAGTCAGGATACTTCTTTGTAAGTCCACAACACACTTCCCCAAAGAAGCATGACCCAAAGTACAGACTGTATCTCACAGCCAGGTTTATTAGAATGCCCAAATTTTTGATGAGCAGTAGCAGTAAACTCCAGGATTGAAAAGCTGCTCATTTATGGAAAACAGCAGGTATAGGGAGACCAAATTCAGGTTGTTACTGAAAGTATAATACAGATCACCTTTCATATAGGCTATTGTTCCATGCTTCTCGTTTAGAGACACTGCTAGAAATGGATCCTCTAGGCATAGATAACATTAATATTTGTTTTCTTAGGCCTGAATGTTTTGGTACTATTTCCAAATAGGGTCTTCCTATAGCATTGTTCTTGCTACAGCAAAACATACTAGAATTGGAACGATGCAAAGATTAGCATAGTCCCTACACAAAGATGACACACAAATTTTTTTCAAGCATTCTATATTTTTTTCAAGCTCAGTGAGGGTAGATCTAGGTTAGATATAAGGAAAAAATATTTCACACTGAGGGTGGTGAGACACTGGAACAGGTTTCTTAGTGATGTGGTTGATACCCTGTTCCTGGAGACTTTCAAGGCAAGGCTGAAAAAGGCCCTAGGCAACCTGATCTAGCTGTGATGTCCCTGTTCATTGCAGGGGAGTTGAACTGGATAGACTTCAGAGGTTCCTTACAACTGTAAGTATTCTAGGATTCTATAGGATAAAATTCCATGAGGTTGATGAGTGACAAATGCCTCAGAAAAAAAAAAAAGAGCCTTTTCCTATTGACTTGTAACTGTAAACTTTAAATTAGGTCACAGCACAATTATTATCTTTTTAATCACCTGGCAGAGGGGCTTTGAACAACAGGTGAGAGGATTATCCATCGTAACGAAGGAGAAGAAAGTAAGTAGTAAATCAAATCAATGAACATCACATATGAATATTCATTAACGTAAGAAATGTAAACAGAGGCATCATACATTATGATTATGATCACAATTACAAATTAGTTGACACAACAGAAATTTGATGAAGTCACATGACGAACTTTACACAAATAGCACTCATTTCATAGGATTTTTTTTTTTTTTTTACAAGCAATTAGTGTAATTCTCCAGAGCACAGATCTTAACGACAGAAAATCAAAAAGAAACAGTGGAATGCAAATCTGCAGCTAAAGACCATGGGAAAGAGGCAGAAACTGATAGATGGGAAGTTCCATACCAACACAAAGAAGAACTTCCTTGCAGTCAGAGCAATGCAGTACTGGTACAAGCTGCCCAGAGAGATTGTGGAGTTTACTTTTCTAGGCCCCCATGGAACCTTCCTGTGTGACCTGTTGCAAATAACCTTTAGCAGAGGGTCGGACGATCTCTACAGCTCCCTTCCAACCCGTACAATTTTGTGAATCTGTGAAATGAGTACAAGTTTTGGTAAAAAAATAAATTAAAAAATAATGAAGAGACCGTAAAAGTAATTTTGTCTATAAGCTGATGGCTTTCTGTAATTAGGTGGGTTTGTCTGTAAAAAGAAAAAAGAAACAGTAAGGCAATTTAGATATCCATTAAGAGGTAAAGTTCACAAAAGTTAATACAAGAGATAGAGACATCAGGAAAAAAAAAAGCCATGAAAATTGTATGTGAATCTTCATGCTTTTCCTTAAAAAAAATAAAATAAAATGGCCTGTAGGATACATTTTCAGAAGTGTGCTACTACCTTTACTGATGCCACATAGGGAGTTCAGCTTCTGTAATTACACTAAATCAGACAGATGTCTGACATACTCTTCCAAATAATGAACAAAGATAACACTGGATATTCAAAGAAAATGAATGAACACATTTTCAATTGGCCAGCCACGGGCTTATGGTAGTCTTAATGCCATAAGCCAAGAAAACCTACAGACAATTATTTTATTTAAATTGCAAGTATATTTAAATGAATGTTTATATTAATATGAACTACAGTTGTTCAACAATTTAGGAAATTTAATCCTAAATAAATCAGTATTTTTAGGCAGAGCTTATTTCCTATCCATTCATTAAAAGTAGTTTTCTAGAAATGAGGTGAAAATTTATCATCATTAGATAACAAAGGAACTGGAACAAATTGCAACCAATTCCAAATTGTGGAAGAATGGGAAAAGACCAAGTGACCCAAAACCCACATCTGATCTTGACAAATTTTTGAAGATAATTATTGTTCATATAATATAAGAGATTACTTGAATGACAGTTTTAGCTGCAGTGAAGCCTGCAAAATGTAACTAATTATCTCCCACAGCTCTAAGAAACTCATTTCCTAAGGGAATTGTGGCAATAAAACTTTGTCCTTATAACACTTTATATTTGTAAGTCTGAAAAAGATTTATAAAATTCACTAATTAAGCTTGACAAACCTCAAGAGAACAAGTAAAGAAACAGTTTACTCATTTTTATGTATGCTGCACACCCGAGTAATAGGACTTGCTGAAGGTCACACAAAGTCAGAGGCAGTTTGAAAGAGATCAAAAGAAATCCTTTTTCTAAAGGCTAATGACAAAAAAGTGCCCAGCAAACAATGCTCTTCTGCCATAGTTTAGATTGCTGCATGTCTATGGTTGTTAAAATGTCAGTGGACAGTCTTGTGATAGTTTCTCTCTTCTTGTTTACTCTATTTTAAATATTAGTATGGAAATGGTAGTTTTTTGTTTATTAAGTATAATAAATTGGCTGTTTTTAGGATAATTATAATAAATTACACATTTTTTCATTATTTTTCAGTATTTATAGCATTGTGACAAAATAAGATGTATATTAGATTTAACGACAAAATAATGGTAGACTCTGTAAAGGAGAATTCATGAACTTCAAGTAATTGTTACAGTAAGACAGACAGACTCTTTGATATAACAGACATGGATGATACTATATTAAACACATCCCATTCCTACAGTCAGGGAAACTTACAGTTCACATCTTGAGACATCTGTCTATGAATCACTTGTTAAATTCTAAAATAATTATATTACTGATTGCCTCAAGTATTAAGTCCACTGCAAACTGACAAGTTCTCTAACAGAAAAAATCAATTTGCTCGTCTAGATGAAGTTGGTAGTCAATGGCTCAGTGTCTGGATTGAGGTCAGAGATGAGTGCTGTCCCTCAGGAGTCAGTGCTGGGATCAATACTCTTTAATATCTTCATCATTGACACTGACAGTAGGGTTGAGCACACCATCAGCCCCAGATGACACCAAGCTGTGTTGTGTGGTTGAGATGCCCAAGGAATGGTATGCGATCCAGAGAGATCTAGACAGGCTTGAGCAGTGGATCTAGATGAATCTAATGAGATTCAACAAATCCAAGTGCAACATCTTGCCCCTGGGTCAAAGCAATATCTACTGCCAGTACAAGTTGGAGGATGTAAGGATGCAGAAAAGCGCTGCAAAAAATGACCTGGGGGTAACAGTGGATGGCAAGCTGAATATGAGCCAACAATGTGTCCTTGCACCCCAGAAGGCCAACTGTATCCTGGGCTCCGTTAAAAGCAGCATGACAGGAGGTTGAGGGTCATGATCCTACTGCTCTACTCTGTGTTAGTGAGACCTTACGTGGAGAACTGTGTACAGGTGTGGAGTCCTCGGTACAGAGAGACATGGTCCTGTTAGAATGCATCCAGGGGAGAGCCACAAGGGATGCAGCACCTCTCCTGCAAGAACAGGATGAGAGATCTGGGGCTGTTCATCCTGGAGAAGGCTTCAAGGTAACCTGGTAGCATACTTGCAGTATCTAAAATGCAGCTAAAAAAAGGAAGAGGAATGACTCTTTAGGAGGATCTGTGATGATAGAACAAGGGGATATGTTTTGAAACATCAAGATGGTGAATTTAGGTTGAAAATAAAGAAAAAGTATTTTACAGTGAGGGTGGCAAGGCCCTGAAACAGGTTGCCCAGAGATGTGGAGGAAGTCATGTCCTTGGAGAAGTTCAAGGTAAGGCTGGGTCAGGCTCTGAGTAACCTGATCTAGCTGTGGTTGTCCCTGTTCATTGCAAGGGAGTTGAAGTAGATGATTATTAATGTCCCTTTCAACTTCAAGGGTTCCATTATTCCATTATCTTAAGTTCCAGAATTCATAGTATCTGGTATTAACACAAATAAAAGGACTGTGGTCAAACAACAGACAAAGAAGACAACATGCACCAGGAGAAAACTTTGTGAGTGGGATAAAAAAGTGACATTTCACCAGTATTCACTGAGATGGAAATAAATTAGAAAGAAAGTGAACTAAAGCATTTGGCATGCTGTATAGAGGTTTTTCTTAACAGAAGTGCCACTTAAAGAAAAACAAAATTGATTGCAGGGTAGGGATGAATATACCTTGATTTGAAAGAAAAGCCACCTGCAACACAGTACTGAAATTCCAAGAGTACGTCTGCCTTATGTCTCAAAATTCTCATGAAGGAAAGAGAGAGAAAAATGCGACTATATAATAAACTGTTGTATTGCTTTTTTCAGATGCCTATCTTTTGCTAAAAGGTGATACATTATTTTCTTTATTGTACAAAGCTAAATGTCTATTTTACATAAATAAACAAGACTTGTGAGCACACAAGTCTAATATTTGAAAATACTGGAGACAATCGTGGCTTTTCTGCAATATCTAATATAATCTCAACTAGAAAAAAAAAGAGATATTAAGCTCTAGAGCTTACTCTATAGAAGTACTAAAAACTTGAGTCTATAATTTTAAATAAAATTTTGTCAGATGTCAGTTCAAGTCTGGTTGGCAAATGGCAGCACATGTTCCTTTGACCAAAGGGAAAATTATTTAGAGCTCTCTTCCACAAGGAAGCCTATTGGATGTTGAGTTGCTCAGAACAGAGTTGGATGTGAAATTAAAACATGTGTGTCCACAGTGTTAAACTTAAATAGTGTGAATAATCTTAGTTGATGAAACTCATGATCAAACTCGTTTCATATACATATTACATATATATAATTATATTACTCACATTCCAAGCCACAAAACAGTCATGTGGAAAGCACTAGCAGAGAGCTTTGTCAATGCTGTGACAACTTCCCTGAGAGTCCTGTTGGAATTTGCAGTAAGTAGATGTTCAGAAAATAAATAAGTAACTAAATAATAAAATCTGTACTTTGTTTTTTTTTTCTTTTTTTTAAGTTAATGTTTTTAGGAATAAGAAAAAATTTTCAGCCATTCTTCACATTTAACTAGCACTGAATCGTGAAACCATCTCACTTGAAGTCAAGAGTTACTTATCCCAAGTATTATAGAAAGAAGATCTTATATTAAATATTGGCCTTTTAACTTGACATTCAGAAGAGAGCTTATTTGGTGGTAGGATGAAAATGAAAGCAATTTCCTATTCTCAGTCCCTCATTCCTCTTTATTTGTAAATGCACTCTCATACAAACAAAAGCAAGCAAATATTGTGTAAAGTGGCTGCAAAATAATTAATCTTACAGGGAAAGGATGAAAACATGAAGTAACATCAGCATTTTGTTTTCTGTAAATACGTTAGGCATTTCTGAAATGTAAATCAAAAGGAAAAGAAGCCAAATTGTCAGACCTATCTATTGACAGCACTCTACTTCTCTCTTATAGCAAAACAGTCTTGAGATCTTTATATTATAAATATTTCAGATTGTTTATAAACCTTTGTCTGGGGATTTTTCTTTTTTCTTTTTTTTTTTGGTTAGATAAAATATCTAACAAAACATTTAACAAAATATTGGTAAAATAAAAAAAGATAAGGACTAAACTATTGTGTAATATGCATAAATTTCCTAATTTCTAGAGCTAAACTGATTTTATAACAGTATATTTTGCCTACTGTTCCAAGGCTTTGATTTGCCTTCTAAATTGCAGGTGCATGTTACTTATCTCCTAACATCAGCTCCTTTGCATTTGTTACTGATTTGCATGTCCTCTAGATGATAGAACAGATACACCTGCATGCTGAAGGGATGAATTAAATCATTACTCAGGCTTATGTCAGACCACTTTGTACCCCAGCACAGCATTTGATGGTAAGCACTTTGTTCTACACTCGCTTCTTTACTTCTGCCTGAGTTATTTCGCTGCTTTCAGCAAAACACGTTCTCTGAAAGGAAGCAGTTGCATGCGGTTTGCTGGGTTACCATCAAGCAGGACAGCAGTCAGAAGTGTCATTAAGCAAATTACTTTTTATGCTATAGTAGCATAGTGTCTAGAAGAATGAGAGGAGAAATGTTAAATATAGAATTCCATCTGTAACAGTATTATGAATGACAGCTGGGAACTCATCCAGATGTTTTCAGTTCTAAGTCCAGTGCTGAGCCACACAATAACCCTTGTTAGCCATCTCTGATATACTAATCCCATTTTTTGCAAAGGAGACAATGTTTATTTGTGTTCCTTTAATTCCAATTAAAAATCATTCATCCATTAACTCTAATCTTTGAACACTTTTCCCTTGATGTTTCCATACATATCATTCCTGCTTAATTGATTATACTACAAATTATTTATTTCTTCAGCATTTGTTGAATTAAAAACAAGCAACAAAAACAAAAGGAATGAGCAGACAAAAAAAAAGTCAGGAAAACCTAGTTATTGTTTTAATTTTTGTTCATAATTGATGAGCTCCAGAAGTAATGTTTTCTGCAATGTAAAAATACTGTTTTCAATTATATACAGTTATAGATAGCTTTATTTTTTCCAAACAAGGTGTTCGTAATCATGATTTCTTGAAATATCACTCATCTTACTGTTCAGTGGTAGCTGAGGAATCTCAGCCTCTTCTCTTTCTTGCTCTTCCTCTGATCTTTTTAATAATGATGTTCTGCAGAGAAACACAAGACATCAGCATATCATTTCAAGACCTGAACTCTTTGCAAATGCTCATGTTCCTGCTCATAGACCCATCAGTGACTCCACACTAGTTGTGCAAGTAATCTTCTCATACCTAGAATATGTCTCTGACTCCAAAGTTACATACCACACTACACACTTGCACTATCACTACCACTTCCTGAAGGGGGGTTGTGGTGAGGAGGGGGTGGGACTCTTCTCCCTGATAAATAATGACAGGACGAGAGGGAATGGCCACAAGTTGCGCCAGAGAAGTTTAGATTAAACCTGAGGAAACATTTTTTCTGTGAAAGAGTGGTCAGGCACTGGAATGGCCTGCCTAGGGAGGTGGTTGAGGCACCATCCCTAGCGCTGTTCAAGAAGCGTTTAGATGAGGTACTAAGGGATTTGATTTAGTAGTTGGGTAGGGATAGTGATAGGAGGATGGTTGGACTAGATGATCTTATAGGTCCTTTCCAACCTTATGAACCTATGAACAGAAAAGCGAAGCCATTTCTAAATCTGGAATGGACTGTTTAACTTAATGAGGACATGTGAATTCAAGACTGATAATTTAACTTGCATGTAACGGTTATTAAAGCAGTTAGAAAGTACTGCTATGCAGAACAAAATGTCTGAACAATGCATGCATATAATATTCTGCATATCAATTCAGAAGAGCATTAATATGGCTAGGATGTCTGAAATTCTAGAAGTTCTTGCTGAAAAGAAAGTTTGCAATTTATTTAAAGAGAGAACTTCCTTGCAAAGGGCAAATTCAATGCCAATAAATCGTTAGGTTGCTAGTTCACCCAGAATATTATTTTTAAGGTGTAAACATACATCATGTGATTTATTGCTTATAAATTATGCATAAAATATAGTGAACTGAATTGAAAAATTATCCCACTATATTTTCAATAGAATAAAGGGTTTTTTTGTTTGTTTGTTTTGTTTTTTAAAGAATTAAATGTTTCCATAATCTTTCTTTAGTCACCAGGAAGAAGTTGATTAGATAGTTTAATTGCTGAAATATATTTTTCTTCTATACAATGTGCACATGTACAGTGAGTGCATACATAAACAGAGAAAGCTGAAAATATTAAACCAAAGCATAGTCTTTCAAGAGCAAATTGTAAAATATTCATCTTTATTCTAAAGTATTTTAATGCCTGTTTGGAAAGTACTATTCATTTTCAAAAAATGTTATTAAAAAATAAACAATTATGAGCTCTCTCACCCCTGATTTAGAAAACTTATGATGATGTAATTGACATCATTGCAAGTTGTACAAAGAAAAAACAATGACATGCAGTGCAAAGCTAACTAGCCTAGCACATCTCACAAAATGTAACGCGAAAGTTGTATGTTTCATTTACTTGATTCACATTCTAGAATTTTCAGCAGCCATCATGCTGTGTCCAGTGTGAAATGCAAGTCAAAGAGGGCTTAAAATGACTGACCTGAGCACTGCTAATACACTGTGACCTTGTAGCCAGAAATGAATTCCTTGGTTTCCATAGGAAATTTGACTTCTCCTTAAAAAATAGAAGATATGATATGTTCATGTGTCTCTCCTTGTGATTTTTGAAAATATTAAACTGTTATTTCATAGTACTATGCTTCATCCCAACAGGTAGTTTTGTATGAAGGCATCATACAGTCCTTCATTCAAATCATCTCAGCTCCCAGGTGGGATGTGAGAAAGAATTGAGAAAAAAAAAAAACAAAAGTAGAACTCATGAGTTGAGATAAAAACTACATACTAAGACATTTTACTGAAAAAATTAAAGTTTTTTTGTAGCATTGCATTCTTCTTCCTGGTTTGTAAGGCTATCCTACTACTTCATGGGATCAGTAATCATGTCCAGAAACCTTTCCAAATCTATAAAACTAATGTTTTTCATGTTTATAATTGTATATAGCACAGTTTGTTCAGCCAGAAATATATCAGTTGTCTAATGCTCGCATATATTTCACTGTAGGAAATGATGAGTTTTCTTGTGTGTCTTTATTTCTTTTAACCTATTTTTATGTCTGCTGTATTTATAATTTAGCTTTTAAAACTGGTTTCTTTTTTTTCTTTTTTTTTCTTTTAATAGCCTAAAAGTAGATCAAAGCAAGATGATTTGTTTGTCATACTAACACTTCATATGTAGGATTTACATGAATTACCCAAGTGCATATTACAGCTACTTAAACGGTTCTCCAGGGTTTCAAGCATTAATTTTAAAGTGTGGGAGAGATTTGGGAAATATTTTATACAGCTAAATTTCCCTGAAATGCACTCACTTGTTTCTTTTTCATGGTTTTCTCTTTATAGATGTGAAGTGGGTGACACAAATACCGTTTCATTTGTTCATGTAAAACCTCAACAAGCCCTCAAAGACATGGCTCATTTTTATTGAGTGTTGTTTCAAATAATTGGCATAGGAAAGAGCTACTGTTATGTATACATTGTAAAGTAATCATTCCAGTTGTCAGACACAAGCAGCTTTCTTGTACTTGATGGTATATCCCCTTAATTCTTGTGTACTTGCCCTACCTCAAAGAATGCTGCATATCTGTTTTTATATCCACATTACTTCCTGGTTATTTGTGGAGCATATGTTGACTATACCACACAGACAAGATACTTTTACTAAATCTGTGGCCTTTCTGAATGCCAAGTGTGTAGGAGAATAAAAAAAAGATTTTTCTAATAATTTTGTCTTATGACCGTCATAAAAAAAGCATGTAGCTTTGGGGTAATTTATGATAGTGCATCTGCTGAGCTACAGGATCTTGGAAAATCTATCCTGCTAATGGTGTCCTAAACTAAAATTATTATGCGTTCATTAAGTTGCAATAAATAGAAGAGGTAATGCATTAAAGTTAATAGGGCTGCTGGAGATATTTACAGTGAATAACTATGAATAGCTCTCAGAGAGATATGAATCGTACTGGGAAATCCATTTCAGTATAAAGCCTCTAAAAATTGGGTAGTGAGAATGGAATACATTGGTGCTCATGGCATGCTTCTGAAAAAATGTGTCACATTACAATGAACTTATTCTGGGTGCATTCATTACTTCTTAAAGCTAATTGAGATAGTTTTATATACTGTAGTATATAATTAGAGTATATATTCTTTTTATTCTTTGGACAGTGATATTTCTATGACTTTTAAGAAAGCTAACTATGACTAATTTAAAAAATATAATTTGATATGGAAAATTTTGGACAAAGAAGGTTTCAAGATGTAAAGATTTTGGTAATAAAGCTTCAGATTGTCCTTTCTATAATAAATGAATATAGTAATAAAAACAAACTCAAAAATAATTTCTCATCAAAATTATTAAATACTTATTATTTATTATTACTGTGACTGAAATTCTAGCAATAACAGCAACAAAATAATATTAGTCCAAGGTTCATAAGCCCAGCTGTTTAAAATTTCAGTTTCCATGAACTGTTGCAGGTCAGCAAACTAAAACAAGACTTTAACCAGAGCAAGACAAGTACCAAATAAACCTGATGAGGTCATGGGCTTTACAAAGTATAACTGTTACCTGTAGTCTCATTTTTTCATATTGTATAATTCCTTAATATATGATCTTAAATTTTATAGTAAAGACCATGAAATATCTAATTTTGTTCAAATAATAGAATTGCTTTCATACCAGACTTTGGTGCCACACAGTATGTATGCTGTACCATTTGGGTTAAAGGCCATCAAGTAAATGATTCTTCAAGGTATACACTGTTTCTCTTCTCCTGTGTGCATACTGATATTATTTAAGTAATTGGATGACTACAAAATATATCTTACAAGATGTGTCTGAATCTGTTTTACAAATAAAAAAAATAGCTAAATCATTGTCTTATCTTCTAAACTGCAGCAATTGGTTATCAAATAGTTAGAAGACAATTTAAAACATAACTTACAAACCAGAATTTAATACTTGCCTAATAGAAATTTCAGTGATTAAAATATGATTTCTAGTGCCATCTAACTGTAACGTTACTGGAAGTCTTTCAAATCTCTTTCACTGGTGAAAATGTTTGGAGAATTTCTCTGAGAAGGTTTTATGGAGATTTTAATCCTGTGGGTGGCTCTTCCTTTTGAATTGGGTGTTCTGTTTCCAGTCTTGCTTTTCCTCACAATAATGTTGTAGATATTGACAATGAAGATTTAGAAAAAGGGAAATGAAGAAGTGAGTCAATAGGCTGGCATATAGCCAAGGAAACTGTTTTATTATAGCAGAGGTCGCATGGATTCAGTTATCACTTATTAGGGCTACTCAGAAATCAACATATGAAATAAACTGAAAGACTAGAAATTGCATGAGATTGCTTAATTAGAACAATCAGACATTGTCAGATTGAAGGTGACTGCATGGATGTGCAGTAGTCAAGACCAAAGTGTTCCAGAGAATATTCCTAAATAAATCACGAGGTTTCAAGTATGTATATTCAAAATCACTTGAAATGTCCAATGCTTTATCTTTTTTGAAAAATAATTAATGCATTCAAACTTTGTTTACCTTATGGGGATGTCTTTTTTTTTTTTTCCTCATATCTTCAAGCAAGTAAACTGTGAATGCTAGCTTAGAACTTACAAGAAATGGAAATGTGAGATGAAGGAGCTGGCTGAGTGTGAAGACCTACGTATTTCGTACATAGAGTCCCCAAAACAAAGAGTGGCAAATCAAATGAGTCTTTGGCTTTTATTTGTTTATTTATTTATTTTAATTATATGTTTTAAAGTTATACAGTTCATAAGTTCATAAGTTCATAAGGTTGGAAAGGACCTATAAGATCATCTAGTCCAACCATCCTCCTATCAAGTTGACTTGATCACTCCAGGATCTTCTCATGGCAGTAAAAGGAAGCATTTTCAGGGAAACGTTCATCTTATTCTTCAAGATAAGGCAAATTTTGTTCTAGAAAGGCATCTTTTTCTCCTATTACAGTGAAGAGATCTAAAGGAATCAGCTCAAATACATGATGAATTTGCTATGGCTGTCTAAAAAGAAATGAAGGAAATCTCACCTGGGGCTTGAATAATTCCCAAGACCAAAAGCAATAGTGTTCATTGTATGATAAGGATAACCCGGATCTCTCCATAGCAGTGTGACTAAAGGGAGTACTCTGTCAAATTACTAATGATTTGTTATCTTGAGCTTTCATGCACTTTTACCAATTTTGTTTCAAAAAGTTCTGTCTCTAACTTAGAAAATGGGTCAAATGGAAAACAGAAGATGCCAGGAATAATTAGTTGAAACCCATTATTTTTTTATCTAGCCTTTATGATTTTTATCTCTGTGTCTTGTCATGCCACTAACAATTTTTATAAGATTTTTACAATACGTAAATTTCAAATGTCCTGATAAAATGCAAATATTTTGTCAAAATGTAAATGAACAAGTGGTTTTATTACAGATAGTAGTATTGTATATGGAATGTGCTCATCAGAACTTCAGTAGTAGGCACTAAATATATTTATAAAAATTTGTTTGAAATTAGCTTACAATGGAATAATTTTGATTTATCCACGAGCATGTATACATTTTAGAAAGAAATTCATTTTTTTTCCAGTGATCATTGAAAAGAGTTATTTTTTCAAGCTTATTGTTGCTTTCTTCATTCTTTTTATTCTTGCAAGGAAAAAGAAATCACATATATATAGGAATGAAAAACATAGGAAACAGGTGTATATAATTTTAAAAGGCAAACTTAATCACAAAACCATTTCAGCAGGTTATTGTCAAAAAATACATGCAAATAATTATCTGCAAATTATCTCATTTGTAA
The DNA here is from genome assembly GCF_038088225.1 of Cyrtonyx montezumae. Lineage (NCBI taxonomy): Eukaryota > Metazoa > Chordata > Aves > Galliformes > Odontophoridae > Cyrtonyx > Cyrtonyx montezumae. Next base: position 10,025,775 of record NW_027071848.1, read on the forward strand.
CCAGCAAGATAACTTTTAACTGAGCTGAGCATTATGATTTCTTCAGATAGAATTTATGTAGCCTATTTTAAAAGCATATGAAGTAAAACTAATATTATAATGTGATTCATTCCTTCAAACACATTGGCTGTACATAAAGCTCTTCTTTTTGAGGCATTAGAAACACATTCTTAGAAATCCCCAAATCTGCTCCCTGAATGGAGGTTTACAGATAACATTTCTTGTATCTCCTCCATGGCACCTCAAAATTCATAATTTGTAGAGTTGAGAAAATCTAGTTCTCTTTAGGACAAGGCAGTTGTTCTTTCTTCCTTTGCTTGCAGTAGGATATAGCAGGTTTTGCTTTGATGCCAGACTGAGGTCTGCTGAATGGGAAGGCAATCATGATTCCCTGCCATGTATGTTCATGAAAGTAAAGTGAGCCCAGCTTGTGCCAAATCTCTCTTTTCTTTTCTTTTCTTTTCTTTTCTTTTCTTTTCTTTTCTTTTCTTTTCTTTTCTTTTCTTTTCTTTTCTTTTCTTTTCTTTTCTTTTCTTTTCTTTTCTTTTCTTTTCTTTTCTTTTCTTTTCTTTTCTTTTCTTTTCTTTTCTTTTCTTTTGCTTTGCTTTGCTTTGCTTTGCTTTGCTTTGCTTTGCTTTGCTTTCTTTTCTTGACACTTCAAATACTATCAATTCACATTTAGATGAGCAATACTCAAGAGAATGAAATTGATTCACTGCAGCAAGGTGTGCCTCTCTTTTGAGTGGGGGTCAGAACCAAATAAGTGCTATTGTGCTCGGCTACAGATCTGGAGGTTGCAGCTGACCCTGCTGACAGCTGCAGGCCTGCAGCGCCCTGGGACATCGAGCTGGAAGTTGCAGGAAGAAATTATTCTGCTATTTTCTGTTTGGTTGATTGGTTGTTTTTTTGTCAATTTTTGTTCCCTTTCTAATAAATTAATACATGCATTTACATAAAAAGAGGAAAAAAAAGGAAAAAAAAAGGAAAAGGAAAAGAAAAAGGAAAAGAAAAAGGAAAAGAAAAAGAAAAAGAAAAAGAAAAAGAAAAAGAAAAAGAAAAAGAAAAAGAAAAAGAAAAAGAAAAAGAAAAAGAAAAAGAAAAAGAAAAAGAAAAAGAAAAAGAAAAAGAAAAAGAAAAAGAAAAAGAAAAAGAAAAAGAAAAGGAAAAAGAAAAGGAAAAAGAAAAGGAAAAAGAAAAGGAAAAAGAAAAAGAAAAAGAAAAAGAAAAAGAAAAAGAAAAAGAAAAAGAAAAAGAAAAAGAAAAAGAAAAAGAAAAAGAAAAAGAAAAAGAAAAAGAAAAAGAAAAGGAAAAAGAAAAAGAAAAAGAAAAAGAAAAAGAAAAAGAAAGAGAAAGAGAAAGAGAAAAAGAGAGAGAAAAAGAGAGAGAAAAAGAGAGAGAAAAAGAGAAAGAAAGAGAAAAAGAGAGAGAAAAAGAGAGAGAAAAAGAGAAAGAGAAAGAAAAAGAAAAAGAAAAAGAAAAAGAAAAAGAAAAAGAAAAAGAAAAAGAAAAAGAAAAAGAAAAAGAAAAAGAAAAAGAAAAAGAAAAAGAAAAAGAAAAAGAAAAAGAAAAAGAAAAAGAAAAAGAGAAAAAGAGAGAGAAAAAGAAAGAGAAAAAGAAAAAGAGAAAAAGAAAAAGAGAAAGAAAAAGAGAAAGAAAAAGAGAAAGAAAAAGAGAAAGAAAAAGAAAAAGAAAAGGAAAAGGAAAAGGAAAAGGAAAAGGAAAAGGAAAAGGAAAAGGAAAAGGAAAAGGAAAAGGAAAAGGAAAAGGAAAAGGAAAAGGAAAAGGAAAAGGAAAAAGAAAAGGAAAAGGAAAAGGAAAAGGAAAAAAAAAGGAAAAAAAGAAGAAAAAGAAAGAAAAAGGAAGATGAAAAGGAAAAAGAAAGAAAAAGAACAAAAGAAACAAGAGCTGGTACTGACAGTGTAGAAGGATGAGTGTTTTGATTACTGGAAACAAAGATACTAATAACCATATCAATTCCCAGCAAGAAATCAAACTCTGGTGAATTGGTCTTTATTATTATTATATATTATTTTAAATGCTTTTGCATTTAAACTCCATAAATTAAATTCAATGGAAAGAGAGGTGTACAAAATAAGTGAACCTGTACTGTATAATAAAGTATGTGCCAACAAACCTATAGAACAGAAAATATACTATACACAGATATCATATTAATTCATGTTATATAATGCTGTGATGAGAAAAAAATAAGAACACCAAGATGTCTAGATTAACTGAAGTTGTGAGTCAAGGTGTTATTATAGAGACCAACCATCACAGAAATCTAGCTCAAATTAGTTTTGTGGTATTTTTTTCTATAGAATGTGACATCTGGAGAAGAAATTATGTTATAGTCTTAGTGTAAATATTTCTAATAAAAGATGGAAGACACAGGAGTATTTTGTAAAAAAAAAAATGAAATGAACAAACAAACCTTTAAAATGATTCCATCTACTCCAAATTTTGAGAATGTTGAGTGAAATTAAATATTACTTGATGTGGGTTTATTATTTTACTAGAATATGGACATGAATATTAGAAAAATCATTTACAAGTACTGAATAGAAAGCATGTTATTAATCTGTTAATAGAAATGAAATTGCTGTTCTACTGTTTTTTGTTAAAAAATACAGGTGAAAAATTCTGGTGAAATGCTGAAGAAAATAGTTACATGATTTCTCAAACAGTGGAGGCATTTAATTCTCAAGTCCAAAATCAAAATCAGAGCTAAAAGAATAGTTTAAATGGATGAGATTTTTCACCCTTGTTAAATCAAAGAAGAATCAACTATATCCTCTTTTAGTTAGGATACCTTAAAAATTAAATGTACAATCAGAAAAAGAAACCTTAGTGCAAAATCATGCCAGTCAAAATAAATCCATTCTAGCAATAAAACAAGACAAAGGAGACTTGTTTTTTATTAATTTTATTCTTCTCTTTTAATTATTAATAAATGAATAATCTCTTCCTTTTCTAATTTCACATTATGTTGTTGAGCAACGTGTTATAATTAACTGTTATATTTAATACGTGTTGTAATTTGTCTTCATCTTTAAGCTTTTGGCTCTATGAAGTAAAGAGTAATTAGAGATAAGGGAAAACTTAAGCTAGAAACCAAGTAATCACACTGTGAATGAACTTGCTGCCTATCTTGTTTGTAGTTATCCTCAGATTACTATAAAGAATGAAGGAAGTATTGTTTCTTCAAGGAGTATTAAGTTGTGAAGTATCAACTTCATTTTAAATTGTCTTCTTTCTTTTCAGTGTGCCTTTTTCAAAAGTTAAAATAAACCTGTGTTTGCATATGTTTATCTGAACATACGCTTATGTAAATTACATAGTTGAAAAGATATTTTTCCTTTCATTAAATGTCAATTCCATCATAAATAAATGACTTTAGACATTTATACCACTTTCTGAAGGAATGAGTTGGAGAAAAGTTTTGCTTTAGAGGTGAGATAAACAATCCAGGCTTTTGCCTCTTTTTCATCATTCTTTTTCCGTTGTTTTAAGCAAGGTTCTCATGTCCAAAATCCATAACTTAAGGGGCATCCCCACCATATTCCCATGTTATTTTATGGGCAGTATTTCACCTTCAATAATCAAATCATACAGTGGCTGTATTTACATAGGGCTGTTTTGACATTTCTGATGTTACTTTAGATCTGTGTCTGTCTTCACGGAAAAGACTCTAACTGAGGTTATTCCAAACGTATAATATATTTCATCAGCTACTTATTTTATCAAATTTTATTATTTTTCTTAATTTGTAGTAGAACCACTTTCTTCTACAGCAAATAACTACATAATTTAAATTGTTTGACTGAAAATATATAACACTGAGAATTATATAATAAAGTTCTACAGACTTTCTACGACAAGAAATATGAATGGAAGTTAAAGATAACTGATTCGGTTTTGCAGACCTAAAGTCTGTGTTAACAAAAATCAGATTTTTGAATAATGCTTTTCAAGAATGAAATATAAACCAAATTATTTTCCATTGTTTAAATATGTATCAATGGAATGCTTCTGAACCATAAAAGCTCTTTCACTGGCTGGCATAGTAGTGTTATTTTACTTGCATACTGCATAAATTTGGCAAACTTTCTAATTTTTTCAAATCAGACACAAAATTTTCACTGATGTTAAAAACTTCTTAATTGACTGAATGTGAATTTATGAATTCTTCTCTTTCACTTTAATTACAGATTTAAAGTATTTTGAGATACATGGAAAGAAAAAATGTTATTATCTGTGTGTGAAACTTTTTGCCTTTTTTTAATGACAATCCCGCTCATTAATATAAAGAAATGTTGTACACGATATAATTATTGTGACTAACCCTTTAAATTGGAGACAAAAAACAAACACTTGTATGAGACATTTGAATCTATCTCATTAGTAAAGCCACTATCATTTCAATTAAAAGATTCATGTGCACTCTTTGATTTACTTCAAGTCAAGACCTTAATTGAATTTATACAGTTCTCAGGTCTTAGCATTCAGTGAGAATGCTGATAAATGTTACATCCTAATCCTAGAGTAAACCAGAGAACACTTTGCTGTGAAAGGTAAAAAAAATAAAAATACTTTTAGTGTAATGGGATTTTACATAGGGCACAAAAGAATTTTTTCATATATGTAATACTGTTCAAGTTTATATGTATTCTACTGAACAGTTTTGTTCATTGTTCATTGCCTTGCTTTTATTTTTTTTCTCAATGCCTTCAAAAAATACCATCAAATGGTATTAATTGATAGCTTCTGTTAGAATGAACAGTGCAACTTATTGTGCATTAAAAAAAATTGCTCTTTTTTTTCCCCAAAATCAAATAGATCAGTGACAGAATCCCCGAAGGACTTCATGGAACTAGGACATTAGAACCCAAACAAATCCAATATAGTTTAGTCCCATTCGCTTGGGATGCCCTCCTGCATTATATCTTGTACAATATTTTCTCTAGGTGATTCAGGGCTCTGCTTTTTCCTCAGGTGGCAATCCATCAGCTGCTAATCAATAAGGTCACAGATTTGGTCATTCTAGTTCATCCTTACATCAGTTTTATCTGTAGCTATCTGTTCCCTTGTTCTGTTTATTTCTCTGTCTGAGAAGTGACCTAAAACATTTAGGCAAGGAGAAAATGTCCTGAAGGGCTTCAAGCAACGTATCTTGAGGAAGGTAAATACTGTAAAGGAAAAATGAAAGTTATGCTGTAGAACTGAATGAATGTCTGATTGTCACACTGTAGAGAACTGCTATATCCAACTTAGGCATGGTATGGTTTGTGAACTGGAGAGAAAATGTTCAGTGTCCTCTTGTTGATACTGCTGCAGTGTTTCCTTGGAACATATACATACTTAAAAGTTTTTCTTATCCAGAAAATTCTTTAACAAAGTAGAGTCATGTGCTGATGTTCACACTACTAAGAGTTGAGTACTTTTACATAAAATATCTTACATTTACTAATAATTATATGAATAATGTAAGGTAAACCAAAATAAAGCTAAGTCAAAGTAAATGAATGAAGTACAGTTTGGACTGTGTTATTCTGGCAATTCTCATTGTGCAGTTTGTCTTCATATTTAGTACAGTAGATAGAGTAATCTGCTCCAGGTTCACTATAATTTGAGAGAATGAACAAAACTATCATTTAAATGACACCAGATGTTAGTAAATTTGCAGCTAGGAGCCCATGAATGTGAAATTGGGAGCATGAAAGAAAAGTTTACACTTTTACATGAATGATTGTAGGTGCTATCTTCAGAACTTTCCTCCTTTGAAGTTATTACCAGGTCTCAGAAGAAACTTTCTCCCAAAGAACTTTCTAATTTTGGTGCTCATTTAACATTGAAGATAAAACAGTAGTATCTAAACATCCTTTGGTATTTCTGTCAGCTGCTAATGAGTTCTCAAGACAGGAAAATTTAGGCAAGGAGAGAACAGGTTAATAATCCAAATTACTAGTAGAGTAATTTGGTAGCTAGTGGAGAAAAGTATTGATTAGTTTCTGCAAAAATGGTCCTGTACTCCTCATTTCTTGTATTATAAATTGGTGTTTTCAATAGTGCAATTGGGTTTGAAGGGGAAGTAAATACTCATTATGGAAAAATAATAATATTGAATTAAAAGTACTTAATTTTACCGCCATTCTAAAGTAATCAAACTATTTGGATTGGTATTTCATGGAGTTCATCACATATCATCTTAATGCAATTTCAAACTATAAAGTAAAAATAAAATTTCCCTTTAAAAACAATAGTCTCCTGAATGAATATTGCTCTGTTTAAATAGAAAGTAAGTTCTGTATCATCATTTTTAAATGTTCATGTTGGCAGACATTTAAAACCACATTTACTCTATGTTTTTTCCTCTATCTGAACTACACGGGATTTTTTGTTGCTGTTGGCAGTTCATTTTTCCTGTTTACAAAATGGCTGGTATTTTACTTTGATGATCTGTTCACCAGGCACACTGACTTAAATAGTTTCTATTCTGACTCAGCTGTCACAGCAGACTTTGTGAATTATCTGTTTTTATATCCATAAAGATACAGTCCTAACTAAGTGGTTTCTTGCATAATCAGACTGACTTGGAGTTCACTAAATGCAATCTTGCACTGTGTATCTCAATTAATCTTGCAGACTGTGGCTAATCACATCCCCACCAGGCAGACTTACATATCTCACCAAGCTGGATTATTAAAATCCATATTTCACTTTAACAGCCATGTGTGTGAGATTAGTTTCTAAATAGTAATGCACCTGCCATAAATACCTCATATCTGGTATCTTCTGAAATACTGCTGCTGTCAAAGATGAAAAAGCATGATGTGCATTTAAAACTAGTTTACATTTCTTTTTTATGGGCAAGTGATTTTTCTTCAGTACTTTTCTTTGTTCTAATATACCTAAAAAACTACAGAGTGAAGAGCAGGATAAATAATATACTCTACAGAGATTTATGGAATAATATAATTCTATTAACTTTATTCATTTTTTAACAATGAAGTGAAAATTTAAGTGAAGAAACCTGCACTAATTTAGGTCTGTACCATTTCTTGTACATTAAGAGCTGAATTCTATTCGGTACTGAAACTTTCTAATTCTTGAGTAGTTCCAGTAACATCAGTTGGCCTACAAATTGTCTTTCTATTGTCTTTTTACTAATTACATTTGTCAACTGTTTATGGTCTGGTTTGGCCTGGTTCCCTGACAAATGGGGTGGGTGGACCCATGGACTCACACCCAGGAAAGGGAAAAGGGGAAAAAGGGCAGGGAAACGGGCCTAAAAACCAAACTGCAGAAATGATCTGAGGAGGAAAGCTAATTTACTAGATAAGATTTTGAAATGCAAAATAACACAATATAATACAATAGAATTGAAATTGAAACTAATATGTCAAATAATATGAGATAGAGAGCGTCCAAAAATATGAGGGCCTTATTCTATCACTGAAGGCAAGACGACTAGGGAGCTCACACGCTGCTGGGAGAGCAGAAAGGGAAAAGAGAGACGTCTGGTGACACGTGAACAGTTTTTATCTTTCCCTCTGTGCAGAAAGCAGTGCAGAGACGCAGACTCCTATGGGGTACGTAGTTCTTGTCTTCTGAGTCAGGTATACCTGGAACTATTGACAACTCATGGAACTGGAGCATTAACTCTTTTATTCCCTGTGCACTACATGATGCTATGAAGTGGAATACTGATAACAAAAAATCATAAAACCATGACAACATCCTAGTATAAAACACTTTCCATCTGATCAGCAGACCATTATCAGGAGGTACAGACACTGAATGTGTTTCAAGTCTCTTAAGCATGTTAAGCCAACTGATGCTATGTTTCGTTACATACTTTTAAAAGGAAAAGTTTCCATTTAACTCCCTGCGACCCTCAATATAGTTGCAGCACTGATGCTTTAGATTTGTATTAAGACCAAGCAAAATTTTTCTCATGACATTATTTCATGTCTGTGGTTTAACAGGTCATTGCAACAGTTAAGTGTACAGAAAAGCAGATATGCTTTGCTCAGAATTGCTAAATGTGATGATACTTTACATAAAGGAATGGATTAGCATGTTTATCATTATTTTCCTATTGCACTACTTCTTAACCTTACAAATCATTCTCATGGGAGTTCATTGAGGTCTATTTGCATTCAAACAAGCAATGCCCATCTCACAGCCATTTGGCACAGGCAGCCCCATCCCACTGTAAGGATAAATGGGCACAACCCCTGCTCCTTTACAGCCTTCTGGGCTTTCTGCAGGGTGAATTCTTATTAAAAAAAAAAAAAACGAGAAAGTATTATAGAATCATAGAATGGCCTGGGTAGAAAAGGGCCTAAAAAATCATCTAGTTTCAACCCCTCTGCCATGGGCAGGGCTGCCATCCACTAGACCAGTCTTTCCAGAGCCTCATCTAGCCTTGCTTTGAATGACTCCAGTGAGGGAGAATCCACAACCTCTTCAGGCAACCTGTTCCAGTGCACTGCCACCCTCTGAGTGAAAAACTTCCTCCTAATATCTAACCTAAATCTCCCCACCTCAATTTAAAATTATTCCCCCCTGTCCTATCACTATGAAATATGTAAATGAAATGTTCCTGCATTCCGAGCTTCCAATCGCTCTTTAAGTGTATCAGCTTCTCAATAATTATGTCAAAGTAATATAAGCAAAACAAAATAAATAAAATTAATTAAGTTTTAAAGTTATGGGAATAAGGATGATATTATTGCATTAATGCAGACAAATAATAGTATGTTTAATGTTTCCATGCCTTGATATATTCAGTTACAAGGATACAATTGAAATATACAAAAGTTATGTACTCCTTCACTGAGAACTTCACTGACATTATCTTATATATTGCATGTTCTCTAACAGAAGAACCTGGATCACACTAGATCCATTAAAAACAAACAAACAAACAAACAACAAAAACAAAAAACAAAAACAAAAAAAAACAGGCAATCATAGCATATATTGCAAATGTGACTGATAAGATTTTTTACATGGCATTTCATGATATTTGTTCCCTAGCACTCTGAATTTTATGTAATAGTGGTGATCCGTTTTAAAATACTTCTAAATACTTTTATTTTTACCTCACTAGTATGTAACAGTCTGAAGAAGTTGTTTGGATTTTGCCTCATCTTGGGCAGATCTTCTTATGAAAGATGCCCCATTATCAGTTTCAAATTGCTGCTAATGTTTCAAAGTATATTGCATAAGGAAGCAAAATCAGGACAAATCAGTCACCATACAGAGATGTAACTGATGAGCACTCTCCGGGGACAAACAAACAAGAACAAGAAATATAGTTGATGACCTGAGGTTAAATGCTTTACCTAAGAAGTATATTAATTCCCTGGAGAAGTGATGCTTTAAGAGTTCAATTTCTCATAGGCAAATAAAATTGGAAAACAAAAAGCCATCCAACCCTACATATTTACTGACATCAAATGCTTGTGAGGAGGTGCAATATTGGGCTTGTCAGTAATAGAACAATACATAGCAGCCTGTTGTGCTGGATATTGACTTGCTATAGGGTAGGATGCCATCCAGAGCAACTTGGACAGGCTTGAGAAATAGTCAATGCCAGCCTTATAAAGTTCAACAAGACCAAGTACAAAGTCCTGCACCTAAGTTGGACTAATCCCATGCACAAATACAGGTTGGGAGGAAAACTTGAAAGCTGCCCTGAGGAGGATTGATGGTGTTGGATGATGAAAGATTCAACACAAGCTGACAGTGTGTGCTTGCAGTCCAGAAGGTTAACCATATCCCGGGTTACATCAAGACAATTGTGACCAGCAGGTCGAGGGAGGTGATTCTGCCCTTGTGAGACCCCACCTGGAATATTGTGTCCAGTTCTGGTGCCCCTAACACAAGAAGGACATCAAGCTGTTGGAGCGGGTGCAGAGGAGGGCCATGAAGATTATCAGAAGGCTGGAGCACCTCCCCTGTGAAGGTCTTTTCCAGCAGGGCTGCTCTCAATCCTTTCATCCCCCAGTTTGTATTGGTAATGAGTGTGGCCACGACCCAGGCACAAGAATTATTTTGATTTGCTGAACCTCACAAGGTTCACCTGGCCCATTATTGAAGCCTGTTTTAGTTTCTGTGGATGACATATGATATCTTATGTGTGTTGACTGTGCCACACAGCTTGGTGTCTTCCACAAGCTTGCCAAGAATGTGCTCAGTCCCACTGTTCATGTCACTGGTGAAGATGTTAAAGAGCAATGTCCCAGTGATGACCCCTAAAGGACATCACTTGACACTGATCTTCATCCAGACACTGAACCACTGACCACCACTCTCTGGGTATGAACTCACAGCCAGTTTCTCATCATTTGAACAGTCCACTCATCACATCCATATCTTTCCAATTTGGGAAGAAGGATTTTATGGGGGATCATGTCAAGGGCCTTACTTAAGTCCAGATAGATTACATCAGTACCTCTTCCCTTGTCCATTGATCATTATACATTACATCATCATAGAGAAAACTAGGTTGGTAAAGCTGGACTTGCCCCTTGAGAAGCTATGCTGGTTTTCCCATATCACCTTCCTCTCTTCCATGTGCCTTAGCATAGCTTCTAGAAGGATCTGATCCATGATTTTCCCTGGCACAGAGGTAAGGCTAACATGTCTGTACTTCCCTGAGTTGTCCTTTTTATTCTTCTTGAGTGTGATATTATTTTTTTTCCAGTCACCAGGGACTTCACCTGACCACCATGACTTTTCATGTTTGGCTTGGCAACTACTGCAGCCAATTCCCTCAGAACTCTGGGATGCATCTTATAACAGCCCATAGTCTTGTGGATATATAGTTTCCTCAGGCAGTCAACTAACCTCATCTTCATAGGAAGAGGGTTGCTCTCCCAGCCTGACCCACATATCTGGGGGCTGTTGAAGGTGAAGGCTGAGGTGGAGAGTTCTTTTGTTCTAAAGAAAGCTCTCTTAGAGGTCTGCCAGCTATGAACTACTGCCTTGTCCTTGGGGACAGATTCTCAGGGGGTTTTGTTCACTAACTCCCCGAAGAGTTGGAAGTTGATTTTCCTAAAATTCAGCATACTAATTTTATTATTTGACTTTCTAATATGCCTCAGGAATGTGAACTCCACCACTTCATGATGACTTCACTGCAGACAGCTTCCAATCATGATGTCATCAATCAATTCACTTGTGTTTGTGAACAATAGGTTCCAGTATTTCATCACTCCATAATATAATGTCTCACAAACAGCATCACAGCCAGTAATGATGCTACACAAGGCCTTCAAGTTCAGTCTGTAGTAAGCGAAAACATGAACTTAATAATTTTTATATGAATAACTATTGAATATAGATTTTCTTTTCCCCAGCCAGCAACTCCTTCCCTTTGATAGAAAATATATCTATCAAATTCAACAACTTTGGAATATTTGAAAACTGAAATAATCCATGCTGACTCTAAGGTGTTGGATTTCAGATTGAATAGATCTTGACAAGCCAACTACTTAGCTATATATAATGATATTTGCATAAAGAGTTAAGCTGATATTCTGGTTAAATATATTCATAAACTAAGTATGACTGTTTTTAATAACAATATTTAACTGTACATACAAATGATTTTGTCTTCTTCTCTAATATCTTTCGGCTGTTTACACACACACAGCTGACCAGGGAAACTGTAGATTCATAGAATGGCTTGGGTTGGAAGAGAACATTTAAGGATCACCTAGTTCCATCCCCCTGCCATGGGCAGTGTTGTCATCTACTAAATCAGGCTGTCCAGGGCCCCATACAACCTGGTCCTGAACGCCTCCAGAGATGGGACACCCACAGCTTCTTTGGGCAGCTTGTTCCAGCCCCTCACCACCCTCTGAGTGAAAAATTTCCTCCTAAAATCTAATCTATATATCCTCTCTTTTATCTTAAAATACATTCCTTCTTGACCTATCATTTTCAGAATGCGTAAAAAAGCCAATCTCCATCTTAAAGTTCCAGTTTGGTACTAAAAAGCAACAGGGAGGTCTGAACAAACCCAGTTTCCTCAGCCTTTGTTCATAGGAGACTTGTTCCAATCATCTGATGACTCCTGTGGACTCCTCTGGACCTACTCCAATAGGTCCACAACTTTTTTGTGCTGGGGGTCACAGACCTGGATACAGTGTTAGAGGTGGGGCTCCACAAGGGCATAGCAGAAGGGGACAATCACCTTCCTCTCCCTGCTGCCACCCCTCAGTTGATGGAGCCCAAGATATAGTTGGCCTTCTGTGCTGCAAGCACTCACTGTTGGTTCATGTCAACATTTCATCCACCAGAACCTCCTCTGTCTGGTTTGACATCATACTACTTCCAGAAGATGATAAATTGTGTTATTAGCATCAAAGCAGTGTTAACCACTTTTAGAAGAAAAAAAAAAAAACAAAAACAAAAAAACCCACCACTTTTATTTTTAAATTTTTAAAAGTTTTAATTATTAAAGACTTTTTTTAATACATCAACTGCTTCAATTTGCATGTAAAATGTGAAGATTTCAAGCACTTGCTTCAATTTATTGCATTCATTTAATTCAAATAGCATATAAAGCAGCTTAACCAAAGTAAGCAATCCACAGAAAAATTAAAATTCCAAAAATATGCTATTTAATTGTTAAGCAACAACATAAATAAGAGGAGATAGTGCTACCCAAATAAAATTTTTGGAATGAAAGGTACAAATTTAAAAAAAAAAATCATCAGCAAAATGTTTTTACACACAGAAATTTCTCCATGTAAACCACATTCAGATAACATTTTCACCTTGATCTTTCAAAATAGGTTTTGTCTGACTTTTGTTGGTGATAGGGAAAAGAGAATTTGGTGTACCAAAGGATTCTGAAGATTTGCAATAAAGCAAACAGAAAGATCTGTAGGCTTAGATACCCAAACTACCCACAATATTCTCACAAACTAACAGTCTTTGTGGAAAAGTAGCCTGTAGAGTGTCCATCTTCTGGGAGACTGCAGAGAATAATGAAGTGCTCTATATTGCTTTTGAATTTTAATTCCTGTGAAGAACTTTATTAATTCTTGTTTTCTTTCCTTCACTTGAAGAATTGTTAGTTAATTAGTTAGAGAATCTTTGACCAGAAAAACTGAGGGAAGCAATAAGGAGAACAATATGGGCCTCACATTTACACTGCCTTGCCAGGCAGAAGGTTCAGCTTCTGGACTTGAATCTGAATAAAAATTTCAGGAAATTATTAGTCATATTCATTCTGTATGTCAACACCAAATAATTCTTGCCTGAAAATTTTTATTAAAGTATAAGTAGCTTTAATATTAAGCACAAGTTCTGTTTTTCCTTTCATCACCTCATACTGAAAGGTAATATGCGATTTTATATAATCATGTTATTTGCTGTCCTTTCCATGTCACCCTATTTGGCATTGGCACTACTCAAAAAGATGAGTCAACAAAACACACACCTGTACTGTTCTTGCTGTAGATCTGCTGTGCCAGTTGTTCTCTTGTCCTGGGATTAAAATATCCAATGTTATGTTATTTTAATAAAAGCTGAGGTGACAAAGCATGCACCTGCATTTTTGTTCACTGCATCTGCTCTATCACTCTCTTGTCTTTTCTCACAACAGCAGCATGTAGTCGCCATTAGTGAAAGCATTCTGCTACAAATAGGTTCAAATGTTATGTTCTAGTTGAGGATGAAAGCTTAAATATTCTAAGACAAACAATCCAAAGAGTTATTGTTACAAATTATTGTTGTATAATAAATCATTTTACACTTGAGCCTACTCTCTTGGGTCATGAAAGGAATTGTCACTGACCTTCAGTGAGGGCTGACTTTGGTCAGGCCAGCAAAAATATCAGGCTTTATTCAAATAAATAAATAAATCATTTGAAGAAGAATAAAAGCAACCATACAAAGCTATGTAACTATTTGCTCCAGTACATTTAATCAACTAGAAAAAGAGTTGGAATAACTTCTTAAGGAAGTCGATCATTTAATTTATCTGCAGCTGTAGTGTGAACAGTAAATGGGTGTAGTACTTGTCTGGTTATAGTACGACTGATGCTGCAAGTCACAGAATAATTCAAGCTAGAAGGGACCTCAGTTATTCTCCAAGCTTCTGCAAGCTCATTGATATGGTCAGATCAGGCTGCTCAGAGCTTTCTATCTAGACAGGTCTCTACAACCACAGGAGCAAGTGCCCAAATGTTTGGGCCAATAGGCTTCTCCCTATATCCAGTCTGAACTTCTTTATCAATTTGTTCTCACTGTATTACCATCCTGCCCTGCACAGCCAGTCTATCTCTCCTCGCTGAAATCCCCACAGTCATGAAAGCTCTTGTATGGTTCCCAGAGCTGTGTCTTCTCTGGGCTGAGGTCAGGCTTTCTCGTAGGATAGATACTCTTATTTCCACCATCTCAGTAGCGTCCACTGAATACCCTCCAGTTGGTCACTTTCTTATACTAGTGGGATCAAAACTGAGTGAAATATTTGCATGAGCTCTTGTAAGAACCAACTAGGGGAAGGAAATCAATTTTTCTGTTTCCCCTGGCTTTCCCTCTTCACATACAGACTAGGTTGCTTTAGGTCTCCTTACTGAGAGGTCATAATGTGAGTTCATGCACCCCAGCTGCTCCTCAGCCAAAACTAAAAACAAAACAAACAAACAAACAAACAAATAAATGAAAGACAAGCAAACTAGCAAAACAAAACAAAACAAAACAAAACAAAAAAAAACCCACCCTACTCTGATTGTTTTTGACTTCACTTTGAAGAGGTAAAAGCAACTACGTTCAATAGAACAACTAGAAAATTAATTGAACACTAATAATTTTAAAAGGCAAAAAAAAAAAATGTGATAAATGAAAAGAAATATATGATCTTGTTTTTTTCTTAAGCAGCTAAAACCTAAGACTGTTCTAATGCCATTAAACCTAAATGTTATTCTTATAGTTATGCAAGTTATGGATATGTGCAGATACAGAATTACATGACTCAGTTTAATACATTATACATGATGGACATGCAGGAATAATGAATTCAGGAAGCTTTCAAAGTTCTGTGTGCACTGAGATGTCATCCATTTCCCTGTCAACCTTTTTCATCCTTGCTGCAATCCAGCTTTCAAAGCCTTCCATCACTGCTGCTAAGTGAAAAGAATCAGCTGCTTTCTCTGCGTTAACACTGTCATTTGAAGCAATATTATGTGGTATTTAGGGACATGATTTTGTGGGCAATATTGGTGGTAGGTGGACTGTTGAAATAGATTATCTTAGAGGGCTTTTTTTTTTTTTTTCCAACGTTAATAATTCTATGATTGTTCTTCAAGCTGGCCTTTCAATTCTGTACATCTGTAAAATCAGACATTCCAAAAAGAAGCAGCAACAGAAGACAAGTGACTCATGAACCCTTAAAACCACTCAGAACACAAAAGTTTCTGTGTCTAAGTGTACCGTAGCTGTTTTGTCAAAAACTGTACTTAGGAGGGATTGCAGTTTTACTTAGCTAAAGGAGAGTTATCTTCACTGGCAGCATTATATGTTTGCTTTTTTTTTAAATAGATACACTTTATTTCTTGAATATATTTATCTTAAGGTGTGTTGCTGCCTTGTTTCCAGAAAGATTTTGATCAGCAAGTACTCTGACCCTCTGTATGAAGGGCTGTTAGAGTCCCCACCTCCAGCAGTTCTGGAGTCAGGAATTCCTCCTGATCAACCAGTGATTGTCAAAAAAGAATTTCACTTTTGAAAACATACACACAACAGTCTGCAAGTTCACAGGCACACACAATTTGTAGACCACCAAATACTGGCATGGTCCCTTCTGACCATTCAATACCTATGCCTGTGTCCTGAGCCCTCTCACCCACCTCAGGTATCCTCTATGTCTGTTATCAGGCCTAGTCCCCAGGAACTTCTTAATGGCCCATCAATTAGTGACTGAAGACTTTGGTCTTTACCCTGTGTTTATCAGGTTTGTGTTTCAGTGTGTTTCTCATTTCTGCTTCCACCTTTACATATTATCTCATTCTGAATATCATAAGTCTTTGGCTGAATAACCTCAATGAACAGATGTTCTCAGCTTCCACACAACAGAATCATGGAATTATAGAATGGCTTGGGTTGGAAGACCATCCTTTTCCAACTCAAATGTTGTGGTGGATGCCACCCATTTGATCAAACTGTCCAGGGCCCCATCCAGTCTGACCTTGAGCACCTCCAGGGATGGGGCATCCACAACTTATCTGTGCATCCTGTGCCAGTGCCTCACCACCTTCTCAGTAATAGTATCCTCCTAG
Organism: Cyrtonyx montezumae; assembly: GCF_038088225.1. Taxonomy (NCBI): domain Eukaryota; kingdom Metazoa; phylum Chordata; class Aves; order Galliformes; family Odontophoridae; genus Cyrtonyx; species Cyrtonyx montezumae. The sequence goes on from NW_027071848.1 coordinate 10,042,079, forward strand.
TATCTACTCTAAATCTCTCATATTTTTGTTTAAATCAATTCTCCCTTTTTCTAACACAATCAGACCATATAAAAAGGTTGTTCTCTGGAAGGCCACCATGAGGTCTCCTCACTTTTCCAGTCTGAACAAGTTAAACTCCCTCAGACTTTCTCCATAAAAGAGTTGTTCCAGCTCTTTGATCATCTTTCTGGTTCTCTCCTGGACCTGCACCAACAGCTTCCATGTCTTTCCTGAGCTGAAGGTGGGGATATAGTACGCCAGATGGGGCCTCATGAAGGCAGAGCAGAAGGGGATAACCCACTCTGGTGACCCTCTCTCACACTCTGTCATATATCCCTCACCCAACACATACTCTTACATTATAAATACATAAAATGTATATGCTTATTGTTTTATATGATATATAAATATATATATGTTATATTTATATAAAAATACATGTTTAAATATGTAAAAGCGTGATCTGTTTTTCTATATATTTTAATCACATTTGACAGAGGAGTACGAAGCAACATGGCTTGTAGATTTGATACTCAGGAAGAAATTAGATCTCTTGTGTGCTTTAAGGAACTACATATTGTAAATGTTATACTGTAGACATTTTTTATCCCGGAAATACAATCTTTAAATATTTTTCTTTTTACATTTTTCTCATTCTTTCATGATGTGTCAAAATGATATAGTATTATAAACATCTTGCTATTCCATTTTCTGTAATAAAATTTACATTACACAATAAACTCTCATTTTAAAAATACCACAAAGTTTACCAAAAGTATTTTAACAAGTTACTTACATCCTATTTTTATTTCTTCTACAGTATAGTATATTATACCACTTCTAATGGGTTTCTGTTATAATTCTAACGGTAACTGTACTGGTAACAAAATTCCTGTCTGAAAACATCCATAGAGAACGTCATGTTCTCTAAGATGGCCCCCTTTTATAGATACTACAAAGTCTTTTTGAATATGATGGAGAACAAACTTCAAAATTCGATTGCAGTTATCATCATATCTAAAAAGTTATAATCTTAATACCAGAAACTTTTCATTGCCAGGAGTATCTTTCTTAAATTAATTGTGATATGACGGTCAGTATAGAATGAAGAACTCAGAATATATATTAAAAAATTATACAATAAATACAATCTTAGCTTAGATACCATTTGTAAACACAATTCATGCTCTAAAACAATGACAAAGCTCATTTTTTAAACCTCAGTTTCAGAACTCGACTTGTTATTTGCGATTTATGTTACTCACATTTAGGTCTTCATTTCTAAGCTAGTCTTCTTCAGTGCTGCTCATAATCTTTGGAAAGAAAAGCACTTTACAAATACGATTCATTCTCTTTAGTGAGAGGTAATTATTCTCTTCACCTGAAATATATTGATTTTTTTCACTCACTACTAAATGACTCTGAATTACTTGTATAATAAAGACAACTATATTTGGTTGTGTGAATCCCATCTTATTATTTCTTTTCTATAGGAGTGATGTCCTGTCAGTTCAAGTGTTTTTAATATTACAATGACTGCACTATTTCTCACGAAATGTAGTTTTCTGAATTTCACACTTATCTATACTTCCCACATTGCAGGTAGCATTTACAGTTTCCTCATAAGTAAACAGAGATACAGAGATACATTTTTGAGGGTAGAATTTTGTTCAAAGAAAATAATAATGCAATGCAGTTTGCCTTTTTCCATTTTGGAGTTTTTTTTAATGGATTTTAAATTTTAACAACTAATTAGCTTTTAGGTTTTGTTTGCTTCAGTGCAGCTAGTGATCAGCTAATTTTAGTTATTTGCTTTCCAACTATGACTGTAACAAAGCCTGATATAACAAAGTTTTAGTAACATATCTTTTCTTCCTTCCTTCCTTCCTTCCTTCCTTCCTTCCTTCCTTCCTTCCTTCCTTCCTTCCTTCCTTCCTTCCTTCCTTCCTTCCTTCCTTCCTTCCTTCCTTCCTTCCTTCCTTCCTTCCTTCCTTCCTTCCTTCCTTCCTTCCTTCCTTCCTTCCTTCCTTCCTTCCTTCCTTCCTTCCTTCCTTCCTTCCTTCCTTCCTTCCTTCCTTCCTTCCTTCCTTCCTTCCTTCCTTCCTTCCTTCCTTCCTTCCTTCCTTCCTTCCTTCCTTCCTTCCTTCCTTCCTTCCTTCCTTCCTTCCTTCCTTCCTTCCTTCCTTCCTTCCTTCCTTCCTTCCTTCCTTCCTTCCTTCCTTCCTTCCTTCCTTCCTTCCTTCCTTCCTTCCTTCCTTCCTTCCTTCCTTCCTTCCTTCCTTCCTTCCTTCCTTCCTTCCTTCCTTCCTTCCTTCCTTCCTTCCTTCCTTCCTTCCTTCCTTCCTTCCTTCCTTCCTTCCTTCCTTCCTTCCTTCCTTCCTTCCTTCCTTCCTTCCTTCCTTCCTTCCTTCCTTCCTTCCTTCCTTCCTTCCTTCCTTCCTTCCTTCCTTCCTTCCTTCCTTCCTTCCTTCCTTCCTTCCTTCCTTCCTTCCTTCCTTCCTTCCTTCCTTCCTTCCTTCCTTCCTTCCTTCCTTCCTTCCTTCCTTCCTTCCTTCCTTCCTTCCTTCCTTCCTTCCTTCCTTCCTTCCTTCCTTCCTTCCTTCCTTCCTTCCTTCCTTCCTTCCTTCCTTCCTTCCTTCCTTCCTTCCTTCCTTCCTTCCTTCCTTCCTTCCTTCCTTCCTTCCTTCCTTCCTTCCTTCCTTCCTTCCTTCCTAATTCCTTCCTAATTCCTTCCTTCCTTCCTTCCTTCCTTCCTTCCTTCCTTCCTTCCTTCCTTCCTTCCTTCCTTCCTTCCTTCCTTCCTTCCTTCCTTCCTTCCTTCCTTCCTCCCTTCCTCCCTTCCTCCCTTCCTCCCTTCCTCCCTTCCTCCCTTCCTCCCTTCCTCCCTTCCTCCCTTCCTCCCTTCCTCCCTTCCTCCCTTCCTCCCTTCCTCCCTTCCTCCCTTCCTCCCTTCCTCCCTTCCTCCCTTCCTCCCTTCCTCCCTTCCTCCCTTCCTCCCTTCCTCCCTTCCTCCCTTCCTTCCTTCCTTCCTTCCTTCCTTCCTTCCTTCCTTCCTTCCTTCCTTCCTTCCTTCCTTCCTTCCTTCCTTCCTTCCTTCCTTCCTTCCTTCCTTCCTTCCTTCCTTCCTTCCTTCCTTCCTTCCTTCCTTCCTTCCTTCCTTCCTTCCTTCCTTCCTTCCTTCCTTCCTTCCTTCCTTCCTTCCTTCCTTCCTTCCTTCCTTCCTTCCTTCCTTCCTTCCTTCCTTCCGAATTCCTTCCGAATTCCTTCCGAATTCCTTCCTTCCTTCCTTCCGAATTCCTTCCTTCCTTCCTTCCTTCCTTCCTTCCTTCCTTCCTTCCTTCCTTCCTTCCTTCCTTCCTTCCTAATTCCTTCCGAATTCCTTCCGAATTCCTTCCGAATTCCTTCCGAATTCCTTCCGAATTCCTTCCGAATTCCTTCCGAATTCCTTCCGAATTCCTTCCGAATTCCTTTTTTGTTTGTTTTCTCATTGTGAATTTGGGTATTTGTGCTTTCCTATGGTATTTCTAGGAATTAGTCTTATTGGTGCTAGATTAATCACAGTGAATAGGAACCTGCAAATCTGCCTGATATCTGTTTATGAGGGAACATTTCTGAACTAGAAACATTATGTTTAAAACAACAATTTTAAAATGTGATGTGCCAGCTAGTTGTACCATTAGAGAAATGGAGTCTTGAACAAAAGACAAAATTGCACTGTATTTTGATTTTATACTATTACTATCATTTCATTTATAAATGTACATATGTTTGCAAACTGTGATCAGACTTTACAAATAATGATACATAAATTAAAAAGTTCCCAATTTAGTACATCATAGGTACTGTTGGAAATAAATAAAGTACTGCACGATACTGAGTTTTATTTCATCTCATTTGGTGTTTTTGAATGCTTTCTGGACTGGTAATTCTTTAGAGGTTGTTAGCCTTTCTGAGATGATTAATTTGGAAGTGAAACATATTTATGCAAATAGAAGAAATAAATGAATTGAAAAGAAAGAATATTTTCAGCCTACACCAGGAGAAAAAATTTCTTTTAGAAAAGTGGCAATATGCCAGCTTCACCAATAATTGTTGATAATTACCTGCAACAGCAGGCCACACATCTGCTTCAGGAGGTCTTAGGGCATAAATTGTTATCTTCTGAAGTCTCAAGGTTTTATTTTTAAATTTCCTGTTTGGACCCCCTAACTCAGCACCACAGGGACAGATGGTTGAGCATGACTATTGTTTATCAGATCAGAGTTCTCCACTTTCTTTGCAAGTGAGGGAATAAACATCATACTGTGATATGAGGCCAGACTCTTCCTAGAAAGCAGTAAATTACTTTAATGCCTATAATAATTTTGCTAATCAGGACTTTAAAGCTAATGCAATGATATAAAATATACTTCCATTAAAAACAAGAAAAAAACACTTTAACCACTTTAAACCCTTACTGTATGTAGAACATAAACATAATAAATATTTTTTCAAAAAAGCAACCTTTAATATGAGCGATTCCCTGATCACTTAATTTAGTGAAGTCTTTGAGTTAGGCATTAAGGTTCATGAAGCTGAAAATAAAAAAAAAAAATAAGAATTGTTATACTTATAGATGCAATCAAAAGGTTGCATTTCACTCAGTGTTTAAACCAGTCTCAGCAGAGCCCCTAACTGACTAAGATGCATTATTTTTTTTTTGTGACATTTTGTTTGAAGAGTAAACATACGTTTACACTCCATGTAGAAGACAAGTTTTATTTCTTTTTCCTTACAGAACAGTGTAGTATAAGACATGCTCTTGTGAAAAATACGAAGATTATCTCAGAATTACAAATGACAAAACTGAAACAGAGATGGAGTAATTAATATTCCTCTCAAAAAATAGCAAAAATCATGAGAATTTCTAACTGGTGAAACTAGAAAATAGCAGTGGATAAATCTTAAGAAAAAGTGTACCTAAAAATTCAATACCACTCTGAAATATAATTTTTCTTTTTTTGCTTTTCTTCTAAGTGAGGTCACAATTTTTATGTTGTTTATTAATACTGAATTAACATTTTCTGCATACCTCTCACTCCCTCGGTTCTACTGCTCCTCAATGGAAAGTTATAGAAGACTTTAATGTAGTGTCACTAACCTTGTAAATTCAAAACAATACATTTTTTTTTTAACGTACATTATTTCTTTCCTGGTTTGTTTTATTTTGTTTTTCATTCATAGCCACTGAAAATATAGAATATTTTGCACCAGTGGTTGCCTCTGGTCTCCATGAGCTCCCTGGTCAAACCACTGAATACATAATGAAAATCTGCATAAATTTTTCAAAGACCATTTATGCTGCTTCATCACTAAAGTGAGTCTGAAAATGTTTACTTATCTTGCCAAAAATCTAGAGTTTGAAGAAAAAGGGGTCTATACATTCATAGAAAACTAGTAAATTTGGAGTTAAGTGTCTTTTATTTTTTATTAAGCAGTCCAAGGTACTGTTTCTTTGTAAATTAGAAATGTTATTTCATGCATATGATTAAAAGACTGCAGCACATAGTGATGCTAACTTAATATGACATGGGAATCTGAATTATTCAGTAAAATAATTCATTATTCAATAAAAATTTGATATTGAATAAGTTAAGTCCAGCTTAAGGATAATTTCAAAAAACTACATCTTAAATACCCACATGCTTAAAATTGCTAACTTTCAGTATATAAGATTCATAGACTCATAGATTCATAGATACATTAGGTTGGAAAGGACCTACAAGATCATCTAGTCCAACCATCCTCCTATCACCAACTAAGCTACTAAATCAAATCCCTTAGCACCTCATCTAAATGCTTCTTGAACAGCGCTAGGGATGGTGCCTCAACCACCTCCCTAGGCAGGCCATTCCAGTGCCTGACCACTCTTTCAGAAAAAAAATGTTTCCTCAGGTCTAATCTAAATCTTCCCCGGCGCAACTTGTGGCCATTCCCTCTCGTCCTGTCATTATTTATCAGGGAGAAGAGGCCCACCCCCTCCTCACCACAACCCCCCTTCAGGAAGTGGTAGAGTGCAATAAGGTCTCCTCTGAGCCTCCTCTTCTCCAGACTAAACAATCCCAGCTCCCTCAGCCGCTCCTCATAAGACTTGTGCTCCAGACCCCTCACCAGTTTTGTTGCCCTTCTCTGAACACGCTCCAGGGCCTCAATGTCCTTCTTGTAGTGAGGGGCCCAAAACTGAACACAGTACTCGAGGTGCGGCCGTACCAGAGCTGAGTACAGGGGGATGATCACCTCCCTGCTCCTGCTGGCTACACTATTTCTAATACGGGCCAGGATGCCGTTGGCCTTCTTGGCCACCTGGGCACACTGTCGGCTCATGTTAAGCCGAGCATCAACCAACACCCCCAGGTCCTTTTCCGCTCTACATTCTTCAAGCTATTCTGCCCCAAGCCTATAGCATTGCATGGGGTTATTGTGGCCAAAGTGCAGGACCTGGCACTTGGCCTTATTGAACCTCATCCCATTGAGCTCAGCCCAGCTGTTCAGCCTATCCAGATCCCTCTGTAGGGCCTCCCTACCCTCAGGCAGTTTGACACATCCTCCCAACTTGGTGTCATCTGCAAACTTACTGAGGGTACACTCAATTCCCTCGTCTAGGTCATCAATAAAGATATTAAACAAGATGGGCCCCAAAACTGACCGTTGGGGGGCACCACTTGTAATGAGACGCCAGCTGGACTTAACTCCATTTACCACTACCCTCTGGGCACAGCCCTCCAGCCAGTTCTCCACCCAGAGAAGAGTGAACCTGTCCACACCATGGGCTGCCAGTTTCCCCAGGAGAATACTGTGGGAGACCGTGTCAAAGGCCTTGCTGAAGTCCACGTAGACTACATTAACAGCCTTTCCCTCATCTACCTGTCTGGTCACCCAGTCATAGAAGGAGATGAGGTTGGACAAGCACAACCTGCCCTTTGTGAACCCGTGCTGGCTGGGCCTGATCCCCTGTTTGCCATGCACGTGTCGTGTGATCTCCCTCAAGATCATCAGCTCCATAACTTTCCCTGATACCGAGGTCAGGCTGACAGGCCTGTAGTTCCCCAGGTCTTCCTTACGGCCTTTCTTGTAGATGGGAGTCACATCGGCAAGCCTCCAATCTTGTGGGACCTCTCCAGATAACCAGGAATGCTGATAGATGGCAGAAGGCGGCTTGGCAATCACCTCTGCCAGCTCCCTCAGCACCCTTGGGTGTACCCTATCTAAGGGATCATCATAAGGATATTTACAGACTGGAAAAAATAGATAGTAAATTATTGATACCCATAAATGCTGGTATGAGACATCTGAATAAATATTTCATCATAGTTGTAGCCAGTGTGACATTTTAAATAATTAGGATGATATTGGCCTTATAGAAAAGGTTTTCTGATTGTAACAGTAAGATTATATGTGAAATAATAGCTTGAAAATACTTAGAAGACTTAAAAATGTATTTGCAACTGTTACTTTCTGTGAAGTTCAGAATTAGTGCTTATGATTTGCAAATAGCAGTAGTAGAAAAAACAATACACAAAATAATGAAGTTGGATCTCATTTGGTGTATGAAGTCAGGTTTAATGACATTCTTACTTATTTGGTCCAAGTCTTTTTATTAGCAGTAAAAATCGAGATACATTGTTCCTCTCAAAATGTTAGCAGTAAAAAACAAGACTTGTGGTTACTCTTAAAGTGAACTTGTGTGGGAATCACAGGCCATGGGTGCGCTTGTGCTTTCTGATCTTCTGTTGATCACTGACACAGTACAGAGTAGCAAACATACTTTTTAAAATTGAGTATGAGAGGTTCTAGACTTTTAGAGACTGCTTTTCCTTATGTAATATAAAACTGACAAGTACAAGTAAGCAGGGAACTTCTTATAAAACCTTGATTTTTGAGGAAAATATGTGGATCTCTAGTTTCCAATCATAATAAAATAATAGGAAACAAAGTCTATTTCATAAATACATCTGCATAATGCTGGGTTGCAAAGTTTGTATGATAGATAATACAATAAGTGTTTGAACATTTCAGTGCAAATAAAATGACAAATACACTTTTTTAAGCAATACTTGAACTTACTGAAAACTTAACTGCATGAAGAATAGTGGATTTCTTGAACATTCTGCTCTAAGAAGTCATGAAAGGCTTGTATTTCTTACAGTCCTCACTTCACCTGTCCTACACATAGGAAATAATTCTTATTCATCTTGAAAATATTACTTCTCTACTGTGTAAAGTGTGCATAAACATTCATATTGACTTTTGGTCTGAGTTTGAGCAGTGAGGATGAGTATCATAGAATCACAGAATTATAGAGTCAACAGGGGTTGGAAAAGACCTCTGAGGTCATTCAGTCCAATTGTACACCTACCATCAATATTTCCTCTTTATGTCAATCAGTACAACATCTAAACATTTCTTGAATGGACGATGACTCAACCACCTCCCTGGGCAGCCCATTCCAGTGTTTGACAAATCTGTTAGATTTTTTTTTTTAATTTGCCCTGGGAAAATTCAAATTGACTCACACTGAATAGTCTAGAAAGCGGAATTCTAGCTCCATGCAGCACTGTCAAATTTCTGAAATCATCCATTTCTGAAATAATTCTTATTTCTGAATATAGCTGGGGAAAAGAAATTTATGCATGACTCATGTGATCTTTCTCAACAGAAACATCTCTTAATTTTCCAAGCTCCAGAACAAATGTAAACAATAGCCATCTTTTAATCATATACACAGACTACAAAAGTTGACAAAATAAAAGGAAATAGTTATTTACTTACAAAGGCTTTACAAGGAGAAGCTATGCTTCACGTCTTCCTTTAATAACCTGAAATTTCTGACAGCTTTGCTATCATCAGTGCGACGCTTGGTTTTAAAATATTTACTCATAATGATGTCAGCATATTTTTACGAAAAAGATTTAGAAGATAATTTAATGTTTTTAAATATACTTAGTTTAAAACAGTACAATAAAACACCTGTGAAAACTGAAGACATAGTCTTGTTCTCATTATGTTTAAATTTTCAGTGCATATAAGATAGCATTCTATCTTATATGCACTGAATATCTATAATGGTAATGCCATTTACACCACATTAGAATTCAAACAAAAGTAATCTCAACTTATTTTTCCACTAGCTCGTGCATTTTAAGACTGAATTGCACTTGTTTCTCCAGGATCTATTATCTGATCTTGAAATAGAATTTCTGAGCTCACAAAACAGTTACAACAATTAGAGCAAGATTTCATGAAGATTATTTCAGCTTTCTACATTGTACTTGCTGGAAAGTCTTGTAAACTTAGTGCATTGCAAATTCATAAACATATGCAATATTTTAGAGTTATTAAATATTTAGATTGCATAATCTTAATTAAAATAGAATATCAGACTTAAACTGGTCACTAACAGTAACAAGTCACTAATACATAGGAGTTATTATAGAATTAGATGAACTTTCTTAAGTGAAATATTAGGACCTTTTACTTCATAAAATATCCAAATTTCCTTTGAAAGAGAAACCAAGTTTTGCAATATAGAATATTCAGTCTGCTTGCATGCAATTTATCAATAGCATGCTAAGCAGAAATAGCATGGGGGTTATTTTTTGGTTTTCAAAGCAGAGTAAAAGCCTGTTCTCTTTGGAAATTATTAAATTTATTTACTTCAACCTCTGACTAAATTTCTTTGGATATTTCCCTTGCAAGTTTATACGTAAAGATCTTAAACAATCATTGCTTTTGCTGTGTAGACTGAGGCAGAGAGATGCCAAGGGACTTGCAGAAGATAACAAACAAATCAGTGTTAGATCTAGGAGTTTGTCTAAAGCACTCCATGTATTGAAATATTCCTGTTTTTATGATTTTATACACTGTGTAATTTATGAAATTTTTTTTGCATAAAGCAGACATATAAGCAAAATTCAGGAACTCAAAATGATTTTGTGAAAGTTTTCTGACAGATCTATTTTCCTTTTTAAAATAGTCACTATTCAATTTTAAACTGTCACTGTGAAAGCTATCACTTAATGAATATCTATAATACTTTATAAACTATGTTTGTCCTTATTTTAATTTTTTTATATCTTTTTACTTGCCTATCTAGCTAGTATTCCTTCTGGCATAATGAATAGCTCTGAAAACACTCAGAAAAGATGTTATTTTTTTTTTGTCTGAGACACCAGCATTCTGTCAAATTTACATGAAGAATTTTCCTTTGAGGATGAAAAGCCACTCTCTGGAAGGCTGCCCATCTCTCTGCAGTGTTTCCAATACAGAAAACTGTGGTTATGCAGAGATCTACTACATCTTTTACTTCCTGATCTAACATTTTGACATGTGTCCTGATTTGCACTTCTTGACTATAGCCACATTCTTCTTCAGAAACAATTCCTGTGATACACCTTTAAGATGAGACTTATCATTATGTGTAGGCTTTTTTCAGAAATGATGTAATATTTTTAATTTGAATGATTCTGCTGTAAAAGATTCTAACATGGAAACAAACTACCTGAGTCATGGCCTTAAAATTGACATAAACCCATGAGAAAGGACTGCTCCATATTGTGAACTGGCACATAGAGACAGGATGAATCTTCTCTTGTTCTCTTCCTCCCGTGGGAAAAAATTATAATTCAAAAATTCATATTTTGATATGGCGATCCAAACTGGTTGATAAACAAGGTGAAAGTAGATGAACCTAACCTTTTCACTACATTTTACTTCCCTTCATTTTCTATCATAATATTGAATCAGCAGAAGATCCGTTACTGTTGAAACTACCATATTTTCTCTTCAGAGGGATTAGGTTGCACAGGCTGAAGATAGTCTATCATTTTGTGTCCAGAAGAAAACATGAATCATTGTATATCACAGGCTCTGAGATACCAACACATAATCCATGCCAATATATTATACAGTAAAAGACCATTTTCTTTTTGTGGTATTCTAAGTTCTTTCAAAAAACTTCTTAAATGCACAGAAAGTTCAGAGTGTAGACACTTAAGAAATAATCAAAATTAGAAAAAGAAAAAAAAGGATATTTTGGTGATAGCCAGTTTATCTTTTATTGGGAAAAGTACGTGGAAGAGTGTGTGTGAGATCCATCATCAAAATGGTGACAAAATATGTACCTGACTCTGTAATTACCATTTCTTATCACATCATTTTTCACTGGTCTTTGTCTTGTAAATATGTGACATCTATGAGAGTAAATAAGTTCCTAGAGTAATGAGTAGGGTCACAAGGGAATAAAGAAATAATAATAAAAAAAAACCCTCAAAATCAAAATAAAACCAACCAAACAAAAATCTTCAAGCTGCTTGTGTAAATCAGCAGAGTTCAGGCAGTTCTTTGGGGTTTGCAGACCATTACCTGCACCAATGAATCTGAATGCCTGTTAGGCCAGTCAGCCATTACAAATGCAGGAGGAAACATAAGAGGAAGATGGAGAAAAAAGCAAAACATGTTTTTCTTGTTCTAGTTTCTCTCTGTTATTCCATTTCCTTCTGTTGACTGCTGTCTCCCATACAAAGTATATCCTTTTCTTGTATGAGGCACAGATACAATTTCTCTCACTGCTTGACCAAAGACTTAGTATTAGTCAGTCCTTGAAATTTTGGCCTCTAGCGTTGTCTTCAGTTAATGCTGCTCTGTACTATATATACAGATAACTTTGCACATTATGAATATTGTAATATAGTCTGATATCCTAGTTGAGTAAAAAAAAAAAGTATACATATAAGTAAAATCCATAAAATCTTCTTACTTCAGCATTTTGTTCAAATCATCATCTCACGTCCTACTACTTCAGTAAGGAAGCAGATAAAGCGTACATTTTCCAAAGGTTCTCTGACTTAGTTTTAAAATTTTTTTTAGCCTGAAGCTCTGACTTCAGTAGCCAACAGTCCTGGAATGTATATTCTCAAGTAAACATCCACTTTTAACAATCCTGATTCCACCACTTATTGTCAAAGTTCAAAAGGATACTTATTTGTGTTCCTTGAGGAAAAAAGAATTAGTATGTGGGCCTTTCTGCATTGGGAACAGTCACAAAATCTAACTTGCTACAGGTTGCATAACTTTCCAGCCCTCTAAGTAGCATTAGGTAGTTCCCACCTAGTAGTTTTAAATCAATATGCTATATGTCCTTCCATCTTTTTAAATTATAAGTGTTTATAAAATGTGAATATTAACAAAACTTTTGTGTGGTACAAAAAAAAAAAAAGTTGATTGAAAATAAAACATAACATTCTTATTTGAGAATAATGAAAAATAAAATTTTTTTCTAAAGTATAAAAAATGAATATTATTTCTACATAGTTCTTAAGGAAATGTTTTCTAGTACTGGATGGTCAATTTACATAGGTTGCTCTGAAATTAATGCTTCCTATCTATTTCTCTGGACAATACAACAAATAATAAATGAACAATATCACTCTTTGATGGATCAAATTCTGAGCATAGTCAGTACTATACATTTGTATACAATGTAGCTATACTTTTTTGTTAGCAATGAACAGGAACCTGCATGCTGCTCTCATGAACATCTGCACCAGCAGGGGTAATACACTGTTTCACAGCTGCTATGATGGCACTGTCAATAGGAAAATGTCTACACAGTCCATCTTTGATCGGCTTAAACAGATGGAAGCTAGAAGATGACAAATATGGACAGTGAGTGTGGTAGGATAGTCCAGCAAAGACTGGCAATTTACTCTGCAGTCTTCAAAACTGCTATAGGGCCTGGTGTTACTGTGTCGCTAGAGAAAAGTCATCTTTTCTGTCGTGACTGGAAATTAGAGCCTTCAGCTTAGTCAGCGTCTCTATGCAGTGGTCAGTTTTGATCTGTTGTCTGGGTTTTAGGACATCCAGAAAGATCAGCCCTTTCCTACAAAATAATAATAACAATAACAATAACAATAACAATAATAATAAACGAAAAAAACCCACCCCACATCAATTTAACTACTGAGATTTTCATCTTGAACTTTTTCTTCAATGAGGAAATTATGAGAAAATCGCCTCACCACTCCATGGACTCTTGCTTGTAGTGGTCACAACACCTTGCCTAGTCAGTAATTATGTGATTCAGGAAACTGTCATCTTCAGCCTCATACTGGTTCTAAAGTTTGTGACAGACTTGCATGTGGTTTTCTTTCCATTCCTGGGTGAATATTCATAGAACACATCTGGCTGTCTTAATCATTTCCAATGCACTGAAGCCAATATTCAGCTCCATACTCAGTTCCCATTCATAATCTTCTGATTTAAGCAAATGAGCTGATTGAGATGCTCCTCACTTTGTGGTGTGACAGCTGTGCATAGCTGTCTGGAACATGGCTTGTCTTTCACGTTGCTGCTGCCACTACTGAAACATACCACCCACTGCCTCACTGTGCTCACATCCACCATTTGTTTTCCATAAATGTTTGGCAAACATTGATGAATGTCAATGGCTGATTTTTTCTCCACATGGAGGAATTCAGTGACAGACCTTTGCTTCATATGCACTGCCATGTCAGATAGTATTTTATCACACTGCCCCTCTGCTGCCTCACTGCAACAAAATATAATAGAATATTGGCAGGAAGGTTCAACATCTACTGCCATATCACCAACATCCATCTCTGAAATTATAGGCACACATCACAAAATAGAAGGCATTTCTCTCTTAGCAGCCCTTCTGTATTTTCCAGAATGTATACTACTCACTGTTATGGTTTTATGGTTTTCATGAAACCATAACACTCACAAATACTCATCCTTATTTCATAATTTTACTGAATATGTTGAGAAGGAAAGAAATGTAATTAACTGTGGTTTTTCCTAGTATTCCCATCATTTTTCCTCATTAAGACTGACTGGAATATGTGGTCTTGGCTGAAGTTGGATTGAAGTCCTTTGTAATGAAAATTACTCAAAACAATATTGTTAAATGAGAGAAAATATTTACTGATAAAATAATTAAAATTTGCAAAAGATAGACTAAACACATTTTCCCCTGCTGTGCACAAATGCTGCTGAATGTAGTGGATTACTGTCTATTTATGTTAAGAAATTCTGCCTGTTGTAAATATGTTCTTAAGTGTAGTGTATTTTGTAGTGTCTTAAAAGAATCTTGGCCCAGGAAATCCTGTTAACTTAACCTTAATATTAAATATAAGCTTTGCTTTAAAATAAACTGTGTTTCTAAAGGCTATTCTGGACCAGTTTGCACTGCCTACTATATAGCTGGAGTTAGGAGAAATTTTAGAAAAACCATGTTACTGCATCAAAATCCATAGTGGAACAGAATTGTATGACATTTTCTATCGTCTTGCTTAGTCCATCCTAAGAAAAGAATTACATGGTTCAAAGGTCCCTGTGGAAGACAAAATGCCACAAGATTTGTGAGGAACCATGCTGAGTGAAGACTACATTTGTATAACACATGGATGCAGCCCAGAGAGCTGGAGTAGTCTTTGTTTCAATGACTTTTAGAGGGATTTGCATCAGCAAACTCTCTTACTAGGCCTTGTAATTATAAAGTCTATTTTCAGCTTGCACACTGGAATTACTGCTTGCTAGTAAAAGGTCAATTTCCATCATATTGAAATCAATTTGGAAAAGATGAATGTACTTAATTGCTTCGATAATATCATGGCATCTAATATTTTATCACACAAATGACAGACAGACACATTAAAAACTCAAGCTGTTATGTATCCAGGAAAAGGAAAGTAGTCTCTGTTAATTCTGTGTGTGACACCAAACTCTCATAACTGCACTGGTAAAGCAGGCCTGCTGTGCAATAAATCTCTCAGAAAGTCTTTTCTGTGAAGATTCTCCACTTATGACAGTTAAAATAGCCTGTAGTGACACCAATACTATTTGGTTGACTTTATAGTGTGGAAGTAAATGAGTTATAAGGTGCCTCTGGTACTGATTTTTGAAACTAAGAGGAACAAATCTCTTCCCCAGGGGCTACAAAAAAATTTATCTAAAAATACACAAACTTACTCTCCAGTTTACTTATATTTTTACTTATTTTGAAGTCAGATGCAGGTACTGGTTAATTTCAAGCTCATTCAAATTTGTTCCTCACTGAAGTACAGCTGTCATGTGAAAAAGTGGATTTATGGAATAATAAAATGTGTTTAATAGGGAAATACACAGTAATTAAGACATCGACAAAAAAAGTCCAAAAAGAGAAATTATCATATATAGTTTATATATATATATGATAATTATTAATATAATTAACATATTACTTAAGAAATGAGAAAGGATGGCTTTGGTGGTTATACTTATTTAACAGTTAGATGCTTTTATCCCTGTTCTCTCTTTCTCTGGCATCATCATTATCTCACAAGTCTATATGCGTAGTGTATTTACATATGCATATACAAACAAAATTCATATAGTCAGTAGTATTCTTCATCTGAAAAAAAAAATTGTTTGCTGCTTGAATAAAATATTTTGAATACCTAAATTAAGTTTCAAAAATGTCGCTTGAAGACAGTATGTTTCAAATGTCTTCAGGAAAAAAATATTTCTGGTCTTTGGTGCTGTGCTTGATATGGAGATCCCTTTTTGCTCTAGAGAGAACCTTATCAACCTGTGAGAGTCAGAAACATGCTGACATGGATCAGACCCTTCCAGAGCAGTGTCATAACCCAGCAACTTTTTACATAGGCTCCTGGCAGGAAGAAATTACTATAGCAAAAGAGCTCTGAAGAGTTTCAGAGGCTCACAGCATGTCAGAGTTGAGAGAATGCATCAGTCCCACGAAGTGGAAGTCTCTTATCTAAAGGGAAAATGCAGTTTGGGTACACATAAGTTTGATTTTCTATGGATGAGCATGAAGTGCCCATCACCAACTACAAAATCCTATACCACAAGATTTCTGTGTTAAAATGTATGGTAATTACTAGAAGTATTATTATGGTTGTAAAGTGTAGTGAAGTAGATATATTTAGAGGTATTTTAGAAAGAACAACAACAAAAAATGATAAAAGATTTTAAAAGCAATAAAATTTCTTTGCCATTTTAGTGACAAAGACGAAGACATTCTCTGTCTTATTCTATGATAAACAGTCTAATAACAAAGCCAAATTGAAAGTTCACCAGCTAATATTCAGTAATTTAGTGCTTCAAATTTATGTATAGGATGTATAACTCAGATTCAGTTTATGTTTTTCAGAAGTGCAGATGAATTTTTTAGACATGAGGGTAGCATACATGTGTACTCTTGGTATTCTTGCTGTTCCTACTACCTCTTACACTTCTGTAAATACCAAAAG
Organism: Cyrtonyx montezumae; assembly: GCF_038088225.1. Taxonomy (NCBI): domain Eukaryota; kingdom Metazoa; phylum Chordata; class Aves; order Galliformes; family Odontophoridae; genus Cyrtonyx; species Cyrtonyx montezumae. The sequence continues at coordinate 10,058,389 of NW_027071848.1, forward strand.
AGAAATTGGAGCAGTGCCTTTTTAAACAGTATCTTTGAGCAAGGGAATGATTTCACAACAGGCTTTTAGAATCAATTTTATACTTGGTATATATCTGAATACTATAAATAAACACAAATATAGTTTTATGTAAATTTAGCCAAACTTCTTGGTATTCTAAGATGCTTTCCACCCTCTCGTTGGATCAGTATTTAAGAAAGTTTTTAAATTTATTTCCTTCAAACTATATAGATATCTTTATATACCTTTATTAATAGCAATTTTTTAATTTTCTCATTATGTCATCCTGGATTGCAAGAACAGTCTACAGGAAGTAGAACACCTTTTCCTATGATCAAATGGGCTGTTACTCTTCAGTTATGTAGAGTGTGAAGAAATTTGCTTTGTTTCCCATAGAACTGAAAAATATAACATACAACCTGCAAAATAATCATAGAAGAGAATCTCAGATTTCATTTCAACAGTAATAATAATATTGATAATAATATTAAGAATACAAAGAAACAAAATATATTTTTCATAATTACAGAAAATGATGCTAGAATGAACAAATGGTAACATAAAGACTTTTAGTCCTGGTGTCCATATAGCATACAGTTCTTATCGCACTCCATCCAGACTTGAAAAGCTATCAACTAGTATTAATGAAATAAATAGCTCATTACTTGGGAGCTGTTAATGATGTATTCAAAAAACTTCTTTTAAAATCGGGATGGATTTCTATAGACCTCCTGTGTGCCATTTTGTATCTGGACTCAATGCAGTCTCTATCAGCCACAAGTTTCCAGCAAAATTTGCACTGACTACTGTTTCTTCCAGAAGTCTGAGACATTCAACAAAGTTGTGTATGATCTTTGGGACCTGCCCATCTTATTAGAAATCTTTGTATTTTATTTGACTGTACTATTTATGTTTCACAGTCAGTAATAATGTGTGGAGGACAGGGTTAGATGAGCAAAAGAAGTGAAGAGTTAGTTTTATTCAATAGGCTCTACAATAGTGAGCTCCAATAGTCAGCAGAGGTAATTGCAAGTCATTTTGGTTCCCAATAAACTAAGCAACCATGTTAGTGCTATACTCACAGCTCTCCATGTGACTGTATAAGCAAAACAGTACAGAAATCTTACAAGGAAAGATGCCTGGGAAAGTTATGGAAAAACCTCTTGTAACAAAGTATGTAAGTAAGAGATCTCTCTTTTCCTTTACACTCTATATATCAAATAATAGATGTTGTTGTCTAATCAAAGATTTCTGTTCTGAGAGCTTTGAACATTTACACAGCCCATAGGTAAATTTCAGAGTTGTCACCACCGTTCTGTGTACTCAGATTTCACAGTTCTGCAAACTTTCCTAGAACAAGATTTTCACTCAAAGGTCAAGCAATGTTTTATATGACTGAGAACAAGAGAGTAGGTGCTATTTTTTCAGTCGGCATCATGATCTCTTTTTAGAGCTTAAAGAGGTAGTAGTAGCTTGGGTTTTTTTGTATGTTTGTTTGTCTTTTATGCTTTAGCAAGTGAGTGTTCATCAAAAACAATGTCTTGTTCTGTTTCTAAAATGGACAAGTATTTTGACCACAAAGTTTATCTGCACTAACTTTCTGTTTCCCTGAAGCTCACTGTTCAAAGACAAAGAATGGAGAATGGAGAAATTCAGCATATGTTGTTCTCAAAAGCTTTAGAAAGGAACAGTTTTTCCCTGCTGACACTCGTTATAACTTTCTGAAACTGAATTTGTATCCCACATTGACAACCAAAAGCAGAGGAATCTGTTCCACACAGATCCCATACAACAGTGATCAGAGCTTTTGGGAAGATGCTTCCTCCTTGGAGGGAGCCAGTTTTTGCTAAAGTGGACAAAGGGATTAAAAAAAATATCTGGAGGAGATTATGGATGCAAAACTTCAAAATGAAAATAAACAAATAATAGCGTTACAATATTTCTCTTGATCATCCTCATGGAAGGCCAGTGGGAGATAATCTTGAGGATCTAGCTTGTCTCATTTATACAGAGGAATGTGAAATTAATAAAAAAGGCAACAGGACAAAATTATACTCTAATCTCTCTAGATTTGCTTTTATGGTATTTCCCTGTTGGAGAGAAGAGACGGCAGATTTAATAGAGTTTAAAATTAAAATATTGAAGTAATAAGTGTTAAAAACAAAAACTTCCTTTACGCAAGAATAAAATTTTGAAAGCATGCTTAGGCAGTCTTTGCAATCTAACTCACAAACTACATAACCTTCTTTACACACACAATAAGTATGTAACATTTACAGGTTTTTATGGCTAAAAAGAGACAAAAGTGCCAGGGTGGTGTCTCCAGTGGCTATTGTGTACAGTATTGCAGAAGCTCCAATGTGACACATCTGTGGACTTCAGTTGAAGGTATACACTGTAGAATTACATGAAATCGATTTTCTTTACTAATGAGGTCCACAAATCCAGCCTGCTTTGTTGACAAATAGAGATGGGCACAGACATACAAGGAATTTGGTATGTTCTTCTGAAGCTGAATTACCTATATGCTTTATTAGTAGATATTGTTGCGTTTTTCCCTCAAGCTACTTTCTATCTTGTACAACATAGGAAAATGCATAGAAGTGGAAACCATATTCCTCAAGAGTACCCCAGAATATTTCCTTCCCACTGGCTCTTGTTTGATTCTGTGCTGATGCCTCCTAGAAAAGCAGTTATATAGGCCTTATTATTGCAAAGTAAAGGAAATTTCAGGCAAGTCAAGATAATTTTCTCCATTATCATGATTGATATTCGTTGTAATTTAGTAATGCAAATGTGTAGCTGAGAAAAAAATCCCACAGAATGCAAATCCCCTCTAAATGATAAGGTTTATTGATTCAATATCTTTTCTTCATAGACAGGTTTTTGTAATGAAAGCTACAGCCTCAGGCTTCAAAACAATCACAACTGTGTTTACAGTTATATATATCAACTAGATGTCTTAGAAGAAAACTTTCTTTTCTGTGTTGTTCATACTTAAAATTTACTTATATGACAGCTCTAAATTACATTGTACCAAAAAGAAGTTTTATAAAGTCTCCTGGAAAGTAGTGTACATTTTAGACAGGCTTGATTAATTCAAAAATTTTACTCAATTAAAAATTTCTGCTGAACTCCACATCTATAAAATGGCAGCTAATTTCAAAATGGAAATCAGCAATGAAGTCAAAACAAATTCAAGACATGACAAGCTTTTTCTTATTGTTGCTCATTTGCACTCTCCTAAGTGCTTTGGCAAACTAATACTGCTTTGAAATGTAATAGATGTTTCTCATTGCCTTAGAAAAGTCCTTTGTGGTGACTTCTAAAATCAATTGTGCTGATTTTTCTCTGCTGCATTTTAAATTTTCATTGCTTATTCACTTGATGTACATACGGGGGCTAAATTTGTCTATCATGGTGTTTCAGTGTTGGTTCCAACTATAATCCCATTACATCTGTTACAGTGCCAGTGCTTGCAGATGATTTGTTTCCCACATAGATGGCTCTAATGCATTTATACATTTTACTAGAATCATGCATGCAAATTTATAATAGCATTGTTTTCTGGTATAATTTTCTCTTCAGACTTGTCTTAGCTGTTAGTAATAAGAAAACACGCCTTAATTGTTGATCGATAATTATCATATGTTAGATCCTAATAGGAATTCTTTCCAATCACATTATTGAAAGACTAGGTAATGTACTCAGAAAAATTTGTTTGAGGCTGCAATAAATCTTTTACTTGTCTAAAAAAGAGCACATTACTACTTGTGACTGGATGGAATTATGTTATGAGGTGTATTTTGAGGGGCAGCAATACGATATTGATTGTAAGTTCACTCAGACATTTTGACTATGAATCCTTATTTGAGATTTTAGACCTCCATTCTCCTTGAAACATCTTGTAGGAAATTATTCTGAACTCGATTCCCAATACAGAATCTTTTAAGTTGCATGCAAAGAAGGTAAAATATTTACAATGTCAGCTTTTCTGAGCAACTTATTTCATGTCTTCTTTCTAGTCTATTAGCTATTACTCCCAGTCACTGGAAATCAATAGAGTACCTCGACCAGTTTATTTAATGAAGCTAACCACTATACACAGTCATTAAATATGTTTTTAGTATAATAATATTAAATTTCCATAAATATGTATGGCATACACATGCTATTGACATTTGTGACATATAAAATGAATACTTCACCAAAAGTTAGCAAAGAGATAAAATTATTATAAATAGACTGAGGCTTATCTAGTCCAAATTCTAGACATGATTTACGTACATAAGTGCCCAACGACTTTCACTAAGATCAAAGGTAACATTCCCTCAGGCTACATTTAGGAAGCCTAGTCTCCCTAGGATTCACTTTAGTGAATAAAGAAAAGAAACCCATCCAAAAATGAAGTGAGAAAAATATGTTTGAGGTTATTACTGTCAGATGTCTTCTAGGAAAATGCACTGCACTTATACGAGCTGTGAGGATATGTGGAATGTAAGTCGATCTGGTTTATCCTTAAAAAACAATGGCAAGAGAAAGGAAAAGTATAAAATAGAACACCTACATATTAAGATCTTAATGAAGAAGAGAGAACTGAGACAATGCCAGTGACCCAGCACCTCAAGTCAATTAAGGAACCTCACAGCTGTACCCATGGAGGGACTCAAACTGAACTTGGTACTCCTAAGAAGCAAAACAACACTGTCATGGATTTCATGGGAAAAGCATAATTATGAGATGTTTGAGGAGGACCAGGACTATAGCTATTGCAGAGTTCTTATGGGAATGGCTAAATACAGAGAATGGAAGAGATCAGAGGTGGGCTGCAAATCTGGGAAAATAGAGAGGATAGGTAGTAATGCTAGCAATCATGCCCTGTAGATGAGACATCAGCTTATACTGTCTCCCATTAGACCCTCATAGAGAAGAAGATGCTGTATGAGCTGAATGAGTAGACAGTGTAGATTCAAAACTGTCTGAATAGCTGGCCCCAGAATGTGCTGATCAGTGACAAAAGATCTATCTGGAGGTCAGTAACTAGCAATGTACCTCAGGGAACAGTACTAGGTCCAGTTCTGTTTAACATCTACATTAATGATGTGGGGTGATTGGGTAGAGTGTACCTACATCATATTTGCCAGTGACACAAAACTGGGAGAAGTGGTTGGTATGATAGAGGCTCACGCTGCCAACCAGAGGGATCTCTACAGGCAGGCTGACAGGAACCTCACCAGGTTCAATGAGAAGTGCAAGGTCCTGAGCCTGGGGACATTCTGGGTAGCACTCAGCTGGAAACAACTCTGCAGAAAACAACCTGTGGGTGCAGGTGGACACCAAGTTGAACTGCTAGCCATCTGTGTGCTATTACAACAAAAGGGGCTGACATTATCCTGTATATCATTAGGCAAAGCACTGGCAACAAGCCGAGAGAAGTAATCCATCCCTTTTATACATCATTGCTGAGACTGTACTTGGAGTATGAGATACAGTTCTGAGTTTCCCAGTACAAGATAAATATGGATATCCTGGAGAGAATCCAACAAAAGGCCACCAAGGTGATAAAGGGACAGACCAGCTGCCTCAACTACCAGTCCAGTGTTCTTCTTTGAACTCTCTTCTTATTATACCTTACCACTAACAACATTCCTGGGTGAGAGTAATCTGTATTCTGGGTATGTAAAAAACTACTGAACTTCAGGCTAGACTATCAGCAGTATGAGAGCTGGTGTCAATGGTTTATGAGCTGGTTCAGCCTGGATCCATGACAACTGGGGCAGAGGACCAACGGACCCTCACTCTGGGGAAGGGGGAAAGGGAAAAAAAATGGGCCTAAAAATAGAACAGCGGCAATGATCTGAGGAGGAAAGCTAATTTACAAAATAAGATATTGGAATGCAAAATAACACAATATAATTGGAATTGAAGCTAATAGATCCAATAAAATGAGGGAGTATCCTACAACTGAAGACCTTACACTATACGCTGAAGGCAAGATGGCTAGGGAGCACCTGCTGCTGGGTCAATCCAAAATGGAAAGAGCCTGTGTCTTGTGATATGCACAGTTTTATCTTTCCCTCTGAGCAGAAAATGAAAAAATGCAAAGCAGCACAAAGTCCTCTGGGGCACATAATTCTCTTCTGTGACAGGTACCCCAGTTCTATTGATGATCCATGGAGCTGGAGCATACTATATGATGTTATGATGTGGAATAACAATATCAAAAACCATAAAACTATGACAGATAGTTTCCATAAGACCTAGATCTGGGAACTCAGTACTGACGAGACCATGAGATTGTCAGTGGAAGAACAGTTGGAACTAGTGGAGGCAGTTGGTTACTAGTGAGACTGAGGGTCTGGAGCAGCTACTGGAGAGACAGAGTGAGTGTGGGTGTGGATGTCATATCAGATCTACTAGCCAGGTCTGACACTGTTTGGCCAGCAAATCAGAATAAGATCAGACTTTTTGTATTATTCATATTTGTGCAAGACCTGTTAGTGCTTTTGAAGTACCTGTAAAGGCACTGTTTCAATCCAAAATGTGTATGAGTGCTGTCTGTCTATATGTCTTGCTCTGTCTTGCAAGCTGCTGGATCTAGAGTCACAGAACCACAGTAGAATGGAAGTGTTTAGCATAACTTTTATTTGTGATTGTGTAAGTACCTCCAAAAAAATTGTGTGCTTAAATCATCTTTTCAAAATCCTGGACATCTATATCCTTGGAAAATTTTATCTAATACTTTGAAATATTATCTGGATTTATAGTCAATAATCTGCTCTTTCTTACCTTCAGCTATTAATCAAACTTTCAAAATTATCTCTCTGTATGCAAAAAGAACCATTAATGTTGCTGCAATACTTCAACTTGTCATAACAGAAGTCCTTTTTTCCCCTTTCTTATGGTTTCATTTTGAAAAAGTCTTTTCAGAATATCGCTTCTGTATTTTGATGGAAAAGCCATTTATGATCAGTTTGCCAAAGCTCTGAGTAAGAGAAACTTTGATCATCTGATTTTTTTTCCCCCAAATCCATAAAATCTATTCCTGTACTTACAATCTTCAGATTTCTTAAGTTTACAAGATCACTCATTAGCTCCTTAGTAAACTGCAGCTTTTGCTTTGTCTTAGTAACAAAACAGTCATATCAGTGAATTAACTCAATGCTCCTAGTATAATTATCCTATTAATGTTTCTAAATTGCACTTTGATGGAGATTATCTATACAATCATGTATTTTCCATTATAAGGAATGGAACAGTCTATGTCCTTCATGCACATTATATATTGACGCTATGGCTACATCCTTTTGATAGCTTTCTATTGAACTGCCAAATTTCACTGACGTTGCCAAGCTCACCATCAGAAAAAAGAATTAGAGTTGGAAATGCAGTCATGGTAGCACCAGATCCTGCACGTGAAAAGAATCACTAAGAACACAGAGGAGAAGAATTAAGAATCACCCAAAGAAACTAGGTTATTTAAGGTTTTATTAAAACAACATTCTTTCAATGAAAGAAAATAATGCACAGAGTTTGTACTAAGTATTAACCAGATTACACCCCATGCAGATACAAATCCTTGCACAGTGAACCATAATGCAATAAATTTAATTGCAAAGACTGGATGAATTTTGGACATTTTGAAAGATTTGTTAATTCACCTATATTAGTACATCTCAGACTAAGAAGGCAAGAGATAAGCTTTGGTATATATATTTTCATGAAAATATTGTTTACATACAGGAAGAGTGTGAAATAACATCCATAAAAACACTCAAATACAGATAACTATAAACAAATATATAATCATGGAATGATAGAATTTTTTGAGTTGGAAGGGACATTTAAAGGCCATCCAGTCCAACACCTCTGCAATGAAAAGGGACACTTAGATTCATATCAAGACTGATCATGAATTTCTCCTGTATCCACTACCTCTCTGGACAATTTGTTCCACTGCCTCAGCATCCATACTATAAAATAACTTCTTCCTTATATCCAATCTTAATATCCTCTCTTTCTGTTTGAAAACATTTCCCTGTCTTTCCAAAACAGAACTTGGTAGAGAGTCTGTCCCCTTCCTACTTATATCTCCCCTTTAGATACTGAAATGCCGCTATCTTATTTATATTTTTAATGTTTATTTAATGTGTTTGATTTTTGCATACATTTCAGAAGATAAAATACATCTCCTTAACCGCGTATGGACCTATGTGCTATTTCACTTACTCTAAAATGCTTAAGAGGTTCTTTGTCAGTATACTTGCCCAGAGCATGAGAATTTCACTGTTTGTAAGTTTTGTTTGTCATAGCATTCCTAAGAAAAGATCTACCTGCATAAAAGTCTCAAAGATGCAGGCTAAGGTAGAGAGTCCAACGTAAGCACTAAAGCAAACCACAAGGAACTGGACCCAAGGCTAGGAGAGAATACTCTAGCTGCTTCAAAAAAACAAAAAACAAACACCTGTTTTCAGCCAGGATATAGATATTTTAAAGAAAGTGAAAAACTGCTTTCAATAAAATAAACACACATGATTGGGTAAACAAATTAATAAAAAGAGAATAGAAATATTTACAGTATACTAAGTATCTTTGAATTAATATAGCAATTTAATACAACGTTTACTTCAGCTGTGAATCACAGCCACACCATAATCAAGTCTATCAAGAGTTGCAGTGACAAAATAAAATTAATCTTCAAAATTAATTAGAAACAAAATGTTCACTTGCAATTATCAAGAGGTTAAAGTATTATTTTGATTAATCATGGTTAAAATTTCTTGCTCTTGTACTCACTGTGTGGGAAATTAATGTCATATCTGTTCACCTGCACAGCTCCTAAATTGTGGATATTACTTCATAAGAAAATATTTTGAAAAACAATTTTAAATTAACTATATGCCATACAGCTGTTAGTTCTAAACAAACAGACAAACAAACAAACAAACAAACAACACCTTAATTTGTAGATTACATCAATCTGTTTAAAACTAGTTTTTCTATGGTATTAATATGTTATTTTTATTACAAATTATTATTGTCTATGTTTACTTCAAAGAACCCTTATGACTTTATTGTTTTGTACAGTACTCCTGTACTTTAATGAAGAATGTCACATATTCTTTCATTTAAATATGAAAAGATTACAATGTATATTAAGTAATAATACCATCTTAAAATGATTCCAGAACTTTCTATTAAATAAGTAACTAAGTTCAGGATGTTTCTTTCAAAATCTTTCTGACAATTGAGCAACATTCTAGATTACATTTTTCTAACTAAGTAGCAGTTTGATCTCTTAAAAGAGATTTGTACATGTAAATTCATATCAATTGTTAAGAAAATCAGCAGATATTTTCCTTTATACATCGATTATTAAAGATTTAGAGATCTTTAGCTTTCATGGTTCTGTGAGTAATTTAATTAAGCATTTTCATAAACAATGGAAATTTCAAATATCTCCTTTGCTGTGCACTGACATACTATTGTCCATTTAACATTGGTATGCAGATTGATGTAGGAAGGAAGGGTTATAAATAAGGATTTTTATCCATCTAATTACTTTAATTGATTTGTGATGAAATATTTGACCTTTTGTACTTGGTTTTGCCTTCATATTCAAAATTGACAGCTCACTGTGATGTTCATCAGCCACGAAGAAAATAAGTTAGGATTTCAATTATATGCATTCAGTGTTGGCTAGTCTATGAATTTTACATTAGTAAAGCTGGATACAGAATACAAGTCACCTTTGAGCTGAAGAATGCTGTATGGCAATTAACTGAATAAAGTGAAGAAATACATAAAAAAGTTGGCATAAAATAAAAATCAATTTTAGGTATCCATTCAAATTATACCTTAAGTACTTATTCAGGTCAAAAATCACAGGATATTTACAATAACCTACATAATCTCATTTGGGTATATGAGAATAGTGATACCCTCATCTGTCCACACTGCTCTCTGTAAACATCTTTCAGATGAAACTGTCTCTAAATTCCCTTTTATTCAACAAAATGGCAGAAATATTTCACAAATTGATAAATTGACATATGCATTTAAAGTATTGAAAAATTGATAAATTCTAAAGTGTATGGAATACACTAGATTTAAAACTTTTGTTATTCTTTGGAGTTAAATTTTCTTTCATAAAATCTATGATAAGAGTTTTAGAATAACAGTCAAATAAAACAAATTTGGATTGAAAATTTACATCATTCTCTTGCCGAAGTCATTACAAAAGGCTTTTTTTTTTTTATTCTCCCTCAAGGAAAGTTGTTTCAAACAGATTAATTCACTGTTTCCCATACTATCTAATCTCAGATTTTATCAAGGTTGACATGTTTTCCTTAAGAACTTCCAGCTTATAAATCATCCGCATTCCTGCCTTGGAAAACTTAGAACCCTTTACCTTCACTTCTCCACAATACATTTTGAACAATCCCAGCTCCCTCAGCCACTCCTCATAAGGCATGTGCTCCAGACCCCTCACCAGCTGAGTTGCTCTTCTCTGGACAAACTCTAGAGCCTCAATGTCTTTCTTGTAGTGAGGGGCCCAAAACTGAACACAGTACTCAAGGTGCAGCCTCACCAGGGCTGAGTACAGAGGGACCATCACCTCCCTGCTACTGCTGGCTCACTGTTTCTGATACAAGACAGGAGGTCATTGGCCTTTTTGGCCACTTGGGCACACTGCTGGCTCATGCTCAGATGATCATCAACCAACACCCCTAGGTCTACTTCCACAGAGTCTTTCAGCTACTGTGCCCCAAGCCTGTAGCGTTGCCTGGGGTTGTTGCTGCCAAAGTGCAGGACCTGGCACTTGGTCTTGTTGAACCTCATCCCATTGGCTTTAGCCCAGCAATCCAGGCTGTTTAGATCTCTCTGTAGGGCCTTCCAACCCCCAGGCATATCAACACTTCCAGCCAACTTGGTGTCATCTGCAAACTTAATGAGGGTGCACTCAATACCTTCATCTAGGTCATCAATAAAGATATTGAAGAGGAGAGGCCCTGGCACCAAACCCTGGGGAACACCACTTGTGACCAGTTACCAGCTGGATTTAACTCCATTCACCACCACCCTCTGGGACCAGTCCTCCAGCTGGCTCCTTACACAGAAAAGGTGTGGCTGTCTAGGCCATGGGCTGCCAACTTCTCCAGGAGAATACTGTGGGAGACAGTGTCAAAGGCTTTGCTGAAGTCAAGGCAGACCACATCAATAGCCTTTCCCTCCTCCACCAGATGGGTCACTAGATCATAGAAGAAGATCAAGTTGATTAAGCAGGACCTGTCCTTCATGAACCCATTCTGGCTAAGCTGGCAATTGTCTCACACATGCCTTGTGATCTCCCTCAAGACAATCTGCTCCATAATGTTCTCTGGCACCAAAGTCAGGCTGACAGGCCTGTAGTTCTCCAGATCGCCTTTATGACCTTTTTTGTAGATGAGCAAGCCTCCAGTCTTCTGGCACCAATCCAGTTGACCAGGATTGCTGATAGATGATGGCAAGTGGCTTGGCTATCACCTCTCCCACTTCCCTCAACACTTTCAGATAGAACCCCTCTGACCCCATGGATTTATAGTAGTTCAGGTGGAATCGAAGGTCTCTGACTGTTGCCTCCTGAATAATGAGGAATTCATTCTGCTCCCCATGCAAAACATCCTGGTCAGAGAGTAAAGTACTCTGAGGATAACTGGACTGACTTCTAAAGATATAAAGAAAGCATCGAGAACCTCAGCCTTTTTCTTATCCTCGGTGGTCACATTCCCAGCTGCATCCAGTAAAGAATGGAGATTCTCCTCGGTCCTCCTCTTACTGTTAACATATCTGTAAGCAGTTTCTTGTTCCCTTTTACTTAAGTGGCCAAGCTGAGCTCAAGTGGAGATGCACATTAAAAGAACAAACCAGAAAATATTTTTGCTTTGAAAATACTAGGGAGCAATGCTAATAACATACAACATTCACATACTGAAGGTACATTTTTTTCATAAACTTTGAAGAATGAATAGTTGCACTGGAAAAATTTAATTAAAAGTAACAATGAAAAGAAAAACACAACATGTTAGCATTCTTAGTGGCATTTGATGGTAGGTAGCATAATATAGAAAAAGAAGGTCACATTTGCAAGTATTATAAGACAAATTACCATTTTAATCTGAAAGCTGAAAAAATACATGAGTTAGACATCCATCCCAATAGACACTAGATTTTACTCTCCATAACTTTCAATAACTACAAAGACTGATTTCCAAGGAATATCGAATGATAGATTCAGTAAATTTGCTTCATCATCTTTCTTCATTTGGAGAAATAATGTATTTTGGTAAATTACATAGCATTATTGATAGAACTATGTTGAAACATGTTTTAGCACATATCTGCTAGATAAAACACTAAGGAAAGTACTGATGTATTTATTTGTACCTATATACTGTGCTATATGTATCAATAGGAACATAGATAAACATGTTCCATCCTCAGAATAAAGATCCCTTCTTTCTACATAAGCTTAGTTTTCCCAGAACGCATTTGAAATTAAGTTGAATACACACTGAGATATCTGAAAGTAGATATTGCAATTTTTAGGAATTACGTTCTTCCATTTCTAACAGAAATATATATATATATATATAATATTATATATATATATATTCTACTGATTGTAGCAATCAGTAGAAGATAGTTTCTCTATTACTGTGGTACTGTTTTTTCCCTGAATCTGACCAAAGAAAAGCTAAACAGCAGCATGTGCTGAAAATAAAAGATGCGTGAATAATTTAATTTGACACAGATTTATTAAAAAGTTGCCAAAACTCATTCAAATCATAGTTTGATGTTGGAAAGTATACGTGCATTTATAGGAAAAAAATCTATCTTAAAATTGTTCTTCTTTTGTTAAGATGGCTATATTTCTAGTGCAAAGAACTATGAAGGCTAATGCAAGATGCTGATTTTATTGTGCTTTGTTTCTAGCTTAACATTTTCACTGGGCCTAGATACTCCTTAGGTGGGTCTGCTTGCAGCTGAAAAACCCTTAGATGCTTTGTCCCAAATTCTTAATTATTTCCAAGAATGAGACTAGGGAAAATATAATTTCATTGTGAAGCTCAAGTGCACCAGAGCTTTAAAAGGTATTCGAATATATTCAATGAAGTTTTTGAAGGCCTATAAGGATTGTCTGGTAAAAATGCATTACAGAGTTACATTTATGCTTTAGCAGTTTAACTATGTACATAAGTAATAGAAAGTAAATTTATTCTCCCAAACCTCACAAGTCTAATCCAAACCAAATTAAAAGAATAATTTTACTGTAATGGCACCCCAATGAAAATATGTTTTAATTAAGCCACTGCAACTAGAAATCTAAATCTCTGGAGGCAAACATTTGGATTAGGAAGGAGATTTAGCTTTCAGGTATGTCTGTTTTCTATGCTAGTTGTCAGCAATGATCACAGGCTTCAGGCTTTCAGTAAACAAGAAGTATTTGCTTATAATTTGTTTTGACTGTTTCCAGATCTGTTTTACTAGAGAAAATTTTCTCAGATGCATTATCCCCACGAGTCTGATGAAGCAACCTGAGTTAGAGTGTCTTTATCTTTGTGGGCCTGGAAATGTGATTTAATATATAGGAAGTATAATTCACTTGTAAATAGTAAACTCAGTACAAATGAACAAAACAAAAAAAAAAAAATCAAGATGAGCTGAGTGTTTATTTTTGTCTTTTCCATCTAACTGGGAACACTTGTATCTAAATCCTAATTCTCAATATCAGATCAACATGATCTACACATTTGCAGAATTAATAGAAGAAGACAGATATTTTCAGGAACTGTTTATCTACTTTCAAAGGGAGTTCCACTTACTTGATTCCTGCAGTATTATTTTTAATCTATTATAATGATACAATTTATTACTCTCATATTTGGCATTAGACGGGAACTCAAAACTTGAGCACTACTCCTTAATTCTAGACTATGACATTTTAAGCGTAAGCAGAAAGGAAAAAAGAAAGTTACAGAGATTAAGTAGAGTTGGTTTTGGCATATATGTGTTTATGGGAGAGATATTTCTCTAAACATGCTCTTGGGCTTTTTAGCTAACTCACTTGACTTGCAGAGTAGCATGGAAATAAGAAGCATATTTAGCTTCCGCTGGTGGTTCTGAACTGCAAATACAATGTAATCTAAGACTGTGATGGCTTGGCAGACACTTTCCTACTAGTGCCTCAATGTAAAAAAAAACCAACACAATAATTAAAAAAATATAGAAAATTTATATTACCAGAATTAAGAAATTTAATAAATTTATATTCTTTTAAATCTGCAGGGGAATTTTGTCTCTTAGATCTCTATGTTGCTACCCATTTCTGTCTAGAATCTGAGTCTAACTTGTAGTCTAGGAAGTTTATGACATTCCTTTCATAAATAAAGGAAAGGCTCTTGACTAGTCTGTTTTGGATTTTTGTTTCTTTGTTTGATTGTTGTTTTTAATTTTTGACATACCCAATAAAATAAAAAGATATTTTCAATTCCATCCTTGTTAATACCTTTTTTACTGGATAACTAAATAGTCTGCTTACCTTTATTGAATGTTCACTTCTTGGAGCTGTTTGTTTTTGGTATTTATTTTTTTTCCAGAAGCTGTTCCTGGCCTCCCTACTTCATATGCTGCTATTCTAAGAATCAAATCTGGTAGTTCATCTTTAGCTTCATCTAATTCAAAGAACAGACCACGATTAAGCAGTCCTTCATTAGGAAGCGTACCTTCACCAGGCTGGAGAGGAGCTGCACAACCTTATCATTATCCAACAAACCTCTATCACTTTTCAGAGGCCTTCAAACATGATGGTAAGCCTAGTTTACCTCTCTGAAAAGCCCATGCTTATATTTGGCCAACATGTTTTTTCAAAAGCAGCATATTTTTATCAGTTTTCCTTGGTAATTCTCAGACATAATTTTGAATTTAATTAAATATGACAAAGTAGAACCAGGAATCTTTCCCTTCATATTCTTCAGATTAGCCTTAAGGATGCCAGTTAAAATATTCTTTCTTAAATATTGCTATGAAGCACTGTTTTATACAGTATTTGTCACATGAAAATAGCAAGCTAGTGATTTGAAACTACATTAGAGCACAACTTGATATTTAAAATTATTATACTGAAATTTGAAAACAAAAATAATAAAATGCCTGTCCCTTTTATATATTTTTTCCCTTTGAATTTTTTATTATTTGTTCAAAAAATGATGGTAACATTAATGATGAATAGTAAATCTTTTAATATTACTTTTTTCTAAATTACTTAGTTTGCATAGTCAACTCTGTCCTACACATGCATGTATAGGTACTCTTATACTCTTACTCTGGAGACCAAAGAAGTAGAAATTGGTAGCTACAAGGCAAAAGAAAGAAGATTTTGTGAATATAGTACATTCTGTAACTATGAAGAATCCTAGGAGAGTAGGTCCATCAATTATCACTTGCTCTACACTCAGTTTTGTAGATAAAGACAGTTGAACAAATGGGAAAATCTGAGACATTTGAGTACCTTGATTATCTGAAGCACCTGTGTGGCATAGACATGGGTATGAAACAGGACATAAAGATCATCATATCTCAGGCAAGGAGGGATTGAGAACTCTGTGGAAGGAGACTAGATTTCTCTGTAAGATATTCTACGTCATCCCTGATGGTGAGAACAGCTCTACTTTGTCAACTGAATCCAATTTATTATTTAACCTCTCCCAGTTCATGATATGGAATATTTTTTTTAATATGTCTGAGATAAATATTTATCTTTAACATATAGATAACAGAAAGAAATTGTCAATCATTAGGTATTCCATGTAATTAAAGTAAGATAAGTACATTTATTGAGCTATACTCAGTCTTGAGGCTTATACAGGATTTTAAATGTCTTGAAAGATATTTTAGTTACTTTTCTGCGAGTTTTCTGTGATTTCTGATGGAGTTAAGTGAAGTTTAGACAGCACGTTCTAAATGAGAAAATGGTACAGAACTCTGTGCTTGTGTGTGATCATTAGGGGCCTGCTACAAATGAGAGGATGTTAATTATGTGGACGGGGAAGGTATTTTATGTTATAACTGAGCAGTAGTTTGGTTCAAATATCTAGTGTATGACACGCACTCAGGTTTGCCAGAAGAAAAGGCAAAACACTTTTATAAGCAGCCTAAGTACGTGTGTTCTCAAGTGATTTAATCAGTTTTCCAGAAGACATTCTCAGAGGCCTGATGCACAAGCTGAGTCAAATTTTAGTAGAATGTGAGTGCCTAGTTCTACAACATCTGCTAGGTACTCTTGGAGTATTTAAGGTACTTAAGTAAGGTATGGGAAATTGGTGGCTTTTATAATAAAAGTCTAGGTGAGAAACAGGAATGGTTACCTTTAAAAATTTTAAACTGAGAAAAATGCTTAGTATGTATGCTAAATATGGCTATCTTTTTACAGACTTGCTTAAGATAGAAAGAAAAAAATAAGGTGTGGAGTTTGATCCCTCCTGCATACACACGTGACTCTTGTTTAGGAGCATGGGTGAGAAAAGCTGATGCTTCTCAACATAAACTCAAACCCTGAAGGGTTCAGAAAATGTACATATATCAAACGTTGTAACACCTTGAAGCCCACCAGCTCCACTTGTGGACAGGTAGCGCATCCACTGGCACAGAGTATGGTCCAGCTGCCAGCAGGAGGCCCTACAGCATTGCTTCAGTGGCTGGGAGGTCTGTCATCATCTGTAGCTGCTACATCAGAGCAGGGCAGGGCTGGCATACACTGTTTTTCTTTTGTTTTGTTCAGAAATCTATTTTATCTAAAAAAAAAACTAACCATCGCCATGGTTACTTATGAGACAAACATATACAAAGTATAAAAGCACACACAATCTCTGTGAATATTAATCAATGTGTAATTATGCTGTAGATGGAGAAAATCATATTTAGGTTTTTAATGGTGATTAAATATGTGTTTAATATGTGGTGCAATACTCCTAAAAGAGAAATTAAGAAATTCCCAGTTGTAATCAGGTAAAATTAATGTAGTAATCCACATCAGACTGGAATCCTCAAACAGAATGCAATCAAGCTCTCTTAAGTATTTGAAGTTAATGTATATACAACTTGGAATTCCTGGATGACCGAATATTCCCAAATAATACACCAGGACTGGTAATTAAATTAAAAGCATTTATACTACTCAAAAGTTCACAAGATGAAAGAAGTTGACAGATGAAACTGACCCATTCCTAAGAATCCTGATTAACACCCATACTGATCACAGACAGATTTTCTCTGAACACTTTCGGTTTTAGTCTATGTATTATTCTTTCAGAGATGATGTCTGCCTCAGAAATAATAAGACAAAGATAACGGATGAGGAAGATATGGTGTTATTCAAAGCATGAAGTGAAACATAACTGAAAATTATTAAGCACTATGAAGATAAAAGAATTTCCAGAATTTTAAAGTCACTCAATGCATCTCAATGCTGAAAAAAAATGTAATCTCTTAATAATAAATTGAATATTGAAAATTTTAAAACAAGATTATGATTCTTTAGTTATTTTCTTTAGTATGAAAGTGTTGAAAACTGCATATAAGTAATTTCTATTTAAAATAAAATCTGATGATTTGGTAAGATGGCAAAAGACAGCAAAAAACCTATTAAACTTTTCCTGAAAATTCAGATGCTTTTTCTACAATGCCGTAAGTCTCTGTATTATGAGTAGTGCATTATACATTCATATTTTAATTTATTCTTGAAAAAAATATATGTATTTGTTTGAATATTTATATATATTTGTTTTTAAAGATTTAAGCCAATTGAATCACCAGTTTGCAATCCTGAATCTCATACCACCATGAAGCTGCAAAATTAGCAATGTGCACTGGCTACTGAGAAATGCTCTTAAATTTCACAGTTTCAATGTAACTTTACACTCCTTATACAGAAATCAGAATAGAGATATCAAATGGTGATCTAGATCAATTTAAAAGAGGTTATTTTCTATTTTCTTCAGCAGAGATGTTGGCTAAAACTTGTGCCCATTGTTGCTCTAACTACTGAAGACTTCACGGGGCTCTATCTTACTTGATCTTTAGTAGCACTATGTTTATGAAAATTGATAGTTTTCTTTTTAACTATAAGCCATAGAATGGTTAAATATGAATGAGACTACATATGTTTGAAAATATTTTGAGGATATTTTTGTACCTGAATTTTTGCAACTTCCTTTTATTGCTTTTGAAATACAGAGCAGGTATAGAGCACTGAGAATTTCCAGTTTCTAGACTGTCACTGGAGTTTAAATAGAGATTGTATTTATAGGCTGCCTGTTATGACTTATTGCATATCACATACCATAGCCCCACTGCATTTTATTTAATCAGACAATTATTTAGTTTAATAATTTAAACTTTGTTTAAGACTAGGCTTTTTCATTAAACACTTTGGTCTCTTCATAATAGGACTATTTCTTCAACTATTCAGTACAGATGATTTTGCTGGGAAGCAGGTTAGTCAGTTTAGCTAAAATTGATGAACAGTCTAATCTTTTATTACGTCATTTTTGAGACTCCAAAGAATCTCTTCCAGAATTCCGCACTCCATCTGAAACACAGATAAGCAACTAACTCCCTATTTACATCTTTCAGAAACAAGACTTGCATGCACTGAAGTTTCTCTACTACTTTTATCTTACTGCAAACAGAAGGAAAACACTATCTTTTTATACTTCATAACAAAGGTATCCAATTGGCTGTGACCGTTCAGAACACTGGTCTCTTTCCAAGAGGTTCTCGTATTTCTATGAAGAACACCTGTATCAATAGCGACACTATCACCTAACTAACACTGCAGTATTTTCTTTCCTTTCTAGCAATCTTAGAGTGTAATAAAATATTTTATCTATTGGATCACTTGCAGGGAGAAGATAAAACCATTAGCCTTCATCAATGCTCTCTGATCATGCACCTGTTGATCTGCATTGTCTAACACCTACATCTAAAACGAGTATTTAATTTTGTATTTGTTAAACAATTCTTGCTATTTCTTTAATTGAGGGTGATGACTGTTCTGATAATATATGTGCAGATCCAATATTATTCCTATTAGATGTAATACATACAATGCATTGTACCCATAAAATGAGGTAAAACTGTTTCTCCCATATTTCTGGCAGGCTGGGCATAGTGACTACTTCCCTGCTCACTCAAATCTCTAGGCTTGTGCTCCAATTTTGATGAGTATTTTGTGTTTAAGTGATTAAAGAGTTCGTAGCGAGCCTACAGACCCCCTGGTTTCCTATTGCATATTGAGCATTAGTGTTTTCCAGACTTACATACCATGAATGCTATATTTACAGCCTTTCACTTTTCTGAAGATCACACTTCCCTCTAGACACTATGAATAAACAGGACTCATAGGTATATTCTGTGCTACACATTCAGCTTTTCTTCATCAGAAATCTAATGAGGATATGAATGCATACAAACATTAGGAAAGACAGTGAAGTAAAATAAAATCTTAGATTTTCATATATATTATTTACTAGTAGAAATCAGTTACTGCCATTAGTTTTATAAATGATTTTTCTTAGTAACTCCTTGATTTAAAGGGGAAAACCATGTCTCAGTTCTCTGTGATATGAGCTGATGAGGATTTTTGTTTACCTTACTGTGTATAAGCATCATTTGCTCATTTTTAACTCTCTTTACCTGCTGTATGGGAACTGTTAGGTCACAGCTTGAACCAGTGACTGAGCACCTGGTAAAGGGGTGTAGTCAGCCCTGGGAGCACAGGTGGAAGCTATTCATCTGTGCAACTGGGAGGGTCTATTCCTCCCTAACCTCATTTAAGGGATGACAGCCAAAAGAGAAACGCCTATACTTGGAGATTGCTTCCTTTGGAGTGTTTGGTAAGCCTTGAACTTTAGGAAGGGGTAAGCAATTGTTTCTTTATTAGCGGACTGTGGCTTCTACCTTTCTTGGGTGATCTGACACTGATTTAAAGCAGCTATATCTTCTATCACCTACCTTTATAACCGAATGTTAGGTTTTGGACAGAAATATATCTGTGAAGTAAGCCATTTTATCTGTTATCCTATATGATATTGTTTCACTGTGGAATTAAAAGGATTCTTCTCTTGTATATATATTTCTTTTAATCACTGCTTTTTAATATTACATCTGAAGTAATGTAGTTTAAATCTATGCAGAACAAAGACAATTTTGCATATCAAAACTTTATGAAATCTGTAAAGCGTTAGCTTCTTCAGACTTTCAAATCAATATCACTTCTGTTTCCACAGAAAGTGTTGATTATGGACCGGTGTTTGTCCAGGAGCCAGATGATGTGATTTTTCCCACTGATTCTGAAGAGAAGAAAGTGTCTCTGAATTGTCAAGCTCATGGAAATCCTCCCCCCACTTACAGGTACATGCTATAGAATTTTTGTGTAATTTTAAGTATATTTACTAATGGTGCCTACTCACAGGTGGGAGTAGTATGCTGCAGACTTCTTTTTCACTTTCCACATCTGACTGTTCTTATAATTTTTACAAAATACATGTGCTGTAGAGGAGTTTGGAGAACATACAGTTAGTTACTCTGTTCCAGACAATATATATCTTCTCACTCTTCACCTGCAGAGTGAAAATAAGGACTCTATTGCTGTCTTTTGTCTTATGTAGAAATCATCAGTTCTGTGTTTCACTTGTAACTATTAAAATTACTTTTCTTGTGGATTCTTTAGCATTCTGGATGAATTCCACATAAGCTTATTTGAATCATGAAACTTCCATATTAATGGCAATAAAATTCAGAGGCTGTTCCATCTTTAGATATCCACGATGCAAGAGCAAGGATTCTGTCTCATTGCAACTGATGCGATTCATAAAACTGATTTCATTTATGGTACAACCTTCTTAGATGAGATAGATATGGTTAGTGTAGAACATGGGAATAGGAATGATTCTGAAGTTCTTCAGACTGGAATTGCCTGAACTTATTAGCGTGAGACGAAAATCAGTTTTATATTTCTCTCTACTGATATTTCTGTGCTATTTCTATTATGTGTTATTTATTACATCAATTAAAAAAAAAGAGCATAACTAGTGTCTTTTAAATAGCTATTAGGCAACTAAATGTAGCAAGCATCTATGAGGTAAAAGGTACAAATCTTGAGGAAAGTGGAAAGTCTTGTTCTCAGCCCTCTCAGACAATCTCGTCAATACTAGAATCAGAGAATGGTTTGGGTTGAATGGTGCCTTTAAAGATCACTTAGTATGGCACCACAACCTTGCTATAGTTAAGGACAATTGTTGTGAAGATACTGACTTTAGAAAATCTATCCTTTCTAACTTGGTCCAACCATTTTTATGTAGTCGCAGAAGAATTCAATTAACAAGTGCTTCAAGCATGTTCCTTTAGGTCTTGGAAGTCTGCAGAGAAGGAGACTCCACCACCTCTCCAGGCTGCCTGTTCCAGTCCTCTGTCACACTCACTGTGAAGAACTTCCCACACACATCTGTGCAGAACTTCCTACGAATTAGTTTGTGACCATGTCCCCTCATCCTATCACCACACACTGCAAAAAAAAGTCCAGCCTCATCCCTTTGCATCTCTGTCCTTAGATATTTATAGATGTGGATCAGATCCCCTCCAAGTCTTCTTTTTCCAAGGCTGAACAAACCTAGGTCTCGCAGCCTGTCCTCATAAGGCAGGTAGTTCCATGACCTTTATCATCTTTGTGATCCTCCACTGTACCATTTTGAGGTCATTCCTGTCTTTTTTGGTACTGGGAGGCCCAGAACTGGACACAATACTCCAGGTGAGGCCTTACCAGGGCAGAGTAGAGGAGGAGGATCACCTCCCTTGAGCAGCTGGACATGCTTTTTTTTAATGCACCCCAGAATGCCATTGGCCTTCTTGGCCACCAGAGCACACTGCTGGCTCATGGCCAACTTGTCATCCACCAGGGCACCTAGGTCCCTCTCCTCAGAGCTCTGCACTTGCAGGTTATCCCCAACCTGTACCGGTGCACATGGTTATTCCTCCCTAGGTGCAAGACTCTACACTTGCTCTTGTTAAACCTCATCTGGTTCCTTTCTGCCCAACTCTCCAGCCTGTCCAGGTTTTTCTGAATGGCAGCACGGCCTTCTGGCATGTCAGCTATTCTTCCCAGCTTTCCAACGTCAACAAAATTGCCATTTCATTCAGAATTGCTTGGAACATATAGCCAGTTAGATATGAAGCTCCTGAGAACTGAAGTAGTGTTACAGAAGTGTTTTTTGTTTGTTTTGTTTTTGGGTTTTTTTTGCATTGAATTTGACTGAATATAAACTAAGTCAAGTGAACTATTTTGTTTCGTGTCCCAACTGCAAATACTGAAACATATAATTTTGACTTTATCTGAATGTTCCTCATTTCAAGATCAAATTATTTTTCACTTTTATTGTATATGTGCAAGTTTATTTTCTCTGCTTTTTTTTAAAAATCTTAAACATTTCATAGATTGTCCAAGATAATAGTTTATTCCTCTTTAGCTCTTCTGTCTCCTTTTAAAAAATTTTGTAAATCCTGCAGATGTTTCCTTAATGTCCTGTGCAGCATGAAGATAGTGTCATCAGTATTCCACTTTTCTTGAATAATGCAGGACTCCTCTGTGATCAGAAGTTTAGTCTTGATTAAATGGTCAAATGGTCCATCTTTATTCTGACAATTCTGACTTCTGCATTACGAAAAATTCAGAGT
Source organism: Cyrtonyx montezumae (assembly GCF_038088225.1). NCBI lineage: Eukaryota > Metazoa > Chordata > Aves > Galliformes > Odontophoridae > Cyrtonyx > Cyrtonyx montezumae. The sequence goes on from NW_027071848.1 coordinate 10,081,159, forward strand.
TACTTCAGCCGACTTCTGCTGCCAATAATTCATTCACCATGAATGTTAACAGTACAGGGTGAATTGGTAATCATTCAGTTCCTTTCAAGTTGCCTCTGGAGTCCAGACTTTGTCAAGTTCTTCCAGTCTTTGCTGAATTCTGGCAAAGCATGAAAGTGCTTGGCAGCTTCCTGTGTAAACTTAAAAACTGCTGTATGAGCAAGTAATGAAGGAAGTATCTGCATCTCATAATAGTAATGCCATGTGGCACTTTTCATAGAGATTTCTGATACCTGGTACTCTGCTTATATCTCCTTTGAAATATCAGAATCATTCTTTTAACAATTTTATTTTCTTAATGTGAAAGCGGTTTTTAAAAAAGTTTTCTCATATGAATTATTATTCTTTGAGATAATGCATGCTCCCCGGAGATTATTCCTGAGCACTGAAGTCTATTGATATGCCTCCTGTAATATTTTCTCTTTTACCTAGTAAGCTATTTGAGGCTGTGTTGTTTCAGACTTCACAGATGAGATGAATGATGCTTTTCACTAGAGAATATCCGTTCTCCTTACTCCTTCAAAACAACAACAAAAAACGTATGGATCTAATGATAAAATATGAATTGAAACTTCTTTTTCTATAGGCATATTATATGTATTCTTGACTTCTGAACATATTCAAAGTTTTGAAATACCAAAACAAAGAGAGAAATCAAATCCTCTACAAGTTTTCAGACACCTGCTGTGCAGCCTTCATTCAAAGTTTTGCCAAAGCACTGGTGTACTGCACAGTCTGGAGTACTACACTGGAGTACTACAGCAGTCATCCCTAGTGATAGCTGATGCTTTCATTTTCTTTATACAAACTTTTGAGCCTTCTTTTGCCCCTAAAATGTTCATGTTTTTTTTTATCCTAAGATGGCTTCGAAATGGAACTGAAATTGACATTGAAAGTGATTATCGCTACAGCCTAATAGAAGGAAGTTTGATCATTAGTAACCCCAGTGAGATGAAGGATTTTGGACAGTATCAGTGTTTAACCACCAACGTGTTTGGTAGTATATTAAGCAGGGAAGCTGTTCTTCAGTTTGCATGTGAGTAACAATTTTTTTTTACCTAGATAAGTCAGATCTTTATGGTGTTTGATAAAGTAACTGATTTCAACATATTAAAAATTACACTGTCTACTGATGTTGCTGGGTGATGATCTCAGAACTGGAAATTAAATGTTTAGTAGGAGATCCGTTTTCCCTGGATTTTTGACTTTCAGAGCCCTTTATCATTTTAATTGTGTTATGCTGAAAAAACATCTGTCTTCTGTTTGATTGGAGAGTTAAAAAAAAAATAGGATACTTTTTTCTTAAAAAAAAAAATAAAGAGAATGATACATAGGGTGGAAGAAGGGTTTTTTTTTGTTTGCACACCTGCCTTTCTAATTGTGAAATTTCTTATGCCACAGTAACATGAATGTATTTTCTCCTTGCTAAACTATTTACTTGGGATTTGAGATGAAGAGTTACCATGCAAATAGTTTAGTGGAGGAATGCAACTGGGATGATCTGAGCTCAGACAATGTTGCGGAGCTTATGAGTGAGAACATCTTATAAATACAGAATTGTAATAAATTCATAATAAGTGGAATTTCATTCAGAAATTTGTGAGTAGATGTTTCAAAAGGACAACTTCAAACTCAGTGTGTACTGGAAGTATTCAAACTTCTACGTAGTATAATACTCTGTCTTCAGCTCTTGTAGTTCTGCAAGATTTTGTTCATGATGCTCTCTTCGAAGTTTTATAATTTCAGTATATATTGGTGAACACTCAGATGTGAACTGTTCACTTCTCAAATATAATATTTTAAAATGTCATAAATTCATTTTATTTTGGAATTCCAACAGCTAATGTGTCTGTCTTCTCTTGATGTTGCTTTTCTTTCTTCCTGAGCTTCTAGCCCTGTTTACTGTACTCTTCCAGTATTCAAGTCTTGTCTTCCTGCATGATGCCTTTCTGTATAAATACTGAAGTAATTTATCACTTTCAGAATAGGAACACTGTCTCTCTAAATTCAAATTCCACACCTCTTGGAGACTACATGTTCTTTTTTTTTTGCTCTTATTAAGCATGATATTCTGATATGCCCAGAAAATTATCTGATGATTATCAGACAGAGACAGTAGTAATATGCAGAAGCTCTACATTCATTACAGAGCACAACCTGAAATATTTATCACTTTTAAGAATAGCACAAAATTACTCCTATTGCTGTTGAAACAGTATTTGTATCGTGCAGCAGCTCACAGTGTTGCTGATGTTACTGTACTGTAAAATTATAGCTATCAGAAATATAGCTCACACAACTGTGCTATAGTAGATCAGATTTAAAATTATATATATATTTCTCTGTGATTTCAGCTTTAAAATATCTTCTAAGACCTTTTTCTTGTATTTGATTAGAATGTTTAACTAGATTTGTCTTAAGTGATAGATCACTTTATATTCCCCAAGATATCAGGAAGAAAGTTTAGATTGTCTTCCAAAGTGCTAATATTCTTTATTTCCTCTAAGCTGAAGAATGCTTTTTGAAATGCTTAAAAAAAGACTTAAGCTACAGCATGAGGGATATTTTATGAATTCAAACAATGTTATGAAACTTTAATTCATATATAGAAAAAACTCCATATTTTAATTTCAATCTTTCTGATTTAAATGTAAATATTTAAGATCTTATTACATAATTACATATTATAATTACTGAGATTTCTATGAATTAAAATGCAAGATACGTTATTACTCTAAGCCAATTTTGGATAATGTTGTAAACAGATTAACGTTGAATGGATTTTAGTTTCAGTGGTGTTCTTTATTCAGTAATATTCATGGAATGCTGAAGAACCATAAAGAAAATCAGAGACAGATTAAGCAAAGATTAGTTTACTCTGATGTGAATGTAAGAGTTATGCTATCAAAATGTCATATTTCTGATTAAATACTGTAAGACAAATTTCAGTATAGTTGAAATGCGGTCTTTTTTTTTTTAGTATTATTTATTAGAATCATAGAATCACCAAAGTTGGAAGAGACTACATAGGTTGCCTAGTCCAGCCATCCACCTACCATCAAAATTTACCCATATGCCATGTACCTCAGTACAACAACCACATATTTCTTAAACATTTCCAGGGTTGGAGACTCAAACACCTTGGGCAGTCTGTTTCAGCACTTGACCTCTCTTTTGGTGAAGAAACTCTTCCACACATCCAATCTGAACCTCCCCTGGTGCAGCTTGATGCCATTCCCTCTCATCCTATTGCTAGTTAAATGGGAGAAGAGGCTAACATCCACCTCATCACAACTACCTTTCAGATTGCTATGGAGAATGATAAGATTTCCCCTGAGCCTCTTCTTCTCCAGACTAAACAATCCCCTTTCCCTCAGTTGTTCCTCATAAGCCTTGTGATGCAGACCTCTCACCAACTTTGCCTTTCTCCAAACATGCTCCAGGCTCTTTCTTGTACTCAGTTTTGGACACCCAAAGTACAGTACTTGAGATGTGCCCTCACAAGTGATGAGTATAAGGGAACAATCACCTCCCTGCTCCTGTTTATAAGAATATTTCTTATGCACATCAGGAAGCTATTGGCCTTCTTGTTTACCTGAGCACATTACTGGCTCATGTTCAGCTGAGCATTGACCTACACCTCCAGATCAATGTCTTCCAGCTGCTCTACCCCCAGCCTGTAGCATTGCCTAGGGTTGTTATGGCTAAAGTGCAGAACCCAGCGTTTGCTCTTGTCGAGCTTTAGCCCATTGGTCTGATCTAGGGGATTCAGCTTGTCCTGGTCGTACTCCAGCTTTCCTACCCCCGGGAAGATCAAAATTTCCTCCTACTTTGGTGTCATTTGCTGAGGATGTACTCGGTGCTCTCATCCAGGTCATCAGTAAAGATATTAAATAGGACATGCCCTAATATTGACCCCTGGGGAACACCGCTAGTGGCCAGTCACCAGATGGCACAGAGAGCAAAAAGAGTTAAAGCCCAGCCCTCTAGACTTTTCATTACCCAGCAAAGAGAGCATCTGTCCAAGCTATATGCTGCCAGCTCCTCCAGGAGAATAATGGCGGGAACAGTAGTCTTGCATGTACCATTATTTTCAGTAAGACAAAAGGTGTAGCTTTGGAAATAAATTTTGTGAGGAAAAATTCCAACACAGTAATTGGTACCATGTGATTTTACTGACCTCGAACATTTTGGTGGGTGGTCACTGTGGATGTTAAGATCTCTCTACAAGTTATCCTTGAAGCAGTCAAAAGCTCGTCCTTATTTAGTATAATCCAAAAATTGAGTATATATTCAAGTCCTCAATTGAGGTAATTTATAAGAATGTTGAAGAGAAGTTGCCCTAAAATGCACGTGCTATGCTTAAATGCTTCTTTTGTACTGATGCGTAAAATAATTGTCTTTGCATTTTGAAGAGTAATTATTTTGATTATAAAAAGAAATGGCACACAGATCAAATAGGCACTCAAGATCTTGTGTTAAAGAAGCAAAGCAATAAGTAAAATTGCTATCCTGGGCTTCAAGAGAGCCAACTTTGACTTCTTCAGAGATCTACTTGGAGGTATTACTTGGGCTAGAGTGTTAGAAGGTAAGGGACCCATGAGAGCTGGTTGGTGTTTAAAAACAACTTCAAAGCTCAGAATTGGTGCATCCCTGAGAGTAAAAAATCACAGAATGTTGGCAAGAGGTCTGCGTGGATGAGTAAGGAATTCAAGGATAAATGGAAAGGAAAGAAGAAGGTCCATGAGATGCAGAAAAAGAGCATATCTATTTTGGAAGAATATAAGAATGTCAGAGCCTGTAGGGATGCAATAAGGCTATGGCCTCTTAGAATTAAACCTTGCAAAGGAGAGAAGGGAAAACATTTTTTAAGTATGACAACAGTAAAAGGAAGACTAGGGAAAATGTAGCAGGTTTCCCAAGGTGTTGGTGCTGGGTCTGATCTTGTTCAACATTTTAATCTGCAATCTGGATGAATGGATAGAGTCTATATTCAGCAACTATCCTAGTGATACAGAATCACAGAGTTGTAGGGGTTGGAAGAGACCTCCAGAGATCATCTAGTCCAACCCCCCTGCCAACCCAGGCTCCCTAGAGCAGCTTGCATAGATAAGCATCCAGGCAGGTCTTGAATGTCTTTGGAGACGCAGACTTCGTCACCTCTCTGGGCAGCCTGTGCCAGTGCTCTGTCAACCTTACTGTGAAGTAGTTCCCATGCACGTATGTGCGGACCTTTCTATGCTTCAGTTTGTGGCAATTTCCCTTCATCCTATTACCACACACTGAGGAGTCCAGCCTCATCCCTTTGCCTCCTTCACCTTAGATATTTATAGACATAGATCAGATCCCCTCTGAGTCTTCCATTTCTCAAGGCTGAGCTGACCCAGATCCATACAAAGCTGGGAAGAGTGGCTGCCACACCAGAAGATTTGTCAGCAGTTTGCAGGCCAGTTTGACTTGGTACCATGACAATTGAGGCAGGGGACCCACGGGCCCGTGCCCTGGGGAAGAGGAAGGGGTAAAGGGAAAAAGGGAGAAGGGAGATGGGCCTAGAAACAAAACAGCAGCAACGATCTGAGGAGGAAAGCTAATTTACTAAATAAGATATCAGAAAGCAAAATAACACAACATAATACAATATAATTGGAGTTGAGGTTAATGAATCAAATAAAGTGAGCAAGAGAGAGAGTGTCCAATAAACCGAAGGCCTTATGCTAATGCTGAAGGCAACAAACTGTTGAGCTCGATCTTGAAGTGAAGAGACAGTCCCGTTACTGCAGACAGCTTTTATCTTTCCCTCTGGGCAGAAACATAAACATATAAAGCATCGCACAGTCCTCTGGGGAATGTAGTTCTTCTCTTCTGAGACAGGCATATCTGTAACTATCAATGATCCATGGAGCTGGAGCATTAACTCTTTAACTCCCACTACACCATATGATGTTATGACATGGAATATCAGTAATATAACAAAAGTCATAAAACTGTGATAAGGCTGTACTACCGTTCAACAAGACCTGGACAGAGTGGAACGTTGGCCAGGGAGGAACCTCATGAGGTTTAACAAGAGCAAGTGTAGAGTCTTGCAACAGGTTGCCTCAGTACAGGTTAGTGTACAGGCTAGTTAACCTGCTGGAGAGAAGCTCTGCAGAGAACTATGTGGGCGTCCTGGACAACAGATTGGGCCATGAGCCAGCAGTGTGACCTTATGGCCAAGAAGACCAATGGTATTCTGGGGTATTAACAAGGGTGAAGCCAGCAGGTTGAGGGAGATCCTTCCCCTCTAGCCCCCTGGTGAGACCACATTTACACTACTGTATTCCATTCTGGACTTCTCAGTTCAAAAAGAGATAGGGTTCTCCTAGAAGGAGTCCAGTAAAGAGCCAAAGAGATGATAAAAGGGCTGGAGTATATCATATCAGGAAAGGCTGAGTGACCTGGATCTGAATGAGGTTCTGAAAAATGTTTAGAAATATCTAAGGGGAAGTAGGGAGCAAATGGAGGAGGCCACACTATTCCTGGTGATGCGTAGTGATTGGATAAGGAGTAATGGCCTAAAACTTGAACAGAAGAGCTTCTGAGCTAAAACATGGAAGAACATTAAGGATGATGGAACAACAGATTGCCCAGAGAGTTTGTGGAGTCTCCCTCTCTGGAGATATTCAAGACATGTATGGATGTCTATTTGTGCAACATGTTGTAGGGAATCTGCTTTAGTAGGGGTGTTGGTCTCAATGATCTCTTGAGGTCCCTTTCAGCCCCTGTGTTTTTGTGAAATAGCTTCCTGTGTCACTGGTGATTTTTATGAAGTTAACTGCAAAGACCAGGTATGTGTACCTAAAGGTCTGTTTGATCTAAATTTCTGAAAAAATCTGCTAAATTTCTAAATTTAGAAAAAAAATTCCTCTATTTTTCTTCTTTTAGTTATTGCTTATTTTCTTATTTTTCTCATACCCAAAGTTGTGCTTTTTATGTAACTGAGAAGAGAGAAAATAAAAGCATGTTTCAAGATAAGTGAGAAAGAAATAAAAGCAAATTTTTTGACAAAAATTTCATTTGTGTCTAGTAGAATTTTATGCAGGAAAATGGAAAGCTGTTGTGGTTAAACCCAGAGTGAAGAAACACATAGGCATTTACTTACTTCCCTCTCTAAGTAGGATAGGGAACAGAATCAAAGAAAAGAATCTAACTCATGGACTGAGATAAACATTACTTACTAGAAAGGAAAAGATGAAACTATAACAGGTATGATATTTTTAATACATGTAAACATATATGTGTATATGCTACCTGCTTTAAAAGCTGTACCTTCTGTTTTATTATGTTAGCCTATGACATCAAAGGCAGATGCTGGCAGTATGGTAGTCAAGGCTGAACCTTCCACCAATGTTCTATTTTGTTGTCATGCAACACATGACAGCAGAAGGCAATCTGACTAATGGTCTCTGACATGGAAGGGAGAAAGATGCAGAAGTGTGGAACTGAATTCCTCCATACAGTAAACATAACAAACGTTAACATTCATTTCCACTTGCTGAATGCATATAGGAAACAAACATTTGTGAGCACAGTGAGACAATGGATTATGTGTTTCAGTAGTAGTTACAGGAACAGTAGATAGCTTCCACTGCCACGAATTTTTGTGCGTGTGGCACGCAGGCTCTTGTTTATTGCTGGCAAAAAAATACGTAGTTAATGATGGTGACTGTTGAAAATAGTATTTTGTAGCTGAAAATTTGCTCTGTTAAATTACTGTGTCTTTGTATCTTATATTTTCCATGAAAATAATTTAATTTATAATTTAATTTATCAATGATGGTTGCTTTATGTACCTGTACATCAGCTAAAAAGGAAGTGTATCTCCTACGTGACTAAAAAAATACAGTTCTGATTGACTAAATACATCTAATTTTCTGGAGAACACCTTTTTGGTTTGTTTGTTTGTCTTTATCTGTATAACAGTTTGTTGCAGCTTTGGTTACAACTTTGTGCTTAACTTCACCACATGTAGAATCTCTCCATTCCACTAGGTCACAAAACAAATCTGATTTTATTCATCTGTGGGTTATACAAACTTTCCCATGTCTACCATCAAAGTTTCAGTTAAAAAAAATGAGAAAGAATAGTGGGAAGTAAAAGTTAGAGGAAAGGTTTTCATTTGTCATTTATGAAACTCCTCACTGTAATTTTATTAATCTGTTCATCACTGCTACTTTATATTATTATTATTATTATTGTTGTTGTAATTAAGTATAGTTGTTAATTAATCCCGAGAAAATAATTGATTTGATTAAAATTTGTGCTTTAATGAGCTACTGTGACTGCTCAGTGATGTACAGAATAAGAAGTTATCCATCCTATGGAAGTATAAATAGATTTCTGGGGAGCCTATGCACTACACATTCAATCATGGCACACTTCTGACAGTTGACTAACTTTAACTTCCTAAGAAATAAAGTTAATGACTACTGTTTTCTTTTCTGACATCATGCTCCCTGGACATATTTTTGGATTTGCTCCATGATTTCCTACTACAAATTAATATGTAAAGAGTTAATTTAATTACTGCCTTCTAGAAATGAGGAAATGGTTGAATTCTTATGTTAATTCAAGAATACATATTGTAACAAAATGCTTGATCACATTATGATATCAGCATTTCTTTCTAAATCACTCAAAGCTTAACAGTACAAAAGAAAGTTGAAAACAAGTTGAACTGAGAAAATAAATTAGAATACTACTGCTGTTATTTTATTTTGTTAACATTCCTATTAATTATGTAATACAGAATTTTGCACTGCATTGTTCTGAAGTCATCAGAGCAATGTGACAAATGTTACCATGTCAGTTAGGGATAGAACTACAATTGTAGTTTACACAGTAAAACTGGGATTTATCTCTCTATAATTCCAATTACTGTTGCTAGGAAATTTCTTGGAAATACAGAATTTTGTAAATGACAACTGTGACAGTGGATAACCTCCACTGCTGCAGAGTTTTACAAACATGGAATGCAGGTTCTTGTTCAACATTGGAAAAATGCATGGCTAATGATGGTGGCTATGTTGAAAATAGTGTTTTGTAGCTGAGAATTTGCTCTATCAAATATTTTTATTATGTTCTTGGTATATGTTGTAGTTTCCATGGAAATAAATAGATGGGATTACATTCAGAGTGACCTTCATAATTATCCCATATTGAAATATTTGCATAATATTTTATGAATAGATAGGAAGATCTATATGCTTAAAATTAAGCACATCCTAACATTATTTTTGGTTGTTCAATATGAAAATTTCTAAAGTGAGAGAGTAACTAACTTGTGTGGTTTTTTCAACTTACTGTCATTATGAAAGAAACATGATAGGGTTAATTAAGCCACATGCCATCATTTCTTGATTCAGAGATTCACAGATACAAATAAAACCTGCACTTGAGAAGTCACCATAAACTAGGATAACAACATCCAGTCTTTTCTGAAAGAAATGGTAAAATGAATGAATATTACTTCTCTTGTTCAAATTTCCCAACAGATCACTAATGAGTACTGACAGATAGTAAACCTTATTAAGAGAATTTAAATGCATTAAAGAATGATGTCTGCTGAAAACTTCAGGAGTAATCCCAAGGTTTTTTCTTCTACTATTCCCTTTCCACACATTGGTTCCTAATGGGATTCCATGTTTGTTTAAAGGATCCCTGGTACTGAGACCAAATCATATGTAATGGTCCACATCCATGATGTTGATGCTGTAAAAGCATTAAACAAATCTACTCATAAATTTTGGTTTAGACTTTTTCCATCCCTTCTTAATTCTCACGCTACATCTTGATGTTATAGAATGCTAGGGATAGACATTTTAAGACAGGAGATTTAGTTTGAAGAATCCCAGGTAGACATTAGGTCATGCTGTAGGATGGCATTCAAAAACATGAGAAGGCTATACTAACCTGCATTGTGCTATGGAGATAGGCTATAAAGTGAAAATACTAGACTATCCTCATTTGCCTTAACAAAGGTAGTTACTCTGCATATGTTCTTTCTAATAGAGAACTCCTTCCTTCATCTGCTTGACTTTCTGTGATGAAATCACACATGATTTCAGAAGGGCATTTTGTCACAGCTGAGAGTCAAATCTCAGAAAACTTTAAAGCAGCAACTCAGAAGTTTTAGTTCTTTTGGAGGGTGGTATCAGAATGAAATCTGCTTGAAATGTTGAGGCCAAGTCTCTAATTACAGATTATACATCAATATAGTGCAAATTTGATTCTCATTTTAATAGGTTACTTGCTTCAGAAAAGGGTATCAATACTGGTTGTACTCCATTGAGCAACATTTATTATCTCATTCCATTTGAATAGCTCAGAGGCAGAAATTAATTGATCCTGGTATCCATCAAACACCAGAAATTTATAATTATTTCAAAGGATTCAAATGGAAATGCTGTCAGGTTCATTTGTTGCTACATAAGTTTTGATGTCAAAAAATATAAAAAGTATTCTGAGGTTTAAGATCTTCTCAGTCTTAAAATCTCACAGTGTACTTTGTGTTCTGTGGAAGTATTAATAGAAATCAGTCATGTAGGGAAACACAGTTTGAAATGTAATTACAGCAATCATTTAAAGATGCATAGAACATCTACTGACTTCTCATTTTAGCATCATGTATTTCTCTGTGTGACTGGAGGGCTCATGTTTAACCTGCCTATAACCTACTTACCCATCTTTCACAATCTAATCTATCACATGAATGAACTATTAATCTTGGCATTTTAATACAAATGACAATAATTAAGAGTAGCATTATTAAGTAGAAGAAATTTTGAAAGGCTGAATGACAATTCTATGCTAAGTCCCTTTGCAAGTTCTAACTTGCATTGACTTTTGACAATTACCATATAGTCTGACTACTTATCAATCTTCCAGGTGTTGCAGACTGTGGTGATCAGTTCTCTGCATTCTTTCAAATTAACTGTTTAATTTGGCTTATAGTTCTTGCATGGTCTTTATAGTGCCACCAGGGCACTATAATAATCCTTCTTTCACCATGTTCCCTTCTTTATCCTGACATAGCTGTATTGTCATTTTCTTGGGAAATGGATTAGGACACTGTCCAAGAAATAAACTTTTCTGACAGGCTATTTTGTTACTCTTTTGTTCACAAACTAATGTATGCAGGTATTAGTGATAGGTCAAGGAAGAAAGAACCACAACACTGAGAAGGAAGAAGAATGAAAAGGACAGGATATTTAATCTGACCTACTCAGGAGTGGCACTGAAGTTGTGAGTTAGACTGACAAATTAAAAGAAATACAGATCAGCTTTTTAGTGAGTTTAATAAAAAATGTATAGGAAAAGAGCAACTTCTGGATTTCTTTAAGTACAGAATAACTTATCGAGCTGATTCTATGCAAGGCATGAGATTTCTGAAATGAAAAGTTATGCATTTAGTTCGGAAATGGGAGAAGTCAGGAATGACAAAAGTAAATCCAGTGATATTAAAATTATAAAACAGGTTCCTGCAACATCCATGAGGTCTACTGATATAGTTTAGTACTTCATTGACATAATTTCAGAAAAATGTGCTGTTCCTGAGCCAATTTGTCCATAGTTCTTTAGGTTATTTTCACTCCTGTTCAAAGCACCATTATAAGTTAATTTAATTATCTATACAAAGGTGAAAATTATTTTCAACAGAGGAGATAGAATCTCAATTATAATGACTATACACTTTTTTCTATTCCTTCCCTTTGAACATGGTAACATACCAGATGCTTTGCATATCACTTATTATGATTATTGTTACAAATCAAGAACAAAATCCAGTCAAGCACTTAGCATAGTTTCTCTCCAGTTGTAATGTTAACATGAGAAGAATTCTCTCGTGATCACCATATGATGATAATGTGATGATTGCCTTGTCCTCAGACATAATAGTCTTAAAATATTGAACTGAAGTAAATGCATACCAGGAAACAAGTTTCTGATTTCCTCCTCACTGATTTAAAGAAAACATCTATCAGTTTGGTTTCATACAACATGCTGCCTATGTAAGAGGGGGTGAATTCTCCCTATAAAACATATTATGATCTGCCTCCATGTGCAAATGCACACACACAACTAAGCATTTTAAGAAAACTTTAATTAGCTTTTAGCCCTAGGTTTCACCAAGCATGGAAAAATGTAAAAATGCCCTCAGGATGCTATAAATATGTAAATCACGAGCCCACCCACCTACCTATACTCCATACACCATACTAATTAAAAGACAGTGCATAAAAGATAGAAACTTACAACACTGTCAAACTACACATTAAATATTACTCTGAATTTTATTAGAGTTGCAAGGTCAGATATCCAAAAGTTAACAGACGGGGCAATTACAGTTTTTTATGTCTTCTGAATTTACTTCTTCTATACATGAGTTCCACAGTCTAGTAGAAGTGGCAAGGTAATTGTGTAAGACAAAAGTGTCCAACATTTTGGCTTGTCTGGGCCACACTGAGTGAAGAGGAATTGTATAGGGCTGCATCAATGAAAGTTGCTCTGAAAGTCATAAACCTTATTTATTTCCAATGGAAACACTAGTTCATAAATTCTCAGATACAAAACATTCTTTTTCAATACAGTCACCACCATTTGCCAAGTATTTTCACCAGTGTTGAACAAGAGTCTGTATGCTGTACACATAACACTTTTCACTGACCCACTACCAATGTTGCCACTGCTGTAACACATCACCCACCACCTTACTGTGCTCACATCCACTGGTTGGTCTTCATAAAAGTTCAGCAAGCATAGATGAATGTCAGAGAGTGCTACATTTTCTGCACAATTTCACATCTTTGCTTCAACCTGAACAGACTGGAGAGTTGAGCAGAAAGGAAGCAGATGAGGTTTAACAAGAGTAAGTGTAGAGTCTTACACCTAGAGGAGGAATAACCGCATTCATCAATACAGACTGGGGGATGACCTGCAAGAGCTGAGCTCTGTGGAGAGACACCTGGGTGTCCTGGTGGATGACAGGCTGTCCATGAGCCAGCAGTGTGCCCTGGTGGTCAAAAAGGCCAATGGCATCTTGGGGTGCATTAAAAAGCGTGTCCAGCTGGTCAAGGGAAGTGATCCTCTCCCTCTGCCTTGGTGAGGCCTCACCTGGAGTAATGTGTTAAGTTCTGGACTTCCCAGTACAAAGAAAGACAGGGATCTCCTGGGAGGAGTCCAGCAGAGGGCCACAAAGATGATAAAGAGTGTGGAACACCTCCCTTATGAGGAAGGGCTGAGAGACCTGGGTCAGTTCAACCTTGAAAAAAGCAGACTCAGAGGGGGTCTGATTCACGTCTATAAATATCTAAGAGTCAAGAAGCAAAAGGATGAGGCTGGACTCTTTTTTTGCAGTGTGTGGTGACAGGATCAGGGAAAATGTTCACAAACTAACGTGTAGGAAATTCCGAACAACAGTGCGTGGGAACTTCTTCATAGTGAGGGTGATGGAGCACTAGAGCAGGCAGCCTGGAGAGGTTGTGGAGTTCTCTGGATGCATTCAAGGCCCGCCTGGACACAAGTGCAAGCTGGTCTATGGAACCTGGTTGGGCAAGGGTGTTGGACTAGATGATCTCTAGAAGTTGCTTCCAACCCCTACCATTCTGTGATTCATACAGAGTTCCATTATTTGTCAGACTGCCCCTTTGCTGCCATCTGTCACATGGCAACAAAATGGAATGGAATACTACTGAAAGGATCAACCTCTACTGCCATACTGCCAACATCACCCTCTGATATCATGGGCCAACATCATCAGGAGGCAGCAGACACTGGGAGGAACCCTTGTAAATTATGTGATGCAGATATTATACATACACAATAAAAGTTATTTTAATGTTTAAATGTTTTTTAATTATTATTATTAAAACATTAAAAAAAAAGAGCAACAACAAAAAAAAGAAACTAGGGGGTTATTTTACCTTGTGAATGTATCATTTTGGCTCAGTGGAAGTGGTTACCGTTCTCAGTTAGTTCTCAAGATGTTTGTTAGAGACTTGATTAAATTTTACTATTCCTTTGCTCCATTTTTGAAAACAGTTCTTCACAAATGTATATACTGCAAAAAAGTGATTACATAAGTGAGATGTGACTGTGAAGTGAGGAATATTCTTAATTGGTTAGAGAGGGCTTATAAAAGTCTGATAAAGAGATTTCATAAGATTTTTGACTACAACTTTATACATTCCATTAAAAAATGTGTGATGTATTTATTTTGACTGAAAATGGAGTTGCAATTAAACCAAAAAATTGATTTTTTTTTTCAACCTTGAAACCTATTCTTAAATTTCTTGAACAGAATAGTAAGTGCAGCTGCATACTTTTCGCTGTTCACATAACTGTTTAGGAAATGTATCAAAATCCATAAACTTATTTGGCATAACTTGAGATAGGACTACACTACACCCCTCCAGTGCCCTCCCAAAGCCCTCTCAGCCCAGGTGAGGTTAATAGTGCACGGACGTTCAATTGATGGTAAATGTGCAATTAAATGTGCAGGGCCATTCTGTGAGATGAGCCACTATCATGATGGTGTGAGATGGACTATTTTGTGAATCATGGCAGGCCACATGTGGCCTGAGGGTTGTGGATTGGGCATGTCTTGTTTAAGATATCTTCCAGTTGAAACTATTCTATGATCCTACGGTTCATTCTATGATTCTATGGCATAGATTTTTTGACACAATGACTTTTTTCTTTTTTTTTTTTTTTAACATTAGACCCCCAGACCCCTTCAGGTCACAGAAAAATTTCTGCTTACTTGCTGAACAGTATTCTGTTCTGTGTTGTTCAATATATGGCCCCCTACCTTCATTATATGAGACTATTTAAAACATACTCTGAAGACAAAATTAATTTCTTCAGAATCTTTTCATAGCACTGATCATTACTGCATCCAAGTGCTTCATGAACATTAATACATTTATTTTTACAACATCCTTGTGAAGTGAGTAGTTATTATTATCTCCTTTTTATAAATGGAAAGCTAAAACATGAGAGATTAATACAAAATATCTAGTACTTTGAAGAGCTCCATTTGAGTTCATGAGGAGCTGCTTTTCCAAAGCATTTAGCAGACCCAGAACTGATCACTTTTCTATTAATCACTCTGACCAATCTTTTTCTCAGACTTTGAATGAGTCGTATCTCAGTCCTCTCTCTGGTTTCTGATCTCTATCTTACTATTGATTAAGAATCTCATTTGTAGTTTCCTCATTTAATGAAAGCATCTATTTGAGTAAGGATAGTAATTTTTTTCTATTTCTCTTTTAGTCTCCTTGTGCTCACATTGCTTCTTTGCATTCTGTTTCTCTGTCTCACAATTCCCACTTCCAGGCTCCTAAACTCAGTTTTGTTTCCTGTCCTGATTCAACACATTCTATGGAATAATTTTCAGTATATTTTCTTCTATTTTCCTGAGAGAGTAAGTTATTAGTACTTATTGTACTAAAACTGCGTCTAACTGAGAAAATATATTCTGTTGTAAATTATTGGGCACCTTAATCATCGTGTTTGCTACCCATTGTCCATACAACGATGACTGAATTTCTTTAAAGTAAACATTTTTTGTAAATAATAATCATATTATCTTTAGATTAAGTTACTTAAATTACTGTTTCATTAACTCTCATAAGCAAACAGTCAAAGCTGAATGACAAACTGTTATAGTATGTTGAGTAGGTTGTTCTATTGGAATTCAGTAACTGGCACTTTCTCTGCTAAATTATTAAATCATTATTGCATAACTCATTGTAATGAAACAGGTGCTCCTTGGGAAAGTTATCCATGGAAAATGATTTCCACCTAAATACTAGACATTTGTTAGTATTTTCTTTACTATCTACCTTTATAGTGCCTACATATGTGCTGGAAGTGATGGAGTCTCCATCCCTGGAGGTATTAAGGATGTGTGGATGAGGCTCTAAGGGGCATCATTTATTAATGGAACTAAGTAGGTCAGGTTGATGTCTGGACTTTTGTGACCTTGCAGGTATTTTCCAAGCTAAGTGATTCTATGATTTTATTTTCTTATCCATAGGATATATAATATTGAATGTATGGAATTCGTATTCACATGTTGTTTTGATTAGATAAGTGTCATCTGTAACATTCACACAAGTTATCTGAGGTACATGTCAGTGAATGCCCATTCAGGTTGGGAAAGATTTCTGTACTTGAAATTAAGATTGAAGTAATTACATATGTGTGTGTGTGTGTGTGTGTGTGTGTGTATGTATATATATATTATATTTTATTTACATAGCCTAGAAGTAAAGTACTGTCAGTGGTTTGTGGGCCAGTTTGGCCTGGTTCCATGACTGCTGGGGTGGGGGACACATGGACACATGCCACGATAAAGGGTAAGGGGGAAAAGGGAGAGAGTAGGGAGTTGGGCCTAAAAACGAAACTGTGGCAACAACCTGAGAAGGAAAACTAATTTGCTGTTTAGTGATGACGTTGGAATGCAAAATAATACAGTATAATAAGATAAGATTTCTTATATAATAAGATTTCTTCCTTGATTATTCTGGTACCTTATAAAATTGGAACCTTCCTCCCTGTCATAAGATTTTCTACTCACTGCCAAATTGGATCCTTTTTACATCAGGATTGGATAATCATCTAATGGTCTGGAAAATCATCTCAATGAGAGCTCTAAGTGATTGAGTTTTATTTGCAGACCTAAGGCAAATTTAAAATAATGTTATGCTATCCCAGCAACTAATTTACATGACTTCTGCTTAAATTATTATGTAATCTCTCTTCTCCAGGAGGTAAAACTTACATCTTCTCATGTAAAAATGCAATCCTCATTCCTATTTTTGGCATCAAATGAAGGAATGGAGAAATGACCATTTTTAAATCTGGTTACAAACATGGCTACTTCCTCCAACCAGTCTTGCCTGGAACCATTTCTGCATGGCTGCTGGGACCCAGCCCCTGCTCAAGCTCAGGGACAAGGCTGATGCTTTCCCTTCTGCAAATTCAACCAGTAGAAAAGCTAACCACGCACCCCAGAGATGTACAGATTCAAATAGAGTAAGACAAGACACTAACATGACAAACTACACAGGCTTTCCCAGCCAAAAGCTACCTTCTCTGACTGGCAGAAACAGAAGTTCAATAATACAGGCACACACAGCACATTCTAGCTTCACAAGCACATCTGTGGATCCTTCATGAACAGACATTGTTTCTCTGTCCCCTACCCACCACACAAGCCCCCTTGCCTACCCCATAAGTATCCTACTTGTTGACAAGTGCAGCTTAAATTTTGCAGGCATGTACTCATGCTCCTACTCACAGATTTAGGATGATGCAGATAATCACTTACCCACCCTCAGCAACTAGCACTAGGCACATGGCTGTAAACTGTGGCTCTGAATCAGCCACCAGTGTGGAGTCTCACACTCACCTCACTCCTGTTTATTCCTATCTCATAACTAATTTTGAATGAAAAGCCACTCTTGGTCATGGCTGGGTGTAGAAGTTGCCACTCACTCCAGTAACTGCCGTTGGTTCCCAGCTGTCTCCAGTGGTTGATGTTAGGGGCTCACTCTCTGCAGTTTCTGGTACAAGTCAGCAGGCCTACACCCCGATCTGACTCCTGTAGATGGTACTAGGATGCTACTCATTCCAGTAGATATTAATCTTTTCTACTCTATCAATTCTGGTCCCTGCACTACCATTCCTATTTTCTGTTGCCTTCAAGTTAACAAAGACATTAAATTGAATAGGACTTGTAGGGCTGAATAGAAAACCAGCATGCAGTCTAAAACACTGCATTTTTCTTAGCTCAACAAATGAAAGATTACTAATAAAATTATAAAGGATAAAAATACAATTACAATGCCTCTGTAATGTAGCAGAAGCAGTAACAAAATTCAGCCATAGAAAATTAAACTAAAATTTTAGATTAAGGGTACACTTAAGCTTAACAAGGAGAAAAGATAACTACTAGAACAACATGGGTAGGAAAGTAGCATAAAAATCTTTTTTTTTTTTTTAATCTGGAAGATAGTCTATTTTAAACAACACTTAATCTAGAGAAATCCTACAGTTCATGTTACAAAAGTGTTTTAATAGGTATTTGAAATTGCCATTTCTCTATCACTTAAAGCATCCAGACATGTTTAAAAATTACATGCTGTATTTCAGAGTACTTTGCATACTCCATTGGGAGCAGCATGGCAATTATTCAATTGCTGAATACCAGCTGAAGACAGTAAAGGTAAAATTTGCACAAACAATCCTTCATTAGGAGCACTCATGACAACCTGATTTATTGGTATACCTTAGGGTATATAGTCTGATTAGCTGCTTGACTTTGACATACCATCTTTTTACTCACGGGATTTCTGAAATTTACTTTCACACATTTTCTCTTCTCTAGTCAGCTAGGTATGAGATATCTGATTTATTCTATGTGACTATCACTGAATTAACCTAGCCATATCTGACCACATAAAACAATTTCAGACATTTAGACATGAACTAAGTAGCCATTAATGTAACTAAAATAATTAGTAATGTATTTTTATTTTCATTATATTTTAGTCCTAAATTTTTCTGGCTCCTGGAGTGAGTCCGTTAATTCTGTTCTTCTGGCAGGGAGGTTCATTCAAGAGATTAAAAAAACTGTATCAGACAAGGCATCCTGATAAAAATTGGTCTTGGTTTTAGCAGAGTGTTGCAAGTGATCTCTAGAGGGCCCTTCCAACCTAAATTATTCTGTGACAGCTTTATGGAGGAGAAAGTAAATTTCTTGACCAAGTCAGATTCTAGTTCCAACAATATGAATTCAAATTCTTATGAAAGTAGACTCAATGCCTGTGATTCAGATTTGATTATCCACAGTTAAACTCCCAAACAGCAAAAGAGTAGGCTGCAGCATAAGTTATGGTTTTCTTCCATAGGAATGGAACAACTTGAGCTCACTCTGATAAATTTGCATACATATACAATGAAGAAAGTCATGGGAAAATGTGGATATAATTCCCCTTTTCCATGTGGACAGAAAATACTGCTTGCCGGTATGCTATTTCTGTACATAGAGATATACAGGTATGGAAGGTGCTTTGATGTACAGAAAGAAGCTGGAGTCATGACACTATGCAAAATAAAGCTTTTCTACATTTCAGGAAGTGGATCAAAAGCAGCAGCTGCTGTTGTCTCATGGAGGTACATACTATGCAGGGCAGCAGCTTCCAAGCAATTTTCATCTGTAGAACTAATGTTGGTTGCGTATCAGTGCATATCAAAATACTTTAAGTGCTGCTTTTGGTAGAGTTTTTGAATACACAAGCAATTTATTCCACTGGATGGCTTATTGTCCTATTTTCTATGTACTCAAACCCTGTGGAAAACAGAGAATAGCTGTCTGCCCAGGATTTTACTGGATACATTATGCTCTTCCTTGTACCTTTAAAATAAACACTATAAAAGGCAAGGATCACCTTAGTGAGTTTAAGAACAATGTTTGACTCTGTATACTTCAGGTTCTGGGAATCATTTGATTGATCAGTAATTTGTCTGACTGGCACTCATATCTGAAACCCAGGAGGTGTGGTTTTTTTTTTTGTGAATTATTCTATTCTGAAAATATTTTTCTCAGTATAAGCATTACATATATTTTCATCAGTCACATATTGGTGTTGTATACTATTTCGCTGTTACTCAGTAATTAGAATAACAGAATCATAGAATCACCAAAGTTGGAAAAGATCTCCAAGATCATCCAGTCTGATCATCCACCTACTACCTGTATTTCTTCACTAAACCATATCCATTAGTACAACATCTAGATGTTTCTTAACACCTCCACGAATGGTGACTCAACCACCTCCCTGGGGAGGAAATTCCAGCACCTAGCCACTGTTTCACTGAATAAATTTTTTCAAATGTCCAGACTAAATTTCCCCTGGCACAACTTGAGGCTATTCCCTCTTGTGTTGTCAGTAATTATGCAGGAGAAGAAGGCCAACCCCCACCTCACCACAGTCTCCTTTCAGGTAGCAGCAGAGAGTGATAAGGTCTTCCTGAGTGAAAGGTCTTCTCTAGACTAAAGAATCCCAGTTCCCTCAGCCACACCTCACAAGACTTGTGCTCCAGAACCCTTTCCAGATTCATTGCTGTTGTCTGGACATGCTGTAGGGTCTCAATATCTATCTTGTAGTAAAGGGTTCAAAACCGAACATAATACTCAATTCTGATTATGAGATAAAAATAGAACTATGAAATAATTAATAAAATTCTGTTTATACCTGAAAATGGAGTTGTTAAATTCACCATTCATGAGACTCCATCAAGCCAATGGGATGACATAAAGGATTAATTTGACTCTTTCAATTACAGTTTTAAGAGATTAGTTAAGTGCAGTTTTTTAGCATCAGCACTTTTCATTAAATATACTTTTATTTTTTACATTGTGCTTTCAATTTTTTGGAAAAAAATTATATTCCACAATGACTTTCTGTGCCTTTGTGCTTTGCCCAGTTAAAGAACAAAGATACAAGGAAACTTATCTACATGTAGGGTATATTTAAATAACTCAACCTATTTCATTGAAACTGAACATTTATTGGCAGTCATGGTACTTAAATACCAGCCTTTATATAAATAATGAGTCATGGAAATACTTCTATTTCAATTATTTCAATAATAATTTTAAAATTACTTTAAATATTCTTTTAATTTGAGTAATTACAAGTGTAATATGATTAAGTTTAAGAGAGAGAAATTAAGAACTTAGTCACTTAGTAGATAATAGATAACCATTGCTACTGACGAGGTCCATTTATTCCATGAGTATTTTCCCATATAATTTAGTATATGATCGTCATTTAGAGATCATCAGAGATTTTTAGAGACATTCTTCATGGCATATATAACTGTTTAATACATCCTATTTAACATCTTTATCTACATAAAGGAGAATATGATACAACTGCATACTCATGAAATTTCCAGATGGCACCAAACTGAGACACCAGTTGTTCTGCTGAAGGACAGTGCTACCACACAGTTGGATCTGGAGTTTACAAGAACCTGATGAAATTCACAAGGTCAAATGCAGAATTTCCACCTGGGAATGAATAATCTCTTGGAAAAACACAATGAAGTGCTCTGGAGGTCTTGTTAGGCAGCAAAACTGAGCATTTCTGGACTTTAAGAACAGGGGAAAAAACAAGACATCCAGGAAATTGAATATTCCTATATATTCAGCAAGACTATATTCATTAGACTATGAATTGATAGTACAACCAGTTTGAGGTGCCCATCAGCATGAAAAAGAATCATTGATAAACTGGAATTTGTACGGAGGATATCTGCCAAGATAACAGAGGCTGGACATTTGGAATGTGAGAAGAGTCTGGTAGAGCTGAGCATGTTTAATGTGGAACAGAGGTGGCTTCAGAGTACCTAAAAACAACCCCCAGTGCCTACAGGGAGGTTATCATGGAGGTGGATCCAGGCTCTTCAAAGTGGTGACTGGCAGGAGGTTAAGAGAGTGAATGCAAATTAGAACAAGAGTTGTATGGATGAACATTTTCCTTATAAGGACAGACATGCATTAACACAAGTTTTTTCAGAGAGGCTGTGCAATGTCAGTCCTTGGAAGTTTTCATGAACCATCTGGGTAAAGCTACAAGTAACCTGATAAAATGTTGTAGCTGAACAAACAGAAGATTCAAACACAAGATTGAACCAGCAGTCTCCTGATGAAAGATAATGAAGGTCTCCTTTACCCTTCATTATGCTATGATCCTATAATTCTATGATCTATCTGATTTTCTTCTTCTATATATCATTCTATCTATTAAATAACTGACCTTAGTCTTGCACTAAGCTCTATTTACTGCAGAGTAGGGCTGTTAATCTCAACATTTTAAGTTTGCTTAAATGACAAAGACAAATATTTCCATGTTCTGAGAAACAGGATTGACAGAAAGAATTTTTACACCAAATTAGATTACGCAGAGAAACTGAAATGAAAAGATTTCTCTCTTCATAATTTAAATAAGTAAAATTATTTCACCATAGTCATCTAAGGATGACTGGAGGCTTCCAGTGTAGGAGGAAAGTAAAATAGTATATTAAACATCTAGCTTTAGATTTTTGAACTTATTACTAAGGGGCTTTTAGTGACAGTCTGGAAATGTCAGCAACTGATAGTTGTTTAGGGGAAAAAATCAAAATAAAGCAGGAGAATGGTAAGGGATATTTCCTCCAGTAATATGATCTTGTTGGTATGACAGAGTATCTAAATGACAAGTTGTCTATACAGCTTTGCAGAATTTGGCTGAATGTACAGTTAATGGATAGAAGACATAATGTATCCTCAAGAAATATCAACTTGAGTTTTAAAATAGCATTTTTACATGAACTGTGGAAGAAATGAAAGACAACTTTATAAGCTAACATGGGACAAGAGAAAGCAAACAGCTATAAACCTGGACTTGTGTCATATGATTATGTGGCACGGCAGCATTTGAAGGGAAAATTACAATGGAAACCGTGACTTCATCAGTTAGAGAATTCCGTGTAGGGGTCAAATGATGAAAGCAACTCCACCAGTCTTTTCGTGGATTTCACACAAATGCTCTGCTTACCAGTGGAGATACTGAAGGACATTCAGTCCCACATCTAGGCTTAAAAGCAAAGCAGTCAGACTCCTCCTGATCTTCCGCTGTCAATATCGTTGCTCTTACCAAGAGACAGCACATTCCTTCCTGCTCAGCACTGAACCATCACTGCATCTGTATCACAAGATTCAGCGCTGTCTGCTCTTGCTCAGATCATTTTTGACTTATAAAAGAACAGTATAAGGCCAAAGACATCACAGACAAGGCCAAGGATAGGAGAATGCACACAGAAAGTTAATAAATAGTAACTGTCAATTACATTTGTTCTTTCAAAAATGATTTACATTAAGTATATGAATGTATTTGTAAATGTCTCAATTTTGATACTCTTTCCACTTTACAAATGTTAAGAATGAGTATACTGTCAACAAAGAGAAAGACAAAAATTTAAGGAGGTCTACTTACATGGACAATGAGACCCTGGCAAAGCAAAGCAAGCAAACAAACATTCAAACAAACAAGGGCACCTACAGGATATGGAAGCAAGGACAGGACACCTAGAAGGAATATAGACACAATTTGCTGCCCAGGGAGGTAAAGGAGTCGCCGACCCTGGAGGTGGTCAAGGAACGTTTAGACATTGTGTTGATGGACATAGTCATGAGAACTATTGGTGATAGGTTGACAGTTGGATTGGATGACCTTGTAGGACTTATCCAACATTTCTATGATTGTTTGAGCAGCCAGGGATCAAGTTAGGAAAGCTAAAGCCCAGACACAGAATTGAATCTGAGCAAGGAAATTAAGGGCAGCAAGAAGGGTTTCTACAAGTATTTCAGTGACAAAGGAATGAGTAGGGGGAACATTGAATATTGTCTTCCTGTGCTTCGGTAAATCTTTTGACACAGTGGCCCGCAGAAATCTCATGGATAAGCTGTTGGTGTATGGGGTGAGTAGTAGACAGTGAGGTAGACTGAAAACTGTATGAATGACTGAACTCAGAAGGTATTGGCTAGTCATGCAAAGTCTAGTTGGGGGCCAGAAATGAGTGCAGAGCCCCAGGAGTCAATATTGGATTCATGCCTATTTACCATCTGCATTAATGGTCTTGAAAATGGTGTAAGAGTACATCGTCAGTAAATTAATGGGTAGCACAAAACTGGCAGAAGTGAAAGGTACACCAGATCATCATATTGCCTTCCAGAGGGACCTTAGTAGGCTAGAGAGCTGGACTAGCAAGGATTTCATGAAGTTGAATGTGATGTGCAGAGTTCTGCACCTAGGGAGGAGCAATGGCAGGCCCAAGGGCATGCTGGGTGTAGCCAGGTAAAAAGCAGCTCTGCAAAAAGAGCCTGGGAGTCCTAGAGGACACAGACATGATCATGAATCAGCAATGTGTGTGTGTTTGGTACTATGAAGACTAAAAGTATTTTTGGTAAGGTGAGCCTTCCCCTTTATCAGTAAGCAGCACCTGAAATCCTCTGTCCAGTTCTTGGATTCAGAGTACAAGAGAGAAATTCACATAAAGGAAAGAATTCAACAGACCACCTACTGATATTGATACTGATACTGATACTGTTGATACTGATATTGATACTGATACTATTGATACTGAGTACTGATACTGAGGGGACTGGAATATCTCTTCTGTGAGGGGAGGCTGAGGTAGCTTGAACTTGGGAAGTGGAGAATCAGGGTGATCTGATCAGTGTTCATGAGTACCTGAAGGAAGTCTGTAAAGAGGGTGAAGCCAGGCTCTTGTTGGTAGTGCTCAGCTCCATGAGAAGAGGTAATGAGAACAAATTGGAACACAGAGATTCCCACTGAACCCCTGGAAGCACTTCTGTGCTGTGTGGGTAACAGAGCACTGATGCAGGTTGTCTGGGGGTACTGGAGTTTCCTCCTCGGAGATCTTTAAAAGCCATCTAGGCATGATACTGGGCACTCTGCTGAGTGTCCCTGCTTTAGCAAGGAGGTGATATGAAATAGCCTCCAGAAATTCCTTCCAACTTCAGTCATTCTGTTATCCCATGATATCAACTGAGGAAGAATCCAGTTTCAGAACCCATCAGAATGATAATTGTTGAAAGACCATTTCTGAGTGGCATGATATCACCAAATAAAGATGTGCCAAGCAGCTAAACACTACATAGCATATCAGTGCTCTTCTCATAATGCTGTATGCATTTTCTCATCATTGCTAAACTTGACAACTGCAGACTGTCAGTGAATGTCTCCTCAAACACATGCATATATACATATAAAAACACAGAACATTCTTGCTTTATGTACTTACACAGAAGATGAAAAAGAGAGCACAGTAAGATCTGTGAACTTCCTCTGAGACACATTAAGGTTAATTATTAGGATCAGACTAAATAAGTAATAGATAATTTAATTTAATAAAAAATATTGTTATTAATAATGATGATAATAATAATTTGCCACATTTCATATACTTGATTACTCTGGGCATTACATTTCACATCATATAATAAAAAGACAGACCAATTGCTATTTTACTCTTCAGCTACTGAGCAGTCTGCTGGAGGCAAACAGAATTTATATCCCATACCTGATGTATTGGACATGCTTTCACTACAGGCACTGTGCCAGCAATGTTTATGTCATCTCTTCTAAAAGTCAGTGTCCATAAGATCTAACAAGACATTGACTTTGCTTACAAAATACTTCAGGAAAGATTCACAAGTCATCTATGGAAATTCACTGCAGTAATGTAAGAGGACAAAAAGACACAATAAAAATGTAGAGAAATTAATGTGGAATTAACATTTATTTTCTCAGTAATCCCAATGGCCAAGAACACAGCCATTAAGTTAACTAGAAAACCTAATGGACCTAAGTCACAGAACCACAGACTCATAAGGGTTGGAAGGGACCTCTAGAGATCTTCAAGTCCAACCCCCCAAGTCATATCTAGGATAAAGAAAGAAACATCAAACTAATGAACAAAAACTCATTTCTTGGCATAAATGGGTGTGATTTATTTTCAGTGAGTATATAGTGTTTTCTGTACTCATTAATTTAAACTAACTCATGTTGTATTGGTAATCATATTCTAAATTAACATTTTGAAATAGATGATGTCTGTTCAGGTTATACCAATGAGAAGTGACTGTATTGCTGGTCATGAACTAGAACACTTATCTAATGAGAAAAGTCTAAAGGAACTGGAGTTCTTTGGTCTAGAGAAGAGGAGGATCACTGAGGATCTATATTTTTAAATATCTATAAATAAATGGAAGGAGGGAGAGTCCAAAGAGGGTGGAGTCAGTCTTTGTCCAGTTGTGTCCGGTGCCAGGATGGGAGACAATATGCATAAGCTAGAATATATAAGATTCCATCTAAATAGAAGGAAGTTCTTCTGTTCAGATGATGGAACACTGACACAAAGAGATTGTGGAGTTTCCATCTTTGGTTATCTGGGTATGGTCCTTGATGATCTGCTCTGAATAACTCTGCCTGAGCAGGCATTTTGGACCAGATGTTTCCCTTACATCTCTTCCAACTGAAACAATTCTGTGATTCCAACAGCTTGAGATTTTACATTTACTTTTTCTGCCTTTGCTGTTTGAGTCTGCAATTATAAGTGCTTTTTTTCTTTTTTTTTTTTGTTGTTTTTGCTGTTGTTTTTCTTAGAGGTTTATTTATGGTTTTGTTTTTTTTTTGTGTGTGTGTGTGTATGGTTTTTTAAAATTATTTTTTACTATAACACTTTTTTCTAAATTTTGAAACAATATACCTTCATCAGACTTCTATAATATCTCTTCATTACACACTGACTATTTGAGGAGTATTGCTCAGAAATCATTCTTTTACTGTTCTGCTAGCCAAATGTGCGGGTACTTAGTGAAGTGTTTTGATTATCTTTATGTTATTGAGTAGACCCATTTATCTATTATGTATTTTAAGGAAGGACAAGTGAAGACATGATGAAAACAGTCTTTTCTAAGAGACCATCAATAGAAGTATATTCAAAGTAACAGGGATTTAATGCTATCTAACAAGACGTCAGGAATATATTTTTCTTTATTTATTAGAAATATTGCAATGCAACATTCCTGAATTCACGAATAATAAGAATGTTGGATTAAGTGAAATAATGAAGCACATATGTGATCCTTGTTCATACAGTAGACTTCACATTGTTGATTTATGATATATATATATCTATTAGCAATTGCTATTTTTTTTAGTTCCATTATAAACACAGCTTCACTCTGAACATCACAAATCAATCCTGTGCTGTGTGGATAACAGGACTTGCATAGGTTGGCCAGAAAGGCTTTGGAGTCTCCTCCTTGGAGATCTTGAAAAATCAGCTGGACATGATCCTGAACACTTCCTCTGGGTGTCCCTGCTTGAGCAGGTGTTGGACCAGATGGCCTCTAGAGGTTCCTTGCAACCTTAACTGTTCTGTGATTCTGTGATCCAGATTGCTTTAAATAGAAAGCAATCTACTTTGTCCTTTGGGAATAGTATATTGCAATATATTGGTTCTGCAGTTTTCAGTAGGAAAGTTTATCAAAGTTTAAAGATTAAATTTTGCCTTTATTTTGAATTTAATTGAAAAAAAATATTTTAATTATATCCAAATTACCTACATAGCCTTTAAAAAATAAGATCAGTGCTGTTAAAAAGAGTTTAAAACTGTTTCTTTATCTTTTTCTAATGAAGGTCCAATATAATTAAAGGATTTTAAATTAACTCTTACCAGCCTCTATGTAGTAATGTCAGAGCATGGTAGACATAGAGACATTTAAAAAGAATAAAGAGGGCAAGGAAATAGTAAAATGCCACTAAAGGCTCTTTATTCGATTTCCTTTATTGTCAGATATCTACACTTCCAGGCAGCTGAATCTGATAATAATTGTTTAGATTCCACACTTAATCTATTGAACTAGCATGCAATTAATTTGTGTCAAGTTGACATCAGTCAAATGAATTAGGCTTTTGAAGTGTCTACTTCTTTGCATTATCTTTATGACTAACTCAGATGTACCACTCAGATTTACCAATCTTCTACAACGATTGTGATAGAACAACATATCATGATTATGAGACAGAGAAGTTTTCAAAGGACTTGATTTTCAGGCAGGAAAAACTCAGCTAATTTTACCAAAAACAGCGATAACTTTCAGTGGAGTTGGAGAAACAATCTACTTTTGTAATAACTAGGTCAAATCTGTCAGGTATGAAAAGATAGTCATACTGTAATATTACAGATTCACATATACATAATGTGACCTATTACTTTCTGTTGCTAAGGTTCTAAATCATTCAGTGATTATCTGGCCATATTTCTTCAGAGAACATGGTTCTATAGGTATTTTTTCTGTGGATTTTTTTAATGATTTTTCTTTCAATATTCAGTAATAACCAATTCATTATTTGCAATACTTCATATTAAAATTTGACCAACCAATTTTATTTTCTTTTTTTTTATTTCACATAATTTCAATATAACCTCTAGTTATGAGACACAAATATATCCCTTCTTAGATCAGTATAAAATTCAAATGTTATTTTCAACTACTGAGCACTTTTGGTTTGGTGAAATGAACTCATTTTTTCATACAGTGTATCCACTATACTTTCATTAATTCTTTTCTGACAAAAATATATTATGCATTTACTCTATTATACCAAATGAACACAAATGTATTTGAAATAGCTCAACTTCTCTTTAAATATGTCCTCTTTTATGTCTAACTCTCTGAAAGAGAGAGCTCTTTGGTAGTAACTTATTACAAGGCCAGTTCTTAACAGGTTTGATTTATCTAATAGGATTTTTTTCTACATGGAGTATCTATGCATTCAGAGCTAAAAATTATCCAGGCTGGAATTTATTTTTTAAAGCTCTCAGTTGATGACTTGGCCCACAGTACTTAACACACGTATCATGGAGCCCAGTGCTCCCTTGTGATAAGGCTTTGTCTAAATATAACTTTTGTTTGTGGTCAGTGATGGCTTTCAGACTTATGGTACTGCATAATGTTTTTGAAGAAATGTAATAGACAGTATAGTTACATGATAGAACACCCAGACCTGTCCTATCAGCAAATTCAGCAATATAGCAATTCCTTCCTTTCTGGATTATTATTCTATTTTTAAGGCTTGCATACAGTCATTTTTAGGTATATATGTTCAGTCTTGGTCAGTACAGTTTGAAAAATATTTTACTCTTTCTCATGCATTGTGTGGACAAACACCCAAATGAAAAGAGAAGTTGTCCTTTGGTTCTCCTTTGATGAAAGGCTAATACTACCAAATCATTAATAACTTCCAAATTAACAGTTTTCCCAGATTAGATTGCAATTAGTTTCCATATCAGAAGTCTGTGTCAGCAGGGACATACTTGGTGGTAATTTGTTTTGCTCTAGAAAGATCAGTAAAAATAAGAATTATTATTAAAGAAATTGATCCATAATGTAGAAAATCTAATTGACTTAACTCAGGAGACATTATTTACTTATATTTCTATTCATCAATTGACAATATCATATAATTGTGATAAAGGAATTTAAATTGTCAAATGAATTACTGAAGGTTTGCTGTCTGATGTGCATTTCATTGTTAACTATCTGTCTGCATAGTTCTACTTATTCATCTGTCTTTATTCAGTTTCTTATATAGATATCTTATGTAGGAAATGACTTTCATGCAATGAGTAAGCCTTGAGAAACAGCAAGTGGAGACAAGAACAGAGGAGAATTCAAAAGTAAATGGTCTAAAAGAATATTAGAATAAAAAGATATCTATATGGAGAAGAACGAATTTGAAATTATTAAACGTTTTATAATGGTTTAGCTTCTTTGACATGATAAATGAAAAAATAGTTTACTATTCATTGGCCACACATTAAATCATTAAATGAACAATCAAAACATCTTCTTAAAGGATTTTAATTGATGTGTTCTAGACACAGATTGAACAGATTTGAGTACATAGACAGTATTTATAGTAGCTCATCTGACTGGTGACAGTTTATTTATCTTCTGTGATTTTTTACTTGTTCAATTACATGCTCATATCCTAAGCTCAGATGTGCAATAACTCATCTCACCTTGATATTAAGCAGAATAACATGCTTCAATACAAACTGTCATATTAAAAATCGTAGCTAAAATCATCTGTAGCAACCATCTGCTACCTAGGAAACCCTTTTTGATTCTAAGACCTTCATTTCCAGTTGAGATATTCAGCTAACTCCAAGGTCTTAAAGATTTACTTCTTAGATATGTCCAGAAAATTAGTTGTCTTTTACAATTGACTTGTTGATCATATGAGGCACCACAACTTGTAGAGAAGAGCAGATAAATAATTTCCTGGAAAATATGACCTTCTTTTCTTTATGATGCACAAGAACTGAGGTACTGAGGCATTTATACATATTCAGCTGGTGAAAAGCCAGCACTGTGAAATGAGTGGAGACAGAATTTGATGTCATACCTCAGACATAGCATCTGCCAGCATCCTGCTGTTACATGAAACTAGACAGTCACAACAGTCATGCCATTCACATTAGATGTGAACTTCAATTCTCAGATATTTGTCCTTATTCAATCACCGAGAACATGCAATCCTAAACCAAAACATCCTTTTACATAAAATATTACTTAAACAGAAAAGAAAAAAGAAAAAAGAAAAAAGCAAGAGCCAAAACACTATCAACCAATCAATGTAGTTATTTAAAACTAGAATTTCAGAGTGGTGTACTTTTCCTTCATTTTATGCAGTCTTTTTTTTATTGAGAATCTGAGATTTATGCCACTAAACAAAAATATTCATGAAGTTAAAATAAATAATTGATCTAAGTCCCTTCTTAAGTAAGAAAAAGAAATTATCAGTTACTGGCTAGGATTAATATATTCTTAAATTAGAGACCTAAATTAGTTCAAATGAAACAAGTTGTGGAAATGCAGTGATATTTTGTCAGTGTAGTATAGAAGAAGCAAGATAAACTCAAATGTTGAAGTTGTGTAAGTTGCAAAGATTTAAATTGAAGTGAAAAAAATAACTTGACACGCCAATGAGTTATGTCAAGCATGTATTCCCTTTAATTACAGTTCTGGATGCATAGGGATTGCTCACCAAACATGCACACCAAAGAGAGAAATGACTACATATTTAAAGGCATAGCACGTACATATTCATTACATTCCAAGGACATGGACAGAAATCCCAAGAAATTATTGCTATCTCTGGTGGTCGTGGGATTAAAGCTAATAGTCATTTTCACTGTAAATTTCCAACCCTTAAGGCAAGACTAGCCCGAACTCATTCCCATTGATGTTACATTTAGCTGATGCATCTGTTTTGCCATTTAATCTTCAAAACCAGGACATCTATTCTTCTTTCTTATTTTCAGGTGACAAGTCTTGTAGCCTCCACATTTTGTTCTTGAGCTTGCATTTGTGCAAGTCTCCTGTCCTTCAGCTTATATCTGCTCAAGTTGTTCTCACAATATTCTCATGATTCAGAGGAGATATCAACACCACACATTCAGAACCTGGAAAATCTTCCATGCTTTTCTAGATGATAATAATTTTATATTTTAGTTGTTTTATACATTTATTTTAAATTTGTGATTTAAAGATATAGGAGAAAGGAACTTTCATACTAAAGGTTTACAACATTGTAACAAATAGAAGTGAAAACATAATGTTTTCTTAATAACAACATTAAGTAAAAATACATAGATTGCTCTGAAAGTAATGCTTCCAATTTATTTTCATGGAAATTACAACAAAGAGCACTCAATAACACTGTTTAATAGAGCAAATTCTTAGCTACAAAACACTATTTTTCAATACAATCATCACCAATAGCTATGATTTTTTGCCAGTGATGAACAAGAGCTTGCATGCTATCCTCGTAAAAATCAGCACCAGTGGAGATCACCCATTGTTTCACAGCTGCTGTGATGGCATCATTGCTAGGAAAATGTTGCCAACACAGTCCATCTTTCATCAACTTGGACAGATGGAAAACAGAAGGTGCCAGTTCTGGACTATACAATAAGTGTGGTAGGACCAAGTCTGGCAATGTGCTTCACAGTCTTCAAACTGTATGGAGCCTGGCTCTATTGTGTTGCAAAAGAAGGGTTGTTTTCTTCTATGGCCTGACTCTGGAAGTCTGAACCTTCAGTTTAGTCAACAGTTAATGGTTTGTTATGGTTTCAGGAAATTCAGAATGATCAGCCCTTTCCTATGCCAAAAGACACTTTACTTGCTGAGGGCAGGTACCTTTCTCTGATGGGGAATTCATATATTGCCACTCCATGGACTACTGTTTTGACCACAGCTTGTGATGATGACACCACATTTCATCACCAATAATGATGTGATCCACTAAACTGTCATCTTCAGCGTTGTACTGGTTCAGTAAGCCCTGACAAACTTGCACATTCTATTCTTTCTTTTTCTGTGTGAACAGTCATGGGACCCACCTGGTACAACCTTTTCTAAATTCCAATGTTGCTACCATCATTTCCAATGCATTGAAGCCAATATTCAGTTTCATACCAGTTCCTAGATCATAATCTGCTGGTTTACATGATTGAACTGATCTAGAAACTCTTCATTTTGTAGTATGACAGCTGTGCATGACCATCCACAGTACGGCCTGTCATGTCTCCATTGATGCTGCTGAAGTGTAGCACCTACCATCTCACTGTGTTCACATTCACAGCATGTTCTACAAAAACATTAATCAACTAACAACGAATTTCAGTGGGAGAATTTTTCTCCACATGGAGGAATTAAATTCCACAACTTCGATTCATGTACACTTCCATGCCAGATGCCCATTTTGTCAGCCTGCCACTCTGCTGCCATCTGTCACATGGCAACAACATGTTATGAAATATTGGTGATGTTCAGCCTCTGCTGCCATACTACCAACATCCTCCTCTGATATTGTAGTCCAGCATAATAGGAATCTTTACTTTTGGAGCATCCCTCATGCGTGCAAGCAATGTTCTATACTGTAAGAAAATTTAGCTCAGTGCTACACAGAATACTTATAGGCAGTGGTCACGAAGGTGTTTTTCCCTCACCATTGCTAATAATGGTAAATTTCAACCTCCTGTCACAGAATCATAGAATCACAGAATCACAGAATCACAGAATCACAGAATCACAGGGACTGGAAGGGAACTCGAGAGATCACTGTGTCCAACACCCCTGCTATAGCAGATAACCTAAAACATGTTGCACAAATAGGCATCCATACAGGTCTCAAGAGAAGGAATATCTCCAGAGAAGGAGACTCCACAACCTCCCTGGGCAATCCATTTTGGTTGCTCCATCATCCTTACTGTAAAGATGTTCTTCCATATTTTAGTACAAAAGCTCCTCTGTTCAAGTTTTAGGCCATTATTCCTTATCCAATCACTACACATCACTGAGAAGAGTCTGGCCTCCTCTGTTTGCCTCCCACTTACCCTTAGATATTTCTAAACATTTTTCAGAACCTCACTCAGTCTTCCTTTCCCTGGGCTGAACAGACCCAGGTCACTCAGCCTTTCCTGATATGAGACATACTCCAGCCCTTTTATCATCTTTTTGGCCCTTTCCTGGACTCTTTCTAAGAGAACCCTGTCTTTTTTCAACAGAGGAGTCCAGAACTGGACACGGTAGTGTAAATGTGGTCTCAGTAGGGCAGACTAGAAGGGGAGGGTCACCTCCCACGACCTGCTGGCCACACTTTTTTAATACCCCAGGATACCATTAGCCTTCTTGGCCACAGGGACACACTGCTGGCTCATGGCCCAACCCATTGTACACCAGGACTCCTAGGCAGTTCTCTGCAGAGCTTCTCTCCAGCAGGTTATCTACTAACCTGTACTGTTGTATGAGGTTATTCCTCCCCTGGTACGAGACTCAATACTTGCTCTTATTAAAACTCATCAGGTTCCACTCTGTCCAGGTCTTGTTGAATGGTAGTACAGCCTTCTGGTGTGTCAGCCACCCCTCCCAGCTTTGTATTGTCAGCAAACTTGCTGGAGGTGGACTCTATCTCTTCATCCCTGTCATTGATGAAGCTGTTGGACAAGATCTGACCCAGCACCTATGACTTGGGAACACCACTAGTTACAGACCTCCAACTAGACTCTGCCACTGCTGATAACCCTCTGAGATCTGCCACTCAGCAAGTTCTCAAACCACCTCCCCGTCCACTCATTTATCCCAAATTTTCTAAGTTTCATAACAAGGACATGGTAGACAATGTCAAGTGCCTTGCTGAAGTCAGGGTACACGGCATCCACTGCTCTCCCCCCATCTACCCAGCCATTCATGGCATCATAGAAGGTGTCCATGGTTTCTTGACCAACCATGATTTCTCCTTGTTGAAAACATGTTGATTACTCTTGATAACCTTCTCTTCCAATTGTTTGGAGAGAGTATCCAGATTCTCCTGGATTCTCTGTAGATTCTCTGTGCTAGTAAATGCAGAAAATACAGAAAAATATTTCCTGATTAGAAAATAAAACAACTTGCATAGACTGCTGTATGAATACACACAAGTAACTGGATATTACTGCAGACAGTCATAATTCACAAATTTCAAGTATAAAAATGTCAGTAAGGATAAGAAAAATAATATACCTTTACTTAACAATTCATTTGCATTTTCTAATGAAAATGTAGTTCAGGATTAATTAACTGAAGGTCTACACATTATAATTTATGTTAACAGCATACTTGAGAGAAAATTATTTTCTCTCAAGAATATGCTTATGGATAACCATTATTCCACGTTTCTTTTATCATCTCTGTTCTGAGGAAAAAAAAACAAAACAAAAAACTTTATTATATATTACACAGGTTCTGAAATAAGTTTCTTATGTATATAAAAATACAGTATCTTGGTTTTTATTTTTTTTTCATTTATTATATTATCAGACATGAGTCTTTAAGATTTCACCCGTACTCCTCCTTTTTTGCTGTTGCTCGCTGAAAACATCCTTCTAATTTACTTCTTATTTTATGTAAAATATTTCATCTAAACTCCTCATTACATTTTCAGATAGAGTAAGACAGAATGCCGTGCATAAGTTTAGAATATATATTCCCTATCTTTCTGTTTTAACCTTGCTATATACCTGCACAGTAAATTATTTGATGAAAAATAAAGGATTTTTTTTTATTCCAAATCATTGGGCTTATTATTTGTGAAGGAGTCAATAGCTTTCTGATAATGAATGATAACAGTAAAAATAATAACTGTGATATATACCCTGAAGTCTTTGAATCTTGCCTATATTTGGTTGCTTAAATGTCATATAATAATGTGATTTTTCAAAGTTCAAAGTTCATTTATGTTTTTCTCACAAATTGTGGTGAGTTGATGTTTCTCTCTTGATAGCAATCTTTTTACCTTAAGTTCCTTTAACACTTTTTCTAACTAACATCTTCAGTACCAAAGGTTGCTCTTGCTTAGGTCCAGTGAGTGAGTCTAATAACAAAGCTCCTTCTTAAACTAGCATTTCTAGACATAAGTGCATGTCAATAGAAAATGATACAGTAATTTCTTTACACATCTTAATATTCTATGATCACTGAATTTACTTCATCGAACCTAAAACTTCCTTGTAGTCATTCATGTCATTTCATCTTAATACCTACATTTCATCCTTCTGTTGCCTGTACTTTTGGGCTACTTATCACATATTTCCTGTTTTTTAAAGTGCTCAGTTTAGCAATATTTTAAATTTAGACTGTACTAGAAGGTTGGGGGGAAAAAAAATGAGAGAATGCTTTTAATGGAATTCATTTTTTCTGTAAATCTTATCTTTTTCAAATAGGCTACAATTCCAGCTCAAGTTTTATTTCTCTGCCTCTAACATACAAGTAAAATAAAGCTACCCTTTCTGAAGCAACAAAACAATGATGTTTGTCCTTGGCCTGAATGTTATTTTGTATAGAGCTATTTTTACCTTATTAGAAGGAAGATTGCCTACTTTATACTCTTTCTATATATATATATATATATCTTCAGCATGTGTCTTTAAATGTTTTAATACCTATCATATGCCCCTTTTAAACTCTGTAATAAATTTGCACATGAAATAGTTTAAGCTCAAAGAATTGGACTGGCAGAGAACATTGCTCTGCATTAGTCTAATTTCTACTTTAAAAATGAACTAATTGGTTTAAGAGACTGATAATGAACTACAAAGCCTTCCATAGCTTCCATGTGATGTTACCAAGCAGTAAATGCCACAGAACAATTTTTCATTTTTAATCTGATCTTAATTTGATAGCAATCATCAGTGGGCTGTTGTCAGGGCCACAAAATCTGTCCCTTCACTGTTTGCAGTGAACTGCAACTGAAACATGTAGACTGAATGATTTATCCTGTGCAAAAAATAAACCATATTTGATATGAATTGCAAGGCTAAAAAGAGTTAAAAATGTTCCAGTTTTGTATGAATACTTCTATCAAGTGATAAAGTAAAATACAACCCTGAAATCTTAATCTTAATGTAGTGGACTCTTCTTCTCCTATTCTCATCCTTGTGTGTATAATCAATCCCTGGAAAAATAGTTCATAGATTTCCTTTGTTATTGGCCCTTTCCTATCTGTAGTTATTTGACTGCTATTTGTGCCTAGCTGTTCTGTTACTTTTGTTGCTTTGACTTCCTTGAGATTCCTTTCATTTACTTTCCAATACTCCTTTCACATGCTGCAGAAGTGTTTTCTTTTCTATTGTATCTTCTATAAACAGATACTCTTGTTAGAACGAACATCATTAATCCTAAACACACACCAATACATGGTCTACATGTGCTGATGGAAACTTATGCTTCAGCTCCTTTCAGAAGGAACAGCCTCTGCAGAGAGCCCTCCTGCCCACCAGATGTTTTGTCTCAGATATTTTAATGCTTTTCCAATCTTATAAATTGTGTCAGTTTATAAGATCAAGAACAATACTGACATAGTTATACCTGAAGTAGGACATCCAGAAAGTCTTATACCAAACACGTTGCATTTAATCTTTACTGGGTTACTGTATTTTGAATATGAATACATGAATTACTTTACTTTTTCTCTCCCACAGTGGAGTTTGCTCCTGAGTTACAGTATTCTATAGTAATAGCAAAAACATTATTGAATTGCATATCTTTTAGCAATAAATGTCATAGTGCTATTTTGTGTTTGTCAAATATCTTCAGAAATAGATCTCCACATTAGCAGTGGAGACTGGCTATCTATTTTCGAAGAGGCAAAGGTTAGGTGAGAGCATCTAAAGGAAAGTGGAAACCGTGTAGCTAAAACCTCTTGAACCGCTCTGAAAAGATACAGTGTTATCTTTGCTACAAGCTCTGTAAAAGCTAATAACTCTAATCTTTCGCGACATGAAACGAACTCCCATGGAGGATTAAAAAAACCCTACATTTTCTAATCAACCAATCAAATGTATCACCATAATATGGGGGATAAATTAATTCCATGTGGTGCTGCCTGAAGGAGAGTTGGAAGTTTATGTTATAGTAAAATTGCTGAAAAGATGCAGATGGCATCTCTTTAACCTTTAAGAGTTCTTAGAGTGAAATAACAGCTTTTAATTCCTTTTTATTTTTTTTTTAATGACTCAATATTTTGTTTGTTTGTTTTTTTTTCCAGTATGTTTGCAGGTCACGTATAAAATTTCCCTTTCATTTGATTCTGATTCTTCCATACTACACTTATGTAATTCAATAAAACATCATGTGATACTTCACATTTCCTTCCTTGTATTCCTTCCTACATTTCCTACATCTATTTGTTTTACAACTAAATCCCTGCTTTTGTACTTGACATTTTTTTTTCATTACATATCAACAAGAAATCCAATTCAGAATCAGAAGGTATCCTTTCCTTCTTTATCTTGAAATTAATTTGTCTGAACAAACAGAAACTTAAGCCACATGAAGTCCTCTTACTGCTACTCCAAAAAGAAGATATTTGGATTTCATAAGGAAAGAAAAGGGAAGGAAAAGGAAGGGAAAAAAAATGTAGAATTTTAGAAAAATGTAGAACTTAAACCTACACAAAGTCATAGACTCAAAATGGCATGCCAGTGAAGAGCTGACTTTTTTAACTAAGAAAACTTTTCATTTCAATCAGTACTACCAGTCAGAACAAGTACCTATGCACGACTAACCATCCCAGCATTCTCTAAATATAAAGTCATAATAATTACTACAGAATCATTCATTATATGAAGAACAAATGAATTATAAGTCATAGAAATCACAAATATTAAAATTTTTGCATGTAACTAAAATTGCTGTTCTTTTAATAGATCTGGGGAATTTTAGTGGTCGAACAAGAAGTGCTGTCTCTGTACGTGAAGGTCAAGGAGTGGTTCTGATGTGCTCCCCTCCACTTCATTCACCAGGTACAGTAGGTTGCAGCTTGTATGCATACTGATCCTTTACAGTACGCTCATTATAGGGTGCTTGAAATTGTTGATATCTGTATCTGACTGGGGATCTTGGAGATGAAACACACAATTCTGCTGACTTTTTTGAAGAATCGAAGGAGTAATTAATGCTCATTCAGCAAATGACACTGAATAGCAGCAGCACTTCTCTTATGAGAACAACTTATTCCCACTACAAAAGTTCAGTGTATAAATTTTCTCCATGGTACTAGAATATACTTCCTTCAGGTCACATAATGTTTCTTCTAGAGTTTAGAGACCTTCAAAACTTGTTCCAAGTGTCAGTGTTGAGATGTGGATTTGAATATGTACTGACTTCACTTTTCAGAAGTATAAACATGGTTTTGATTACTTCCACTATTGTACAGCTTAGTTTCCAGTACAATAGCATCATTACTAGAAGCCAGGTATACCTTAATTCCACGAAGTGCCTGTGAATTTCCAAATGAAAATGTAGCTATTCCAAAGAGATTGTGTTTTTGCTTTTCAAATTGACAGTCTTGAAAAAGTTGTGGATAGGTAAGTGTGTTTTCATGTTTACATAGCACATAATACCTAGAGACCCAGCTCTAGACAGAATATCTTTTTTGCAACTAGGTGCAGTATAGCCTATTGTTTTCCCATTTGGGAAATGAGATCTGCACTGAATGGATTTTTCCTGATTTCAGATTTGAGTTCAGGAAAAAGACATATTGCAGAGATGATTGTATAAAATACCTCCTCTGAACTTCATTTGTAGAGATGTATTCTGTTTATTGTAGGATTATTGTTATTACTGTATTATAAAGATGAGTGTCATTACACTTGCATAATTACCTGATCATCTCTATACTTACCTGTCTTCTGAATTCATTTTATCATAATCATTGCCTTCATAATCTAGTTCTGAATTTGATTCTATGGTCCACATGTGATAGAATTGGATGCAAGGTTTTAAGGCTTGACTAAGATAGATAAACAGGGAAGAAGTCGTCGGCAAAAAAAATTCCAACTCAAGGGTGGAATTGCATTTCTTCAAACAAATTGACAATGTAAGAATAGATGGGCAAGAATAGTGCAGTAGTCATACACTTTTTCACAGCTGTCATTCCACTGAGTACACCTAATGACATCAAAGTGTAAATTTTCCCAAAAATTGTGCTACTAAACTTAAATTTAGACAGATTTCAATGCAATGTTCTACTGCAATAGGCACATAACTTTTGATTGTGAAAAATTATTTTATTCCATTTTCATCACTGTGCCATTAAAGCTGTGCTTGAATAATCCTGTACTTACAGTGATCAGTGGCTTTAGCTTGTGTTGCTTCAACATCAGTCTATGACAGCAAAAAATATTTCTTCCAGAAAAATATATGTAGGCTGTGTTGGAATAGTTTTGTCACCATTGAAGAAGTTCATAGAATGGAATAGTAATCACTGAAAGCTAGAAAATTGCATTGATACGCAAAATCAAGCACAAGTTCATGTATATTCATGCCAGCAGGAGCAGGGAGGTGATCATCCCCCTGTACTCAGCTCTGGTACGGCCGCACCTCGAGTACTGTGTTCAGTTTTGGGCCCCTCACTACAAGAAGGACATTGAGGCCCTGGAGCGTGTTCAGAGAAGGGCAACAAAACTGGTGAGGGGTCTGGAGCACAAGTCTTATGAGGAGCGGCTGAGGGAGCTGGGATTGTTTAGTCTGGAGAAGAGGAGGCTCAGAGGAGACCTTATTGCACTCTACCACTTCCTGAAGGGGGGTTGTGGTGAGGAGGGGGTAGGCCTCTTCTCCCTGATAAGTAATGACAGGACAAGAGGGAATGGCCACAAGTTGCGCCGGGGAAGATTTAGATTAGACCTCAGGAAGCATTTCTTTTCTGAAAGAGTGGTCAGGCACTGGAATGGCCTGCCTAGGGAGGTGGTTGAGGCACCATCCCTAGCGCTGTTCAAGAAGCGTTTAGATGAGGTGCTAAAGGACTTAATTTAGTAGTTGGGTAGAGATAGTGATAGGAGGATGGTTGGACTAGATGATCTTATAGGTCCTTTCCAACCTTATGAACTTATGAACTTATGAACTTATGAACTTATGTGGAGGGGACCTGGCCTTCTATTTTTCTGTTTGTCATGTAATACAGAATCAGAAGCAACTTCCTTCTGTCTCCCTTCTTACAAAATACTGATGGTAGTAAATCTTCATGGCACTACTATGGGACAGAGTGGAGACACCTAAGAATAGGAGGTGGGGCTATCTCCATGGTCCTTCCAAAAATTTTTACACCTGATGACGTTTCAACAATATTCTGTGAAACTCTGGTAATGGGGTACAAGACAATAATGAAAGCTAACTGTCAGCTTAGAATCATTTTCTGGAAAACAATTTTGAAGAATGAACTTCAGATAAGTATATATATATATAAGTACTGAAATTAAGAAGGAAAGATGAAACTTCCCTTCTTCCCTCCAAATTCCAAATCCTTCTGCAGAGAAGTGGAATGTCAAGTATTTGTGTGCAGGAACATTTTAAATACAGTTATTATCTTTTTAAAGCAGTTTCTGTATTGTAATTTCTGGGTTTGATTTTCAAAATATTTTCTTCTAAGCAGCCCTGAGAAATTTTGACCACTGAAATCACGATCAATAAATTAATCTAGAAGATATGTTTAAAACAATTTAAAGAATGTGTGAAATGTGAACATCTAATATTTACCAGACTATGAGTTATGAGTAGGCTTTTGGGAGAGGTTTTTTTTGTAGATGAGCAGTGCAAACTCCACTATATTGATTGATTTACATTCTCCAGCATCTTTAGGAATAATTTTCACTTACTATCCGAGGTGATAAATCCATGATATCATATCAAATCTAATACTTCTCCACATCCTCATAATCAATCCATGTTTCAACAGAATCCCATTCTTCAGTCTCTAAGTCAATACTCATAAAGCTGCCTTTGAATTTTCAGATTGCACCCTTATAGTAAATGCTGGTAAAAAATGTAGGATTTAATGCCATAAACTTATATTAAAAGAGATAAAGATTTATTAATCTCTTTTCAAACCAGAGATAAAATAAATATTTTTTCTAAGAGTGTCCACATGCTCTTTTTACAGAACACAATTTTTTAAGAAAAATCTGAATGTCTATAGAAAACACTGAAAAAACAATGCACTATTTTTTTAAGAATTTAATTTAAAAAAGAAATCCACAGGCTTCAAATGTATACAGACTTCATTTACTTTTACTAATGTCTTGATATATTATCAAAAGGTAATGCAATAAAGAAACAAACCTACAAAAGCTAATTCCAGCTAATTCTCATTTTGTTGCAAACCCTGAAGCATCCCTTGATAAATACATTAATCATGGATAACTTGGGCATTCAAAAACTTAGTTTTTCATTCTTTTTTTTTTAATTTTTTTTTTCACTGTATATATTGCATCTGCTTCTTCTCCACCTTTCACTGGAATTTTCTTCTGAATCGTTTTTGTAGTCTGCTAATTTGCTAACTGAGAGATTCATTAATTACCCATTGCTTAAACAACAAGCTTTGTTTGATATCTCAATTTAAAAAGGTTTCTGCTGCTTTATTTCCATAAACATGATTATGGTTCTTTACTGTAGTACTCTAAAGAATGTAAAGATTGGGTTTCATTCAGTCATTTAATCATCTTAATTACTAGATTTACCGAAAAATATTAAAAATGAAAGGAACATTTCATCAAGCATTACATGTTTCCCTCAAAATTAATACCTTTAGTTGAGCTTTTTATGGCTTTTGTTCAAAGAATCCAGTAGCAGCTTAACAGAGAAAGAAGTTTCCCGTTGCTACAGGAGTGTGGATGTGCTGCACTCTGCAAGTCAGCAAAATAGGTACTTCTTCCACTTTGCCTCAAAAGGACATTGCTGTCTGGAGGCAGTGTGCAACATCTTTATGAAAGATAAACTGATTTTTTTTTATCTCTTTCAGGAGGACAAATTTGATCTTATACAATTTAAAACTATGATATAGGCACCAGAATTTATGCCTCTTTCTGTATGTTTTACAGCTGTAGTTTTCATGAATAATAGAACTGAATCATAGTTTAGAAGAGATACAAAAATCATACACTAACAGAATCATAGAATAGCTTATTTTGGAAATGACAGTTAGTCTTCTCATGCTTCTCAATAGTGGTATTTCAGTGCATAGCATTAAAAAACTTCAGTTTTTATGCTTATTTATCCATTACCAGTTCTTCATGCCATTTGAAACCTCCATCTTTGTACCTATATCCTTCTCTCTCCTAATACTGTGTATTAGACAATATATTTCTTTTTTTTTCCTGTTGTGTGTTTTTCACATCTGACTTTTCAAATCAACTTAGTAGAAGTACTGTGTACTTTAAGTCCATGACAACCAGTGTGTAGCTGAAACAGTCACATTTCTCTCTTGAGAATAATGAATTGGACTGTGTTG
Organism: Cyrtonyx montezumae; assembly: GCF_038088225.1. Lineage (NCBI taxonomy): Eukaryota > Metazoa > Chordata > Aves > Galliformes > Odontophoridae > Cyrtonyx > Cyrtonyx montezumae. The sequence goes on from NW_027071848.1 coordinate 10,123,716, forward strand.
CTGTTTCCTAATGTAAACACTGTCAGACTTCTCAAAATAAGACCTGGACAGGTCACACATCCAGTAATAACTCTCTTTTAAGCTAAGTAGAACTTATTCCTCAGACAGTATTTTCGATTAAGACTTGTTGAGAGTAGATGTGTGATGCAGATGACAGCAAATAGAACATTTCACATTAACTGGACATAACTGTAATCTACTTCTTACTCCTGAACTGTCCAATACTCTCATGTTTTTTCCACTACTAGCAGAAGTGAGATTAAGAGGAATTATGTGGGTTTTTTAAAATATATTTTCTTTAATACATAACAATATTAAAAAGGAAGGTAAATCTATGTTCTAGAATTACCAAATGTCTGGTCTATAGGAGGTGGATCTATATTAAGACATAAGGGACAGCCATCTTTACTCTACTTTCTCTTCTTCATAATTGCATACCATTGTTTGTTTCCCTTAACCAATTTTTATTTTGGGAGCATGATGCTAAGTATCAGGAACAGGTCAAAACTCACATTATTAAATACTGATCGCTAATTGTAAATGACAGAAAAGTATAATGAATTTAATATGTCACATATAAAAGAACAAGATGAAGGAACCTCTCCCTTTCTTCACATGTCCTTAACATATAAATTGCTATAATGAATATACAAAATGTATTAAAAGCATTATTTCAGGAGCCATTTCTACCAGCTGAGTGAATAAGCTACCATGAGTTCGAGGAGCTATTAGCTACCATGAGTTCAAGGTCCCTTGACCTTGAAATGCCCCCTCATATTTTATTGTATTTTTGTGGTTTTTAGACTTTAACTAAATAATAAAAAATTCAAACTTTGCTTTTTGATAATGGGAGAAAAAAAAAGATGTTAAGACACAAACATATAATCCTTTAAACTCTATATTCTCGTTCTAATTTTCTGTTAATAATCATTCAATAGGATGTTTTCTCTCTTTGGCACATTTTATCGTGGAAGATGTTTCTCTCTTGCATCTAGCACTTTATCACCTTCAATAAAACACTTTTGAAACATTCTTGTCTAATAATACTAATTCCCACGTGTGTTATCACTGAAGCAAATGTTCATGGCCGCTGACATGTCTCAGTACAGCAATCTGTATTCTTTATCTATGCAACTGATTGATGACTATGCCTGTAGTTTTCATTATGGAATGAACAAACACAATTAACTTTGCTTTTTTTTTTCTTCTATGGTCTTTTCATTACTCAATACATGGCCAGTAATTTTCCTGCTGACTTCCCTGGAGCATTTTATAACATTTCCTTCCTCAATCTTATTGAAGCTGGTGCATGCATTTGAGGATATGAAATTTAAGATTCTGTGGATAATAGAATTTCCAATAGTGTAGCATTGTAACTAGCTGTGTTTTCCAGTGAGGAGATATTCTCAGTCTGTTGCCAGTGTATTGTTCTTAGACTTTAATTGCATTTTTATGAATTGAATATGCACCACATTTTAGGCAATATCTGTATAATAGCTATATGAATAAATGATTATTTTTCACTTAACATGTCTTTTCATGGAAGCCTTGATTCTTCCTTTAAAGAAATTATTTTAAGAGTAATAACATAAAATAAATGTGTTGCTGCATCAGATTACTTCAAGTAACTTGTAATTTTAAAGGCTTTTTTAGAACACTTTTCCAAATATTATCAGTGTTCTTATATCTTAAAAGATTATTACTTATTTCAAAAAAATGTATTATTTACGCTAGAAATGGAAATTTTAGGGGGTCAAAATCCACTGGATCACTGTCTGGAGTTGTTCTTCTGTTCAAGAGCTATGAAGCTGTAGTGAAAGAAAGCTGGTTGACCTTCATCAATGAAGCCAAAACTTCATGCTGGATAAAGGGTCAGCTGTGACTGAATTCTACTTAAGGCATGTATACTGTTGTTTCACAGCCTCACTAGCATCAACAAATATTAACCTAGCTGCCAGTTCACAAGAATCATAGAAGATACCAAGGAAAGATGGAAGCATGAGAGATTAATTAACTGAAAAAATACATGAGTATGTTGGTGTTCAGACTCATGCTTTATTACCTTCCAGCCAATAGGCATATGTGACATTTTGTCTAAAAGCTGACATATGGGACAATGATGATGAAAAGTTTCTGTAATGGATAAATTTCATTTCTCTGGAGACAAGATAGTAGCCTGTTACAGAGATGTCTCAACAAATAAGATAGAACTGTCAGAATCCCCTTAATCTAGTGAATAAACAGGACACAATTACCCTGCTAAGTTTAAATGAAATATACGTTCATGGTTCATATTCATATTTCATTCACATTTCACCAACCAGTCTTGTAAAAATACCAACAAAAAATGTTACAAAACTCTTTTCAGAGCCGCTGGTTATATAATTTTGAAAATAGCAGGAGCACAATGTTAATAGATATAAGATTAGATTAACATACAGTAGTTATAATTAGAGTGGTGTAGAGTTTTTGCAGATTTAATTCTTTCATTATGCTTTTTTCTAGAATCTACTTGCTACTTAATTTTGATATTTTATTAAACTGATAGCAGGAACAACACAGTTTCACAAACATGGCAGTGAAGTCAGTTGTGTTTAAGATAGAAAATTCCTAATTGATCCCAATTTTCTCTCCATATCACAGAAAAGACTAGGAAGAATTAGTTCACATGTTAGAAAAGGATGAAAATATTACAGTTTTGAGAAAAAGTAATTTTTTTATCATTCTCGGTCTATCCATGAATAACTGAATTCAGTATTGATTCTGGTAGAGACAAAAACTGAAGATGGTTTGAAGTCAGTCTTGACCCTGAAAGAGTAACTTCTAGGCTGAACTGATGTGTGTTCTGTATGATGCCATTAAAAAAATTGCCTATATAATAACATTTGTTATTAGTTATTTTATAAATTCAATATGAAAGTGATCTAAGTATTGCTGTTCTTAATGAGACAAAATTACACTTATTTAATCTGTTCAATTACAATTTTCCAAATAAAAGAATTTTTATGAAAATACATAGCTGGGATAACTGATTTTCAGTTTTCCTTCTCAAAAGCAAAACAAATGCAAAATAAATTGCTTTGAAATATATACCTGGATGTGTTTATGTTCCTTTTGCCTGTCCAATGCAAATAGAACTCAAAGCAGCTAGAATTTAGCAGTAAATACATTGAAGACAATTTCTTGGACTTATTAAAGGGGAAAATGACTGATAGGGTATAAGCATAATACATTCAGATATTCAGAAGGAAATCTGAATGTTTACAGCTGAATCTAAACCACTATGCATCTTTATCTTCTGATGACAAAATATAATTTCCAGAGATGTGACAATGAAATGGTGCTTTCTTTTTTGATCTCTAAGACATCTGTTATAATGCCATTAATTCTGATTATTTGCTTTCCCCCTCTTATCTCCCTTTTTCCCATGCTATGTTCCAATATTGTTAAAATCATTGCTGATGACTTAATTAGCCAGCTGATACACTTCCTGATGTGTTGATGCTATTGCCCTACAGCATAGAATAAGTAACTGGAAAATTTCACTTCATTTTTTAGTTTATTGAAGCATTAATTTTCATCATATTTATCTTGTTTGCTAATTAAGCAAGTATTCCAATAACTACTGGAGGAATAAAAATTCAGTAAGAAGAAATAACTGAAAGAATGATAAAGATAATACATATGAACAGTTTTTCTCACTTTGGCCTTTCCTGCTGAATCTCATGTATCTTTAGGAATCAGGATCAGTTAGCCCAGCTGTCAAAAGTTTACAGGCTGGTTTGGCCTTATTCCATGAACAGGGAGACCCACGGACCCATGCCTCAGGAAAGGGAAAAGGGGAAAAAGGGCAGGGAGATGGGCCTAAAAACAAAACAGCAGCAACAGTCTCAGGAGGAAAGCTAATTTACTAAATAAGATTTCAGGATGCAAAATAACATGAAATAACACAATATAATTATAATTGAAGCAAATAGATCAAATAAAATGAGAGTCCAAAAACCAAAGGCCTTCCTCTAATTCTGAACACAAGAAGGCTGGGTAGCATATATGTTGCAGAGAAGAGCAGAAGGGAAAGAAAGGGGGGCATCTCATGACATGCAGTTTTATCTTTCCCTCTGAATGGAAAACAAACAGAACAGCAGACAGTCCTCTGGGTTATGTAGTTATTCTCTTCTGAGATAGCTACACCAGGAATGATAGATGATCCATGGAACTGGAGCATTAACTCTATAACTCCCAGTGCAGTACGTCATGTTAATGTTGTGGAATACCAATGACAAAAATCATAAAACCGTGACTCAAAAATCTGATTAGCAAAGACTTGGATTCATTGGTTTCGAAGGGCTTAGAATGACTAGAATCCATTAATCCATCGATTATCTATTTAGTGTAGTCAAAAAAGATTACTGAGAAGCACTTACATGTGCCTAACAAAATTATCCATGTACATGTGCTCTTAGAAAAATGTCATACGTACTGTTCTGAAAGACATGTGGTGGCCTGTGAATCAACATGTGAATGCTACGTACCAGCATTTGTGCGTGCTCCCCATTTTTACTCTCTGAGGAATTAATTGAATAAATTCCCAGACAACTCCACTAGTGTGACTAAAAGAACTAGGAATTTTAAACATTGATGTCACCCAGAAAACTTCAGGGGTGAAAGCAGAGTACTAAGATGTGCAGTGCATAATTTTCCTGCTTAGTGGAGGTAGGGAGGCACTCATCTGTAGATGAGTTGTACTTATATCACCTCTGAATCATTCTGCTTTCCTCCTCTGATTTTGCCTATGTCTGAATAGCTGAATTAAATGTTCTGAAGCATTTCTCCATTGCAGATTCCTGTTACACAGGCATCAGAAAGCTCTTTTAACTTTTACTCTAAACTATAGTAATCAATTTTAAAAAGATAAGCCAGATTTTCAAAAGCATTTGGTTCAAATTCCTCAAGTTTCATTTGTTCAGCTGTTGAATTCTAAATAAGATATTTTGGAGGGGATGTTAGGAAAAGGGAAAGGTCTTTGAAAAACATGAGTATTCTGAATACTACTCACATTCTCAACATAGAAAGGGTCATATTTGTGTATAGGTTACATGAATAATTCCATCTCTGTTAGAAAAAAAAAAGAGGTAGTTGGAAAAGTATATTATTTTCCATATGATATTTCTGTATTTACTGTAACTCACCAGATATCCCTTTCACTCCTAATATTAAGGGGATGAGGAGGAGAAATGATAATCATGGGACACTCCCCTTGGCTGGAAGTGAGGCATCAGAAGGCTATGTATTTTTTCAAAATAACAATTATCTAACATGTAGAAGAGGTGTGGCAGCAGTAGTACAGAGTTCGATGAGTTTCCAGTAGTGCAGAACAGTGTGCACAGAGATTTATTTGTTATTATCTATATGTAACAACAGATAAGAGTTAGTCTCTACATTTTTACATTTTAAGAGATTGATTGTCCCTTATGTTATTTATAGTGATTTATTTATACAGCATGGTGGAACAATGTTACTGGCTTTCTAAGGCAGACTGCTAACATGACATATTTGTTCCTCCTCTTCTGTACTTTGAGTTATTTTTAATTGAGATGGAAAAATGATTTGTCACTGTCATTCTTAGTACTTAAAATGTGTCTTTTGGGGACTACAAATCTGTTTATATGTTGTTCACTGAAGCATATGTTTCATTGTGTTCAGAAAGATATAATTCAGAATCCATTGCTCAGTAAATTAAAGCCTAAAAATATATGTGGAAGGAGCTGAGCATTAGATATGGGGATAATTATAGAGTAATTTAAAATGTGAAAGAGGAAAAAGGAGAGGAAGTATTAATAATTTCATCTCTACTGTACAGTTTGATATACACACACAGAAATAACTTTTTAATATTCTATTCTAAGTATTCTATAGAGTGATTTGTTTTCCTGAGTATTAAATAATTTCCTCTGTATTTTCCAATGCCAGACTTTTCATATGAGGACAATACTTTTTGAATTTACTGCAGAAATTTAGAAACATTATATGAATTATCGGTCATTTGTATTATTAAAAACATTATTAATTTGTCTTGCAGAATTTTTAACCTTTCTATCATTAAAAATATAAATAAAATTGAATGCTAATATGCTACATGAAGCAGAATTTATCAGTGGTTTGTCCTGTACACTGGTCTTTGTCATTTCTTCGCCTACACTCCCACAGAACAGTGATTATGAGTGCATTAGTTTGTTTTTAACAGTTAAAATATTCTATAGTAAAAGATCAGTATTCCAGACTATGACCAGAACCATTGCTTGTGATCATGTTTTACAGATAATTTTTAATCTTTTCAATGGACAACATGTTTATCTAGGAGTTCTTCCAATTATTTTTATCAGAAATCTACTTCAAAAAATGTAAATCTAGCTATCACAGGAATTTTTCTGTCTTTGACCATAGAAATAACAATAAATAGAGTTTGAGTGGATAATTTTTCTCCAATGCTTTAATTACACCAAACTTTTAATTTTATATTAATCAGTTCTCATATCAATCACTGAAATAATTTCTATTATTTCATCAAATATTGAAATTAATGATTTTATAATGACTAGGGTCTTCCCAATTACACTTCATAAGTGCTAGAATAAAATTGACCCCAATTCATAAATTCAAAAAATACAATGTTCCAACTCTTCTTTAAAGCCACTATCATTGATAAAAAGAGCTTAATGGTTAATTCTTAGAATCTAAATTTTAGTTCTTTGTTACCTATTAAGACTGTTTATTGCTTTTTATCATTTTTCCCCACTTTTTATACAAAATAGGACTACACAGTGATATCTGCATTACCAGGTATGTTAGAAAAGATAGAACACCAATTTACATGGTGTATTTGGTATTGTTCTACATAAGCATTGGTTTCCATTCCTATTTAATAGTAGATGACTATGGATAGTAGCTTAGAATTGTTTTATTTTCCCTAGAAATATTTTTAAACTTCCTATTTGTAATATGTCTGCTTTGCTGGTTAGAGATTTCTCTTCTCTGTGGTTTTCTTTAATAATAAATTTATTTCAATTCTAAAAATCCTGGAGACAAAAAAAAAAAATGTATATCCATGATCAGTTTCCATCCATAAATGTACACTCCTTTCACATTTTCTTTACTTAAATAAGAAAACTATATATGCTGTTTAAATTGCTTTGACTTCTGAAATTAGAACATGCCTATACGCGTTCTAAAATGTTACAAGAAAATGATACTGAAGGTATGTTGCCTCAAATGTTACTTCAAAACATGACAAAAATATCAAATTTCAATCCCTTCCCAAAACATGAAGTTTCAATAATCTGGCTGCATGAGAGTTCTGCAAAGTCACTGTGGCATAATATTGAACAGTCACAGAAACGTGATATAATAGAATGGCTTGTGTCACATGGGACTGTTTTTCAAGCCCATCCAGGACCTTTTGATTGGTATCCATTCCTTCTGTTGTATCAGCTACAGCACTCGATGTCATCATGAAACTTGCTAAGGTTGATCTCATTCCTATTGTCTATGTCATTAACAAAGATGCTGAACAACACTGGTCCCAAGACAGATCTCTGTGGGAGATCACTCATCACCAGTCTCCACCTGGTCTTAGAGCCATTGACAAGAACCCTCTGGATGCAACCATCCAATCAATTATTTACCCACTGAATAGTTCACCCTTCAAATCCTTACCATTTCAATTTAAAGGGTATGGGACCATATCAAAGGTCTTGTACAATTCCAGGTTGATGACATAAATTACTCTTTCTTTGTCCATTGATGCTGAGACAATTCAAAACCATGCTTCTAGTAAAAAGTTAAAGAGATTTGGTTTATCTAGCCTTGAAGATAAAAGCTTGATATGGACCAGGATAAAAATCTATCATTAACTTCAAAAATTTAATATAGATCACTAACAAAGTGTTTCTGATATTCTCAATATGATAAATTAACTTAGTATTACAAGAAGGAAATAAAAATATTCATATATGAATGTAAAATAAAACTCTTCAACTACTGACAGAGCATTGAAAAAGATTATTCTGCAGATCTGAATTTAGCAGTGTAAATCAGATGTTTCTAAGGAACAGGGTCATATTTTTTGTTTAAACTTGCCTAAGGACTAAGTAATAGTCTGAAGGACATGTATTCTTGAGATCTTTCTGAACATTTTAAATGTTTATGGGATAGAATAATTTTTTTAAAAATCAAACCAATAAAAATCAAGTACACATACTGACCTATTTTTTTCCTCTGAAAAATAAAATGAAATAAAATAATAAAATAAATAAAATAAAGGCTGTCTTTTTGTTGTATACAATGTGTTTTTAAAGATCATGTGGATAGGAAAGATATTTCATCAATCTTTACACGTTTCAGTGACTGACTACATTTCACACATGTCAAAAGCAAAAATGAGCTTATACCATGTACAGTAGAAAAAGTAATGTAACATTTGTAACCTTACGTACAAAATTTTGTACTTGACACTACTCTATTTTTTTCCAATATATTTTAGTTATTAGCTCTGTAAATAATTGTTATGCAGAAAATATTTGAAGATATATCTTTGTAATTAACTCTGAACAAAGATAAATATGTGATTGGTAGAACTGTGTTTCAGGTAAGTGAGCAGTAGACACAGAGCCCCCAAAGCAGAAAAGGAGCAATTTCACTGTTAGCTGATAAATAGACAATATCTATTTGCTTTATATGAGGACATTACAAAGCAATGAACAAATTACCTTCATTAAATATTTTCTTGAAGGATTAATGAGCACAGATAATAAGTCACAGCAGCACAAAAAATGCACTAAAATTATTTATCTGGTTCTGTTGCAGGGATGAAGGACTATCCCATAGTTATCATTCATTTCAGCTACAAAGAAGCCTTTAAAAATTTTTCTGAAATGTGAAATGTATTCCATCGTAAGAAAGTGAATCATGTTGCACCCTTATTCTGTGGTTGGTACACAGATTATCTAAATATCCAGTGTGATGATACTGGTTAAAAATTGCCTTGAGATAAAATAAAGTTTTATATTTTCAGCAGGAGAGATCTATGCTTTTTTCCTAATTATTATTATTATTATTTTAACTGAGTATTTCTGAATATAAAGAAGCCATCATGAAAACTTCATGGTTCATATTTACATACAGCAAATTCAGTCCATAATCTGGGATGAACTGTTTGCTGTTTTATGTTGGTAGTAGAGGCTTAGTTTTTTTGTTTGAGGTACTTTTGTGTGTGTGTGTGTGTATTTTATTTTATTTTTGTAGTTGTTTGTTTTATATAATTGAGAAAGAAAGAATAAATAGCTTCTTCAGAGCACCTAAAACTCCCAGATTACTTCAGACTTTGGCTGTCATCAGGCATCAGTACTATTTATTCTTCAGGTAGTGCCATCTTGTGGAACTGGGGTAATCAAGGGAATTTTATATGAAAGAGAAATATTTTTTCCCAACAGGACACCTGAGGAGATAGATTAGTATGTCTCACCACATTGCAAAAAAAAGAACACATAAATCAGACTTACTTCTTTTGCAAACACTATAATACCACAAAAGTGCAATTGTGGGATGTGTATTTGTATGCTTTACCCTTGAAGATGCAATAATTAGCCATGATATGAGATCTATATTTAGGTTCTAGGTACATATAAGAGAATTTCTATGGCAACTCGTGTTGTATCTTCACATGTTTAAAGGAAGGAATAAACAATTTCTCAGAAGAAAAGCCTTGAGGCAGATCTGGGAAACAATTGTGTTAACAAATAAAGGAGTGAATATTTGGTGATACCTGAAGGCCTCTACTACAGCTCTCATTAAAATACTTAGACATTTCTCACGGCCCCTCAATGACAAAAAGATTTCAGCATTGCCATGGAGCTAGCATTTTCTGCATAAGAATGGTATCTCCAGAAACATCACACTGCACTAACAAAAATGCTGAGAAGTTCCATCTTCACCCCTTATAAGAAATATGTAACATTGCGACAGTTTAGGAATTAGTATTGTGAAACAGGGGAAATACATCTACTAAACTGTTTAAGAAATGATAGTAAGAAAAATTTCACACCTTAAATTATACAATAAATTCCATTCAGCAGGAGATAAATTTGCTCTTCTCACTACTTTATCACCAAATGACCTAGATTTTCACTAATATCGCCCACTGAAAAGTCCTTAATAAAACAGAAACAACATGGGTATTTGAAATGCATTCCTAATGACCTTCAGAGAATGTGCACAGAACTCCTCAGAAATATATTTCTGTAAACAAGGCCATTTATTAAAGAAAATACCAACTTTGCTACTACCAAAATAGTTTATATCATTTCCACTTCAAGATTTTGCATGTAGCAGAACATTCCAGAAAATGACTTACCCAGCTGAAGCCACAGATGACTGCCAGTTTACAGCTGTCCGTATAATTCATAATTTCTCTTTATTCCCTGTGTTACTATGTGCTTTGATGAATAGTCTATAAACAAAAGTTTCCTCTGTGTTTGCACTCAACTATAGTTTCCAGGTAGGGCTCTGCATCATCTTTGTGATTTCGGCATAGGTGTCATACTAAATATGAAATAAATGGCCGTAAAAATGAGAAATGCATTCAGCATATATTTTTTTAAGATACTCTATACTTCTGTATACTGCAGTTTCTTATTTTTGCCTAAACCTTTTTGTCTATTGAAAGCAAAGTGAGTAGAGCATGGAGAAAAATTTACTCAGATTTACTCTAGTACTTTTCTCAAAAAGAGATGACTTCAGATGGCTCATATCTAGAATCATTACTTCTCAATTTTATGGTCATATCTTGGTTTAATTTTGATTTTAAGAGTAATTAAATTTAGCTTTAAAATGTTCCCAATGTCATTATTTACCTGTCAGGCTTGAAATGCATATCTGGAATTTAATTTCCCATGAAAAGCTAATGTGATGAAAGTTGTGCTCTATTCTTAGACAAATAATACTCATTCTAAAACCTTTTAACCAATCATTACAAGAAAATACAAGCTTAGTTTACTAACTGCAGTGATCTGTCTACAAATCGAACTAGTGTCTTCTTAGTCTTTGGCATCTTGGTTTGAAATTCACCCATCAATTTACCATTTAAGTACAAGGCCTTCCATGTAATTTACAAGTACAACTGTGATGAACAGCTGTGGTACTTGTGATATATAACTATCTGTTGTTGTTAAAAATATTTTAGTGTGTGCTTACTATGAATAAGACTTGGAAAAAAATAGCAAAATTTTTGAAATTTGATTCTCCATCATCTCTTTATTAGTTATTTTTAAGTGCTGAAATTATGAGAGTATTCACTTATGCATGCTAATGATGAAAAAGAAAAAAATGAAACAGAAATACAAATGATTCCTGCGACTGAGAATTCTTCAGAATATGCAATCCTGTGATTTAAGAATACTAAATTCTAATTTTTCTGGGATGCAGAGAATGGAGTTCCAGAATATGAAAAACAGTGTGTTTTTTCTTCTCTAATATGGCTTAAAATTTAGAAGTGTGAGGGATTTGTTCAACGGATCAATGTCATGTTACTCCCATTTTCCCAAAATTGAAGTAGTTCTTTTGGCAACCTTTTGTAAAATCACTTCTGCAAGATCATCCATCTATTTCTGCCAGCTAAGATCTCTTGAGTCCCCAGATTTCAGGCTGTGTTTTTTTCTGCTTATTCTGTATAGTATATATTGACAGTTTCAGAGTTTCTCTGAGATGAAGGTATTTTGCACTGAAATCTACACATAATGTATGGACATATCCTTCCAAATTATACCCAAGAATGTGCTGAACTCATTATATAGGTCTAAGAGAAACTTCATACATTCTGATCAGTTCCAGTGATCCTTCAGAAGTATCCAAAATCCTTTAGATATCCCTTATAATAAATGAAAGTAGCAGCAGTTTCTTCTATGTCAGTGGGCTAATGATCACAAATCAAACTTATCATTTTTTTCTGTGCTTTGGAGTTTGGACTCTTTGCAGGAATACAAATGCTATGCATAAGGACAAATAGAAGTGTTAAATGAAGTTTAATAGCATAAATTGTTTGAATTTCAGATTCATCAGAAGTTTTGTTGCTTTTTTATGAACTTCAAAAGTGGCCCCACATCAACTTCATGAGGTTCAAGAAGTCCAAATGTGTCAAAGCAATTTCAGATATGTGTACAGACTGGGATAAGGACTCATTGAGAGCAGTTCTGCTGAGAAGGTCTTAGGGGTCCTGATGAATGAGAAGCTGGACATGAGCCAGAAGTGTGCCTGGAAGACCTGGTCTGCATTATAAGAGGGGTGGCCAGCAGGGTGAGGTGACCTCTCATGAGAGCAGAGTAGAGAGGGACCTCCTTCTGAAGTAGTGCATCCAGGTCTGGGGCTTCCAGTATAGGAAGGATGTGAAGCTATTGGAATGCGTCCAGAGGAGGGCCACAAAGATGATTAGAGGGCTGGAGCACCTCTCCTACAAAGACAGGCTGAAAGAGCTGGGCTTGTTAGGCCTTGAGAAGAGAAGGCTCTGGGGAGACCTCATTGCAGACTTCCAGCATTTAAAATGCAGCAAGGAGAGAAGCAGATTTTTTGCATAGTCTGATAGCACTAGGATAAGAGGGAATGCCTTTAAACTGAAAGAGTAGAGATTTTGGTTAGATGTTAGGTAGAAATTACTTACTTAGTGGCAAGACATAGGATCAGGTTGTCCATGGAAGCTGCAGGTGCCCCATGGAGGTGTCCAAGACCAGGCTGGATGGGACCCTGCAAAACCTCAGACAGTGGTTGATTTAGTGGCTAGCAATTCTGTGAATGTCAGGGTGGTTACAACTGGATGATCTTTAAGATCCTTTCAAACTTATCCCATTCTATGATGTTTTTTTCTCAATATCCTATTCTAGTCCCTGTTCACTCACCACTCATTGTAAGAGCAAAAATCATTTGAAAGTTGACAAAATGAAACCATCCCTACAAGACTCCGCATCAGCAAAAACTAAGGTTTTGTTTTTTTTTCCTTGGAGGTACAAATTCATTGCCTAAATTCATTCCCTAGGAATAGTTATAATTAATTAATGAATAATTCACAGCTTGTGTACTTTTAGGGTACAAATGTAGTAAATTCTACTCTGTACGAACTGCCAGTGAACCTAGAATGATGACAACTTTATATTTAGTCTGAACTACTTTTAAGCTGGAGTAATTAGTGAGACTGGCTGATTGGTTTTTGCTTGAATTGGCAACAGGTGTCTTCAATTAAAAATCTATGCATTTTCCATGAGCTCATATATTCATCATTGCTTTGTAGAATTTCATGCTACCATAAATCATTTCTGAAAGATAAGACTTCATAGCCAAATGTAGCAATGAAATTTTCAGACAGAAATATTTTTGGCTAATTAGTATTTTGCCTCAAACACAGCAGTAGAGAGAGGAAATTTTGAGCATTCTGAGATGTGAACATTCATTCTCTGTGGGCCCAAAATTCCTCAGGGTCCTATGTAACTGTAATTAGACCTGCAATTTTCTGTTTTACAAAAGTCTTCCCCAACTGTTTGATGAATATGTTTAGTCGTTTAACATAGCATTTTAATTTTCAGTTATTAATAAAAAAAAATTAATCCTGCTTCAAAACTGTATTGATCTTCTTCGAAATCAATCCTGAACATCTTGTATCTGTATACAGTTTACGCTGCTGGCTCATGCTGGCCATTCTCTTTTATCAAATGAAATTTCTAATGCTCTCAATGCTGTTAGAGTCAAACCATTGCTGTGATATATTTCATCACTTTTAGCATCACGAACAGCTATACCAGTTCCTCTTCTGTCATTGAAAGAAAAATGCAAATACAACTAGAAATTTTGAGGTGTTTTCACTCACCCTTTTGACTCTTCCCTTTTCTAGTCAATTTTCTGTCAGGAAAACATTTTCATAGACTCATAGATTCATAGATACATTAGGTGGGAAAGGACCTACAAGATCATCTAGTCCAACCATCTTCCTATCACCATCTCTACCCACTGAACTACTAAATCAAATCCCTTAGCACCTCATCTAAACGCTTCTTGAACAGCACTAGGGACGGTGCCTCAACCACCTCCCTAGGCAGGCCATTCCAGTGCCTGACCACTCATTCAGAGAAAAAATGTTTCCTCAGGTCTAATCTAAATCTTCCCCGGCGCAACTTGTGGCCATTCCCTCTCGTCCTGTCATTATTTATCAGGGAGAAGAGGCCCACCCCCTCCTCACCACAACCCCCCTTCAGGAAGTGGTAGAGTGCAATAAGGTCTCCTCTGAGCCTCCTCTTCTCCAGACTAAACAATCCCAGCTCCCTCAGCCGCTCCTCATAAGACTTGTGCTCCAGACCCCTCACCAGTTTTGTTGCCCTTCTCTGAACACGCTCCAGGGCCTCAATGTCCTTCTTGTAGTGAGGGGCCCAAAACTGAACACAGTACTCGAGGTGCGGCCGTACCAGAGCTGAGTACAGGGAGATGATCACCTCCCTGCTCCTGCTGGCTACACTATTTCTAATACAGGCCAGGATGCTGTTGGCCTTCTTGGCCACCTGGGCACACTGCCAGCTCATGTTGAGCTGAGCATCAACCAACACCCCCAGGTCCTTTTCCTCTCTACATTCTTCAAGCCATTCTGCCCCAAGCCTATAGCATTGCATGGGGTTATTGTGGCCAAAGTGCAGGACCCGGCACTTGGTCTTATTGAACCTCATCCCATTGAGCTCAGCCCAGCTGTTCAGCCTATCCAGATCCCTCTGAAGAGCCTCCCTATCCTCCGGCAGATCAAAGCATATTTTTGTCCATAGCAGTAAATAAAATGACAGAACGCGACTAACAGATAAGCAATTAATATCTTCATATTGCTAGTAAAGCTGATAATAATCACCTAAGCCGTTAATGTCCAAAAATTTGGAATTTACTCTACCAATGGAGCAACATGCATCTTGGAGAAGTGGGAAGGATTTTGCATACCTGAACTAGTCTTGACTTTTCTAATTTTGAAGTCATGGATTTAAAATATAACATAGGAAGTGATTACAGAAGAGAATGTCTCATAACTATTGTGTAAATAATAATTTTTTTAATGTGAAAATAAGATAAAGTAGAGTCATAAGATAACAGCACGTAGAAAAAGTATAGATAGGTTAAAGCTTTCATGTCTTAATTTTAGAATTTCATATAAATAATTCCCTGCAAGAGCTAAATCAGAATTTCATTATTTTTATTGATATTTTTAATAATAAGACATTAATCCATTTAGACTTGTAACAAATCATGATATAATTTCATGCAGAATTATTTTTTTCTTAACCAATTACTTTATGTATAAATGGAAAAAATATGTGCTTCTAAGGTGTACAGAGTGACACCTAAGATAAAAATTATAAACAAGGTTCAGGCTTTGATTACCATTTTTAAAATAAATCACTTTGATTATTCTTCAACCTATCAGGTTATGAGAAAAGGCACTTGATATGGGTGGTTTCAGGGATTATTGATTGACAATAGGGATGTAAGCTTCCTGTAGGAAAGATTCTAGAATTCTTCAGATAAGCAGATATAGAAGACGACAGAAATTTAATAAAGTAATACCACCTGCAAAGTAGGACTTAAAAACAGATGTTCAGAATAAAAACTGCTTAGAAATACACATGAAAATGTCATCTGTAGCTCTATAGGAAGTGTCCTGTTATATTTCATTGAAATTTGAACAAGTGTAGAAAATAATATTTTATATGTTATTGGCCTTGAATAATTAGAAATGATAATCATCTAATACATTATGGATGACATCTGAGTATGCTGAATAATTTAATTATTTCTTCTTAATTGTAAATCTGTCCTCTCAGGAAACTTGTGAGCTCAATTCTTTGAAAGAGCAATAATAAAAAATAAAAAAAATCATCATTTCTAAAACAAACAAAAGTTTTAAAAGGTTTTATCTTTTGCTCTGTTATTAGATTATTTAAATAAAGGTAATCAATTTTTCTTGAGTGTATCAATAGCTATATGAAGTATTGTTTCCATTATAGTGTTCTCTTTTTTTTTTTTTTTTGTTTTGTTTTAGAGATCATCTATAGCTGGGTATTTAATGAGTTCCCATCTTTTGTGGCAGAAGATAGCAGACGCTTCATTTCCCAGGAGACAGGCAATCTCTACATCTCCAAGGTGCAAACATCTGATGTTGGCAGCTATATATGCCTAGTAAAAAACACAGTGACAAATGCCAGAGTTTTGAGTCCTCCTACACCTCTGACACTGAGGAATGATGGTAAGAAAAATATTATCTGGGTACTACATGGAAGCAAAAATTGTTTAGATAATGCAAGAACCATGATTTTTTATTTGTTTGTTTTTCTTCTCAATATAAGCATGTGTGTACTTCTGAAATCAGGAAGGAAAAGGTGTCCACAAAGAAAGTATTGTAAAACATCTAAGAACTGTGGAGCTATCTAGATCTCTGAAGTCAGGTGCAGTCTGACACCTCCTGAATTATTTTGTTTAAAGCACTTACTCCTTTTTGCTATTCTCATGCTTTATCACCAACAGAGAGAAACAGATTTCCTTTCTCAGTAATATTTGGCTCTATAGGACGCCATCCCACTGCCAAATGCAAGTGACTACTGTCACGCTGTAATGCCCTCAGGCGTCTGAGGTATGCACAGGAGACTGGCAAACATAACATAGGACATAAGGGACACATGTGCCCTTACAGTACAGCTAGATGCCAAGAGAGAAATACTGATGTATCTTGGCTGATACAACATGTGGTTTAAAAACTGAACAGGCTCTAATGCGTAAAACATTACTTGATGTTCTGAACACTTGATACCCTTCCAGGCTCCAATTCAGTGTATTGATTAGAACCACCAGGAATGTCACAATAGATTTGATTGCAAAGCTAGTTAGCTACCCAGGTGCTCTACAATACCATGAAGGCATATCACTGCAGAAGTTTTTTTCTGTAATTAAGTACCTAAATATTATTTTCCAAAACTAGCCTAGGAGTTGTAACTCAGCCATTTCCAAAATTCAAAGGACACCTGCCAATAATATTCCCTACGGGGCAGCACAACATTTCAATAAATTAATGTATATTTCTGACTCTATTTATATAGTTTCCTATAGAAAATATTATTTTTGCTTGTTTGCAAATAGAACATTTATATTTTTTTCCATCAAAAATTGAGAATAAATTTTAACAATTCCATAAATGCCTATTTTTTTTCTTCCAAGATGAATTCTAATTCTTAAGAAATTTATTCCAACAATTCGGTATGTATCAATTCACACTTATATAATTCAGAGAGAGGAAGAGAATCTGAGGCTTTTGTTTTTCTTATAAATTTATCTAGTACTATTTCTGTGCTGCAGAAGCATTATAAAGACTGGACTTAAGCAGAGATTACTTAGTTTTACAGAGTAAATAAAAAAGTGTGTTCATAGATTAGGATGGAATTAATTTAATCTTTATTCATTGTAACTAGGTTGAAAGCTCTGTCCGCAGAATGTGCAGTCTCAGCTGCATGTTTACTGTATCTTTCCTATTTTCATTTTTTATCATATTTATGCTAATTACTGTATTGTAGATCTTTAGTTTTATCAAATGAATAAAGCAAGCCTGGTCTCTTCAATATTACACCTGTGAAAATGAAACTAATAATACAAAATCAGCAAAGTTATTTTTAATCAGTTCAAATTAAGACAAAAGGATATAGTTTTATTGGCATATTTATTTATATATAGCTCTGTTGTTTATATATTAGAATTTTGGTGCTCTTATTGGCTTCCAGTTGTGTGCAGCAATTCAATGAATTCAATTATTCTGTGTTTCTGTGATTAGTTACCTGTAATGTACTCTACGGTCACACAACAGAAGAAGTGGGGAGAGTAAACAAAGATAAAGGATACAGCTGACATCACTGATCTAGGAAATAAAATGATTCCAATTTTCTAAAATATCAAAAGAATTGTATATAGCTGCCTCAAGCAAATTTGTGTTTCAATGATGACTCTCATACAATTGTGATAATACAATCTTCTGAACTGTGCTGGAATATCAGTGACGCATTTGCACTTAGGTGAACTGCTTCTGAACACCTTTCCTAATTTATTTTTTTCATATGTATGTGTTTCTACAAGAACTGATGCCTTAATTTTTATCTATTGGAAATTCTGAAAAGTCCCCATTAATAGTTCTTTAGTATTTGCTGATAGACTATGATAAGAGAGTGAGAAATCAAAATGACATCAAAGAAAACGTGCATGTATCTGAAAATCTATTTGCCACTATGTTGCTGAATTCTGTTATAATATACTTTTAAGGTTTAGAATTTTCAAGTGAAAATTTTTCAATTTTTCAATTTTTCAAATGTATACTTCAGTGTAAAAATCATTAAACATTCTGAGTTCTAGTGGTTGCGATCTCAAGTGGCATCCTATTCTGTCAACACATTGTCAGAAAGTATAGAAGATCTTGTAGTTTAAAACAGTTTTTACAAATGACATCATATAAATAAAATCAAATGTTCTCTAATATCTGGACATACATATTCATTAAAGCAAAAAAAATTCTACTCTATTTGTATTTTTGTATTTGTATTTCTAAATTCTACTATATTCGTAATTGTTCTTTTTTATATATAAACTTATATTAAAAACAGATATATACATGTACTCAGAGGAATGGAAATCTTTTGACAAAAATACTCCTATGATACTCCTGTCTCAGTGTATCTATGAGGAAGAAAGAGAATAACATTAAGGCTTTCTGTCAAACTCTCCAAGGATGTAGGAACTTTCTTGGCTTTATTAATCTTTTATTTCTTTCATGATGAGTCTCAAGGAAGTAGTTAGCTCCTTGGTATGAAGCAAATTAAATAAAAACAAGAAATCCTTCAGTGGATTCTCAATAACATGAATACCATATTTTTTCAGATGTCCTAGAGAGTGAGCCATTTCAAATAATTCAGTCTTCCTTCAAGGTGCTTTATACACTGTAAAATTCTTTCTGAGAAGATAAAAACTTTTATTAGGAAAAAAAGCACCACTTCAATAACTGTTTTTATAATGCATTAGAAACCTCGAGGAATTATTTAATAAGTGTTTACAAATAATAAACAGTGCTTTTAAAATGGACCTTTGTAGACCTGAATGCAGACTGGGAGCAGTAAAATATCTTGACTAATAAAAACAACAGAAAGCTTCATCCAATTTAGGAAATATAAACCTACGGAATACAAAACATCTGAGGTTTGGTAGAATAAAACATTTATTTTAATTTCACACGTTTTCATTCCAGCATTTCTTCCTCTTTATTTATTTATTTATTTTTCTATTTAAAAGATGTTGACTTTAACATTATTACTGTATAGGAGAAAATTAAGACATTCTTTAAGTCATCCATGTGTAGTCTGTTTAGCACAGTTTCAGATACTTTCTACAGTGTTCCATTAGAGAATATTATGAGTAGCTTATACAATTGGTGTATGTTGCCAGACATACTCTGATGTAACCAAACAAAGACTTTAGCTATCAAAATCTTCTTCCTTGTCAATATAGTTCTGTGAATTGAATCATCTGGTCTTAATTAATTCTTCTAATTTTAGTGAGACTCTATCTGATTAATAGTCTTGCATTGGCATAGAAAGTGTGGATATCTAGGCATTAAGTGTATTATTTCTAATTTTCTGTGGTATAATGTGTTTTGCATGTTCATATTCAGGTAGAACTTTGGGTTGCATTGTTTGAACATATTTTTAGTTTCATCTGCAAACTTATTATGAATTTGAGTCTTACATCCAGATGCAAACGAGTATATGGGGACATTTAAAATGCAGATCTGCAGGGAAAATGCTAAATATTCATTTGTCACAAGAAGACTAATATGGACAGCCCTAGTTTGCATTACAGATTAATGATAGGAGAAGAAATAATACATGAGCATTGCTGTAACAGTTAGTTTCTCAATAAAAATCTCGGTCCTGGATAAAGATTCACAAAACAACTCAGATTTACAAGGTAGTAAAAACTCATATTCTGACCTGTAAAATTATTAAAAATTCATTTCCTATTAGAAGAAATTCAGGATGTTTGCTGGAAATTGACAAAATTATCAAAACAAATAAGAATTACTAGTAATTTTGCTATTAGAATGCTACGTAGGCTGCAAGAGAATGAGATTAACACTCTACACCATCTGAATAAGATCAGGAACTCCACTCAGAGTTCTCAGGCAAGTACTCTTAACCACTAAACAGTAGAATTTGTACTTCTGTCAAGAAAATAATGTCAAGAATAAATCTGTGCCTACCTTTCTCCCAAATATAGGATATTTCATTTTCTATCTACCATTCTAATGAAGTTTATTCAGAAATCATATTCTTTAGTAACTACTTCCTTAAAAGCTTATCAGTCATTTATTTAATGATACCTTCTAACTTGCTCCATTCAAAATAAGTTTCTGAAGTTAAAGAGCAATTGCTTCCATAGTTTGAAAGAAATTCAAATAATTTTAGCTGAAAGGATTTAAGGAGCAATTATGGAAGTTTATGCTCTCTGTGCTTCAAGAGTGTATTTAGTATCTGGAAGATTAATAGAATAGAGGCATTAGCATCTACATAGCTGAAGTAAGGTGATATGTGATGATTTCTCAGCAGTTGGATTGTTTTTCCTCATGCGAGCAAAAAAATGTTATTGTACGGATACAGTTATAAACTCAGAATTTTTCTGCAAAGTCATGGACAGGAAGGAAAAATGAAAATGTCTTTCCTGAAGTGGTAATGATTGATGTCCTATCTGTAGCTTGTTCAGTTGTGCTTAACTATAGAAAAGACTGACAATGAGAAACTGATCTTAGTATTTTATTCTTTTTTCCATTTCCATTAAATTTCCCATAGGGGATAAAGTAAACCATTTTAGCCACAGTAATATCTGTAAATTTTTTTCAATTCTACTTTGCCTGTGCATGTGGTATGTGAACACTGTACAATCAAACGTTTATCAAAGTGCTGTGAATTCAATGAATTATGTCATCTCTACTCTTTGATGAAGACGATATTGTATCCAAGGGTGCATAGGACAATTTGGGAAGTAAAGATTCAAACTCAAGTCAAAGATTTCCATAAAATTTAAAACAAACAATAACAAATTAAACTTCATTTAATCTAGATTTTTCCTTATATAATGTGGATAATATGTAATAATTGTTTTCTGACAACTGCATTATCATAATGTATATCTGGGATAGACAGATAGACAGGGAAGACTGAGTGGACAACAATGTAGAGAGTTTTCAGTCCTGTACACACTGACAAGGCACAAACCTGGAGGCTTGAAAACTTAAGGGAAGATGACTTGCCCTGAAATAAGGAATAAGACCTACAATACATAGAGTTTGAGGAAGACTGAAATGCTGTGGTCACCTCTAGGAAGATTGGAGGTGCAAGATTGTCAGAAAGAAAGCATTTTCATGGGAAGACAGAGCTTATGAGTGCTGTGTTCAGATCAAACAATCTCTGTGATCCTATATTACTTTTTTTATTCTGTGATGATCAATTGTATTTACTGCTGTATTTCACGCTTAGTAGCTGGAACTAAAAAAATACAGAGGAACCTTTTTTTGGCCATAACCAAACATCATGTTTATCTCTGACTCATTCTAGTTAACACAGCCCAAGGCCTCAGTATTTCTAAAAAGTTCAAGTTTCTTTTAGCACCTGATGCAAATGAACAAACATCTTGAGAGAAAGAAAATACTGGTTGTTTTACTACTGACTTATAGTGACCAATATAGAAACTGTGTAAGATAAACATCCTGAACATACTACAATCATAGCATAGCTATTATAGCGTAGCATGTAAAAGGTAAGACTCAATAATTCTCTTGAAGTTTATGCAAATATGATGACATCTTTAATCTCAAAAATCATAAATAATAAAGATGAAAATATCCCTTTGCAGTAACAGACTTTTGCTTCCTAATTTTTACTAACTGCATTGATTTCTTTTGGACACAAAACAATCACGTAACAATTTTTCTACATTTTTTTACAGTTGCTGCAGACATGTTTCTTGCTAATAGAACAAAACCCAGAACAGAACATGGTACATAATATTAGCACATCAGCATTTCACTAGGAATGTGAAATGCTGAATAATGACATGACTTGCAGAGAGCATTTAGCACTTGAAGAGATTGCACTTAATGAAGAAGATAAATATAAGTTCAAAACATAGGATTTAAAAGATAGTTATCCATCAGATGTCTTCATATTTAATAGCATAAGAAAATATAACACAAATATTTTCAGAAACAAAGACTTAGAATAAATAAAAATAAGTAATCATGAAACCACAAAACCTCCCAGCTAGTTAATAATTAGTAATCAGTAATTAACTGATGGCAGAGGCTTAAAATGAATCAAGTACACCCTTTAAAAAAAATGTATTTTTCCTACTTTCCTAAGTAGGAAAAAAATCCAGAGGAAAGGAATTTTAAAGCAACAGACTATTTTCCTGAAGTGTGTTCATCATGGAAGTTATATGAATTATTTTCAACTGTGTTTACCACAAAATAACTTGACGTTTCCATAGCTGAAGTTTCAGTGGAAGAAATTTTAGAAGAAATACAGACACTTCAAACAATAATAATACATCGCTATTACTAAATGTGTACAGTTGTCCAGGACAAACTGGGATCTGTTTTCTTGGCTGCAGGCTTTGAAAGTGGACTAGGAAAATGATGCAGATTTTTTAGCAGGACTTAAGGAGTATCCAAGGATCTACAGACTAATAAGTGTGGATATTGTATGAAGTGTTTTGAGAGAAAATATATTTTATACGTGCAATTTGTAGAATCATGGTATCACAGAATGGTTTGAGTATGAAGGGACCTCAAAGATAGTTTAGTTCCATCCTCTCTGCTATGGGCAGACACCTTGCAGTAGATCAGGTTACCCAAAGACCTCTCCAACCTGGCCTTCATAGAAATATAGAATCATGTTTAAATGCTTTAGATGTTTAGATACATTTGCATCTTCAGCTGGAAAGACTATATTTTTCCTGTAAGTATAATAAAAATCTGACCTAAAATAATTTTTCTGAAAATCAGAAAAGGAAGTATTTAACCAGAGATTATAGGCTCATCCTGATGCTTCCTACCAATAAAATCCCTGTTGGCTGTTTTTCCAATTTGGGGAAAAAAAAAAAAAGAATGAAAAAAGCACTTAATATTAACAAATGAAACAAGAGGAGATCTGAATTTCCCACAAAGCGGATAAATATTTATGCATTTACAAATAAGCCCCTTAATTGTATACTAATTCAATGTAATTCATGATTATTTTCACTGATAATTCATCATGATTTGAGAAATTATGACAAAGTTTAACTAGCATTTAATGCAGAAATAGCTACCAAGTTGTAGCAATTCATTGTAGTCTTACACTGGCAGATGTGAGAATAGATCCAACTCTTCTGAACAAAAAGCCCTCACAAAAATAACGTGTGGGAACCTGTGGGACAACAGCACTAACTGAGAACAGCCCTGATGGAAAATCCTCAGTATCATAAGAAACATTTGAAAGACACTAAGTACACAATTTACCATTCAGCTTTATATATGTTTTTTTTTTAACTTTCATATCTTGTAGATTGATTTTCTGACTATCTCCCCAGCTGGTATTCTCTTGCTTTCTTGTGCCTCCTTATCCTTCTTATATTTTTTTTCTTGTATAAGAAATTTCCTTATTTATTTTTCTTTTGATGTCTTATTCGCTTGTACACTCGAATTTCTTTGGAAAATCTTGAATAATTTTTATAGATATAGTCTAGATCTGTCTTGCTGCTAGTGTATCCACATCTCAGACTCTATCCAGTTTTCCTTATTCAAAAATCTGAGTAATTCTTGAATTGTGTATTGTTGGCTTTTACTGTATATCCCAGTAGCCCATTCGCTTTCTAACTGAGCACAATTAGCATATTCTTCTTTCCTTCACTGTATGACATTTTTTCCCTCAGTCACATTAAATGCTAACTACTCTCCTTGTGTTATATAACCTGTCTCTTTCCCCTATTCATTTCCTAGTTCTTGCAGTTCTACTGTCAGTCAGTCCATACTAGCTTCCAGATAACTCTGCTTAAGTCAGTGATTATATCTTTCATAACAAGAAATGATTTCCTAGTCTTGTTTAACATGTATAGAATATTCTGTCCTGATTAATAATTTCAAAAATTAAAAAGACTGTTGACAATTAGATAATTGAACTATTTGTGTCTTTGCATGTCTGTATTTACGTCACTGTACACAAATGCTTTTACACAAATGCATTAGAGTTGATTTTTCCTGATCTTGGAAGGTCCTCAGTTGCACACAGTATAATATGATATGTACATTTCCTTGTTCTAATTGTCACTGCACTGGTAAATAAAACTTTGGTCTATGAAAATTCTCATCCTACATTAATCTTTCAAAATGTAAATAATACTGTATGTCTGAGAAAATTAATCCTTTTTCTCAAAACTTACTGTAATGTTGCTAGTGGCCCTGAAGAGCATTTTAAAATATATATTGGATCTGAACAGAGTGTTACAGATGACACACTGGCTCAGGATGCCTACAGAGCTGTGGTGCCTCATCCCTGGATGTGCTCAAGGCCAGGTTGGATGGGATCCTTTACAGCCTTATCTGGTGGGGGGCAACCAGTATATGGCTGGGAATTGGAACTGGATGATCTTTACAACTGATATTTCTGTATTGTCCTTTCCAACCTAAGCCACTATACCATTCTATGATTCTATATATGGGGCTATTTATATCAGTTATTAGCTTTACTACTGGGCATGTTTTAAAAGTAATCCACAGCAGCATTTTTTTCTGATAATGTCAGTGTTTGGAAAACTGGTGATATTTCATTTTAAACATTCATTATTTTCCAGGTGTGATGGGGGAATATGAACCAAAAATTGAAGTTCATTTTCCTTACACGGTTACAGCAGCAAGAGGAACAACAGTTAAGATGGAATGTTTTGCACTTGGCAAGTAAGTCCAGATTCTTTCATAATTAGACATCATTGTTTATTAAGATGTGACACATCTAATTTGTTGTTTCATTATTTTGTTGGATTGTATTTTCACAGACATCCCTTTCTGCACATTGAAACTAACTAATTATGAATTCCCTGCCCAATCATTTATGTGGGCAGTAATTCATTCAAGCTAAAAGGCTGTCAAAATGAAAAGTAGTGTTCTCACAAAGAAAAAGAGAACAGTTTTTGCATTGAAAATTATTCCACACTAACACTTTGTTGTTTTTTTTTGGTTTTTTTTGTTAATGTTCTAATCAGTAAATTGAATTTTGTTCTGCCAAAATATGATAGCTGGAAAATAAAAAAGGCTAGTGCATTTTCTTTCTTACAAAAATACAATTGTTTTTTGTTGTTGTTTTGTTTGTTTCTTTTAACAAAGGATAATAGTACAATGGTCTGAGCAGTTCCTAATGGACTTTTTGAAAAATGAAGTTCTCTCATTTCTACCTGACCTAATTGCTCTACTAGAGAATAGGTGTTTTATACTCACATTAGGTGTGGAATTGATAACATTTTGATTTTGTCGAGACAGTAATGTCATTGTAAAGAGTAGCATACATTCAGGCAGACCTAAACAGTAATTCAAGTGACTCAATGAGATAATTGTTGCCTCTGTATATATCTTAAAAATGATATTCCCTAACTGAAAATTCACTATGGATATATAAACAAATGAGCAGGATTTTTTATTTTCAAAAACATAGATCTTAAAAGTATGTGATGTGTGTGAAATGTGTTAGTGAAATCACACTTTACTGAATGCCCTTCATTTCCTTTTTTCTGTGATGCTTTTTTTTGCTCATATTTTCCCTGGTCATACTGCTCAGTTTCACTTATCCTGCCTGGTTTACTAGTTCATGGCTTATCATGGTACATACAGATTTCTCATAGGCTGGCTTGAATTAAGAAAAAGTAGATTTTTGCTTTGTACTATTCATGGGGGAATCTCATAATTCAGTTAGCCTAGGGCCATGTCTGGTGTTCTGTATCTTCTTTTTTATTCACCTAAGTAGGAAAAAAAATCCAGAGGAATGAAATTTTAAAGCAAAAGACTATTTTCCTAAAGATCATTACTCCACTTTGCTTGGGAATCCTGATTTTCCAGAACATTCTGTTGAACCCTTCTTCCCCTCCTGAGACAATCTTTTTATATATTCATAGCTTTTTTTACCTCCATGTTAATTTCATTACTTTTTTGTTGTTGTTGTTTTGTAGATTGTTTGGTTTGGCTCCAGTTTTTCCCTTAAAAATTTATATTTAGTAGCAGGATGATATGTGTCTTAAACTTGCTTCTCATCTTGCCTGATTCTCCTGACAATCTAAAATCATTTAATCAATGTCCAGGTAATCTCGGTGGCCATATCAACATAAAATATTCATAAACAGTTGCAGAGGAATATCATTTTAACTGTATCTATTTAGGCCAAGTGACCTTAAAGTGAAAGGACAGAGCTCAATAAGTCCAAACAAAATGTGGGACACATGCAGGGAAGCATCAGGCAATTGCTGGTTTCTGTAGATTCATGTTCCACCAAAATGTGAGCAGGAGGTTAGAAATAAAATGTGTGGGGAGAAGTTCTGTGGGGTAAACACAATTTTTATACTTCATACGGTACATGGAGAGAGGTACATGAGAGGACAGAATACCAATAAATGGAGAGGTTCACAGAGATACTAGACTACATGAGAAGAATAGCTGACTGTATAGGCAGGTGGCTCCAGGCTTTCTACTGTCAGCAATGCTAACTACTTTTCTGACAGGTTAATATTGGCTAGAAGTGTCTTTTAGACTCCTGGCTGTAGCTGGAGCAGTAACCAACATATTAGTTTCATTTTCTTTCTCTTGTTGGAATTAAATTGCGGTCACAGGCAGATTCCTAGTCAATGGTCACATTCCAGTGAAGAGAATGGTCACCAAATGTTGTCCTTCACAATGATCACTTGTAGGCAAAAAAAAACAGGTATTAATACTTTCCATCACCAGCACCTCGAGATTTAGACTGACAGAATAGACTACGATAAGTTTACTTCCAAGGTTCATATTAGACACATAACTTGAACAAGCAAACAAAAAACAAACAAACAAGCAAACAACAGAATACCCGATCCATCAGGGAGTTCAAGGTTATCTAATAAGTTGAGCCCATTTGCTGCTATTGCAATGGGCAACTACTGTTAATATACACAAACCTTGTCCTCTTATCAGGTTCCCTGTTCATTTTCATAACTTCCTTTTTTGTTCCCATCTATTATTCCTGATAGCTTGTGCAGATCTTTTCTTATTCTGCTGCCAGAGGTGCCCATTACCAAGCTGAATCAGCAGCTAATTAGTTCTTTATTTAACATGCTGAGACTTGGAGTTTTGAATTTTTATTGTAAATAGAATATCAGTTTTTGCAGACTCAAAATTCACGTGCTTCTGTTTTTCTTTTGCTTTAATTTAGCAGTCTCAAACACTGCTCTCCTCTATGCATGTAATTGTGAATATGACAGACATTCCAGCAAGATTTCCAGGCATCTAAAAACATTTCTGAAAGAGAAGTCTTTAGTTACAGATTAATGATTTATTAATAGTGTTTATTTAGAACTGCCAGTCACTATGATTGCAGAAATTAAGTAAATTGGGTCTAGGCTGTAGAAATTAAACAAGTTACAGCTGTGCAGCTTTTATCTTCAAATTTAATTGCTAAACAGGTAGAAATTCTCCAAAAGGATTTTATTTTGACCTAAGCAATATGTTGCTTGTTCAGTTACAAGAGAAAATGTTGTGTTGTGGATGTCACAGACATCCACATGTAGTTTCTAAAGAATTCAAAATAATACAGGAGTGAAATACCTCTAAATGATATTATTGAAATGACATGATGCTACTTATAATGATCAACAATAATTGGCAAAGAAATCAGTGCATTTATTGATTGTAGAGATATAACAGAGGAGTTAAATATATATGTATATATATTATACATCAAAGTGCATTTTGCAATTAGTTGTGTTAGTGTTTTGAGCTGCGTTTTTATGCTATCTACATTTATTTGAAGATGGTTTTTATAACTCGATTTGCTTTCATAACCACACAAAGCCATATGTTTTGATTTTTCTTCATTTTAAGCATACCTGTACACGTAGCACACATATATATGTTCAGAGAAAGGCAACAAAACTGGTGAGGGGTCTGGAGCACAAGTCTTATGAGGAGCGGCTGAGGGAGCTGGGATTGTTTAGTCTGGAGAAGAGGAGGCTCAGAGGAGACCTTATTGCACTCTACCACTTCCTGAAGGGGGGTTGTGGTGAGGAGGGGGTGGGCCTCTTCTCCCTGATAAATAATGACAGGACGAGAGGGAATGGCCACAAGTTGCGCCGGGGAAGATTTAGATTAGACCTGAGGAAACATTTTTTCTCTGAAAGAGTGGTCAGGCACTGGAATGGCCTGCCTAGGGAGGTGGTTGAGGCACCATCCCTAGCGCTGTTCAAGAAGCGTTTAGATGAGGTGCTAAGGGATTTGATTTAGTAGTTCAGTGGGTAGGGATGGTGATAGGAGGATGGTTGGACTGGATGATCTTGTAGGTCCTTTCCAACCTAATGTACCTATGAACCTATGAACCTATATGTTTTCTGACACCCATTTAATTATGTCATATAAACTAGGATCATTTGAATTTGGGTTTCTTTGCTAGCATAACAGAAAATCTTTTTTTTTTTTGGCAAATAAAAATTCAGAAAAAAACTTTTACAATAACAATGGATTGGCATGTATTTTTTTTAACTTTTCAAACAAACAGAACTATGTGACAACACTCTTGCAATGACTTCAGCCATAGCACTATTCATTTGAACACTTTCTGATTTTGGAAGCGCTTTTAATTTATTTTTACATGGGTCTTAAAAGTAAGAGTAAATGTAAATAAGTGTTTTAAATAGTTAAGACAATGGTACAGGACTCTGTCCAGGCTAGTATGAAGAGTTCTAAATACATTCCTTTTCAACAATCAAATAGTTGTGCCCTCAGAGGAATATAGCTCAAGAAAAAGGAAGTGTTAGTATGATACTGCACTTTTTTCCTTCTTTTTCATATATATAGCTCTAGATTGACTTATGCTTTCCATTTCAAACAATTTTTCTAAACACATTTTCACACAGACATATTTAAAGACAAATTGCATCACATTACATGACCTTCACGGTTCAACCTTTTCTTCACTGTATTTTTGGCAATGCAGCACATTGTACCACAGCTTTTACTTTCTTCTCTATATAAACCTCATTGGTTTTCTGGCTATATCAAGGAAATAAAATATGTATTTTTATTATGGTGGTGGCTAAATCCAATTTTGAGTGAATAATCACATTTTATTTCTCACTAGAACAAATTAGAGGATGTGGTCTATAACTATACTTGCTAAAGTTTCAATCTTTGCTTTAAAAATAGAATGTGTGATTTAACAACAACAGAAACAAAAAAAAAGTGTAGGGGTTTTTATTTTTATTTTTTTCTCATACAAATAGTAGAAGTACCTGTTGTCCCCATTCTGGAAGGTCCGCTCTGCCAAGGGCTAGCAATCTCTTGTCGCTAGGGCCACAGCCACATACAGACACCAATATGATGATGTAGAAAATGGAAAAAATGGCGTTTAATAAGTCACTACTGCTCTTTATATACATATCCTGCTTTGTCTATGCCCCTTAAGCACATTTCACACATCACTCTCAGAGCAGGGGTGGTCCTATCCGCATAACAGCCCAGTGTCTCGTCCACGCCTACTACAACAAGTACCAGGGGAACAAAATGAGAGAGAATGTAGGGACTGTCAAATATTATGTAAATCATAATGTAGAATTCCACACTTAGCAATTTTCTTTCAATTGTAAAAATGATCTTTTCATGTACAGATCATAGATCTGTAAGATGTGTGCTTCCTTTTTTTTATAACATGGAAATTTTAACATCAAGCAGTGGAATGATTTGACTAACATTAAACTGCAAGCTAGAGAAAAAAAATCATATACAAATACATGTTTCTAAATCCCACATGACAGAAAATCATGCTTCCTCATGCCCTTTCATACCACTTCTTTCTTTAGAAAGCAGTTTTTGCTAATCAGTTATATCAAGTATCAAATTTGGAATCTGTGAAGGCTACTCTGCTCTTTCACCGATAAAGGAAGAATCATCAGAGGAAAATTAATTCTCTAAATGTCCTTCCACCTGGAGACAAACTTTTGATGAGAAGGAACCTTTTCGAGTGCAAACATACCACCTTCAAACTCAGTTTGTTTGTATAAGACAGGAGCAGATCTAGGATTTGTTTCCTTCCATAGTATATATATTTCAATGTCAAATAAATCTAAGACTTTCATCAATTTAAAATTCATTTTTAACTCATACTGAATAAGAATTGATATAATAAAATGCTAGAGTAGGATTGGATTTTTCTCCCATTTTTCAAGCTAGATTGATTTCTACCCTCCTTTGTGTAGATTTTCTCTTGAATAAACTTTATAATGTTGTTACAAATATTGCAGTCATTCATAGTAATGCAATAAAGATTCACTGGTAAATTCCAGGTAGTACTCCCAGGTCTCATTGTGCCTCAGTCTGACTAAGAGCTTCATACTTACATTTTGTTATTTAGATTTAATTATTTTTATTGCATGACATTAGGAAAATGGAAAATATCAACCCCAGCAAGCTGCAAGTCCCTGTTAATAGGACATCAATCTTGAAAAATCAGAATTACCAGTCCCTTCTTTTTCTCTCTGAGGACCATCAAAGAAAACTTGCAAATGTAACTGAATACTTTGGTAATTTACACAACTTTGATTTATATTAAAAGCCAAAGGAGAATTTTTGTAAATGCTTGCTTGTAGCTTCTACACAAAGGTGACCTGTAAACTGAGGACAAGAACAAAATGTTTTTGCTACAGAAATCTGCCTGCTTCCATTTATGTTCCAAATTTACTATCCAGAAGTACATATGTTGGATTTCTCTCTGTGTCAGAAGTCTAAAAGATCAGAAGAAATTTATTTCTTTCAACTATAAGTAGTTGCTCCTCATAGTTTCCTTCTCCTCTACTTTACAGTATTGTCCATAAATAAATAAAATCACATAGTACTATGTTGTACAAAATCTTAAAAGCATAAACCATCAGTCTCACTGTCTTCACTCTCCATAGCAGATCAGCAGACTCAAAGACGTCTTGTACACTCCATACACAGTATTTACATGTGATGCTCCCTTGTGGTACATATGTTGAATTTGAAAGAAAAGATAAGACTGATACTTTGGTCCTCTGGAACTGATCTTTACACATACCTTCAAAGCAGAGTTTAGAAATTCTAGATTACTGTGCCAGCTACAGTTTGAGACAGATGAAAATAACATAGAAGGCCAAGTATAAAGCATTTTTACATAAGGTAAGAAAATAGAGCTTCTATGATACTGTGGCTGAGAATCCATATGAACATCAGTTAAAAACATCACCTTCTTAAACAAATTTTCTAAATTAAAATATCTGTGTCCTCTAGCTTAAATTTGTCAATTCTTCATGCATTATCTGCTATGTTCACACAGCATGTGTCATAAACGATTTTTACTTCTCAAGTTTACTCATACATTCTTGACAATAATCATACCCAAGTTAATGGCTTATGACATCTTAACTCTTTTTATGTCTTCAAAGTGGACATTTTGCTACAAATTTAAAGTATCTCCAGTCAGCAAACTGAGATAGGGATAATACAAAGACTAGAAAAAAAACCACTGGATGAATGAGTTAAAAAGTGAGCTTACTTCTGCCCATACTTAACAATAGTAATAGCATATTCATTATTCCTCCATTCCATGATGTAACATCTATTATTCATTGATGACTATGTGTAGTAAGAAATTTTGCAATATGAACAAGGCTGAAACCACAGAAGGGGTTATTTAGAATTTAACAGAAAAATTGTAATTTTCTAGCCTTAGTGTTATGATTTCTGTAAGAGTAATTGCCATTTTCCAACTTCTAAATGTTGAGACAAAATGGAACAGATTGCACAGAGAGTTGGTAGATGCCACATCCCTGGAGAAATTCAAGGTCAGGTTGGACAGGGCTCTGAACTCCTAATGTAGCTGTGGATGTCCCCGTTCATTGCAGGGGAGTTAGACTAGACGACCTTTAAAGGTCCCTTCCAACTCAAACAACTCTAAGATTCTATGATTCTACTTTGTATAAAGAAGTGTGTTAGTCTACTAAATCTCTGCATTTGAACAGAATAAAGTTACATGGGATACTAAAAAAAGGGGTGAATATTTAACATTCATCTCTAGCAAGCAATGGAAAGAATTTCAGGATATTCCTTAATATTTTAATCCTACAAAATTAGCCCATAATAATTAGAAGATATTTAACACAGCTGCAAGGCTAGAAGGCATAAGGACAAACAGTTATTTTCTAATTGTAAATACACTGGCATGAAGAATTTTTCAATATACATTATTACGTGGACCTGTGGGTTTGAAGGAACAACTCAGAACAGTGATGTCCGTTAAAACATGGTACTATAAACGGAATTTGAAATTGCAGTAGAAAGTAAAATATTTCAAAAGAGGATGACAATTTGCACCCAAAAAACTTGAAAAATTTATTTAAAATATAGCTGAAAATTAGGAACTTAAATCCATGGAAAAGGTATTTTAAGCTTCCAAATATTACTTCAGGTTAATTTGGTAAAAAAAAAAAAAAAGTAAATAATTTCTTCATATATGTTTTTCATAGCATTTATATTTCTAATGAAACTTGTGATTTCTCAAAAAATTCAAGAGCATTTATCTTAAGTAATATTTTATTGAAATGTTACACTTATGATCTCTTCTAGATATAAATACAAAACTATATTTTCTTTGAATTCCATGTGAACAAAAACACAGTAATGGCTATCACAGTCACAGATGAGCTCTTTGGATTTATTTTATGATCAAATAAATAAGAATTGGAATTGGGTATAATTAATTAATTTTTTTTCACTCCAATGATGTTAAAATTTACCAGCAGTATTCCCCACTTTCCAAAAGTTAGAAGAAACCTTGTCTTTTAACTTAACTGAAAGTTGTATTAAGGCACTCATAGGACTTAGAAGTGAGCAGTTCTACTTATTCAACAAGTAAGCAATATTCCCATACATTATCTGCTTAGTCAAAAAATAAAAATGAGTTATAATTGTTATAAGATTTAAAAATTTCACACATTATATTGAACTCAATGTGATACTTTTATTGTCAGTTCTCTTAAAAAAATAAATAAAGCTGTGGATCATTTGAAAAGATGAACAATAGGTGCATATTTTAGT
Source organism: Cyrtonyx montezumae (assembly GCF_038088225.1). Taxonomy (NCBI): domain Eukaryota; kingdom Metazoa; phylum Chordata; class Aves; order Galliformes; family Odontophoridae; genus Cyrtonyx; species Cyrtonyx montezumae. Next base: position 10,157,173 of record NW_027071848.1, read on the forward strand.
TAGCTTCCATGGTAGCTTTTGTGAGTTTTCTAGAACAGACATAATTTTATTCCTTCACACCCTTACTCATATATTTTTCATTCTTTCATTTCATACTCACACAAGTCACAAAGGAGAAATAGGTATAGATACATTTTTATTTCAGATGTAAAATTCATACCTCACTTGTGAGTTATGCAATGAAAATAAGAAGCTTCATTAAACAGAGCTACAAGTTGATATGAATAATGATTTGCAGTTTGGGAGTGCTTTCCAAAAAAATCATTAAATCTACACACTAAAGTAATTTTACCTCTTTGAAAATCTCCACTTACTACTTCATACTGGTGAAGAGAAAAGTGAATTTTTAAAATATGTTTCCTAATGACTTAGAGAATGTCTAGTTTCTTTTTTACTTCCAAGTCATGTTATACACACTTATTTCTACAGCATATACTAAAACAAATTTCAAAAATTTAAAGGAAATTTAAAGGAAATTTTATAAACACTTGAACTTCAGAATAATCTTGTAACTGCTGAATGAGACAACATTAAAGGTTTATATCTTCATTGTTTTATGGAAATATATATCACGAAAAAAAAATCATTTATCATTCTCTTGAACTGAACCAGTTTTCTTCCAAGACAATAGAACCAATACTTTCTTTATTTTTTCCTCATTGTTTTTACTGTTACCCCTCTGTGCAGCTGTGCCAGTGCTCCGTCACTGCACTGTGAAGAAGTTCCCACGTAAATTTGTGCAGAACTTCCTATGCTTCAGTTTGTGACCATTTCCCCTCATCCTATCACCATACACTGCTGAGAAGAGTCCAGTCTCATCCCTTTGATTCCCACTCCTTAGATACTTACAGACATGGATCAAATTCCCTCTGAGTCAACTATTTTCAAGGCTGAACAGACTCAGGTCTCTCAGCCTTTCCCCATAAGGGAGGTGTTTCAGGCCCTTTATCATCTTTGTAGTCCTCCACTGTACTCTTTCAAGGAGATTCCAGTCTTTTTTTTACTGGGGAGCCCAGAACTGGACACAATACTCCAGTTGAAGCCTCGCCAGGGCAGACTACACAGGGGAACACCTCCCTTGACCAGCTGGCCTAGCTCTTTTTAGTGCACCCTAGGTGCTTCAGAGGACTGGAGCACCTCATCTGTGAGGAAGGGTTGAGAGAACTGGTCTTGTTTAGATTAGAGAAGAGAAGGCCCTGGGAAGACCTAACTGTGGCCTTCCAATATTTGAAGGGAGTATATAAACAGGAGAGGGAACAACTGTTTACACAGGGTGATAGTGATAGGACAAGGGAGAATGGCTTTAAACTAAGACAAGGGAGATTTAAGTTAGATGTTAGGAGGAAATTTTTCACTCTGAGGGTGATGATGAACTGGAACAGGTTGCCCACAGAGATTGTGGATGCCCCATTCCCAGAGGCATTCAAGACAAGGCTGGATGTGGCTCTGTGCCTAGTGGTTGGTGATCCTGTCCATCCCCCCATGTAAGTGGGGTTGAAACTAGATGACTGTTGAAGTCCTTTTTAACCCACGATTCTATGTCATGATTCTATGATATGAATGCAACTGGAATATCAAAATGGTAAAGAAAAAATAGTAGGTTTTATTAGTGTTTCATAGAAAGAGGTATCCTTTTATTTTTAGTATTAAAAATGGAGCAGGATGGAGTACTTCTGTCAGATAAAAATGAAAAGTTCTTCATGTATTTCTTCTGTGGAGACCAGTAATAAAAAATCATTTTGAAAAAACAGAGCTATAGGAACCTTTGAAATTAATCCACACATTCAAAATAAAGTATCTTTTGCCAAGTAATCAACACAATAAGCTATTTTCTGGGCTCCCCAGTATAAAAAGGACAGAGATCTCTTGGAAAGAGTCCAGCGGAGGGCCACAAAGATGGTGAAGGGCCTGGAGGATCTCTCCTATGAAGAAAGGCTGAGTGAACTGGGTCTGTTCAGCCTTGAGAAAAAAAGACTGAGAGAGGACCTGATCCAGGTTAATATCTGAGGTGTGGGGGACAAAGCGGTGAGGCCAGACTCTTTTCAGCAGTGTGTGGAGACAGGACAAGGGGGAACGGACAGAAACTGCAGCACAGGAGGTTCTGCACGAATGTGCACAAGAACTTCTTTACGTTGAGGGTGACAGAGCACTGGCACAGGCTGCCCAGGGGGGGTTGTGGAATCTTCTCTGGGGATATTCAAGACCCACCTGGATGCCTACCTGTGTGACCTGGTGTAGGGAACTGCTTTGGCAGGGGGGTTGGAGTCGATGATCTCTTGAGGTCTCTTCCAACCCCTATGATTCTATGATTCTATTAAACAATTCTCTATTTCCAATATGTTCAAACAAATAGTGGATAACATTCCAGAAACTGTACATTAGCCAACAATCTTTGTGAAAGTTGTAGTGCTTATAGGCTCAGTGAATTTCAGCTATCTGTGGTATTCAGGAGATATTAACCTCCATTGAGAAGTCTTTGTATTTTTGAATCTCAATAAGGCGTTTGAATTTGGAGCAACTCTGCTGAAAGTCTCAACTTCATTTATTCACTTCCCAAATTTTCACTGGCTGAATAAAAGGTTGAACTATAAACACAAGTGGTTGCCATGTCTATTTGTTGAATATCAAATTTGACAGTTTTAAATATCGGGAAAAGTTTTTATTTTTACTGCAGATTCACACAACTACAACAAATCCCATCAATTGATTAGAGCAAATTATAGTAGAAGTGAATAGATGCTTTAAATTTTAATCTCTGCTAAATGTATATCCCAATCTAAACTTTCACTAAGTCCAACTGTATTTATATCCAAGTTAAGACTAGAAAGCAATTGAAAGAAATAAAATATATTTTTATGAGAAAATAAACATGTAACTGTTATATTTTATTTTATGATGTTCTTCTATCTTTTTGAATATCCAAAGTAGTCTAGTTCTCAACTCACAGTCAAAAAATGATAGTTCTTTTTTTTTTTTCCCTTAAACATCTATTGCCATATTTAGAGAAATGTGCCAGAAGACCATGGAAGAAAATCCTGTAAAATGTCTGAGGAGCATTTGGTCTAAAAAGTTGAATGAAATCAAACACTAATTTATTACTTCCCTCAATATTATTGTAAATGACAAATCTGAGCTTTCCCATAGTCCTCTGTGAAAGTTACAGTGATAAACCCTTCCACTCTAGGGAACAAGTATGTAATTCAGTTAGAGGTTTTAGTACCATGAATATGTACTGCCTACCAAAACAGTTTTATAACTTAAAAAATATTATAACAGAAAAGATCTCCAGGACTTTGGTTGCTTTATTTTAGCCAAGGTACAATGTTAATGAGATCCCACTTATAGGCAGATGTGTCACTTACTGATCTTCAGTAAATGACTGCAGGTCTATAGTAGGAAAATCAGGAAGTGGTGGAATTTTCTCAGTTAATCCAGGGTTTGAAGCTGTTATTTTCTTTTACAGAGTGAACATGTTCAGGAGTAAAGTATAGAGTATTGAAGAAGCTCTAAAGAGAGCACTTCTAATGATTTACTTGATCTCAATAAAATCTTGGCATCCCTTGTGGATGAAACAGTCTCAATAAAATCTTGGCATCCCTTGTGGATGAAACAGACAAAATCCATGTAAGAAACCATTTGTTAAAGATTCCCTGCAGAAAGTGAGCTATATCAAGCATATATGAATTTCATTGTATTATATTTTATTGCTCCTTAGATTATTAAATGTTTAAACTACCAGATAACAGAATCTACATTCTTAATAGTAAAAGAGTGCTAACAGAAATTTTACTAAATATTTCAGCCCTGTTCCAACAATCTCTTGGAAGAAAGTTAATGGTCATAATCCAAGTAAAGCCCGACTGAGAAAATCCCAAGCTGTTCTTGAAATACCTAATGTTCAGCTAGAGGATGCAGGGATGTACGAATGTAAAGCTGAAAACTCACGTGGAAGGAATGTCTTCAGAGGACAGCTACAAGTGTACAGTAAGTGTAACTGCACATGGTATTATCCAGCAATGCTTTGTCCAAGGTTTTCACAATATGTGAAGAATGCTAAGATCCAGAGAAAATAAATAATTTTCTTCTGAAATCAAATCATGATTAATTAAGAAATATATTTTGTTTCTCGGTAATGAATTGAAGCCTGAATTACAAATCAAATTGACTTCCTCAAAGAACTAGCCTAAAATTTCATTTTTCCTGATTCTTAGGTTTGTTCTTTTTTTTTTTTTTTTCCTTTTTTTTTTTTTTAATCACAGATTGGAAAGGACATCTGGAGATCACCTAGTCCGAACCTCTTCTAAAGTAGGTTCTCTACAGTAGGTTGCACACGAATGTGTCCAGGGCAGGTCTTAAAGATCTCCAGGTTGGGTGACTCCACAATTGCTCTGGGTAGCCAGAGCCCCATCACTCTCACAGTATAGAAGTTATTCTGCATAATCATATGGAATTTCTTGTGATGCAGTTTATCCCTGTTTCCTGTTATGCTGTCACTGGAAGCTGCCCACTTGACAGTCTCCTGTTAGAGATTTATTCAGATGTTTATAAGACCCCCTTTTAGTCTTCTCTAGGCTGAACGATCCCCTTTCCTCAAAAAGGAGATGCTTGCAGTCCCCAATAACCTCTGTTGTTCTCTACTTGATTCTCTAAATGTTTCTTGTCTTTCTTAGTATCATGGAATTGCAGAATCTTTTGAGTTTGAAGTGACCATTAAAAACCAGTCTAGTCCAACTCCTCTGTGATGATGAGGAACACCTACAGTTAGATCACGTGCTCAGAGCCCTGTCCAGCATTGCCTTGAACATCTCCAAGGACGGGGCATTCACCACCTCTCTGAGCAACCTGTTCCTTTGCCTTGCCATGCTCTGAATAAAAAATTTCTACCTAACATCTAACCTAAATCTACCCTCTTTTGGTTTAAAGACATCACCTCTTGTCCTGTCAAACATTAAAGAAAGAGGCCCACTTCAAATTATATAATTTCTCTGTTCAACAGCTGTATGAGACACATATTCTATTTCAGTTAGTAAAGTCTACTATTATATTTTAAATTATCATATACATAATTCAAATCAATATATGAATCAAAGTTTTACCTATCTGCATTAGTAGGAAGCAAGTTCAGAGCAGGTGACAGAGAGCTTTCAAGTGGAGGAGACTGGCAGCAACCTTCAGCTCAGCAGAGCAAGAAATAAAAACTGTTAATTGCCCCCTAAAGTAACTTTTCTTGGCCTTGAGATGATGTACTCCTCAGTGAATCTCTCATATCAGAGCATTCCTAAAAATAACATTAGTGTCTCTACAAACCCTGACATCTCATTCCAAGGATGTAAGATGGTTTGGATAAGAAAGTTTCTAGACATAAAATGTTTAGCCAAAGTTTACTTTACAAAATTATCAGCTTCTTCTGCTGAGAGCTGATTCACCAGGATATAGGAGATTTACTTGAAGCAGCATTTGCTGATACACCTTTTGGTCATAACAACAGTTATCATTAATAGTTTTACTTAAAAGCTCATTTTCTTTTTCATCTTATTTCTCCAGGAAACAATGGTTATTTTATCTCAGAAACTCAGATATGGACCATCATTCCTTACCAGGGAGTCCTTGCAAAATTTTAGAACAAACTGTAGAACCAGTTGTATCATATTATGGTCTCACAATCTGCATGTCTCTGCAGGAGCAACCTGTCTGTTTGAATCTTCATTTTATCAATTGCATCCGATCTGGGTAATCACAGAGTATTTTGGAGAAAGTCCACGGCACTAAGTTTGCCTGTCTGGTCGGATTTAGTCACAAACTACTGATTTCTTACCTGGTGCTGTAATCTAGATGCACCATGACTGTTTGACACAATTGATACTTCAGATGTTGTTCAGAAAGTGGTATTACAGATGCTGACAATTTAAGATTGATGTAGTCACAGCTCTTGGTGGAAATTCAGCTGTAGACAAAGTCATTAAAATATAATTTTTATAATGCAAAACATCTACATATATTTGACTGCAATCTATTTTTGAGATTGTGGTTTTCCCCAGTTGATCCACTCATACTGTCATTTAGATGAAATTTTATTCAAGCTGAATATGATTAACAGATGAGAGCACAAATGATACAAATTGGGTGGAGACACTGGACATTAACTTTTTGTAGTCCTGGCTCCTTCACAACTTCTGATTACTTCCATGTTCCCAATGGTATCTGCTCTGTGCAGTCCCTGCTTTTTTCTCTCTCTGAACTTGTTGTGTTTGTTTAGGCGTTACTTACTCACAAGTACCAGCAGAGTGGTGATATGAGCTAGACACTGAGAACATTTCTTGCTATTTTCCTCTCATCTGGATCAGTTCCCTGATCTTGCTCACAGCAGCATTGCAGAAGCAACTCTGCTGGCACAGCAGATGGTAGGTCTGACATAATGTGGCAGTGGAATAAGCAGTCAAGGGCAGGAATATTCTGTAATGTAGTGTAATGGACCATCCAATTTTTAAAACCATTTTAATAACTTCTGTATAAAAACTGTATCCACCAGTCACTGCAGTTTAGCCCCAGATACTTACAGTGAAACTAGCTAAAGAAGGAAATATTTGTACCTTCAGATGAAATTAGTTATCTTAACTTTCTCACCTTTTTTCTCCTACTTTATACTTTTCAAATGTTGACAAGTTTATAAAATGATTTTTTTAACGCCAGACGCTTATTCACATTTTAGGACACTATCTGAAGTCATCTGTCTACATAAAATTTTCTCTTAAATATACTTTCAGCCATTTTCTTTTTAATTATTTGAGAAAGTAGACTGAATTTTCTGCATCTTATCTTTTTTTTTTCAGAGACAATATAATAATTTACCTGTAAGCTTGCTGTTTTGTTGCCAATGTCTTTTCATAAAATATTTTTATATCCTCAAATAAAACGATGCAGAATTGCATCATTAAATAAATCATATTTTGGACCATCATTTCAAAATTTTGGCAGTCCTTTAGAAAGTTATAGCACAGTACCCATGAAGGTCACAGAATAATAATACACGTCCTCCTATACTTAGATTTACGCCCCAAATTCTTTTGTACAGATAACAGCTGTCAAACATCCATTTTCTGCCCAACCACAAATGTTGAATGTAGAAAAATAATAATAGTTTACTTCTCAAATCTGTTTAAATACACTTTAGAATTTATATTTTCTAATTCAAATTAACTGCAATTATGGAATGAGGTTTTCCATGTCTTCATGTATATCAGAACAATGCTTAATTTTATTTTCTTTTTTGCTAGAAAGAGAAAATAATGCATCAAGTCAGAGGTTGTAAATCCACATTTTTCTTTCAATTATTGACAATGTTTATGAACAAGTGTTAAATATTATGGAGAAAGGCTCTTGCTAATGAGCAGAGATTGAACTCTGTTTTCCTGTGGCAAAGGATAACATAAAGAGGAAGGGAATCCAAAATGTATGCTAAATATTTATTTTAATTATGCATTTAGCTCTGTTCCAATTACATCTGCCTATTGCTTTGCCATTTTATTCAGAATTCTTTTACTTCACCTAAAGTGTCATTACCTTTGCTGATAGAGAACTTAAAAATTATGAATCCTAAGGCTATTAAGGAAAAAGAATAAATATTTTTTTTTAAGAAAAAGAATAAATAAATAAAAATAAAGGTAAAAATTATCCATGTATCAAAAAGAAAAATGTAATTGATACCAACAGATCATACAATTATGATTTGCCCTTGCAATGGCATGGCTAACATGACTGCAGAGGCCAAAGCATAGGAATGGTGGTTTTCTGCCCAGAGCATCTCTTCAACCAGGATTGGTGAGGCAATATTTAAGTCTCATCATGTTCACTATTTAATTTTTAATAGTCTTGTTCATGGTGACAAAAAACTCCCTATAGAAAAGTGAGATGGTATCATATATATTTTGGGTTGCATAGTAGTAGTTTCAAAAAAAAAAAAAGCAAAATCAGAAGTGAAGTATGAAGAACATCATTTCAGTGCCACTTTGAAATTGCATGATTTTTAGGCACCACTGGCTAACTTGTATGATTTTTTAGGTACTCATTCAGCTGCCACCTTTTCCAAAATCATATTAGATTACTCATTTTCAAAGTAAGCGTTTCTCAGCCTGCAGCCATACTGAAACACTCCAAAAGAGCATCAGCTAAACATTGTAATTTAATTACATTCTTAGGACAATTACTAGAAAACAAGTCAGCAGAGACTCCTTCAGACTGCTTTAAAGTATTACATGGGATCTTTTGATTAATACAAAAATCCAGCGATTCAGTACAGAGAAACGTTTATGAAACATCCCTTGACATTAATGAGAATATAGAAGGTGGAAGCAGTTGGTTTTGGCCTTGTTGTGGAAGTGAGGCTGGCTCTATCATGTATTTGTTTTCCCCCAATAAAAGGGAAATGAGTGATTCTTTTTATGACACATGACCTGTTTCTGACAACTATCAGGTCTGGGACTCTGATGCAGACTGTTCTCTGCTTAGGAATGATAGACATCCCTTTCACTGTCTTTATAATACATGCATGAGAAGTAAGCTACAAGCAGTTTGTCATCTGTCATGCCTCTTCAAATCTTTTCATATCTTTGATTGGTGACCTGTCAAATGACATCTAGACTCAAAGATTTATTTTTAACCTTAGTTCCTTGCATTTAAACACGTTATCAATTATCCAACAATTGATAAAGGGAATCTGCAATCACAGAACTGAATTTCTACTTATTCCAAGTAGAAGAATTTTATATTCTTTTAAAATGAAGTTCATTCCCTATTTATTCTCTACCATTGAAAATCTATATATCAAGTATCTTTAAGTTAATTAGTTTGATCTATTACCTTCTCTGTAATGAAAACTGATATTGCTACAATGTGCCCAATTATACCAAACTGATATTGCACAATGTGCCTTTTAAGCAAATATATCTTTAATGAATGCATGTGAATACTCATTACTTCACTGACTCATACAAAGTTTTTTAAATGATATAATCTTACAAACAGATACTTTATTGGCCACTGAAGATTTGCATTTCTACAATATAGTCCCTACTTTTTAACACATTATTACATGAAATCCAGATATTAATAATCACAAGCAAAACTAACAACAGCCTACCTTAAAAAAGAAAGAAAGAAAGAAAGAAAGAAAGAAAGAAAGAAAGAAAGAAAGAAAGAAAGAAAGAAAGAAAGAAAGAAAGAAAGAAAGAAAGAAAGAAAGAAAGAAAGAAAGAAAGAAAGAAAGAAAGAAAGAAAGAAAGAAAGAAAGAAAGAAAGAAAGAAAGAAAGAAAGAAAGAAAGAAAGAAAGAAAGAAAGAAAGAAAGAAAGAGAGAAAGAAAGGAAGGAAGGAATTCGGAAGGAAGGAAGGAAGGAAGGAAGGAAGGAATTCGGAAGGAAGGAAGGAAGGAATTCGGAAGGAAGGAATTCGGAAGGAAGGAAGGAAGGAAGGAATTCGGAAGGAAGGAAGGAATTCGGAAGGAAGGAAGGAAGGAAGGAAGGAAGGAAGGAAGGAAGGAAGGAAGGAAGGAAGGAAGGAAGGAAGGAAGGAAGGAAGGAAGGAAGGAAGGAAGGAAGGAAGGAAGGAAGGAAGGAAGGAAGGAAGGAAGGAAGGAAGGAAGGAAGGAAGGAAGGAAGGAAGGAAGGAAGGAAGGAAGGAAGGAAGAAGGAAGGAAGCATTTCAATATTGACTTGCCATGTAAATCATATTAGTGTTGAATGTTGGAAATTTCATGTAGGTTTTTTTATTAAAAGCATCAAAAGCATTATCTCCCTTGAAACATGAATTAAACTCAAGAAAATAAAAAATAGATGAGCGACTACCTTACTAATTCCTTGAAAAATAAATCATGGTTTCCCAGTAAACTGAAAGATTTACATGAAACTCAGAAACTTTAATGATACACATCCTTGCTAAAATTTAAGTAGTTTAGATCTTACAATGTTACTAAATATTTTATTATGATTACAAGGAAAATGTCCTTAAATCCAGTAATAATGAATGCATTCATATGTATTACTGTAATTCAATCCTTTGGACGTTATTAAATCAGTCAGACTTTCTATTAGTCTTGGTTATGATACTGCTCACTGCCTGATGCCATTACAGTATTTCCTTTAAAGTTTTTCATTTTAATAGTTTCATACTTTCTCTTTTGGCTTTGGTTGTTTGTTTAATTATGTTTCTTTCTGAGACATAGGCTTTGTAAAAAACGTAATTCAGGTTCTTTACCTGATTAGGTCTTTGCATATCTGTTAAACACTTATTAGTTGGCATACTTTATACATAGCATGGTATATTTTTCTTACAGCCTACCCACAGTGGGTGGAGAAACTTAACGATACTGAATTAGACAGTGGGGAACAGCTCCGATGGGAATGTAAAGCCACTGGAAAGCCAAGGCCCACGTATCGTTGGCTGAAAAATGGAGTTCCTCTCTGGCCACAGGTACATTAGATGTGAAGTCAACAGTACGTTGCGTGTTTTTCTTTTAATACAAATAAGATTAATTAAAGAAAGTTATGAACAGCACTTCAGGAATGAGTGCTTTCTGTATTAGTTTTTGAAATGTAATTACAAAGTTCTAAACATTTGTTCTCTCTGACTCATCTTAATGTAAAATTGCAGTCATTAGTAATTCTGTCTAGTTCAGAAATATATAGGAAGTAGGACCATTCTGAATTGTGCTTGCAACTACACTGCCCCAGTCCTGTAATGTCTATCTCCAGTCTCCAGTACATTTACTTATTTTTCATTTTAGACTGTGATATTCATTGCAAAATTATGTTAGAGTGTAACAACTCAGGGGACCGACTTTGCTGAACTAGACTCCTGATTATATACCCCAAGAATACATTATTTACTGCATAGAATAATTAATTTGTACTTACCAAAACATTTAGACTATATATGACCTATAACAATTGCTCTGTTTTCATCAGTTTTCAGCTCTGTTAATTATTTTCAGAATTCACCATCAACACCATGAAAATGTTCCAAGAATGTAAAATCTTTCATACACTCACCTGGTATATTGTAAAAGTAGACCTAGATAAAATTCTCTTTTCTTTTTAAAAGAACACTCATGCCATAGCCTGCCTTTTGTTTTACTTTCTCCTGCTTTTCTCACTTAATAATCAGCACATCAATGCCATTCACATTGTGTTTTGTTTTTGTTTGTTTTTGTTTTCTGTTTCTTTTCTGTTTGTTTCTTTTTTCTCTCCTGGCACCTTTTTAAAATCTCAAGATTAAAGAAAGTTTTGTAGATTTGTTTCATACTTTTTTTTTATTTTTATTTTTTCCTGATTAAATTAAAGCTCTCAATCCTGGTAGAAAATGTCTCCATTTATAAAAGTATTCAGAGAAAGAATTTATGAATTTAAAGGATGTGATATTTCTCTACTCAGTGAATGTTGTTTCTATCTGTGAGCATCAACTGATTACAGAAAGAATGAGAATGGAAACATAAACAGAGGGTTTTTTGCAGATATCAAGTGTTAATAATAAGGCTACATGTATTTATTTTATAATTTTCTGCCATTTTAGAGGGAGCTATCAGTCTTGGGATTGAAGTAATATCCATATTTTGTGGCTTTCTGACTTAATAAATCAAATGTTGTGTTAGTCTCTGAAATTTTAAATTAGATTTCATTTTAAATTAAAGATGTACAGCAAAGAGAAATTTTCAGTTTCCTCTGCATTTCCAAACACCGTTCTTTAATAATACTTAACAAAACCAACAACTGTAGTAAGGAAACCTAGAGATGCTTTATAGCAGTTCAAATTAGTCCTTATATAGTTCCACAAAGTTCATCTACCCCAAAACAGCTATTAAAGTCTTTCTCTTACATCTATGGCAATTACTTTCTATTACTGCACCTTTCCAACAAGAAATTTGCAATCAAATTTTTCCACTCATTCAAGCAATCTTCTATGTCTACTTTTATGAAAAATAGTGGCATGAGTGAAATCAAAGATTTGCTAGAGATTTGAAGATCAGATACGTTCCACGCACCCACAATTGACTCCTTGCCTCATTAAAGCTACCAGCTTGAACGGCTTTTAAAAATCATGCAAGGGTGATAGCACCAAGAAGCAATAAGACAACAGCAATTGTGGGAGTTAATATTTTCTTTCAAATTAGGTTTTTCTGTCCTGCATCATCTATTTTAATTTTTCCATCCCTTAGATAGCAAGAACAAAGTAAGCCCAAGGAAGACTGTTGCTCAGTTTTATTTTAGCTGAATGTTGTCTTTTGTCCCTTTGCCTTATTTTTTGTCATTTCTTTACAGAGCAGGATTGAGATGGTTAACAGTGTGCTGATGATTCGCGCTGTGAATGTCTCAGATGCTGGAATGTATCAATGCTTAGCAGAAAATAAGTATGGCACCATCTATGCAAGTGCCGAGCTGAAGATTTTAGGTGAGTACTAGTGAAAAAAAAAAGAACAGATTCACAAATTACTCCTTTTTTCCTGTTTAATAATTACATTTGTTCGTGACACCTTTTGATAAAGAGCAGCTTCATCAGTCTATACTTAGTAGTGCAGTTAAAAGTGGCTTCCTTTCTCTTCTTGTTACTTATGTATGACTGAGCCCTTTATTGCCTGGGAAAGCAAATATCCTTCTATTCATTTAATTTTTTTATTTCATAAATTACAGACTCAGTAACATTTTGAAACTATTTCTCATTAGAGGTCTATGTCAATTAAAACACATGGAAAATATTTTTTAATTCCTAAAATACAAGTGCAAGTAAAGAAACAGAGGAATATTAAACATTTTAATCTCTGTTTAAATTTCTATTATTTCTATTACTTCTAGCAGGGTCATTAATCAAAGGTGATTAGGTATGATGATACATTTAAGGTTTAAAAATTTGTTTTAAATTCAGGAGAACTGATTGAATACTGGCAGTATTTCAGCCAGTATACCACGCAAATACAGTAGGTAATGTTTCTCAGAAAATGTTGGAAAATTTTAATTTTTCACAAGCTCAGAGAGGGAGTTATTGAAAAACATGAAGCGTGCCTTACCAACACTCTCTAGCTTTGTATAAATCATAATGTGATAACACAATAGAACAATAGTGATAAGAGGACTTCTACTAGGTTAATGAGACAGGATTCTGAGAGACTCACTTTCTCTGAGACACAGTCAGAGGCTGCTCTCTTCCCATCACTTTGCATTGCTCTTTGAGTTTCAGTCAGGAAAGAGAACCTTGTTGGTTAACAAGATTTCTCATTTTGTTTTATATCTATTTTATCAAGTAGCTGCAAACTTTCTTTGAGGTTCTGTAGCATGGCACATCATCAGCACATGTTGCTGCAGTAAAATTGGCCTTCATTTTGTCACTAGTGAAATTGTGCCCCTGTTGAATTTTAGGCATAATATTGAGTTAAAGTAGCTGTTGTACTTAATTTTCTGGATTCTTAAAGGGAAAATTACAGAATAAATTGCCCATATACATATCTCTGGTATGAAAATTACCCAAAATAATGGTAATAAATTCCTACATATGTGAGGCAATGAAGCATGAAATGTTCTTATGTGTATAGCTGAGATAGTTGGGGAGGGAAGGAGTTGTCTCTGTTTATCCAAAATGAGCTTAAATAAGATAGATAACATAGAATGTTATGATTAACATAGAATGTTATGATTAACATAGAATGTTTCATGGTGGAAAAGACCTTCAGGATCATCAAGCCCAACCATCAAACTGACCCATTAATAAACTGTGTCCTTTAGTATTATATCCATTCTTAAACACCTCCAGGAATAGAGAGACCACCATCATTCTGGGTAGTCCATTCCAGTACCTACAGCATTCCTTTCTTGTGAAATGACAGTAATTAGTGGCATTTTTTTGACACATTTATTATCTTGATAGTGTTATTATAATCAGTGGGTCTTCTTGAAAAGTGATTTACACATCTGTAAAAAAAAATTAATTAAATGTCTCTCGTAAAGAAAATCTCACTTTTCAATCCCCAGCACTTAGACAAATAAATAAATAAAATGGGAAGCAATCCAATTACTCTAACAGTAGCATTGTGCATAAGAATTAACTCTAGGGAGTTCATTTTAGATAGCTATGGAACTCATATTTCTTTAATTTTTTACCTGGTTACTTCTAACAAGCTACCTGCAAATTCCATAAAATGTAGCGATAATGTGGCTGTTTAACTGTGGAATACAATTTCTAAAAGTGTTGGATTTAAAAAGTAATTTTAATTTAGTATGTTAACGTGGGTAATGTCTCCACAATTAATAACTTGATTAACTTACAGACCTACCGTAGAGTCTTCGATGATATTTCTAACACCTTCTAGAATTCCATCTAATCTGTGGTACAATAATTTCAAAATCAAAAATTAAAATTCTATACCCCAAACCAAACTCTATTATAATGTAATTAAATGGAAAACTATGATTATTTTCTGTACAGTTAACATGCTTCTTTCCAACAGCTTCAGCTCCCACTTTCCCACTAAATCAAATGAGGAAAACAATAATTATTACCAAGGGCCAAGAAGTTATCATTGATTGCAAGCCACAAGCCTCTCCAAAGCCAACTATCACTTGGAAGAAAGGAGACAAAGCTTTAAGGGAGAGTAAGAGGTCAGAAGCCTGTTTGGTAAACTAAATATTGTGTTTGCATGCTTGGTTCTGTGGTTCTAAATGAAAATGCAGCCAGTAACAAGAATGAGCATATGTAAGTATGTTTATGGCTAGTGTCAAGAATGAGTATACATAATCATATCTACGACAGGTGGAAAGAACTAGTGTATGCAAGCATGGAAATCAAGTAATTATTTTGTCAACCTTATGAGGCTGACAGAATAGAATAGAATCACAGATCACCAAGGTTGGAAAAGACCTGCAAGATTGTACAGTCCAAGCGTCCACCTAACACCAATAGTTCTCAATAAACCATGTCCCTCAGCACAACATCTAAATGTTCCTTGAACACCTCCAGAGTCAGTGACTCCACTACTTCCCCAGGGAGTCCTTTCCAATGCCTGACCACTCTTCTGGAGTAGTACTATTTCCTAACATTCAGCCTGAATCTCCCCTGGCACAACTTGAAGCCACTGCCTCTAGTCCTATCACTAGTTACACAAGAGAAGAGACCAGCATCCAGACCACTACAACCTCTCTTCAGGTAGATACAGAGAGAATAAGGTCTCCCCTTAGTCTCCTCCAGACTGAACAATTTCAGCTCTCTCAACTGCTACTCATAAGGCCTGTGCTCCAGAACCCCTCACCAGTTGAGTCGCCCTTCTCTGGTCATGCTACAGGGCGATGTCTTACTTGTATTGAAGGGCTCAAAACTGAACCCAGTACTCGAGGTGCAGCCTCACCAGTGCTGAGTACAGGGGGACATTTACTTCCATTCCTGCTGGCTCAGTATTTCTGATACAAACCAGGATGCTGTTGGTCTTCTTGGCCACCTGGGCACACTGCTGGCTCATGTTCAGCTGAGCATCGACCAGCATATTCTATATTTTAAAATATAGAGATTGAGGAAGTCAGGACAGCATAAAGTATCAAATGTGCTTACTCATTTGAAATACTTTTAATAAGTCATATAGACAGCTTGATCACTTAGGAAATCTAAAAATAGTTTTAAAATGATTCAGAGACGAAAAAATATGATTCCATTATAATGGAATGGATTTAATTATACAAGTAATTTCTGTACTCAGCAGCACATTCGTTAAACAGAATAGGCTTGATTAAATATATTCTGTCCATCTCTGTACATTAAAAACAGCTTAAGTACCACGGGTTAAATGCTGCCTGTAATTGCACTTTACAAGATTGTATGTCTGTGCACTGGAATAGTTTTGCCAGCCTGCACATGGTCTTTAAGTAAGTAAGTTCACAGTAATCTTACCTTTTTTTGAGTAACATGTGTGAATGAACCACTTACACTGACTTGTGTTGCATTAGTCAAAAAGATAAAAACAAGGCCTTTTTTTTCATTTGATACTGATGAAAGCAGTAGAGCATGTCTGTTCTCACTAGTGACAAAAGCCATTTCATTCAGGTGAGTTTTATTTTTGTCTCATGCCAATTGTTTTCTTCTGGAAAGGAAAAATGGGTAACCTTTTATGCCATATTGGCTATTCAGAGAGAAACATTGTATTAACATTTTATTAACAGTTCTGTGTTGTATAACACATATTAGCAAGATGTGTTATAAGATAGTGGAGCAGTCTTTTCAAATAAGTCAGTATCAAATATTCTGTGTATGATGGCAAGGAAGTGACAGAGAGAAGCCTGAGATGAGTTATTTTACTGAAGTTCAGGTTAACACTGGACTCTTTGATCTACAGAAGCAATTGTCCTGTTGTCTGTCATACTTCGCTGTGCAATTAGTGGAAGCACATTTTAAATTTAAAAATGCCATTATTCAAAACATAGATAAGAAAATTGACGTTTTTATGTTCTTCTACTCTTTCATTTTCAGTATTGACAGGTTCTTATTACAGTTCTACTCTCTACTGTATTTAAGGATCTGTCAATACTTCCTTTGTAAGTTTGTATTTTTAACAAATTTTTAGTGCAGTTGTAGGGAGAAGAAAAATCAGAAAAGAAAAAAACTTAAAAAAGTGTTTCAGAAATTAAAAAAAAGACAAGAAAAAATATAAAGTTTCTTGAATAAATTTCTTTATTATTTTTTTCCATTTTAATTTAATTTTTATTTTTACTATTGTGAAAAATTCCAAAAGAATTTCAATTCTGTATAACTGTGGTAGTTTAAACTGAACAATTATGTGCTCTGTGATGGCAAAATAAAATGCACATGTAGAAAGGTTGGAAAATTCCTCTGAACTATAGTTTGCCTACTGAACCCTAAGATTCATTGACCTATATCTGGCACAAGCTTTTCTGCATCTGCATCTGATCTTCACACAGACAGCACAGCATCAGAGTCTTCCTCTTTTTGATGAAAATGACATTTTTCTTTTTTCTTTTTTATAATAAGATTTTCAAATTTAATCCAGTTCTTCTCAGTAAAATATTATGTAGTCTGGAGATTTTACTTTGTGTCTCCAAGTAAATATATGCAAAGAAAACGTCCGTGTATGAGTTTGAATTTAATAAATAATACTTTCCATGTTACCAAATGAATTACGTGGTTATATACAAGATAATTAGATATAAGATGCAAAATACTTTCCTGGACCGAAATATCCAACTCTCATTCCAGTAATGATCTTCAGGATGACAGTTCCTGTTATTTCTCAATAATATAGAATTTTAAGATGATGCTATTAAGCTATTTAGGCTGACTATTTTTAGGGAAATACTTCTGTATTCTAATACAAAAAAATGCATGTCTGATTACAATGCACCAAATCAAATATTATTTTAGAAAAACATCCCCTTCCTCCGTAGTTGAGTTTATCTCTGAATAATATTCCACTGTCTTCTACCAAGATTTAGTTAGATATAAGTTTAGATATAATATAAATGTAAAACCAGAAGTGCCGTTCCTCTGGGTGTGCCCTACAGTTTCCCTCCCTGGCCTTCAGCTGCTGTGCTGGCTCAGTGCAGGATGCCCTCTGCAATATCCATCAGGTACATGTGGGTATTTTAAACTTCTTCAAAGACCTAAAGGAGAAATAGACACTAAAACTTAGGGAGTTGAGTGCCATCTTGCATGACTTGTCATTTCTGTGCAATTGCTTTTCTTTATATTTCTGTGCAATTGCTTTTCTTTATATTTTACCAGTTAGTGAACTGTGGGTAAATCCCATAGCTTTGCAGAAGAGGAAAAGCGGAATAACTCAACAATTTTAATTTTAACAATTTTAACTCAACACTAATTAGTACAAGATATTTATTCTATTGTGTATCCTTAGATATCTGCTTACACAACTAATTATAAGTAAACAGTTCAAAAACTAGCTATGATTCATTTTTCTGCTGTTATAAATGATTGCCTGTTTGTGCACTACATGTGCAGAATGACAAGACATCAGTTGCTTAAAGGTTTTTCTTTGCTTAAGGCTCTTCAAACTGTGACTTTCAGCATAGTTTGTCCTTAATAGAAACTGCATCTAAAATTCTTGGGAATTTAAACACCAGACGATCCCTAGATTCCCATGGCACTTTAATGAACAGGAAGTAGTGAAGAGAGTAAATGTGAGAGATTAAGAAAGAGAACTTCGTGACAGAAAGTCCTAACTTCCTGTGAGAGTTCTGTAAGTCACTTCTTTGAACTTTTTGCATAAATCATGGTCTAATTTAGCTGTGGCAGGCTTGTAATGGGAATTAGAGATCTGGTTGTAGAGTTGAAAAGGGAAACAATGATAACCTTGACTAAATAGGAAAAACAAATGACAAAATCTTATCTTTAAAAAAATAAATAATAATAAAAAAAGGCTCCGTGTTCAAATCCCATACTGTCTTACTAATTGACCATTTAGTACAATATCAGTTTTGATAATACAGTGATTTTGGTGACCTTCCTAAACAGTTTTATTTTATGTAAAATCCCCAGTTATCTCATCCATTAAAAAATAATAATAATAATAATCACGCTATTCAAGGAAACCAGCAATCTCAATTTCTTTAGAAGAAATGTCAGAAGACTGTAACCATCTCAATTTATCAGAATTTCCAAAAAAACAAAATAGATTGAGAACCTGAATGAAGAAACAAACCAGAGTCCATCATACCTGGAATGTTTCCTGCTTTGTGGACCTCAGGCAAGAGACTTCTCTCTTTCTGTGGGTTCTGTTAAGTTTGGTTCCTGTGACAAAATTACACTGCTAGATATCCCTTCACTCTTCTTGGA
Source organism: Cyrtonyx montezumae (assembly GCF_038088225.1). Classification (NCBI taxonomy): domain Eukaryota; kingdom Metazoa; phylum Chordata; class Aves; order Galliformes; family Odontophoridae; genus Cyrtonyx; species Cyrtonyx montezumae. The sequence goes on from NW_027071848.1 coordinate 10,176,000, forward strand.
CCTGTTGTTTTACAATGGACAGGTTTAAGAATGTCAGTGTTTTACAGGCTGGTTTAGCCCGGTTCCATGATGATTGGAGCAGGGGACCCACGGACCCATGCCCTGGGAAAGGGGAAGCGGGAAAGGGAAAATGGAAAAGGGAGATGGGTCTAGAAAAAAAACAGCAGCAACGATCTGAGGAGGAAAGCTAATTTACTAAATATCGAAAAGCAAAATAACGCAATATAATACAATATAATTGGAATTGAAGCTAATAAATCAAAGAAAATGAGCAAGAGAGTGTCCGATAAACCAAAGGCTTTACACTAAATGCTGAAAGGGAGACGGCAGCGAGCACCTGCTGCTGGGTAGATCCCAAAGGAAAGAGAGACAGTCCCGTGACTGCAGACAGTTTTTATCTTTCCCTTTGAGCAGAAACACGTAAAAATACAAAGCATTTCACAGACCTCCTCTGGGGAATGCAGTTCTTATTCTCTTCTGAGACAGGTACACCCAGAACTATCAATCTATCACGGAGCTGGAGCATTAACTCTTTAACACTTAATGTGCTACATGATGTTATGATGTGGAATACAATACCAAAAATCATAAAAGCTTGGAAAGGAATTTATACAGTTTAGTAATAGTCCCTTTATTTTACCAGGGGTATTTTTCTATCAGATTGTTTCCCTTGTTATCTGGTCATGTAGATGCAGAATGCTTGTGCTTGAACAGCTTAGGAGGGATGAAAGCCGACAGTCATGGCACAAAACTGGTGCTCACAGCATAGGAGTGTCCAGGATAGCACATGAAGTGTCTCACACTTTCTTGCCCGTATGTGCTATAGGGCAGATGATTTATCTACAGGAGTAAATTAAAAGCTGCCTTGTAATCTGGGTAGGTTATGCTGTTAAGCAGTTAGTCCCTGGTTTGCTTTAGTCTGCATAAAGTAACTCTCTCCAAGTAGTCATTGCATTTTAGGAGTTTGTGCAAACTGAAAGATATTATTGCTAGGCTGCCCGTGTTCTGTCCATGTTCTGCTGCTGTGTTTTAAAGACTAACAGCACTTAATAGGATGGATAGTGAAGCATTGGAACACATTACCCAGAGATGCTGTGGATGCCCAATCCCTGGAGTCATTCTGAGTCAGGCTGGACAGGACTCTGAGCAGTGAGATCTAGCTGCCGATGTCTCTGTTCATTGCAGGGGAGTTGAATGAGCTGGCATTTAAATGTTCCTTCCAACTCAAAAGAATCTATGATTCCATGATTCTAAGAAAGACAGGGAACTTCTAGAGAGATATTCAATTTAACTCTTATCTGCTTGCTACTTTTATTTTTATTTTTATTATTATTATTATTATTGTTGTTGTTGTTGTTATTTTGCATATACCTAAAATACATTTTCAGAAATAATTTTAGGAAACAAGACAAAAAAAAAAAAAAGCACAGTAAGAAAGTTTCTAGTAAATCATCAAACCAAAATTTCCCTTGAAATCAGCCATGGTAATTATTGTAGCCCTTTTGTTTAGGACAGCCATATGACAATTACTGTACTGTCACTAACATAGCTATGTGCACATAGACAGCCTATATTTAAGTGTCTACAATTCATGACACCTAATTCCAGCAATGTAATCTATTTGTTTTTTATCCTTAAATGGCCTCCTAAACAAACAGTCCAGCAAATGGTAGCCCTGTCTTGCTGGTAACTCCTAAGTTACTCTTGTTAGGAAATCACCTCATTAGTTTTGTAAATACACGCACAAAAAATCATGAAATTATAGGGGTTAAAAGGGACATCTGAAAGTCACCTAGTCCAAACATGTTTCTATTTGCCCCAGTGATTAATCATCTGCCTTCATTTTCAGAGACTCAGTCCTCAGTTGCTTTTCTCTCCAGGATAGATATGTAATAAATACTGCTTAGTTGTGCTTATGATTAAATTCCCAGCAAAGTGAGATGTGCTGAGAAAAACCTTAGATTGTCAGCTTCTTCATTTTTAAAAGAGGATTCATATATAGTTATTTCTAACATATGCTGGTAGGTTGTCTGCCCAGAAATAGTACAGAAAGCCAATGGTTTAGATATGCATAATCGCTACTTCAGACAAATTCTGGCAGAGACACACACGGAGTTTAAGCTGTGAGCCATAATGGTGCTCTGCAGGCTTCCAAATAACAATATCTAAATTAATCTCATGAAAATATAGCTAGATATATCAGAAAAAAAGGGTTCCTAGGTGAACTGAACAAACTTTTTTAATGTGACTTACATTTTATTATAATTGTTGAGAAAATATACTAAATTGTCACTAGAAAACAGAAATTAAAAACAATTCCTATAATTGTCATCTGGATTCATCAACGGCTTCTTATTATCAGAGGCTCAACTGATGAAGCTGAACAAATGAGTTTTATGAAGCTTATTATTTTAAAATATCACATCTAATATTTTCAGTGGTTAAGAATTCTCAGAACGTTACATTGCCAATTAAATTTCTCAGTCTTCTGGAGTACCCAATTGTTCCTAAAGCACCAATCTGCACTGTGTTGTGAAAACAATAACAAAAGACCCACTTCCAGTGCAACAGTGAGCACACAGAAAGACCTACTTGGAGAATGCTTAGGTTAGGGAACTGCCAAAGGGAGACAAATTGCTCATGTAGACTGGGGAGGTGCTGGAAGGCAAGGGCACTCAGTCTTCAGAAAGAACCATGTTAAAATTCTGCTTAACATTTATGAGAAAATCAGGCAGATATTTTCCTAAGGTAAAGTATCAGAACTATATTAGTAATTATGTCATAAAAATGTCTGGAAAAAAAAAGGGAACTTTTTGATGGCAAAATGGTTACCATCACTTAAACTACTTGATTCTGTTAGAGTTTAATTACAGAAGCATCTGGAACTTTTTACCGGTAATGCTGCAAACAAAAAAGTTAGCATTTGCACTTTCACTATACACATGCACATTTCAAACAAAAAGAGTAGGGGAAAAGATTAAAAAAAAGTTGTGACTGATTCAGCATTGCTCTTGCAATAGAAAAGTGCTCTTCAGAGTGCAAAAAGATAGGAAAATATATGCTGCTTTAATGCTCTTGATTCTGGGCATCAGAAGAATTCAGTTTCTTTTCTCCTAAAATGCTAAGAATAAGAACAACTTATTCTAGACTGCAGCTTAATGTTCTTTAGTGTGATCTTGAAACCTTTCTAGGAGAAATGAAACACCTGCTGCACCTCTAATGCACATTCTGGTAGTTCAGGAATGCCTCTGCAGCTGCTGTCATCCTCACAGCAGGGTGATTGAAGGATGAGTATTGATGACACGGGTTGTTAACAGCACTCTCATGAGCTCTGAAGTAGATTGCTCTCCAATACTACTATCTGTGTACTGTTAGGTTGGATTTTGCACTTAGTAAGTGGAGGATGTTGATCAATAGCAAGAATTCTACATGAGGGACTTTGTGGAAAGGCATTAAACTCACTGAAGCAACTAAAAGAAGTTTCAAGGAGTCTTGATGGATTGCAGGCTGCTGCTCTTGTCACATTCTCAGTAGTAAACTGACTGTGAGCAAAGAACTGCCATCAAAGAAGGACAAAATGAACATCAGTTAAAATATTGCAAACTGGCAGCTTTTTCATTTCACGGGAAATATTACATTTCCCATTAAAAAATTCAGAAGCTGAGCCTAAAATATGATGAAGAAACTTAACCAACTGAATATTATCCATGCTGATTATTTTTAGCATTTAAAAGTAACTCAGGGTATTTCTATCCCTGGACTAGAAATAATGATTTTCAGCAGTGAAAAAAATAATGTATTTCAAAGAATGCAAATGATTTGAAATCATAAGATCAAAGAAGTTGAAAAATTGAATTCAGGTAAAATCGGAGGATCACCAATGCTGAACAGATGTCTTGCTTGTCATTTCATGAGTTCATTACAATTAAGCCAGAGGGTAACCAAACATTACCTGAACAATTTATTTACAGTCCTTTACCTAGTAACATCAGTATAGAGATCAACAATTTCATACAAGGCTACTTCATAAGCTAAACAGAGGCAGAAAATTGAAAGGAAAGGACCAAATCAAATCACATTTGTTCTTTTGCATAGAAAATGTTCAAATAATATGCTTGATACAAGCACTGCCTTAATCTGCTGTGCTAGACAATGCTCAGGCCCCCCAGTTCCCAGAAGAGGATTCAAGTTGCTGCGGTAAATGGTGTTATTTAAATGGGTTTCCTTTTTTGTGGAAGAAGAGCAATTGACTATTTGAACTCCAAAAGTCAAGATGAAAAACTTGTGTTTTCTGTGTAGACACCAGGATGCACTGCTTGTCATGAGACACAAACACAGCATATCAAAAAGGACTTTGAAGTATTATGAGTAATACTAATGAGATTGATGTTCAATATGGCACATGAAACCAATACTAATATTTTTTCTGACACATGCTAACACTCTCATCAGATCCTCTTTAAATCCTAACCCCTGCCTGTAAAAGACTGTGGGATTTGACATACACATTTTCTGTGAGACAATGTAAGGCATTTCTTGAAGAAATAGCCTAAGAAAATCTGATTTGTTAAACACAAAATCCAAACGATGTATAACTTTGTCTATTTTTTGAACCTTCAACTCAACTCTGATTTTCTCCTGTAGGAGAAAAATTACTTCTGCTTGTTTATAAATTGAAACTTGAAAAGCTGTGCACTTAATTAAATGTCCACTGACTAATCTCATCATCCTGGTATATCATCATAGTTTGTGATTTATAGAAAGGGAAAGGGTCATGCGAGCCATTTACAATGTTAATGATGATGTATGAGAACAGTCATTTTAGTCTGTGACATTTTATTAAAAATCATCAGGTGCAGGTTGTAATAATGATGCAGGTTTATTATCTTTGTGTCTGTTAACTCTAGAAAATAAGAAACTTTAATTTAGTGAAGGACTGAGGACAAGCCTAGAAAAACAGATGTGTGAATGGAAGATCTGTGAAACATGCTAGCCAAAAAGTGAGGCCGCAGTTCTGACTGTGGTACCCAGTGGTGGAGCCACATAACATTTTCTCCTTCAAACCCAAAACCTGAAAGGAGACAAAGGTCATAGATGATTTACAGTACAAAAGTTCCGGTCTCAAGATGTATGTCATCTTGTATCTCCACATAACTGATCTAGTGAGACTACCTTTAAGCTGGTGCTCAATAGTGTTGAGATGTTAATCTTCCCTTCCTCAAGCCTTTTTCTGATTGCATACATTTTCAGTTATCATACTCTTGTTTTACAGGTGTATGTGCTTTTAGGTAAAGACACTCAAGAGACCGGTTCAATAGCTAGGCCTTTGACGTGTGAGTTTAGTGGTCACCACATCTCTGCTGTTGTGATTTTGTCAGCATAGGAAGTGCTGTGTTTGATTGTTGCATTGCATCATAGTTCTACTTTGTACAAAGCTATTTTTATTTTCTTGGTGAAGACAGAGTTTTGAGTCACACCAGGCCTTAGCAAACCTTTTATTTTTTCTAACTAGTTACCAGTGAAGGAAGAGGTGATCTAAGTGCAGCACTAAGCCCAGAATACCTATCAAAAAACTTCCAGGAATTTTATCTGTTCTTCTTTTATCTTTTTACTTACAGCTTAAATTTTAATTTACCTTCAGGGAAAGCAAAGGCCTGATGTGTTAGATACTCAGATAGATTTTTGAATACTGGCAGTTGATATATTTTGCCAAAAACTTGGGAAGTCTCCCAAGGAACATCAGTGTGATTTGTGCCATGTCTGTGCAACTTTGTAGTTGTTGAAACTTTGTGGATGAAAGACATGAGTTTGTTTTATCCTGTTTCTAATATTTTGAAAAACATCCCCTGTTACATTTTAGTCACTGAATTTCTGTGGTTTTGTAGGGATCTTTATGGACCAGCAATTTCTTCTGAACTTTGAACTGTCCGTTTTGTATGATTCCAAAAATCAATCATTTTTAATGATGAAAAAAAAAAAAAAAGGAAGAAGGCTTATAAATTTTCAGTCTCTAACAGAGAATCCTTCAATATTTGTTTTGACAAGATCTTTTTTCCAATGCATTTTTAACTGTAAATCAGTATTTGTTTACTTCCACTGAAGCTCTTGTATAGGAAAAACAGATTTTAGATTGCATGTTGGCTTTTGGTGTAAACTCCTTTCTAAAAAGAAAGCACATGTAATGTGAGAAGACACCTTCAAGCAGATTTAAAATTGACACTCTTCCTAATTATATGCTAATTCTTTTCTGACATTTATTTTCTGTTACTCTTCACCTTAAAGGAATATAAACAAAATACTTCGTTTCTGTTTGACATAATTCCCTTTTTTTCTCTACTCATATCAGATAGCTACTGCCTGATTTATAGCAATTTATTTTAATTAATTCTGGACACCTGCAACCTGTAATTGATTTGGCACTGATATAAATTTCCTGACTCCAATCCAGCTACTAAACTGCCTTCAATCATGTTTAACTACTTCTTCAGATATGGAGACATGTACTATAGAATTAATGGGTTTTGTTTGCTGGTTCATTTTTTTTCCAGATTTTTGTTTTTATATCTCTTTTGTTAAAGCTAAGAACTACATATAATCACAAATTAAAATGGTGATAAAAATCTCTAAGTTTATCAACTGTGAATTGACTTTCCAGAGAATTACGCAGTGGAGATATTTAGGGATCAGAATACCTTTATTCTAACTTGGAGATTGCTTCCCTTGTAGACATCAAGCTAAGTTCATGTACAAAGAATCAAAGGCTGCTGAAATATCTTTCAAATTTCAATAATTTTTATTTTAATTGGCTGTTGTTAAAATGAGAATTTATTGGTAACACTGTTCCCTTCTGCCAATGATCTTCAAGTTCCCACCCAGGTTACCAGATTCAGACTTGATACATTTAATTCCTGCAATTTTCTAATAAAATAAGATGGGGATATTTCTAACATGTTGAAATATACAATACTGATCTTTCGTGTAGAAAATCAGTAATGTGACTTCCATTTGGAGTAATGAGGATAAGGTCTCTGTAAGATCACTGACTTCAGCAATTACTGAAGGAGCACATTGCCAAAATTGTACAATACCTCTGCCAACAGCACTCAGGAGAATGACCAAAACTATAGAACTAATTGGAAGGACCATAAAACTCTCATCTAAGGAACTTATCCCTTAAACTACAGAGAATCTTTTCTTACATTACATATATGAAAATACGTATGTATGTTTCCAAAATATATTTATATTAAAAAACCTTTAAAATAATGATCTATATACACAATTATTTTGTATATGCTTAAATTATTATATGCATCAATTCATGTAACTATTTCTTGCTACTATAACAGAGGTACTTGTGGTTATTTGGTGAATGTCAACAAGATTTTCTTTTTTTTTTTTTTTCAATGTGTGACCTGAAACATTCACAATTTCTTTGACTATTATATAAAAAATTCTTAAGGGATCAGTTTGTGCCCCTGTCTCTGTATAAGCAGAGCGAAGCTCTGTGGATGGAAATCTGACTTTGGCAAAGACTCCTATTTTGTGAAGTAACTTTTTGGATTACTTGGAATATTAAATTAGAAATTTACTGTGCAGAGACTGATCATTAATTGTTCACAGAATCAGATCATCACTTGAAAGGGACTTTGGAAGGTCAGTAGTCCTAATCACTGAGTCAGAGCAGTCTGACAGTGCTTTGATGTACAGCACTTATTAATCCTTATGTTTTACGTTTCTTATATTTTTGACAAACCAAAGGCATTACTTTTCAAGTCATATTTTGCTATGGTTAAAAGTTTATGTTGTGTACTGATTGTCTTTTCTTGTATTTTCTAGTCTGGAATAATATGACTAAAATACCTTGTTTGTCCTCTGACCCCATTAACAAGGGCCACTGCACACCAAGTTCCAGATTAGTGCACTTGTGCCCCTGAAGCAAATTTCCCAGGGTAAGGAAGCAAGTTAAGTCATAAGCTTTATCTGGATGGTTTCCTTATGGTTCATTATCTCTTCTGTTGCCTTTGACTGACAAGGGATTCCCTTGTGTGGCGAGCCTGTGGGCAGTTCTTACTCATACAAACACTGAAAACTGCACTCATCCTCATGAATTTGATGCAAAACTTCAGTTTATGGAGTGAAAAGTCAAGTCTGTCTGTGAACTTTATCTCTTTCTTACAGTGTAAGGATGTCTTTTTAACCTTCAACAGAAAAAAGAAATCTTTCAAGCATGAAGAAAAATACCTCACACCCTTGCTCTAGAATTGCACAGTAATGTGACATTATGCAGAATAAATAGAATGCTCAGTGTCCTCTGAAGTCATCGTGGTCCATCATGTGTGGTCAAGAGAAAATGGTACATGTGTGAATGGTACTCCTACTCTCAAGATGCGGAAGCAAACATGGCATAAGGGCAATACATTCTTAAAATTGTTGTTACTAGCATGGCAAGAACAGAATGCATTGTCTGCTTCACATAGGTACTGATCCCTAGTAAATTTAAAATAAAATGTAGCTGATCATGGTTATAGACAGAACATGATGTGAATGGATGCTAAGGTAAATATCATCTTAAGTAGGTTTACTGTAAATGCTAGAAACTTACATAATTTATATGTCTTTAAAAAAAAACAAAAGAAAAAAAAGGGAAAAAAAAGAAGCTTTAACTTCTAAAGTTATTTTCAAGTCAACTAGTGTGTCATGGTTTTATGATATGACAGAGAGAGAACACAGAGAAAGATACAAAAAGACTGGGATATCCTAGAAAGAGTGCAGTGGAGGGCTACAAAGATGATAAAGAGCATGGAACACCTCCCTTATGAGAAAAGGATGAGTGATCTGGATCTGTTCAGGCTTGAACAAAGAAGACTCAGAGGGGATCTGATCCACATCTATAAATATTTTGGGAGCGTCAGGCAAAGGGATGAGGCTACACTCTTCTCTGTATGGTGTGATGATAGGACGAGGGAAAATGGCCACAAACTAATGCATAGGAAATTCTGCACAAATTTGCATAGGAACTTCTTCACAGTGAGAGTGATGGAGCACTGGCACAGGCTGCACAGATCTCTATAGGTCCTACAGTTCTGTGATTCTGTGATTAATAAAATCAGAAGAATGATAGGTACATGAAGCCAGACATTCAATCAGGCATCTACACAATGATCACCTCCACTGGTGCAGATTTTTACAAGCATGGCAAGCATGCTCTTGTTCACAGTAAAAGTGCACGGCTAATGTTGGTAACTACACTGAAAATAGAGTTTTGTAGCTGAGAAGTTGATTAACATTGAATACTGTTATTGTGTTCTTTGTATCTGTTGTATTTTCCATGGAAACACTACTTTCTGAGCAACCTACATACATTTTTTTGTAAAAAGAATTTTTATGAAAGGATTCTGATTAAAAAAAAGTGAAATGAGTGAAGATCTAGGGAAAGCACTGTGTAATGAAAACATTTGTTTCATCTGTGTGGTTAGCTTAAAAGTACCTCTTTCAGAAATCTATTTACGGTGAGAGAATGCTAGGTCCCAAATACTTCATAACATAGTAGAGAAAGGAATTAAAACATAAATAGCGGGAAGTTACCATCAAAATTAGAAGAAAATAATATATATATCTACTAAGGTAGGAGCTGTTTGTAGAATCAAAGAATCATACAATCATACAATGGTTTGGGTTGGAAAGGGCATTTAAGGTCATCTAGTTCCAACAACCCTGCTATAAGTAGGGACACCTCCTATTGGACACTAGGTTGTTCCAATCTGTGTCCAGCCTGGCCTCAAATCCCTCTAGCATGGAGGCATCCACATTCTCTCTGGGCAACCTGTTCCAGCGTCTCACCACTCTCACAGTAAAGAATTTCTTCCTACTATCTAGTTTAAACCAACCCTCTTCCAGTTTAAAGCCATTTCCTCTTGTCCTGTTGCTACAGTAATAAGTCCCTTCTCAATGTGATTCCCCACATTTTATGTATTTGTATTAAATCTAAGATTCTTTCTTGAAGAAGACACTACAGTCGAGCAGTATTTTACAGAGTAAAGGGCACTAGGAGTATCTGAGCTGTAAAGTACTTCAGTCATGCTTATCTAGTTGTCTGTTACAGTTCTAACCTCTCTAAAACTAAGAAAAATTCAATTGTCAGGCTCTTTTTTTGACTTTTCCAAAAAAAGCACTGACTAAGGAGCATGTGCTCAATTGTCTTAAAAGTTACGCTACACCTAGCAAAAAATTCTAAAACAGAAGAAATTACCAAATACTGTTAAAAGGCATTTTAACACTGTATTTTCTTGTCTGAAATTCATCCGTGCTCATTCCCTGAAGATTAATTAATGTATGAAAAGACAAGTTGCTTCATTTTACTCCTGTGAATGCAGAAAATCACTCTCTACCAACACTGGATTTGCAGCACTGAACATATCAAACTGTTGTAGAACGTGTATAGATGCAGCACAAATCATAATTCTTTGAATCCAATAGTAGCTATCTACCTGTATAGTAAATAGGTCTTGTCATATATTACAAATTAGAGTGCAGCAAGAGTTGTTAGATGTTTGAAATATGTCTAACATCTAACAGAATCACAGAACTGTAGGGGTTGGAAGGGACTTCCAGAGATCATCTAGTCCAACCCCCCTGCCACAGCAGCTCCCTAGCCCAGGTTGCACAGGTAGGCGTCCAGGTAGGTCTTGAACATCTCCAGAGGAGGAGTCTCCACATCCTCTCTGTGCAGCCTGTGCCAGTGCTCTATCACTCTCATTGTGAAGAAGTTCCTATGCAAATTTGTGCAGAATTTCCTATGCATTAGTTTGTGGCCATTTTCCCTCGTCCTATCATCACACCATGCAGAGAAGAGTGTAGCCTCATCCCTTTGCCTCACACTCCCTAGGTATTTGTAGATGTGGACCAGATCTCCTCTGAGTCTTCTTTGTTCAAGCCTGAACAGATCCAGATCACTCATCCTTTTCTCATAAGGGAAGTGTTCCACGCCCTTTATCATCTTTGTAGCCCTCCACTGCACTCTTTCTAGGATATCCCAGTCTTTTTTGTACCAGGGAGACTAGAACTAGACACAATAGTCCAGGTGAGGCCTCACCAGGGCCTCACCTCTCTTGACCTGCTGGCCACAGTCTTTTTAATGCACACCAGGATCACATTCTTCAATGAGGTAATAACTACATTTCTAAAACATGACAAAACACTCACTGTGATCACATCCAGTATTTGGTATCTATATTCAGTAAGCATAAATGAACGTCATTGTGTGTAATTTTTTACCATGTGGAGGTATTCAATCCCACATCTTTGTTTCGTATGTGCTTCCATGTCTGACATGGAATATCAGCATGTTTCTGGGAAGGTTCGATCTCTACTGCCATACCACCAACATCTGCCTCTGACATCATGGGCCAACTTCATGAAATAGGAGGCATTACTTTTGGCCCTGTCCTTGCAGAAACAAATATTTTGCAGCATTTCAGTGTCAGTCTCAGGTATAAGGTAGCAAAGTAGAATCACTATTCTCTCCTTTCTGTACTTATAAATCATATTAGTTAGTGAAATTCAGACAGAAAAACTAGTTATTATTTTGGAGAGGGTTGGCTTGATCCAGCAGCAGTACAATCCAAATCTGTACTTACCCAGTTCAAGATTGGTAAATGATTGTACTTCCAAGACCACTAGCTGATTCCTAGCTATTCCTTGAGGTTTGTAATATGACGCTCCTGTGATGTGCTAGCAAGAATGAAGGGACAAGGTGTACCTTGTCATATGGTGGAGGAGAGAAGACCATGCACTGGTGGGTGTTAGCAATAGGCTAGGGGTATATGGTCCATTCAACATAATTTAACAGACCTATTTTATTATTATTTTCTTAAATTAGATCTAACAAACATATGAACACGAAACCTCCTAGAACACAGACATACTTTCATATTTTGTACCACTTCTGTCCTAGCTCTTGTCAGATAATGATGGAATAAGATATAGATAAAATACATGAGCCTTGCTGGGCCTCTGTACTGGGTGATGGATTTCTAGTATATGTTGAAGGTGGCTGAAAAATTCCTCCACTCAGACTCTTAAATACAACAGATGCTGCTCTGCCAGTTTTCATTATGCTAAAGTAGTGTGGCAATAAGATTGCTGCTGTTTTGAAGTTATGAGCTTTCTTAGGGATAACAACCTTTTCAGTTTTCTCTCTCACCACTGAAATATAGCACCTCTCAGCAGCTAGTACCTCTTCCTTTCTTACATTTAACAGGATACTCTAAGGAAAAGAGCACAGATTAAAATTTTAAGTGATTTAAGGACACTCTAAACTATTTTGTGAGTTGGTAATAAATTACTCTTTATAAATTCAATAGATTGATTCAAGAACAGGTTCTTAAAACTTTTATCTAACATCCTCAGCTGTGCAGAGTTAATGCAGGTTTGCAATTAACATGAATTTTAACTAATACTCAACTTTATTTTCAATTGTTTTGTTTACAAAATGCATGTATTAATCACAATAATGTCATATTATATCACTTTCAAAATTACCAGACAGTAATAGAGGAACTCTAGATAAAACAGCTTGTTTCTGTCTTTTCAGAGATTCATTATAAGAGATGATCCAATGAAAAAAAGAAACAGTCCTAGTAATTTATTCTTCTGAAGAGAGATTGTAACATATTTAGTATTAGATATTTTCACAGATCCATTGTGTCCCAGTGATTTATGAGTGCAAAGGAAATCATAGTAATATAAACACTTTATTTAAATGCTTCTGAAAGGAAATTTTAAGCAATGAGTAATCAAATGTGTTTTAAAAGGTGAAATTTTGCCTTTAAATATGTCAGGGAAATTTAATCACTCATTTCCATGACTGAGGAAATTTAGGGTAAAAGCAAAATTTATACTTAAACTGATTTATACTAATAAATCTATTATAGTGATAGATAATCAAATTGCTATAAGTTTTTTTCTAATTGCCATTCTTTTCTTACATCTCTTGTATACAAGTGCAATTTTTTTTATTTTTACATAATGGATATTGTTTAAATTTATAGCCCTTTTACAGGGTGCAGATAAGCAGATGCTTATGGGGTACCCAAAGAATCTGCAGACCAGGAGGTCAAGCTAAGGCAGGATCCTCTTTGTTCTTCCTGCTCTGACTGCTTCCTTATGTAGGGAAATTTATGGAATTAATTTTAAATTTATTTGAAGGTACATAAGAGGCATTTATTATCAGAACTGTCACAATTAGTTCTGAAGCCACAACACATGAGACTCTTGCAGCTCGGTGTCATACAGTCTGACTGAGTTCATGCTGCTGGTATGGGCATGGTGGATATTGTTTGACACTGAGACCAACTGAACAATAATCTATAAGAAATAACATATAGTGTTCCTGACAGAGGTGAAAGATACTGCCTAGTGCTACCATCTCCAGTCTCATGTTCTTTGTTTTCCTTGAGCTTACTTGGTCATAAATGCCAAAGACTATAATTGAGTTCCATCTGAATACAATTATGTTAATCTTTTTACAAGGTTTGCTCCTTTGTACCTCTATCAGCATATGAATTATTATTTTTTTTTATAAAGAAAATGGAGCTGCTAGACACATAGCACAGATGACAAAAGACTCTAAGCTTCTTTTCCTGTAGTGTGCTTTACTTTTTATCAACAGTTATTTTGCTGAAAGCAGTGTTAAATTTTCTTTGTGGGCTGAAAGGGAGATACTAGCCAAATGTAGGACAATCGTTGTCAGTCAGTGTGAATGTGGAAGAGCTAGAGGAGAGTGGCAGCTTCAGACAGCAGGGCAGCATTGAAACATGCTGCTTTTAAGACCCCTCAATTATTTTCTTTGGATCAAAGATGAATTCCACTGCAATCATCTGAGTCATTGGAGTAGCTGATATCCTTAGTAAATGAAGTATAGATGCCTTTCTGAAGGTCCAGCTTCCTGCACCTGTCATTCTTCTGATTTTTTTCATCAGGCAATCTCTGCTTTCTGAAGCATGACAAAACAGCAGCAAGAGCCATTCTGTGACCTTGATAGCAGAAGTGGGAAAACAGAAAAACCTTGAAAGATGTTGCTTTCAGCTGTCAGTATGCTTCAGAAATTTAATAATTTAGTGGCTAGATAAAACTGTTTATTTTCAATGTTATTGCTGAGCAACATCCTGGCTTAATCCTGTCTTGTATCAGAAATAGTGTTGCTAGCAGGAGCAGGGAAGTAATTGTCCCCCTGTACTAAGCATTGGTGAGGTCGCACCTTGAGTATTGTGTTTTGGGCCCCTCACTGCAAGGAAGGGAGTGTGTCCAGAGAAGGGCAGCACAGCTGTTGAGGAGTCTGGAGCAGACTATATGGGGAGTGTCTGAGAGAGCTGGCACTGTTCGGTCTGGAGAAGAGGAGGCTCAGGGGACGCCTTGTTGCTCTCTACCTGAAGGGAGGTTGTAGTGAGCTGGGAGTCGGCCTCTTTTCACGTGTAACTAGTGGTAGGACTGGAGGCAATGGCTTCAAGTTGCTCAAGTGGAGATTAGGATGGACACTAGGAAATACTGCTACTCCAAAAGAGTGGTAAGGAGCTGGAATGGGGTGCCCAGGGAAGTGGTTGAGTCCCTGACTCTGGAGGTGTTTAAGGAACATTTAGACGTTGTGGACATGGTTTAGTGGGAACTATTGGTGATAGGTGGATGCTTGGACTGGATGATCTTGTAGGTCTTTTCCAACCTTAGTGATTCTATGATTCTATGATTCTGAAATAAAGAATGGTTTCAAATTTCATAGCTAAAAGTATATTTTTCCACTATTTAATGTTTTGAGGGTTTTTTTTTTTTTGTCTTTTTGTACGTAAGTCACTATGGAAGTAATGCCTCCTATTTGTTTTCATGGAAACTAAAAGATACAAAGAGTACAACAGCACTGTTGGAAAGAAGAAATTCTCAGCTATAAAGCACTAGTTTTCAACATTCTCCACAATTAGCTATGTATTTTCATCAGCAATGAAGCATAGCCTTCATGACATGTTTGTAAATATCTGATGCTGAAATCCATTACCCACTGTTTGGTCTTCATAAACTTTCAGCAAGCTTCAGTGTATATCAATGTCTTCCATTTTTTACCATACGAAGGAATTCAGTTCCATATCTTTGCTTCTTCATACACATTCCCATATCAGGCATAATATAGTCAGATTTTCTCTGTTGCCATCAGTCGTATAGAAAGAAAATGTAATGCCATATTGGTGGGAAGGTTCAACCTCTACTGCCATACCACCAATATTTGCCTCTAATGTTGTTGGCCAACATAATGAAACAGTTAGCATTACTTTTTTAGCACCCCTTATATATACCTTAGATTAAAATAAATATTTTTCCTTAGTTCCTTATAGAAGTGTTTTTAAAATTTTATGTTGATGAAGGAATCAAATTCATAAATAATAAATCCAAGACCTCAAGATAGGATACACAGAAATATGTTTTCATGAAAAAATTACAGATTTAATGTAATAGCATAGTGTTTTAATGTCAAATATAATCATTTGCCTTAATTGAACGAGAATAAATTGTCAGGCATTAATGTATAAATTCAGATGAAGATAATTACTATATTCTTCATTGGAAGAACCAACATACCTGAGAGAGTAGGGTCAAAAACTACAGTGTATGATAAAAGATTGTTTTATTTAATGGAATACATTTAAAAGTCTAAATTGTAACCACTATTAAATGAACTGAGGGAAGCAATTAGATAAGCAAATAAAAAAATGTTCTCAGAATAAAATACTTGTGAGTGTGGGAGAAAAGCAGTCTAAAATGAACTGAGATTTGTTTTTAACAGTCTCAGAAGAAAGCTTTTATAAAACTAAAAAATGCTAGGAGAAAAGCAAGCTCTGTATGAGGTTTTCAGAAGCACTAAAGTTTGCAAGTAGTCAAGTTGATACGGCCAAAAGAATCACAAGCAAGCATTCATTTGTATAGTAAATGAAGCCATGCTTTGCACAACATGCACACCCTTTGAAAACTGAGCTTTGTTTAGTGCCTTACTAATATGACAGAATAAATATGGGTCAAAAATGGCTGACAGAGTGCTGATAATGTCAGACTAGATGCAAAGCAGATCTTCCCAGAAAGGATCATGTATTTATACACCAAAGCACAGACTTAAACAATATTAATATGCTATAGAAAAGAAGGAGCTCGCCAGGAATTCCAAAATGAATTGGTATGTTTGGAAGACAAAAAATAGTTGAATCACATTTGAAGACAGTTATAGTGAGATTTAGTGAACGTACTGAATTACTCTAAGAATTAGTGTAGAATTAGTCATACATGGAGCACTGTTTTCGGCGATATATGTATAAAAATCTCAGTCTGCTCTTGAAAAAATTGCTTTTTATTTTAAACGTGGTTTCACAATAGCTATTAGAAACAAAATAAAATATAAAAAATAAAAAATAAACACTTTCAGCAGAGCAGGATTCAACTTCTTGCATAAAAAGGGATTTAATTTACAATTTTTAATATACATGTTCTAATTTATGAGACTTCAGAACAAATAGAAATGAAGGTTTTCTTTTATAATATTACGAGTCAAAAACATGGCTTTGATTCTTGGTTTTTGATAATGAACTTTCACAACTGTTAAATTTTCAGAGTTATTCTATTCTAAGAGCTCTCTGGTACTTAAATAAGTCTAATTTTATGAAGCACAAAAAGAGAGGAAGAGAACAGTTCATAGTTGTTAATGAATGTTTTATAAAGATCAAATTGAGAAGTAATAGATAACTTTTCCTGATATTTCTGCAACTTCTGTTTTTTGCGGCACATTATTAACTTTCACCACTTGTATTTACCATCATTATTTTGGGCTCTATTCAGTTATGTTCAGCATTACAGCATCTCATTCACTTTATTCGGTGTATTCCTTAATGTGCTATGGGATTAAGTTCCTTGTTCACTACAACACTTGTGATTTACTTGGTTTCAGTTTGTGACTTATTTGTCAGCATTATCTGTACAGTTGTGTAAACACTTTACAGTCCTGTTTGGCCCAGTTCTGTGACTAATAGGGCTGGGGATCCAGGACCCATGCCTCAGCAAAAGAGAAGGGTGAAATGGGAGAGGGTGGGGAGATGGACCTAAAAACAAAACAGTGGCAACAATCTGAGGAGGAAAACTAATTTACTAAATAAGAGATTAGAATGCAAAATAACACGATACAATCTAAATTGAAACTAATAAATCAAATAAAAAGAGAGAGTGTCCGAAACTGAAGGCCTTATGCTAAAGTTGAAGGCGAGACAGCAAGGGAAACTCCATTACTGAGATAAGCAGCAAAAGAGGAAGTCTCCAAGACTTGTGTTCAGCTTTATCTTTCCCTCTGGTTGGAAAACAGGAATGCAAAGTCATCTGGGGTATGTAGTTCTCCTCCGAGAAACAGGTACCCAGAAATTCAGCAGTCCACAGACTTAGAGCATTAGCTCACAGTCCTTCACATGAAGTTATGATGTGGAATATTGTTAACAAAAATCATAAAGCCAGTATAATTTGTAAACAAACTATTCTATAATTATAGATTTCTCTGTTATTAAGTTAACTTTATAGGAATTATTTATTCAGTCTCCTAAACTGTATCAAAATTATCTATACACCATTGACAGGAATTTGAATGGAGATGTTTAGTCTTTGAATTGTGCTTCTTTTTTATTCAAATAGTAAATAAGGACAACTCTCCTATTTTCACATTTGAGAATATATTTCATCAGTTTCTAACAGTGGCATTTTTAAATTTCATATGCAGGAGTACAATTCTTATTCATCTGTACATTGAAGAGACTGAAATTCTAGAGAATTTTTCTCTTATTTTAATCTTGAAATAGATACTTTGGAATCAAAATGCTTCAGTCCTTAATAGAGGTAAAAATATACAGCTAATAAATGTTGAAATTTATTTCTGATTATACCACAAATCTGCATTATTCACAACATTTTAAAACTAAGACTGACAGTAAAAAATATGTTTACTTTCCTTCTCTATATAATAAAGAACATGGAGAAATATTTGTCTAAATGTTAAAATGAATGGCTTTGTATTTTTACCTATAAAATGTTAATAAAAAGAAAACCAGCAAAAGTAACGTGCTTTTTAACAAGTAGTTGTGAAACTATTGTGGGACATTCTTAGTTTTTGTGTGAATGAGTTCATGATTTGGAACCACTGTACCATGAATATCCATGGAGAAAAATAAGTCAAAGGAAAGGAAAAGAATTTCTGTTCAACAAAGTTGAAAAAAAAATTAGGTAAGGTCTTTTGGGATTGCTTTTGTCAGGATTTTTAAAACTAAATTCATCTACTGCAAGAGATTTGTCAGTGTCTTCCAAATTCAAAGTTACTGCACAATAATAATTTTTTTCATATTAATAGATACTGCAAAAAGCCATGTTTAAATAGAATCAGAATTAAACATACTTATTCCATGATGGATTACAAAGGATTCTATGTTTGGTAGAAAGTAAAGTACATGAAGAACATAATGGTTTTCTACCAGTGTATTTTTTTCCATGGCATATGTGCAGAGTTCAGACTTATATCAAGACTATTAAAGAGAAGCAAGGAGGCCATGCATCTTGCTTCACCAAACTAGAGATATAATACATTTCCCAAGAGTTTTCTGTAGTTTTCATGGAGTGATCAGCATCACATACTGGTAAAATTCAGTTGTTCTGCAGAAGCTCTTCCTGTGTTTGACTCACAAGAAAGAAAATAAATTCTTAAATAGATTGTTCAGAAAGCAAACATGGAAGCCACATAAGGAATGACTGATAACAGCGCATAAGCAATTTCCTTGTTCTGGATTGCTAAATAAACAAACAAACAAATAAATAAAAATATCTCACTAGATTTTATGTGAATTAAATAGTCTGTCTTCCTGTGTTATTGGAAAGTCAATAAAAACTTCAGACTGTCCTAGATTCAATATTGAGTTTGGGCTAAATGAATGAAAATGGCCATTCCTCCTCTGGCTCAGATTTGTGGTGGGAAAGATTCAGAATAATTGTAGAATAATACAGAATAAATTTCAGTAACACTGAGAATAGAAATAGTTGCTCCATCTTCCTCTACATGTTCCAGAGCAGACAGCAGTAAATTTGAATGAAATATTTTTAACAAGTCATCATTTCCATATTAAGTAGATCTGTTTGCAAGTGTAGTCCATTATCAATGTATTAGCTTTCTTCTTTCATGTGTATGGACTTTTAAATTTAATTTATGTATTTGTGAATTTTATTTTAGCAATTTCCTATTAATGAAAACAAATGAAATTAAATCTTATGGCTAACGTCCGAACATGAAAACCAAAACCTAATGTAACAACGTACAGTAAGAGACATTATTTAATTACCAGTATAGTCATTGTTTAGACATAATTAATTCACTTGGCATTTACAAAAATGACAGTGCAAATTCTATAATAAAGTAATTAGGGAGAGGCATATTGCCATGAATTGAACAGTAATCTATCTGTGCATCTCCCTGAACACATACTTAATCTAAATGGAATTCTTTAAATGTCTAATATTCAATATTTCTTTAGGAATATGTTAATATTTTGCCTAACAAATGAGTCTGCTCATTGAAATTATTCTTCAATAACCCTGAAGTATTTATGTTTCAAAAACTCTGCAGTATTTAAATAAATTTCCATACATAAAACTATTGATCTGTAAAATTAGTTTTAAAGAGGAGGAGGTAAAGTTTGGCATTCTTTATTTGGAAGTTGATTTTTTGGATTAGTCAAGTAAAACCTGTCAGATTTGTTTTCAAGGACTCTGTCATTGATTACAAAATTTATTCTATTATTTGCCATGGAACTGATTAGTGAGCACATAAATTGAATGCCAAGCTGTGATTTTGGTTTTAGAGTTTTCCAGAATATAGATTTTTAACATTTTATATATGTTTAATGTTGAGTCAAGTTGAATATCAAAACTGTTTATTGACATATTTTCTTAGAAATATACTCAAAATTTGTCAAAACCCGTGGAATTCTGGAAATCTGGAAAAGTAAAAGATAAAATAAATAATCATGCACCAAATATAAACATTCCACAGCCATGGACAGTTCTACTGAGTTAGTTACTATTTAATAGATAATTACATTTGGAATATGAAAATATGACCAGAAATTTTAGTACTAGAATATGACCAGAAATTATACTGTCTTTTTCTGTTGTGGAAATTCTTAGCAAATATAAGGAAAGTAAATGATTCATATTTTAAATACACATTTGTTCCATCACATCTAAGAATATTATACAAAGTGGTGTTTTTCTTAATGCTTCAAATCATGAGAAAGCAAGTCTTGGGCTACTGAATTCTAATTGACTTAGAAATCCAGGTGGAGCATGAGAAAAATGTTTATCTAAAAATTTCCTCATAATATACCCATCATGAAAAGAATGGCTGTAGTGTTCTGCTAAGTTTCTGTGCTGCCTGCAGGTAGCCTAGATTTCTGTAGTCAAAGTAGGAGCAAAATCTTTGCTATTAGTATGTGTACCAGTAAAGATTTGCACCTGTAATTATTTTATGTTTCAGTGATTTCATCTTTAAAGGAAAAACTAGAACTGTTATATTTAACCTTAAAATAAATTAAAAAACAAAGTACAAAATAGAAAAAAACTTTAGCGATCACACAGTTGCATAAGTTAAATGACAGCTGAGACTAAATAAATGCTATGTCTTCACAATTTTAAATTTGAATAAAAATATATTTTTAAATAGGATTAAATCTAGATCTCAGTTTAAAAATCTTTGCATTCCAGTGAATGTTGGGCTTTGGGTTTATCATGATGTGTAACACTAACAGTAAAAACATCTGCACTTTAAGATAAAAATACTAGTAAAAGATGGTATTTTTATATTGCTAGTGTGAGGTTTCCTTATACTGAAAGTGAGGACTAATCTTTCATTCGATTGTTTTTTATGTGTGTGGTGAAGGGGAAGGAGTTTTCTTCTGTAGTGGGTTTTTTTCTTTTTTTGGTGGTCTTTTGATAACATAGCCCAAGGATTCTAATCTGTAATACCTTTCCTTCGATAATTTAAACATTTCATCACTGATATTCTTCCTAATTTACAATTAAATAGAAAATTTTGAACATTGTGCCACATCTTGTATTACTTCAGATAACAGTTGGAATTGTTTCTGAGGAATCACAGGTTGCAAAAGAGCTTCTGTCACTTTCTCCATTCAAGATGTCCTCAAGTTACTCTGATGTCTTACATTCTCCCTACAAACTTTACTAGTAACAACTGACTACAAGATTATGAATATACCTGTACAAGTTATTTGCATATCTTTGGAAGAATGGCTATAGTCTCTTAATGATTTTTTTTATTTAACAGTCATGAACCTTGAGGTAAAACATGCTTAGCAATTTAGACAGTCATTACTTTCTTGATTAAATAAATACAAAATGTGGACAGGCAAAGTATAAATGCAACTAATTCAAGCTTGACCAAGAAAAGCTTTTAGATGCAAATCCCAATTATGAAGAAAAAGTGTTCTGTGTAAGTGCAGTCAACAAACCATAGTTTGTAAATGACTCAGAGTCTCTTTGCTCTTCATACAGTTATAGTGATCCTCTTGGCATAGATAGTAACTGCAAATTCATACTTATTTTATGTTTGACAGTAGCACCAACTGATTAACAAACTGATTTATCTACTGCCTGAATCACTGCAGAGCAACTGGTGAGACAAGCTGTCTATTTGCAAAAGACTTCAGGTATAGGGTGTCTCCCTTGGCTAAATTATACAAGTAATGACATCCCAGTTGCTGAGCATTGATTCTGAATTCACTGTAGCTAGCTTTGTAGGAGGCAAAACTCACGCTTCACATACTTCAACTTAAATTTCTTGTGCTATTTTCCACTGAACTGCCATAAGACAGTATCTATTTTCTGAGAGCAACAGATAGCTGTGAAATATTAGTGATAATGTTACAGAACTATAAGCCCCTGCCAAAATTGACCTCAGGGTACTGATGGATGGAAAGCTGGACAGGAGCCAGCAACGTACCCTTGCAGCCCAGAAAGGCAACTATATCCTGAGCTGCATCAAAAGAAGCTCTGCCAGCTGGGAAAGGGAGGTTTTACTGCTGCTCTACTCTGAGCTGGTGAGGCATCACCTGGAGTACTGCATCCAGATGTGGAGCCCTCAGTACAGGATGGACATGGACCTGTTGGAGTGCGTCCTGAGAAGGGCAACAGAAATGATCCATGGAATGGAACACCTCTCCTATCAGAACAGGGTGAGAGAGCTGGGGCTGTTTAGCCTGGAGAAGAAAAGGCTGTGAGGTGACCTGATAGTGGCCTTTCAGAATCTAAATGGGGGCTGTGATAAAGGAGGGGATAGTCTCCTTTGCAGCGTGTGTGCTGATAGGACAAGTGGAAGTGGCTTCAAGCTCATTGAGGGTAGATTTAGGTTAGATATAAGGAAAAAGATTTCTATAATGTGGATGTTAACCAGGTTGCCCAGTGATGTGGTTGATGCCCTGGCACTGTTGACTTTCAAGGGGAGGCTGGATAAGGCCCTGGGCAACCTGATCTAGCTGGGGATGTCCCTGTTCATTACGAGGAGTTGAGCTAGGTGGCCTCCAGAAGTCACTTCCACCTCTAAGGATTCTATGATTCTATGATAAGATACTAAAGCTGCCAGTTTAAGTTATCTCAAATACCTCGCAATTCTTACTATCAACTTGTGTTTGAGTAGGAATCCCTATGATATTCAACATCTAAAGTTAATAAACAAGCTACTTCAACAATATAGTTAAGTCTAGAGATCAGAGTGTTTATAAATGTCTGTTTATAAAGTCTGTGCATGATCTTGAAATCTGAGTAACACCTTGAATATGGAGATATCCAGGCAATGCCATGCTTGACATTGTCAATCTCACACCCTTTGTCCCTCAATAAGTTAACTTAAATTCTCAAAGGACTGTTTTTACCTGATGCCTCTAGCAAAGACTGTTGTATTTTTTTCTTCCAGTTACTTGTTGCTCACTAGAATCTTAAGTTTCTGCTTTAATGAACAACAGTAAATAAAATAATCTTATAAAATGAGTTTTAATTTCTGCTGAATGCTCTTGGCTATGAAATCTTAAATTAAAATAAAGTACACTTTATTCATTATATTCTTGCAAATAATTATGCAATTGTATCCAAGATACCGTGTGAAAAGCACAGCAAATGTTAAAATTTTACTCAAATATTAGGGGAAAAAATGAATGAGGCTACAGATATAATCTCAGTTCAGCAGGAATGCACATAAACCTGACAGGGTCATGAGTCAGGACAAGTTTTAAGGATTTTTCTGCAACTTTTCAATAAAGTGAGCACCACTCAAGGCACCAAAACTCTTTGAACCACAGGACCTATGTTTCTGAACCAGAGGAGCTATGTTTTTCTTAGAAATGAAATAAAATCAAGATGCATTTTAAAAATGAAGCAAACTTGGAAAAAGTGAACCTATAAACAGATTATTTGCATCCACTGTGTCCTTGAAAGAATCATCCTTCCCTTCAGGTGTGCCCTTAGTTCAGCAATCTTTAATCAGGTTTCAAGAAGCTCTGTACTTAGCCCTCTCTGGGTCTCTTGGAAAAATATCTTTATTTTCATCACCTCTGATCTCTGACCGTGTCTGTTCCCAGACTTCAGAGGAGTGGAAAAGGGAGATGCTGAGACAGTGAACTACACATTGACAGACAAAACTGATGCCATCTGCTGCTATCTGTTTTTAAGGACACATTCACACTTCTAGCTTCAGATATTTATCTTAGCCTTGCCATGTCCCTGTGAATTAGTTAGCTGTTTTTATGGAATGACTCAGAATAAACAAATACAGTAATTAAAAGGAACAGATTACCTTTACATACAGAATGTGTCTGTGGGCAATACTGCAGCTAAACAGTGGCTTTAGGATAGCTGTATAATGAGCAGAGAGTTCTCTGCTGGCTTGGTACTCCTCTCTAGCATCCTTGGCAGGGATCTAGCTACACTTACATGAATTTGTAAATTGAGTTTATCTGGTGAGTACTTATCTGTACAATTATATGACAATGCCACAGGGACACACAGTGAATGCCTTAATGGTATTTTGACTACCTCAAAAAGTAAACATGAGCCACATCTAAGTGTTAGAGTTTTCCATTAGAATTACAACAGCAGATATATTGTGATTGTGCTCAATTGTGCCACCAGTCTCTAGGCATTACAAAGCTACTGCCTCTAGACCAAAGCTGGAGCTTTTCGAATGCCCACTGTCAACTGATGACATAGCACTGCTACAATAGAGTTTATATATCAAAATTAGCAATGGAGCAGCTGCATCAGAATAGTCCCACCAATGGACTGTAATCCAGGGATACTACATTTCTTGTGCCAAAGTGCTTGTGGCTTAAACAGCAGCAAGAGCAATATAAGTCATTGAAATAAGACTGGGAGAAGAATACATTAAGGAGAAAGAATTGGGATTCCTGGTGGATGAAAAGCTGGACATGAGTGCATGCTTTCAGCCCAGAAGATCAACTGTAACCTAGGCTGCATTGAAAGACAGGTGAGGGAGGTGATTGTGAGGCCCCACCTGAAGTACTTCAATAAGGGCAGGGTTCCCTAGCATAAGAAATATATGGAGATGATGGAGCATGTCCAGCCGCCAGACTCCAAAGTCAGTCTGCGTTGGGCCGTGAGCAGCCTGATTTAGTAAGTGGCAATACTGTTTGTAGCAGGAGGTTGGAACTAGGCAACATTTAATGTCCCTTCCAACTCAATTCTATGATTCTATTACATGGCATTGTAGCATTAGCAATTGCATATTCTCCCTGCGTGCTTCTCCAGTCCTCTCTGGAGTATGTGACTACTGCAACACAACATCATTGCAAAAGCAATACAGGCACTGAAAGACAGGAGGTAGAGGCTATGTGTAGAGGGTTTGTGCATGAAGTAAAATCGGATAAGCCTGAGATCATGGGGCACTTAACCTGAGTGTGTTTCTCAAAGAGGTCTGTGACATGTCACTCTATGTAGCAAGACACTCCACACTAAAACACCTTAAAAGAATTTTCTGTGGAAGCAGCCTGGCAGAGTAGCACAGATGAAGTCACTGAAAGTATTTCATTGTATCATTATTATTATTACCTATGCCCTATTGCTCAAAACTTATGTCAACAGAGTAATTCCATCTGCTCTCTTTCATGCACAGTAATACATGTTGTAGATAGATATGTCACCTTTAAAAAGAAGCAATTCCACCTGAATTGTTATATCAACGCATAATTGAAATCTTTTGAATCATGGCTAAAATGTAAGGTATTCCAAAGTAAAGTGAAGCTTTTAAGTTCAAATGAATCTGATTGTCAGTAAGAAAATTCTATCATTTTCTACATTAATATTAGTGACAGTACAGGTCTCTGAAGGAAACATACGTCTTTTTAACTGCCTTTCTCTAGTTAAAAGGACATATTTCACCTTATCATACAAGAGGGAAAAAAAAAGGTTTTATTTCACCAGTCACAGTACAAGATTGTCTTCCAGAATACTAAGTGAAATCTGCTAACAACAATAAGATTTGTCCATTATGACAACATCCCACTTACAATTCCCACAGTCTTGAAGTGGCTTTGTGCTAGTCTGATGCTGTTAAACTATATGACCGCTGAACTGATGACCTCTTCTTCCCTCAAGGTGTATACATCTGCAGATCAGACTGTTTTTTGCTTTTTTTTTTCATTAAATGCAAGAAAGCTTTTAATGTAGGAAAGCACTTTAATACTGCACAGAGATTACAGTGAGATTACACATATGACATTGTTGAAACCAGACTAGTGTAAAACAGATTCAAACTCAAAGCTGCTAAATGAGAAATTAATGGAATGATGCATTAACTACATGGATCTGTAGATACTTACAGTGATCTCAGTCCTCACATACTGTGAACATACTCATTTCAACCTGGCGTTTATTTCTAGAAGAAATGACACAAAATCAGATGCATACTTTGGAGTTCTTTCAATATTCATTGAAGGGGCATTTAGATCATATGTTCAAATCCTATTCCTTTTCAGCCCCTCTCCTTCGGCTACATAGGTGGATTCACAGCCCTTTTGCTAATCTGATTCTCATCCGATAGCTACCCTTGAAGGTAGTCAGCAGCTGGTACTGGTATTTGGCTACCTTGTTTGGGATGATGGCATTTTGCTCCCAATTAATGGAAATAATTGAGTGCCCAGGTAAGCAAGGGAGAGGGGTCTGTGCTTATACAATGTGTATTAAGTAATTGTCAGCTACACTTCTTTCCTCTCTGTTATTTTCCTGGAAATATGAAATCTAACAGAAAGGTTGTCAGTTCTCCACTACAAATCTCTACTACTCAGATGGGAAAAGAAACAGTATCTCTTAACAGAATAATTGTTCAAGCAGGTAGGAAAGACTAACTTTCATTTCTGAGTTTCTCGGAGATACAAATTCCCATTGTTATTCTAGTAGTGTTTTTGTAGAACATGAACTGGTGTTGGAAAACAGGTTCCATCTGACTGGACATTAATACAAAGCTTAAAATAATAATTTAGCTAGATGAATCCTGCTCTGAGCATATGAAAATTTCCAACTTAAACATCTAATTAACTCTCTTAAAATTTTCAAGAATCACATTTCAATGAAATTAATGTTCTTGTAGTGCAGGATAATATGGAAATATTTCAGCTGTTCATATTATATTGCTGAATTTATCACTTCAAGTATTGTATAGTTGGGCTGTTTCAAACTGTGTCTTCACCCAGTATAAATCAAAGTAGATCCTTGTGGTTGAATGAAACTATTTCATTTTCCAGTGACTAAATATCTGTCCCCTTGGGTACTTATTCTGTCTACTTGCATAGACAGCCTCTCAAGTTGTGTTTTTAATGATTGAAAAATGTAAATATCTTAAACTAAATAAAATATCTAAATATATGCTCTAAATATCTTCATAAATATTTTTATTATTTTTTCATGAGATAATTATGAAGTTCTACAAGATCTTTATTATTTTTAAAGCTTATGGAAAAAAAATAGAATAAGTTAATAGTTCATTGCTGCAACTTAGAAACTTAAAAAAATATTACAATAAAACATTTTTCTTGAAAAGCAGAAACTTTTTCTAAGTAGCTGAATATTTCTGATATTGAGACATTCTGTAAAAAAAAAGAAGTAAACAAAGTTATTAAAATATTGATTTTTTTTAATTTTAAGTGCAGCAGAAATACATTATGATTTAAAAAAAATAAAATAAAAATCAGGAAGATATTTATTTCAACCTTTTTTCAGTCATTCCAAAATGTTTTTTGTATTCAAAATGTTTTTTGTCTTAAGCTCAAGATATTTTATAAAAAAAGGATTCAAAAGAAATTTTAGGTTAGAATAAAGAGCAGAAAGACTTTAAATCCCCTTCCTTCTTTCTGAGATAAATTTTGAGAAATTCTTCCTGTTTCTCCTATTCTTGCAAGACAAAACACGTTGAGGCAACTTATAAGCGCAGAATTCCCAGGTATCATCAAAGTAATGCTATAGATTTGATATGTACCAACTGATCTCTTTTACCTAAGGGCACTAGTGAAAACTAGAATAATTAAAAAGTTTACAGATTTGTTTACTTTTTAAGTAAACAATGAAGTCTATCACATATTTGAATCTGTTCTCCATTTACAATTAGTCCCTGCATTCAGTACCTTAAGCAGTGCCCCAGTTTTAAGACTTTAATGTCATAACTGACATTCACATTTTAGAAATATAACTATGCTGAAGTACTGATCTGAATAGAAGACCTATTAGCACTGTTAAAGCTAATAATGACTGGTACACTTGTACAAAGAGAAAAAGTACTTTAAGAGACCATGTTAATTCTGCCATATCAGTGGTTTCCAGCCTTTACTGCTCAAAAACACTTCAGAAATTGTATTTACTCCCTGTTCTTCAGAGACTACATTTTCTTGCCAGTCAATTTAACTAATGTGTACACATAGACACCATTTCCTTTTTTCATGTACAAATATTTCTGTAAGCAATCGTCATGGACAAAATGAGAGGGGCAGATGTGTCTCCTTTGAAAAAATTTGCCGTAAGGCAGTTTGCATAGATTAGATTAAATAGAACTGGAAGTAGTTTATAGCACATTAGGGATAAGTCTTAGCATATTCTCATGACTTACGACATCATACACAGAAATTCCAGCATTATAAATGTTTGAAAGAATATTCAATTTATTCTGTGTTGTGCCAAGAGACTGGGCAAAGCATCATCTTCTTTTCTAATTAGGTCAAAAATATTTAAACAAAAGTCTCTATCTACTGTGATAATATAAAATTTAAGTAGTGACGTTCTTGTTATTTACGTGTTTTTACTATAGCAATAACTCATATCCATTTCCTGTGAGATGTAGAGACTTGTACATCTATTATGGAAGACTGAGAGAAAGCACGGAGAAATGAGAGAGCTCACAGTCATTCAAGGAGAAATAAAGGTTTCAGCTATTTACAAATACTTGTCCTGATTCCTTGTAATCTACATTAGAAAATACTGACAGGTCCCATATCCAAGCTAATGTGAAATGAAAGATTGCTCAGATCTGAACACTGTGAAGGGCCACAGGCTAAGTGAGTCAGAGCAGCTTCTCTACATTTGCATCTTAAAGGTTCTTTCCAATATGCACACAAACCAAATTTATACTCCTGTTTTTAGAAGCCGATGAGAAATACAAGGAAATAAATAATGACTTACAATTTTCTTTTACCAAGCTTCGACGTGTTAAAGTTTGCAGAGCTTTTGAGCAACTCTTCTCATTAATCTTCCCCTGATTGTGTTGATTACTATTAGCCCTATACAAATAACTTTAGCATGTAAAGGTCAAACACACACACACACACACACGCGCGCGCACACACACACACACACACACTAATAGAAAGGTAAAAAAGCATAGCTTAATCAAACTAATTGTTGCTAATTCTTTGTCCTCTCAAAACATGCTTACATAGTTGGCTTTTTTGTGGGCTTTTTTATATTGTATTTCTTTTTTCAAAAAACAAATATCTCCAAATATTTGAAAGCTGTCTGGCTTTCATATCTAGCAGTCTCTCTTCTATTACATCCCAGTAAGATTTTGATGGATGTGTAGCAACTGTAACTCTATTCAGCATCTCAGCTCCTTCAGCATATGGATCCCAGTGTTCACCACAGAATTTAAAACAAAACATAGCCATAGTGTCAGTACATCTTGTGAGAATCTGTAACAAATGATAAAACGGAATGAAAATCAGTTTACACTTCTCATTATCTTAATCTTGTTGGAATTCTCTGCTTGCTGATTTCATATGTGATAGGAAGAACAAATGCACATACTGACAATGATGGGTCAAGGTAAAACAATCTCTGTTGATAAAGAGTGATGAGATTTTCAGTCCTATAAATCAGTATGTCCTCTATTGGTTGTAGATAATATCTGAGAACTTCTTTACTGAATTGTAACAGATATTGTTGAAAAGAATGTATTGTCTGTAACACAGCAGAGAAATAAGAGAATATGGTCTATTACTACATTTCATTTATCCATATGAACTAATTGAAGAGAAAATGATTATCAGCAATATGACAGGCATAATAGACCTCCCTGTTTTATACCAAAACAATGATGAGTGCATATCCTCCTAGTTTCTCCTTTCCCTCAAAATAAGACAAAAGATTACAGAAACTCTCACAATATCTCTGTGCATGAAACACTGGGAAGGAAGAAACATGACACTTATTTAATCAAAATACTCCAAAGTATATTTCTTTATGTCACAACAGTACTTAGCTTATGAACCACTCTTAAGTATTGTATTCTACTTGATTCTCTACTCTAAATCTCACCAAGCCAGTAGGAACCTGAACACTGACATTCACATTTGTGCAGCCCTCCCTCTCTGTTAGTCCCATCATCAGTTTTCTCTACCTCTGTCAGTCAACAAACGGAAGGAATTTCTGGTTGAAAAATGAAAGATTTTCAAACAACATCTACAAGGAAACAACAGCATTTTGTATGAGTGTGATTTCTATTCTCAAGCTTTCTAGCAGACTCTTCTCAGAAAATATCTTTCTAGACACCAGAGAAAATAAATTTCACATATGCCCATATGCAAATGGTATGAACCTTCCAGACAAAGCAGCACAACTTAATCAATGCTCTTACTTTTCCTGCTATATACTTTATTGTTAAAAGAAGAGTAAAATTGATGAAAGGGCTGATCTGTGCAAGGTAATGTTTTTTTTTGTTTGTTTGTTTAATGTACTAAAAATGTTTCCAATCTTAGACATGACTGCTGGAGAAAATTCTGAATAGATTGCATATATTTTTAGAGTGAAAATACTGAATTGGAATTATGGTCTGAAAACTATAATTACTGAGCATTTTCCAGCCTTGTAGTGTCAATCTAAGTCCAATCCTGAAGCTTTAAAGAAAAAAATTACAGTTTCTTATGGTTTTGTAACATTTCCCAACCTAGTTTACTGGGTTAAGCTGTAATTAACAAAGCTGACTTCATAGAAATGCGACTAACATATACTTCCTAACTTGCTGATATTCTACACAAGGAAACAACAGGCATTGCAAGCTTACACCAAACAGTTGCAGTACTTCAAATAAAATGACAGTGGAAAAGTATAATATACACAGATAGCAAGTACATTTTGAAATTCAGATTGAATTTAACTCTTCATTATCTATCAAATATTTTTGATTCATAGGTATAGAGTAAACAGTGAAGCGTGTGTTTAATTGATTTCTGAGAGAGCAGAATTTCAAAGACCATTATCACATTTGGCGCTCAGCAGTACCTCCAACAGCATCACAACTTATATCCCTTAATTCTTCAGACTGCCTCCAACATAGTACTATGGGCTTGAGTCAGCTTCTTCCCCACCCCTCCCTGCCCCAAAATCCTACTGACATTTGAGAGTTTCATCAGTACTTTTGCACACATCCAGACCACAAAAGGACACACACACATAAGCCTCTATATTTGTGCTGTAAGCGATTAAGTCCTCTCACAGGTGTTGCATGGCATTCATCAGCCAATTGTCACATCCTGCCTATGAAGGGAAAGAAGGTGAGTGCAAAAAGGGAAGCGTCAATCCCTACTTAGCTCCTATTTGGAACTGTCTGAGACAATGGAGACACCAGCTACTACAATGAAGGGAGCACCAGACCCCCTCCCATAATTTAACTGTTGCTTTGACATCACTCTGGACAGGAACCTCCATTCCAGGAAAATTAAGGGAAGCAGTCAAATTAAGGGAAGAGACACATGGTTTCTCCTTTGGCTTAACTGTCTCTCGGGACATTGTCAAGGTTTGCCCTTTCACACCAGTGATGGAGACTTGAATACCTTTGAGCTGTTTTTTCAGGGTTTGACAGATTTGAGGGTGAGATTCAGTTCCAGGTTGAAATATCTAAGTTTAGTCAGTGTTCAGCCAGTTCCTTAACCATCTTAGTTCTGTTGAAACATGAATTTCCCATCTTTGAATCCTTGAAAGATGAAACCTGCATTTATTTTCTCTATAAAATATTTTATTTATTCAACATTATAGCCACTGAGTACTACCAAGGGGACATTGGTCTAGTTCTGTTGAATTTTATCTCCTGTTCATTTGCTGTCATATTTTTATTATAGTTGTTCTACATTTTACCAATATTCCTGCTAAAAGTCTTAGTTGCTATGTTAAACCAACTTAATTATTGATTCTAAAACTTCAACTTTTTTTTTTTTCTGTTTTTCTCCCTGCAATTAGGTATACAAAAGCTCGTTTTTACAGTAAGCTCATGAGCTAATTTTTTCAGAGTCCTTGGATGGACAACATCTATCTCCTTTAAATGGTGATGATAAGTTTTGCTTAAATTTAAATACCATAATCTCAGGACTATTACCTTTATCTCTCATCCATCCATTCTCTGTATCTTCATCTATATTCATAATCTTTTTCTTAGTTTCTAGTAAGTCAATAATTTAGTTTTTTTCAATAATTGTTCAATTATAGTTAACTTTACCCCAACTTCAATTCTTCTATCATTGTTACTCTTTTATTTATGATACTAAAAAGCCTTTCACTATGGAATTTTCTTATTAAAATATGTCGACACACTCCGCAGGTGGTCTCTCCATGACAGAAGTATTGGCAGGGAAGGAGGAAAAGCCTGTGATCCCGCTGTGTGTCGAAAGTGTTACGTGAATAAAGAAAGCATTTCACTTTCCATCATAACAAGCCTCTGGCTTTTTCCCAAACACAGAACAAAAGATGGAGTGCAAATTAATGCTAAGCATTTTAAGGAAAGTAAAATTCTGTGTCAAACAATTCACCAGGATATATGTTTGCAGTTCCTTTGACTGAGTGATTACTCTTTTCCTCACAGATGGCAAGAGCTTTTTAGCTAAATAGAAATCTAACTGATAGTACATATAAGGCTTGTTAGATAATTTTCTATTATCATTTAACTTTGTTTTCCTCCAAGATCAGGAAGAAAAAGTCTCATATCAGGACTTATGCTTAGTATAACATTATATAATTTGTAAACATTATGAAAGTGCCATTTCATTTGTTTGATACTGATAGTATACAGAAGAAAACAATTACTATTCTCCAAATGCTATCATCATCCTAGTAATATAATGTCTTCAGAGTACTGATCACAGAATATCTTGAGAAGAAATACACAAAAGCCTACTTACTTCAGGAACAAATATGAAGGAAGATTGCATCCCAATCATTTCCCAAATAAAATTTTATTCTAGTGAAACATGAACTCCTTTTTACTTCAGATGTAAAACCAGTCAGAGATAAGATATTCCAACAAAATTTCAGGCTTTCATAATGTAGAAAATATATGAAGCTCAAAACCCTGATTAAAAAAAAAAAAAAAAAAAACCTTAACATAATTACACTTTGTTTAAAATTACCCTTAGAAAAAAAAATGATTCAAATACTGATATATGTTTGTTTAGAGCAAGAGGGGAGATATATCATTATATTACAGTAAGAAATTTGGTTGTTGACATGTCCTTCCTCTGTCCCATTCATCTTTGAATCTAGTAAGCTATTATTTTCTTCCATCTCTCTGCTGAGAGTAGCGGCTGGTTTTACATCTGAAATGAAGTATATTTTTCATTAGAATGGAATTCTCTTCTTTCCATTACTATTTCTATAAATTTTATATAATCAAACACCATTTATCACAGTCAGATAATAGGGTGATTTTAATTTTTTTTCTAACAAAATGAAGATACACTGTCTTATATTGATAATTTGGTTTGAATATATTATTGAATATTATTTATACAATCACTTTCAATTTAAACAAAAGTTAAATCATTTTTGCACTTAAAGATGTCCAGCCTACAAAGGGAATTATTTTCTTTTTTTGGCTGCTGAAGAGATCAACTCAGAATTGTTAATAGGGATGGTAATTCTTCCTTACTGCTGTTGAAACCAAAAATAAACTATTACATTGTACTCTCCACAATACCTGACCATTAGCCTCAATTCAGTATTCCCAGCAGAAAGAGTTTTTTAACAGACAGAAAGCCTTCTCTAGTGAGCTATATCTGAAAATCTAAGCATGGCTGGGAAGGGTCACCCACCTCTATACATACTTTCTAAAATACATACTAACTTTCAAAATACAGGAGAAGGAAGCATTCCAACTCATCCATTGATGACTGAAAGTATTTTTCCCTGTTCCCTTTTTCATTTTTCTTCTCGCTTATGTCAGATTTTACTTTTAAGGTCATTTTTTTTCCTGAATGAAATAGCTCATTTTTATATTGAAAATTGATTTGACAATAATATTGTAAAGAAACATTAAAGACAAAAGGTTCGTTAAAACTCACCACTGATAAGTGTCAGAGGATACTAAACCACTGATGCTTCCCTGTAACTTTTTGAATTAAGGATCAAGGTGTAAAATGGATTAATTGCATCTCTTCTGAAATAGAGGAGAATTACATTACTATCTTCATCATCCATAGCTACAGAAGTAGCAGTCCTTAATTCTGTTTATTAACTCTAAAATATACCACCATGGAATTCGTTAGCTTGGACTGCATTTGTATTTATATTTTTTTTCCTTTTCAGGATAACTATTCTTCCACAAGGAAGCTTGCAAATTCTGAATGCTTCCAAGTCTGATGAAGGACGATATTCATGCCAAGGTGTAAATGTATTTGGGTCTGCAGAAATTGTTGCATCAGTGTCTGTTAAAGGTATGAAGAAATACTCTGATGTTATTGATAATTTCCCATTGTTAATTTTTCATTATCACTGCACTATTTCCAACCAAGTATACAACAGCACTGTACAAACATAATAAGAGACCATTTAAACAAAAGCAGGTTAACCTCTGTTTATCAAACACTGCATGAAATTGTACACTTCAGCTGTTATATTTTAGCTGTGTTTCAGCAGACTTTCTGTAACTATTAGATCAACTGGATTATAAATAATTCCATAAATAAAACAGGAGAAAACAGGTAAATTAAAAATCAATACCCCTTTTAACATGCATTAGTTTTGTGAACTCACTCAGCCCATACCCCAAGATATTATATTGATGTCTTCTATAACTAGACCTCCAACTATATGTTCTTAATCCTTCTATATTTCAAGAACCTACAAGAATAGAGCTGACTCCTAAGAAGATAGAGTTAACAGTTGGAGAAAGTATCGTCCTCAGTTGCAAAGCCCTCCATGATAGCACGCTAGATGTCACATTCTATTGGACACTTAATGGGCAGCCAATTGATTTTGATAAAGAAGATGGACACTTTGAAAGCATCAAGGCAGTAAGTGAGCATGTATATTTTGTACACTGCAGAGTGATAAGAATTCGCATGCTTTTACATGTTATATAAGATAACATGTTTCAATAAAGTTGAAAAGAAATGTAGAGAAGGTGCAGACTTCAGATCACAAGAGTTAAGCCTGCATGCTATTAATGAGGCATCTGATAATCTTTCTGAGGGAACAGAAAGCAATTTAAATCAAACTCTCCCTGCACAAAGTATACTAGCTGTACAACTGTTGTTAAAATCAACAAAAATAATTTGGAAATATATGCACACAAATCATACATTATCCCATGATTAAAGCAGATTGATATGGTCAAATAGAATGATAAAATAGTGCAAACCTTTTGTTTTGAATTAATGTTTCAAATTTAAGCACAATTAAGAAAAGTTAACTCCACATTATATATCTTGTCAGCTGCAATTCATTTATTCCACAAAGTTTTAAATAAGTGGTATTATATTCATTTTATGTGTGTGTTGGTTTTTGGTTTTATATATAAATATAGTTATGTTTTTTTTCTGTTGTTAGTGATTTTTCTCGTCTTTTAATTTGGCTTGTCATACTTGTGTTCCTAAATCACTATAAGTCAAGGCATTTATTTTCTGTTTTTTTAGAACAGAAGTGCAGGCTTGGATGAACTAGAAAGGGCTGATGATACATGCTGACAGAGAGGAGTGGAACAGGAGAAATAATCATTTTCAATACAAAGATACCAAGTCGTAACCATATTAGGACAGTCCTCACAAAATTCTTTATATGCTGTTGAAACTATCATCTCCCTCTTTGCAAGCAGTAGTAGAAGCCTTTGCAAAGAGCTGCTTACCAAAAGGCATATCTTTACACCTATGTTGTCCCAAAATCAAGTTGAATTGTAGATGACTTCACAATAGTAACTGTGCAAATATAAGTACATTTTCTGTGTATGACTCTGTGACAGCCATTTTAGGAAGAATATCCAATAATAATTCCTATAGATATTCACTTACAGAGTCTCATTTACATGTCTGTTAATGATATTTGTACGGTAAATCAGCCAAGAGGATGAAAATATATTTATTTATTTTAAACCTAGGATATGACGAGGTATTAGAGGAAAGAAAAACAAAATAAACCTCTTCAGCTTATCCTATCAAGTAATCTTTAATCCATCCATTCTCAGAGAGATATACACATTAAAATCACCATATTAAGGATGCAGTGAAAAGGAACTTGAAGAACTCTTGAAATATAATTCAATTTATATCCTTTGTTTTCTTTTTAAAATACTTTTATATTGCATGAGTTCATCATGTAAAATTTGCTTTTCATTTCAGTACATCTAAGAAAAATATATTCTTTGTGTGCATGACATTCTATAGTTATATGCCTGTTTTGTGTTGCACACACTGATTTTTCACCAGATGAAAAATGCTCAAGCTTGCTTGGGTTCTGTCTGTTTGATTGAAAGCCTGAAAAACTGAATATTATCTGAATGGACTTTGTTAGTAATGAAATTACCGTCAGCTTCTCAATACTGGTTGCACTGTATGCACTTTCAGCGTGGCAGCTCCAGGTATTAAGTATAACAAACATACTGATGTTTAATGCAGTATTATAAAAGCTATCATCCAAATAACATTTTTTTGGGTCAGAGATAAATTTCCACTTGGTATAATTGTGTGTTCCTAGTAATTACAACTAATTGGAAAAGTTATCTTAATACATTTTGTTTTGCTTGCCTTTATATTATGAGGGCTGCTCTGAAAGTAATGTCTCTAATTTTGTTATATTGGTCCACGATGTCAGAGGCAGATGGTCTAAGGTAGTAGGGGTTGAACCTTCCCACCAATGTTCCATTCCATTTTGTTGCCACGTGACAGATGGCAGCAGAGGGGCAGTCTGACAAAATGGCATCTCACATGGAAGCATATATGAAACAAAGGTGTGTCACTGAATTCCCTCATGTGGAAAAAATGGCACCCATTGACATTCATGGATGGTAGCTGAGCATTTATGATGACCAAATAATGGATATGAACACAGCAAAGTGGTGGATGGTGTGTTTCAGCAGTGGCAACAGTGCCACAGAGGAGCCAAATTCCAGATGATTGTGAAGATGTTTACTAGCAGGACATGTAGGCTCTTGTTCATCATTGGTGGAAAATGCACACCTAATGATGGTGATTGTGTTGAAAAATATTATTTTTTAGGTATTTTGAGAATTTATCAAATAGTGATGTAATTGTTTTTTAGTTTCCATAACTAAATAGGAAGCATTACTTTTGGAGCAACTTACATAAAGCTTTATTAAAAAAAAAAAAAAAGTTATCATTTTCCAGATTGAGAATTAATTTTTATACAAATTAAAAGTTCTTGTTATCTATGTAGATACAAAAGATTTTATACCTATTCTATACCTATTTTATACCTATGACAATGTAGATACTTCAGGGACATGTCTGGCAGGAAGATAAACATTGCAGTTGTCAAGTTGAACAAAGCTGTGCATGAAGAGAATATCAAGGGGAAGAGACCAAAATCTGCTGGGGTGATTGCAGCAGACTGCACTCAAAGGCAGGAAGACATGCCAAATCTTTTGCATGTATCAACATGCAATACATTTGGTAGAAGAACTATCACACAAAGAGATACAAATATTCAAGATCGTTCAACATCATAAAAATCATATTTGATCTATCAAAAGAAGTGTTAAAATTTCAGGGTCTGTGGACAGTAATCCCTATAATTAAAAGAAATTATGTTGCATAGAAGAGTGAGCTGACAAGATTTCCTGCTGGCAACACCAGTGAGCACTTGGATGCAGAAAACATAAACTTTCTTGCTTCTGTTAAGGTAGCCGTGATTCTCTATCCTACTCTTTTTTGTGAAGTCTAGAAATCCCATTCAAAATCCTATTCAGAATTTTCTTTTTAAGTTCTTCAATTAAATTAATTGATCTTAATTTTCTACAGGAGGTATCTCTTTTCTAGGTTAAAATTTGATTTTGTTTGTAGATTTTCTTTCGGATATCTCCATTCCAAAGTTGTGTTTGAAAGTTTATGCTGTTTTTATGCTAGCTAAGCACAATGATTTATTGTGGTCATCCACATACTAGTAAGCAGCAACATTTCTCTGTGTCTCTCACCTTGACCTCCATGAGTGTCTTTCAGTCACTGACTGAGGAAAGTGTTTTAGTTTCATGATTTTCTTGGTCTTTCATCTTAAATTGAAACAGCATCCATGGGAATCAATAAACATAAACTATCACATCATATTTTACAATGGTCATTTATTCACACATAAGTGAGTTAAAATCTACTCTTTCACTTAGAAATGGCCATAGAGGGGCAGACAGTACATTAGGCACTGTCTAGTGCTAAAGACCTCAATCTAATAACCTATAAACTATGGGAGAGCATAATTTTGCATCTTTCCCTACATTTTCCTTTCTTTCCTCAGTTTATTTTTTAGTACAACAACCACATTTCAGTTAAGACTAATATTTCATCATCATTTTCTAAATAGGCACCGTTAAGTTCTACACTGTGTGGAATCAATTAGAACAGCAGGCTATTAGTAATGTCTTTGGTCTTTATTTGACATAAAACAAACAAGACTAATTAACTAGGGCTCGACTTTAACACCAACCCCAGTGAAAAACAATAGTTGGCATAAAGTGTTGTAGAAGAGACATGCTCTGTGCAGAGTAGATTATCCTCTTGCAGGCTAATGCTGTGATATCCAATTCATTGCAAAGAATTTGTTTCCATATTAGCCACAGTAGTTGCCCAGTGGTTGGGAAAGAAAAAAAAAAAAAAAACTCGTTCTAGATATTTCAGCCCTATTTGCAATTTGCATTTCCACATTTTGTCTATTTGTCACACTACAGCAATTAAATACTTGAAAGATCTGAAGCAGTTTCCAAATGAAATTATACCCGGTCTTTCAAAGTATTTCCTGCAGTAATATTAATTTCTTGTGTATTGAGATGGGGACAAACTGGATTAAGGATTTATTGTCAAAAGTTTTTTTTATGACTGATAGTTACAAACTGAAATCTGAATCTAATGAAGGACATGGACTAATAAAACCTTCTACTATTAACTAATTCCATGTTATATAAAGCCCCAGTTAACACCTTACATTTTCAGACATATCCACAAACCATATTAGAGCAGACCAGTGAACATTTCCCAGAATCACACAAGTGTGTAAACTGGTCTTCCCAAATATTCATGGTTTTGGCTATGAGTAAAAAGTGAGAGAAGGTGATAAACACCATGTTTGCTACTTCATTTTACTTTGGAGCAGGGAGATAACTGTGTGTTTTGGACAATGGGAGTCTCATAACACCCTGAATCCTGATTTCTTCACAGTATTTTTTTTTTTACATTTTCCTATTTAAAAGAAAGATATTATAAAAATAAAAAATCCTGGGATATATACGAGATATTTCACAACAGGCCATTCTTTATTCTTTCCTATTTTCTTGCAGCCATTGGGCCATTTAACTGCTTGTCTCCATGTTAATCTGGGCTGTAACAGCACCACGGGTGTTCTGGGCACTGATTAATAAGGCCTAATGCTAAGACTTCTGTATAGCATGTCTTTCACATACAGTTCTGGACTCTTGCTCCCAAGGTGTTGTCCCTGATCATCTCTGGCAGTATTTCTCCCTTGCACTTCTTACGCTGCTGCTCTTCTGTTTCTGATCTTATAGCCTTAGAACTGTAAATCTCAGTTGTGTTCCTATTGCAGTTTTATGGGAAGTTCCCAATGGCCTGAAAATCACTTGGACTTCCTGCCTCCTTTCTTTGTTCCTCATTTTGTAGATTTTGAATAATGTTCAAGTGAAACAAAGCACAGTTTGCAACAAAGTAAATAACAATTAAAAAAAGACTTTAAAAGTAGTATCTAATACGTCCTCAGAAACTTAACAATTTCTCAGTGTGCAGTATATGCCTTTAATTAACATATTCCAATCTACACTCGTCAATAGATTGGACATAGAGTCATAGAATCATAGAATGGCCTGGGTTGAAAAAAGGACCTCAAAGATCATCTAGTTTCAAACCCCCTGCCATCAGTAGGGTCGCCAACAACTAGTCTAGGCTGACCTAACCAGCCTTGCCTTGAATGCCTCCCGGGGTGGAGCAAGCAACTTGTTCCAGTGTGTTAACACTCTGAGTGAAAAATTTTCTCCTAGCATCTAACCTGAATTTCCCATCTTAGTTTGCAACCATTCCCCCCTTGTCCTGTCACTATCAACTAGTGTAAACAGTCGCTCCCCCTCCCTCTTTACACTCTCCCTTCATGGACTAGAAGGCCACAGTGAGGTCTCCATGCAACCTTTTCTTCTCCAAGATAAATAAGCCCAGTTCCCTCAACCTTTCCTCATAGGAGAGGTGTTCAGTCCTCTGATCATTTTAGTGGCCCTCCTCTGGACCCATTCCAAGAGCTCTGCGTCTTTCTTGTGCTGGGAGTCCCAGGCCTGAACACAGTACTCCAGATGAGGCCTCACAGGAACTGAGTGGAGGGGGACAATCTCCTCCCTCTCCTGCTGGCCACCCATTGATATTCTTCTGCACTAGAGTGAACTCTGAGAGGAGAACTCTCTCTAGCTGGCCAACACAAAGAATATTCCCTTTTCTTTTTCCTTTCCTCTCCTCTCTCTTCAGTCACAGTCTCCTTTGTGTTTCATGCTAATGCAACCCCAGTCACATCAGCTATTCATGCTTCCTTTTCTGGTGTCTTCTTAAATAACACAATTCTTACCACTGGGTTTTACTTTAATTTCTGATATCTTCATCTGTTGCCACCACCACTCTTACATTCAAATAATTTTTCCCCTCTTTCTACATCTTCAAATAGAGTGCAGGTATCATATGTATCATTCAGTCTTGTTGTTTCATCTCTTAGGCCTTTTTAAAATTTATTATCATTATTAGTTTCAATTTTCAATAAAAACTTGATCTATGTTTTTGTTTTTGTTTTCCCCCACAAAATGAAAGCGTAAAAAAAATTGAGACATTAATTCCCAATAGTCATTTAGCTCCATCTTCTTCTACCTTTTCCCAATACAATGAGTCAGATTCATTTCCAGAAAATCAGGCTCCACATTAATGTCCATTCTGTTTGCTTCAACCCTCCAACATTCTTACATCTGTTTCCATCCTGTATTTCTCACCTAATATTGAAGTTTTTCATTATTCCTGTTATCACAGTGTAAAGTACTCAGTAACACTGCCTATTGAAGGGTCCACATACCCACTGGAAGATTTTATGGGTTCCACAGATCTGAAACTTTGAGAACCATCTCTTTTACAATTTCTTATAGTCAGGGAGAAAGTGAAATACATATAATTAGATGGTCCTCAGCCAACTGGTACCAGCCAGGATACTATTATGTGGTTATTATTCTATTATATACCACTAATCACAACAAACAATAATGGTAAATTAATCTTTGATCCAAATTTTTATATGGTTTATAGATAGAAGGGAGGATATAATTTTCCATGATCCTTATATCAACACAAAGATCTGTTTTAAAGAAAAAAAAATAAATATTTGCTATTAGTAAACAGCACAAGTATCAAATGGACAAGTAGTTGATGTGCTAAAGCTGAGAATTTGCATGAAATGGCATTTACGTCAGCCTAAATATATTACAAACAGAGGTTGACTTAAAGCCAACAATCCCTCATAACATATATATAAATTGTCAGGATAGCTCAAAAGTGCTCTATTGTATTGTTATGTTTCACTTATGTTAATGGTACAAAGCTAACATTGCCATGAGGTTATTTTGTAATATCATTATTTTACTCCATATAAATTTTACCAAAAAAACTTCATTGGTAATCAAATATGTCTAACAAACAAGATTCAGCTGTGAAATAGTTTTTCAATTCAGCTTGACTGAATTTAATTAATAAAGACTATTCTGCTAAATCCAATAATGTCTGAGTCCGGAATTCACCTGTGTTCTAGCTGAGAAAACCCGTTTATATTCTAAATAATTACTTAAACTGAACAAGGTTGCATTAATGGCTGTGATCTTTCTTGTTTAGGATCAAATTATTGTTTATTTAATTACAGATCATAGTTCTACTCTTCTCAGTTTATACAGAGGGTGAATTCACAAAATCTTTTCAATCCTTTAGTACCTATCAACCATTCTCTTCTGTATAGAAACTCCTTTTGCAGGAAAGCAACCTGACTCTCAAGTAAGATGAGAGCCAGCTGCAGAGAACCCCTACAGCTGCAATGAAAAAAAAAACTGACTCGAACACCGGTTTGTCCTTTATCATAAAAGTTTCCCTGCAATGGCAGAAAATGTCCATTCCTTTCCCTTTTGATTTAACCCTTTTTTTTTTTTTTTTTGGTCCCCTGATTCATTACAACACTCTTACTTCCCTTCTATTTATGTTCCTCTAAGCAGGGAAACAGTTTTTACTTCATGGTTGACAGATGGAGTTCCCATCCCCAGTCCTTGACACAGTACGCAAACTTGCTAGAGCCCAGGTTCCTGCAGTGTAAAATCATCTCTATTGATCACCCAGGATTTGAACTGCCTTTTCTTTTTGTTCCTCTTGACAAGATAAAACAGAGCTACATTCATTGAACTGCAGCTGGAGTGTGAAAAGGTAGTATTATGAACAATGTGGAAAATGACAGGCATTAGAAACAGGTGGTGTGAATGCAGGTGAAATGAATGGCAACGTAAGGAGAGAATGATGTAAGGTTTCTAAGTTTCATGTATGTTTTCCTGTTTTCATGCATGATTCTTCAGTTTGACCAGGTGTGATAAGCTGTGCAACAACCAAACCAATGTTCAATTATTCCATGGAAGTGATAGGGAGGAAGTAAACAACAGACTTAATGGATTCTGAGAGGGCTCTGCATTGTAACTGTGAGCTTCTTTTCAAGTGAAAGAAGCTTATATATAGTTCTTGTGCAAAGCCTTTAAATGAAAAGGTAGGATACTGAATGAGCCTCCTTGATTTGGAGATAAAAACTCATAAAATGAATGGACAGATTAACAGGGAGGTTTCCTAGCAACTGGCTCAAGGTAATGAACTCAGTCACACAGGAAGAATAAGCATAATTCTTTGCACTTTAAGAACCGTGTGTAGAAGTTGCTTCACAGCAAAGCAGTTCACATCTTAGGATTTATGAATCAGACAGGAAAAATCCTCGTACAGATTCCTCTCAGTAAGAATGTGAGATGGATAAAAAGTGTTAACTGCTACATTTCTTTCTGGTTTTATGTCTTCTCTGCAAATCACTAGCATTGAGGCAATGGATGCAAAAAACAATCCAACAGGATGATGTTCTCTGAGCAAACTATGAATATTACGTGCTCCTTGAAACCTTTTTGAGTTTGGGGAAATATCTTTATATTAAAAGTAAATTTATATATAAGTGGGATTAGCTCTTGTGAAAAATTAGTTCAAGGAGTACATTACTGGTAAATTTAATTAGGTACATTGAAAACACAATTGTGACCTCCAATAACATACTATATATCATGCTGGAGCAGAAAGAACATTAG
The DNA here is from genome assembly GCF_038088225.1 of Cyrtonyx montezumae. Taxonomy (NCBI): domain Eukaryota; kingdom Metazoa; phylum Chordata; class Aves; order Galliformes; family Odontophoridae; genus Cyrtonyx; species Cyrtonyx montezumae. The sequence goes on from NW_027071848.1 coordinate 10,219,435, forward strand.
ATTCTTCACATGCTTACAGTGCTCACAGCATTGATCACTGGAGCCATGTAGAACCTGATTAATGGGATATTCTGGAGAATAATATAAATGGCACAATAATTTGTTGCCCTAGAAAGAACCATTAGTCATGACAGATAGTATTAGTAGCTGTGTTATTATTTTTCTGCTGGTTAATGAAGACTGGGATTGTGTTCTGTGTTACAGTAGGTTCATAACTGTTGGCTTTGAAGTTTAATTTTACCTCTCTTTACAGCCATTAGAAGTTGATTGATAAATCTGCCTTCCCTTATTTAAGTACAAGTTACTGTCTGCACAATAGATGCTTATACTGAATGAATACAAGTATTTATATACCTGGCTAAACGTGTTATAAATGTTATTCTGAATAACAATGAATATACTTACTAAGTGCAAGGTCTTACACCTGGATTGCAGGAACCCCCAGTGACAATATAAGCTAAGGGATGGAAGGATAGATCACAACTCTGCTAAAAAAGACCTGGGGGTAGTGGTGGAATGCAAGCTGGACAGAAGTCAGCAAAATGCTTTTACAGCCCAGGAAGCTTGGTGTATCCTGGGCTGCATCAAAAGAAGGATGGTCAGCAGGAAGAGGCCCCTCAAGCATGTGCTGGTGAGGGTACTACAAAATGTGGTTTGTTTAAGAGGAACATCAAATTAATGGAGTAAAATGAAGCTTTCAGAAATGTACACTTAATAAACTGAAAATAAAATTTAGACAAAAATTAGACACCATTAGTTTTGACTTTCATTTACATTAGAACCACATAGTATCTGCTACCTCAGGCTGTCAGGAGTCAGACATACAAGATGTGAGCCCTTTTATACTTCTTGCAATCTTTTCACCTGTTCTCTGTCCTGCCTGGAGGGGAAAGAATACTTTTATTGAAGTGTCTTTCTCCACTGAGAGAAGACAAAAAATAAAAATAAAATAAAAATAGAAGGCAAACTTTCTGATCCTGGACATTTTTCTTAATGGAGTCTCTGCTGCATTCCTTCCTAGCAGATTTTTAAAAAATGAAATCTAAATTTTAAATGAGCAGCTGCAGTGACATGTTATGGAGACTGGCTTAAGATATAGGCAGCCAGCACATCAGTTACGCCATCAGAACTTATTGTAGTCTTGAACCTCCTATTACAAAAGTAATCATATTCCAAGATTTACATTAATAAAAAACAAACCTAAGAACAGGAAAAAAGAAAGGCAGGGGAGTACCAATGTTGGGGCATGAATCTTGAATCATTGATGCTGTAGTGTCTTTACTTACAAATTCTCATTGTTTTTAATCCAATCTAAAACTCTAGCTCATTCCTACATGGATTAAGTGTTTGGCCTCAGCCTCTCCTTCCCTGAATTTGTTCCAATACTACAGAAATTCAGAGACAAAGCTAATTTTAAGCAAAGATATATGGGATGACAATCCAGACACTACTGCATTGACAGTAGCTTAAAGAGTGAACAGGGTAAGGGGGAGTTTCCACATAACAAAGATTCTGTTATGGCTCATTACTACATCTTCCAATACCTTTCCTACATAAAGGAATCCTTTCATTCCCGATAGTGAGGATCACCTTAGGATCAGCATGAAATAGTCCTCACATTCTAGTGGATGAGTATGAGCATAAAAAAACCCACTTGCATCACTTAATGAAGCCTTTGCTTATTTTTTCCATGTTATATAACTTTGTACAAAAGTAGGATGAAATCTAGAAATTCAGCAGCATTTTATTTGCAAAGTTAGACATTACCAAACTCCTACTATATAAAAATTGTTTCTGAAATTTTTATCTTACATAATGGTGTAAAGACCCCAGATTTAGTGAAGACATTTGATGTCACTGAACAACAAATAACAGTCTTTTTTAGAGGTCCTGATCAAGCATAGCTCCTAGTAATCTAAATGGAATCTGAAATATCATTATACATAATAATAAAGCTACTGTCTAAACACATATCCACCTATATTAAACATATCACATTATTTCTTTCCACTAATAGCCAATCCCAGCTGCACATTGTATTAAATCCAGGTGTTTCATGCATATCTTTTTGCTGCACTGCTCTCCACTTAGAGATGATGAAAATGAAAACTTAGAAATGATTCTTGTAAAGTCTGCCTGTCTGCCTAGCTATGCCAGTATGTAGATATTAAATATATGTATATTTATATTTTTATATATATATATATATTTTTTTTTTTCTAAATAGTATGATGGATAAAGTTATAAGCCCCCTGGAAGTGAGAATGGCAGCCAGGATATTTAACTGTTTCTGAGCAATTAAGCTAAATGGCCTTGACCTCCCACCTCTCTTTTCTGTCTTTAGATGTGAATATGTTTTGGTAGAAATTTTGCCTTGGTTATGAAAATTAAGAGAAGATTCATTAGCCTAGAAGCAGTCAGGTGGTTGGACTAGATGAACTCTTAATATTCCTTTCAAATGAATTGTTCTAATATAATAGCAGTTTGTGTAATAGATTATAATATGTATAGTTGTGTATAATATAAAATACTTTTAGTATAGATTATAATAGATTATGACTGAGAACGTAAACTGTAATTCCTATACCATACACTCAAGCTGGCCTTCATTCACTCTTTTTTGATCTTTCCTGAACTAAGTAATATGACACCTTATCTGTGGACATGGGCTTCCTAAATATAACAGAATAATTTCCTTTTATATATACACAATGAAATAAGACGAAACTGACTCGAGTATGTTTTGGATAAAGCTGATTTTGCACATGTAAAATCTAGAACTATCATTTCAATTAAGGAAATAATACATATATTTCTAAAAAAATTGCCATCCATTTTCCAAAAAAATTACTGTTGTACATTCCGATTTTCTGCTTATAATTTTGGGGGGCTGTATTTACTTCTTGCCTGGAATACTGAATAAACAAACAAATAAATAAATAAATAAATAACTTTCTGTGCATGCATATCCAGGGATTGCATGTTTCAGATTTGAAAATATGTAGGTTCCAGCAGGGAAAATTAGAATCCGTTTATATTTTCTTTATCTTATTTAATATTAATTTCTCCTTTGTCAATAAAAATTAACATTATTTTTTAAATGATGTTGATTTCATTAAAGATACATATTCCAAATATCACTAAATTGTACAGAACAGGAGAAGGAAGGAAGACACTTTTCATTTCTAAGAGTACATTTCTAGTGCCAAGGATTATATCAAATATTTGTGTTTTGCTCTTTAATTAATTTCTTTGTGTTAGCTTGGATTCGTTTTCTTTGAGCATGCAAATATCTGTGGAATGTTTTAAGCAAAATCAAAGTTATTAAAGACCTCAAATCCTCTTCTTTAGTCCTTATTAATAATTGTATAAATGCAGTGTGCTGATTATCTGCTGATAATCCTCAAAAGGGGATATTAGGGAACACAAACGTTGTAAGATGAAAGCTGCTGATGGGAATTCCTCATGCTGCTCAAAACACCCTATGAGCTACCTTGAACACACAGATTTACTTTATTTTAAATGAGTTTTTCATGCCTGTTTCAGCAAGCGTCCTCGGCAGACCTGATGATCAGGAACATCCTGCTGATGCATGCCGGGAGATATGGCTGCAGGGTCCAGACTGCAGCAGACACCGTGTCAGATGAGACGGAGCTGCTCGTTAGGGGTGAGTGGCCTCAAGGCACCCTCTCAATGCAACAGAGAATGTAAAAAAAATCTTAACTAATTGTACAAATGTAAGTCTGTATGGAGATAAGTATGATGCGTTCTATGCTTCTTGTGTGATTCTTTGCATTTCTCCTTATAGTCAAGGCATTCTCCAAGGTTTAAAGGTTTAGAAATATTTACCCAAGAAGAGGGACCGTAAATCATTTTGCAAAATGAAAGGTACAAAACAGTGAAGCAGAAGTTCCTTAATAAGACAGGATTTTTATTTTTTTTCTAGCATGGAACTGCTCACCAAATTTTGACAGCAAATTTAGGCCCAGTTTGGTAATCCGTTGAGTTGTTCTATCTTCCATTTAACACTTCTGATTTTGTGCAGTAACATGCAGTCAGTGTTCAGCCAGATCTAAAACCAGAACTAGGACACCACTTTGCCTGCAATAAAGCCAAGGTTTAGTGCCATATGTACACTCCCTTATGCAGAGCATGTTGTGCTCTGTGTGTGTGTTTCTATGCTCAGACCACAACAGGAGCTGAGGTCTTGCAGTCCACTTTCCAGTAATATATCTGGAGAATGCTGCAGTGCCAAAATGCACACATCCCTGCAGGGTAGCAGGGCTGGACAATCTCACTGTGAAATACATGGCTTTTGGAAGAATAAATTGAGAGTGATATTTTATTATCACTGATAAAAAAAAATGAACTTCAGTTTAAAAATAAATCAGAATTATATATAGAGATGATGATTTTTCAAAAATATTTATCACATTTCATCACTTCTTTATATTTCATGTTTTCATATCCATCACTTTTAGGATGAATATACACTAGAAGTGATAAAGAATGTTTCTGGTTGAGTGCAGAGCTCTTCACATTTTGATGAGAGTAGCTGCTAAATATTTCCATAAAGTCATTTTGAAAACCATCAACTTTGTATGAGCTATGGCACTACTGGGATGGTGGCATTCAGTTTTCTCAACATAGGCACATAATGCCATTTTAGCCGCCTTATGAAATCTGAGTCAACCTTGTGGGTTATGCAAGACTTATGTTACTTTTACCTCCCGCAGACAAGAGCTGGAGACTCCATGGGTAGGCAAGGCGATGTCAACTTTAATGCTATGGAATCTATTAAGTGATATAAGTCTCTTGCCTTACTACTATCTAGGACATTGCAGACCAGATACAAAATTGTTTTTTAAGAATACTTGTTATATAAATGGGTTTCTTGAATTTGAAATAGAAAATAAATATTTATCTGAGGAAGAGGTTTGAGATAAATGTAAAAAAGTATATTATAAGAAGTATCACAATGTATGCATTCAAGTGCCACATATCCATACCATCTTGCTGATGAAACTAAAATAACTCAAATAATAAAGCTTTATAATAGAATTTAAATTGGAATATACTTTGCTTAAACTGTTCCTTCCTTATTTCTTAATAATTTCTTAATAATTATAGGATACACTTATAAAAGTTTATATCTCTGACACAAACTGCTTTACTCTGTGTGACTGCTTTTTTCTTGATGTAAAGTTAATCTTCCATGAAAATATAGGGTATGGTTGGTTTGCTGAAGTAGTTAATCTTAAGACATCTATAAAATTTATGCACAATAAATAAAATAAATTCCTATTGTGTCAGTATTTCTTTCACTAAAAATATAGGGATTTTATTTTGTATTGCAGCAAATGATTAAAGAACATTGCAGTCACTAATGATTACTCTTCATAAACATCCAAAAATCCAAAATGTTTAGGAGAATGTAATCCACCTTTCCTTATAGTGTTAGAAGAATTTCATTTTGATTTCAGTATTTTTTTCTATTCATCCATCTCAGTTTAATGAGGCACCCTGTAGCCTGCAATTTGACACTCTGTGATGATCCCAAATTGCAGCACCTTTCAAACTTCTTTTAGTTTTCAATAACATCCCAGCAAACAGAAGAATTCCACCTCACAAAGGAAAATATCATCTATGAAAAAAAACAACCACTGCCACCACACAATAAAGTCAGTGAAGTACAAAGCCATATTATTCTTTATTCCCAGTATAGTTTTCAGTAAAATTATTTTGTTCTATTCATAGTATATTTTCCTGCTTTAAATTTTACAACCCATGGTAAAAGAAAGATATCAGAAACACTGTTGTGAACTCTGGGAAGTGCCAACAGAAGTAAAGTTCCAGCATATCCTTGAAAATAAGTATTGATACCACTGATAGTATACCAGCATACATATCCTCAAAAAAACACATATATATTTTTGTGCTACCTTACTTGTGAGTTGTTCTACTGGAAGGTGCCATGAATATACCCAGGGAACAAATCCTGATGGTATTTTTATCATTGCACAGCAATTCTTCCTCGCCCTGCTCTATAAAGCAGAAGGTAAATTCCAAGATTCCAAGTGAAAAACAGTGTTAAGAACAGAGACAAATACCATCAAGTAAATAACTTCTTTTGTTTTTGTTTTTAGTTTAATTACTTACATGGGGTAATGGTGCAATGTTTCTGAATTTGCAATGTATGTTTTTGAGCTGAAAAAAAAATGAGAGCAGTAAGTTATTATTCTTCATCTTTTTACTATGGGTTATAGACATTCAAAAGCATTTTAAAATCATTTTCAAAATCACTACCTTATATTTCTTGATTTTAGGTAAGCTGCAATGAAGTACATTAAATATTATTTTTGTAATTATTTTCATCTAGTGAATGGCTTTCAGGAACACTTCAAAATTAGATATGAAAAGATGTGTTAGACCATGTTTGGACAAAATATTCAAATCTCTTCAGCTACTTACTACTCAAATTAAAATCTAAATACGTTCTTAAGTGCTTTAAAATCATGATTAAATTCTGCATACTAAAGTAAGAAACAACTTTTTTGTTATTTCGAGTCATTTTTCTGTTCTCAAAATATTGTTTTCTGAGCCCGTTATCTACTTCTCCCCTTTTGTTTCATTTTTCTACAGTTACCAAGAAAGCAGGTGTCATTAAGAAGAGATGTTTTGTTGACAGCTGGACCTGTCAGGCAGTACATTAGCTTTCCAGCTTAAGTGTCTTGCATTTTAATCTTGATATGGGTTATGAATGACAAGTATTTCATGCCACTCTCATGCCAGTTAACAATGACCTTCAGAAGACTGCTGTCCTGACATACTTGGTATGATCTGTTTGTGTTCAAAAAGATTACTCCTGTCAGCAGTTAATGGGCTGGTTTGGCCTTGTACTGCAACTAATGGGGCAAGGGACCTAAGGATCCATGCCCTGGGATAGAGGAAGGAGTATAAGGGAGGCAGGTAGGGAGATGGGCCTAAAAGCAAAACATCTGCAATGATCTGAGGAGGAAAACTAATTTACTAAATTCAAAATTGGAATACAAAATAACAATATAATACAATATAATTGGAATGTATGTTAATAAAGCAAATAAAATGAGATTGTGTCCAAAACTGAAGGCAAATAAAATGAGATAGTGCCCAAAAGCTGAAGGCAGGACAGCTAGGAAGATCACACTGCAGATGAGCAGGAAAATAAGGAGAGGCTCAGGAATTGTCTGCAGTTTTATCTTTCCCTCTGAGTGGAAAATGGGAACGCAAAGTCCTCTGGGGTATGTAGTTCTCTCCTGAAAACCAAGTACCCAGTAATTTGTCAGTTCACAGTACTGGAGCATTAATTCTTTAACACCCAGTGTTTTACATGATGTTATGATGTGGAACACCAATAACAAAAATCATAAAAACATAACTTGGCAAAAATATTTCTTTATTCAAAATAGACTTCTATGAAATTACCTGGTATTCATCATCACAAGCTGCTTTAATTATTATTAGCATAAATAAATATGTCAGTCTTTTATTGATAGCATATTAACTTGACTTTAATTTTGTTTTACGATTTATAGCAAGATGTGTTTCACTGACTCTGGCACCTAAACCCAAGAAGGTTATGTACCAAGTTCTCATTTTGGTATTCAAACACCCTGGAGACTTTTGAACAGCCACAGCGCTGTCACTTTTCCACCAAGTGTCTGAGTTTTAAATATTTAGGCTTCTATGCATATACAGTAGCTCCTCAACTGAGTAGTGTCATCCATCTGAGGTCTACCATGCTCTCTAGATGCATACTTTAACTCTGGAATTCCTTACAGTGGTCTTTAACCCTCTGAATATGAGGAGGATGAGACAGGATTCAGATGAAAGCCCAAGAGCTGTGGGCCATTGATTCAATGCAGAAGATGTGATGCTCATCACTTACCACCAAGTTCAGTAACTTCAGTGCTTAGCTACAAGGAACAATATCACTTCTGGGTTTGCTCAGATCCTGATTCATAATCTTCTTCTCAAGAGGATGTTGTATCTACAGGCAGTGGTTTAAGTGGGATCAAGACACACTATACCCTTTTTGAGGCAAAATAGCCAGAAAAACAGAAGGCAGGAGAAAAATAAATGAAGGACTGGCTTTTTAATGTAGACTTTAGGGTTCCTTCCAGTAACAAAGATGTTTGATTCTTTCACTGAGCCATCCAGTGCCCAAAAGAAGAACACAGCCATTGTCAACATATTAAGCCAATATACTGAATTGGGAAAGCTAAATAAAAGAAATACATCAGGTTTCCCCTCCAGCAGATGAATAAGAGAGAAAAGACTTAGATGCCACTGCAAAAATTTCTGAAAAGCAATCATCAGAGCCTGTAGCAGCAGCAGGAGGCATATAGGGTAGACTGATTTAACTCAAGGGCATCCAGAAGAGAAAGCATCTTTTCATATAAAGCAGTAAGCAACTATTCTGGCACTAGGCATGCACAGATGTGCTACTTCAGAGGAATTCTGTAAGAGGTATTGTATATGTCTGGTGGGAAAAGAAGCTGTTTTCCTGGAGTGAATTAGTGCAACAAAAATTATATCACTGGACTTACACCACTGATACAAGTCTCCACTTGATTCCATTTCATTTATGTGTAAATTGCTTGCTTGAGGAAAATGTATTTAGAATAGCTATTTTTTATGCAAACGAAGTTGTTTACAGAAGAATCTAGATATTGCCTACAAAATAAAAGAAAAATTTCACCAGCACTTGAAGCCATCAGCCATTTAAGAAGCAGAAGTGATTAACAATTTTTGTGAATGTCAGTCCCATTCTTGACTTCAGTCCAAAAATAGTTCTCCAACATTACAAGCTTTTCTGGTTACTAGCTTTTATTTATTCACTCATATCTTCAATTTTCAGTGAATGCTGTCTAGCAAAGAAGCACAGTAACAAAATGTTTCAGGTTGGATTTCCACCTCCCACTCACACCCCAGTATTTGAACCATCTCTGCATTCATACAGGATAAATATGCATGTTAAGTTCAGACATTAGTGATGTGATCACAGAGTACCAACCAGGAGGCTTATATCTCAGATATCTCAGGTGATCTTGTAGCCAGCAATGTGTCAGGCTTCCTCAGGACATTGTATGTGAAAGAAATGTGAAGCAATCTGTGCATTTGTATATTTGTGACAAGGGATATCCTCAGAATCCCGTGCTTCCATCATGGTTCAGTACAGGGAGATATAAAACACCAAACACTTCTGTCATAAAGAGTGACACCCTGGAGGAGCTGACCTTTTAGTACCTTACAATGGTCCAATCAACTGCATTAAAGAAACTGAACAGTGGTTTTCATTTTGTGAGTATTTAAGTTAGCGGTACAAAATCTTTTACTTACAGATGAGGAGGTTTTAGAGCAAAATTAGCAGCAGAAGACTACTTTGTGTGTTCAGTTTGAGCACAAAAGATCACTTTGCTCCTGAAATACAGTTCCTAAAGAATTCATTGATGGGCTGTTTTGACATAGGCTGTAAGAAAGAAAAATTTGAGTAAAGGTTGTGCCATCCAAACTCATTATGGTATATTCCTTGCTCCTTATTCTGCAAGTTTGGCTTGGCTTAGAGGATCCTTGTCCTGGATGATTGGCTTAGAAAAGCAACTGTATAGTTCAGCTGTACAGTTCAGCTGTGTAGTGGGAGTTGAGGATGTCACTCAGCAGTCTGTAACTTCTACAAAGTTCAGTATGGAGTTTTCTGTAGTCTTTTAAGAGCAGAGATCCCACTGAAGTGTGAGACACTTCTGCTGCAGCAGTGGCTTCAGAGAACACCAGGGAGTTTCCTGCATAGAAGAGGTTCAATTGTATGGCACTGTAATCTGATGTGAATCAGAATAGTGCTTCAAACTGTTCAAAGTGAGTGATGTGGGTTATTTTCCACACTTATCTTTTTCTTGCCTTATTTTCAAGGCTCATCATGATAAACTTAGGAATATAAGACTGTTAAATAATTATTTTTTTTAAATCTATGAAAGCTTTAGTGCCTAATCAAATGTATCAAGTCTCCAATATGTTAATATATATTTAATTAATGAATCATGATTCATTAATTAAATGTATATTAAAATATATATATTATAATATGTTATTGATTTGGTAACTTCATCAAAAAAATTCTGTCACTTAAAATGTATTTGTAATTTATTCTTGCAAAGCTCTTTTGCAGTATGTTACACCCAAGCTAGTTAGTGTTAACTGAAAACTACTCAGCCAGATGTTGTATGGTGTATATTACAAACTGCCTTAAAATGCTTCAATGACCAGTCATCTCTCCTCCAGATTAACAAATTTTCTTTCAGATTATTTCCCTTAAGCATTGCAGACAAAGTAAAGTCCAAGCCTGGCTTTACAAAGAAGCAGAGAGAACAAGTTCTACAAACTACTGACTCAGTGTTTGACTTTCTGAAATGTAAATAGTATAAGATGCAACCTGTAGTAATACTGGAAATGATGAAGTAGCTATGCCTAAAAGTGCTTAGTGAGGAAAAAACCACACCAGGAGAGTTACAGTAATGCAATAGCCTGCATTTTTATTATTATTTTTTTTTAGAAAGAGCTCAAATAAATAAAATAGAAGAATTGTTTCTACATGCTTCCTTGTATTCATCAGTGATCAGATAAAAGATTGTTTCAGCATATGTAATAATTTACATATTTCTATTTATAATATTTGAAAAACGATCTATTATATGCTGTAAAATACTAAAGTATAGTTTAGGAACAGCTCAGAAATAGATTATATTATTAGCCTCACAGTTCTGTTACAAATAGACCTGTGCTCTCTAAGATTTAATAGTTAACTTTGCTTATGATACTATCTCTTTGGTCTATACATAAAGATTTCACAAGATTTAGATGCCAGACATTTTCTGAGTATTTGAGCTATAGTCGCTTTACTATTGTTTATTTTTATTATCCATTTCACTTATTCTTGTCAAACTATGGATGTTGATAGAAATTGTGTTTCTCCAGAGGAAGAAAAAATAATATCCAGCCTTCTTAATACTCTGTATTAATTCTGTATGCCCTCGGAAATTTGTTAGAACATATAAAAATAATTAGAATCCTTACTATATAAATGTTAGTACTCCATTCATGTCAGGAAGATTGCTTTAAAATGAACTGGAAAGTATCTTTCTCTTACAATGAACAGTATGTATTGTAAGACAGTGCACAGAAAGCTAACCAAGTGCACTGAGCTTTTCTACCATAAGGAAAATGAGTTTTAAGATCAAACAGTTACCTGGAAGCTGTAAAACTTTGAAATGGAGCGGAGAGCAATCTTGTAGTGTGAAGGGATGAAAGCTTCTGTGACTACAAAATGTGGTTTAAAAGTACATAGTTTGTGATCTAAAAATAAAAATGTATATTAACAAAAATTTAAACCTATTCATCTTGTAGACTGGCAAATCTACCTATCTAAGAAATCTGTTCTCCTCATGTTATATTTTTAGAGATGTAATGTCTCCTCTGAACTCCACTGACCTGGATCAAATATAATTCAGGAACTGCTGGTTAGATTGACCACATAGCTCTTTTGAGCTGTGATATTGCCAATAAAACTTAAAGACAAGCACTTGGGTTTAAAGGCCATCAGCTACAGCAATATTGCATAGAATGTAAACAAGGTCAGAAAATTCTTTCTGGTCCTTGAAATTGCATATGAGCTGTAGGAAAGGCCACAGAAATGACCTAAGTACTGGCCCCATCCATTGGGCACACTGATATGGCCTTAATAGTAAAATGCTCTCTGAAGTCCATGGGTACAGGACTTTTCATCCAAACAGTTACATTCTTAATCCTGTACTCTTTCTCAAAGAGGATAGGTACCACAAACTACCTGTTCATCTGCACCAGCTCACAGTAAATCATTTATTGTGCCCAAGAAAAGGCATTCATCCTCTCAGGGCTTTATGTAGCTGTCTTACTACTTGAATACACCACATTTATAGAAACAGAGGAGAGAATGTAGCCTCCTAAGCCATACTGCCCATTGCGTTCACTACTGATCACACTTCCACTCCATCCTCTTGTTCTACAATATACAGTCCAGCTCCTGTTTTGTCATGTACTTTTTCTATTATCCTGTAATTACCACCCCTTTCTCTTCTGCTTTTTCTTAAACTATTGTCTTCTTGATGACAAGCAATTACAATTTGTCATTCAGAAAGTAAAATCTTCAGGTCAAGAATTCTGTATTTATGAAGTGTTACATATCAGGCTTTTTAGTAGTTTGGTAAAAGTAAGGATTATCTTGGTCAGAGTGCAGTGGAGCATATCAATGAACATCCTGGGATTCACAGGAAAGGGCACTGCCTCTCTGAATTACTAGAGTTATTGCTGGAAATAGTCTTTAAAGAACTCTCATGTTAACACTGAATCATGGCAAGTAATCTAAAGGACCTCTCAGGATGATAATCCCAGCAATAAAAAACACATAAAATAAGTTTGCCAAAATGCATACATGCATGTCCTGAAATGAAGTATCCATCTATGGAACTGCTCTGGAAGAAGATAACTGACTAATATCATTATGCTGGATTTCCAGTGTTCCTAGAGCTGCATAAGAGTCTATCACAGCCTCAAATATCTTCTCTATGAAGGTCAACAGGATTGTACTGCACTTACGACCAGTGATTTTCTGTGTAGTTTGCAGAGAAGCATTTGAGCAGACAGTGAATTTTTTCCCCAATTGGCTATTCTCAACTAAAGAATTGTATTAGAGATCCTGAACAATAACAGAGCCCTTGGGAGAAAAGCTTCTCTGCATTAGCCATCCAGCTGACACCATGAGTGATAACACCCGAGCATAAAATTTAATGAGATTTCTATAAAAATGAGTGACATCTGCATAGCACTCAGGTCCTGGCTAACTGTCATACATTTGTTATCACAGAGGCTTTTGTCCCTTATTAATCCGCTTTCAAGAGTGCCTGCTGTTGGAAAATGGAAATGCTTTTTAGCAGTCATCCTGCAGACTGCATAAAAGCATGCATTTCAGAAAGCATAATGACACATTGTCATGACTAGGAATGTATTTAAAAGGTTTAAAAAACATGAGAGAACTCCAACAACAAAATATATTTAGAATTTAGCAAGAGACATCCGCATAAATATATTTTATGTATTTTTATATAAGAAACTTGTTTGTATATAAAAGTACCGTGGCTAGAAACTCTTCAGTAATATTCAGTGTGGAAGAAATATTGTTGTAGAGGAAAAGTACTAAAATATTTTCTTTTAATTTTATTTGTGCTTGGGACCATGATATAATTCTCGGCCTAGGGCTTCAACTCAGTAAAAGCATATGATGGTATCAGAATCCCAGCTTTCCTTTAAAATTTAAATGAATTTTGAATCAATTGAAAGTTTCAATGAAACTTCAATGAATTGAAAATAAATAAATAAATGAATAAAATAAAAATAAAAGAGAATTATCTGCCTATTTTGTTGCTGTTATTCTTATAAATGCTACATTATCAATATTTTAATGTTCATTAATTGTTTGTACATCATTACCAAGCGAACAGAGGAAAGTGAAAAGTATAACTTGCTTTATTAGTTAATATAATGTCTCTTCCACTCTAAGACTATAGAGTTGAATTATTACAAAATTCAGAACAAAATTTTGTCATAGTTCATGTAAACACTCTTTTGATATTCACATAAAATTGTTTTTACTTAAAGGATTCTAGACAGGAAAAGATTTGTTTGTTTGCATAAAATAGCCAAACTGATAAATAAATATATAGATAGGTAGGTAGGTAGGTAGATTAGATAGATAGATAGATGATAGATAGATAGATAGATAGATAGATAGATAGATAGATAGATAGATAGATAGATAGACAGACAGACAGACAGACAGAAAGATTAAAGAAGGAAGGAAGGAAGGAAGGAAGGAAGGAAGGAAGGAAGGAAGGAAGGAAGGAAGGAAGGAAGGAAGGAAGGAAGGAAGGAAGGAAGGAAGGAAGGAAGGAAGGAAGGAAGGAAGGAAGGAAGGAAGGAAGGAAGGAAGGAAGGAAGGAAGGAAGGAAGGAAGGAAGGAAGGAAGGAAGGAAGGAAGGAAGGAAGGAAGGAAGGAAGGAAGGAAGGAAGGAAGGAAGGAAGGAAGGAAGGAAGGAAGGAAGGAAGGAAGGAAGGAAGGAAGGAAGGAAGGAAGGAAGGAAGGAAGGAAGGAAGGAAGGAAGGAAGGAAGGAAGGAAGGAAGGAAGGGAGGAAGGGAGGAAGGGAGGAAGGGAGGAAGGGAGGAAGGGAGGAAGGGAGGAAGGGAGGAAGGGAGGAAGGGAGGAAGGGAGGAAGGGAGGAAGGGAGGAAGGGAGGAAGGGAGGAAGGGAGGAAGGGAGGAAGGGAGGAAGGGAGGAAGGGAGGGAGGGAGGGAGGGAGGGAGGGAGGGAGGGAGGGAGGGAGGGAGGGAGGGAGGGAGGGAGGGAGGGAGGAAGGGAGGAAGGGAGGAAGGGAGGGAGGGAGTGAAAGAGGAAGGGAGGGAGGGAGGAAGGGAGGAAGGGAGGGAGTGAAAGAGGAAGGGAGGGAGGGAGGAAGGGAGGAAGAAGGGAGGAAGGGAGGAAGGGAGGGAGGAAGGGAGGAGGGGAGGGAAGAAGGGAAGAGGGGAGGGAGGACGGGAAGAGGGGAGGGAGGGAGGTAAGGAAGGAAGGAAATGAAAATGGTGAGTTTAGAAATGTAGAAATCCTGACTACAACTGCAATGTCAAATGTTGAAATCACGCCTGAATATCTACCTCTACCTCTATTATCCATAGTTACTGAGCTCTGCTGGGACCTCGCTACTCATAATAATTAGTTAAGATGGAAAGAAATGGAGAGTGTCCAAAGGATGTGTTACAACATATTTTAAAAGAAAGTCTGATATATATAAAGATCACTGGGCTTCCCCAGAAATGCAGTCACAATTTCTTTTTATTAATAGAAATGTATTCATTGTTACCCTTCCTGCATGTTCATTTTTGAAGAAAATCAACAGCGCATTTCTGATTCCACAGATTTCCATCTGTGCAGCAGAACTTCAGCCTCCAACAAGAGGAGCCTGGGAAAGAATTGGTTGCCAAGAATATTCAGATTTTTCATAATTAATCATAGCTATTAATAACATCAATATTTTAATTAAGTAGCATTAGAAGTATTGAGTCCTGTTCTGGATTTGTATAAATGTTTAAGACTAGGAAATCACAAGAGAGATTTTTATCCTTCACAGTGAGGGTGACGTAGCACTTGAACAGGGTGACCAGAGAGGTTGTGGAGTGTCCTTTGGATACATCCAAGACCTGCCTGGGTACCTACCTGTGCTGCCTGGTCTAGGGAGCCTGCTTTGTTAGGGAGTTGGACTTGATGATCTCTAGAGGTCCCTTCCAACCCCTACAGTTCTGTAATTCTGTGTTCATTCATTTGCCCATGATCGAGATGTACCTGTTTAGATCCATCAGCTGCAAAACAGGATCCTTAACCAGGGAAAACTTGCTTCCAATTTGGTTTGGCAAGTGCAAATGAACAACGTTTTAAAACACCATTAAGACCAATATTAGGCAAAATTAAAGGAGAAAACTAGGGGTAGGGAGGAAGTTATAGGCCAGTTTTCATTGCAAATTTGTATTTGTTATAATAAGCTTCATGATTTGGAACACACACATGGCTTAACAAACTAATAAATGTTATTTCCTTATTAAGTATAGTAAAGTAGAATAAATAATAATATTTAATATTAATAAATAATAATAAGTGTTATGAATATTATATAAATAATAATAATAGTATAATTTCTTAACTGAGAACTTGTTCAGTGATTTTGTTTGTTTTTAAATGAATCACAGTAAATATCAGCCTTAAAAGTCTTTGGTTTGCATTCTGTTTAGAATAGATTTTGGTCAATTAATAGACTTTCAAAAGAACATTAGTCCAAATCATTTCATTGAATAAGTGATTTTGATAAAAGGATATATGTTGTATTCTTAATTCAGTTATTAGCATTATTAGTATTCTCTTTATGAAATGCATCCAACCTTGCTTCATTTTGATACTTAAAGCTCCTGCTGAGGATTCTCACACAAAGAGATGTGATTGTGACTGTTCACACTAGCCTGTATCCTTCTTAAAGTCTCTTTTTTCCTTCAATTTTACATTCAGAACAATTATAACAGGATTTTATAGAAAACTGTTTCTGTTCCTAGTTCTTCTGCTGTCTTTCTGACAGATTAATTGCTTCTTACCTACATAACATTTAAGGAGCAGAAGCAAGCACAGTTTGCCAGTAGATTTTCTATATAAGTTATCACCATGATGCAGTAGTGTGCATTTTAACTCCTGTATTTCATGGGTATTGAACTCCCTACAGAATAACTCTCCTGCATTATTACTGTTCAGCAGCAATGATGGTGTGCTTTGTTTGATTATTCCAATTTATTTCTAGGTCCTCCTGGCCCTCCAGGGGTTGTAATAGTGGAAGAAATTACAGACACCACAGCAACACTCTCCTGGAGTCCTGGGGCAGACAATCACAGCCCGATCTCCCTCTACAACCTGCAAGCACGCAGTCCATTTTCTCTTGGCTGGCAAACAGTAAAAACAGGTGAGAAGAACTTCAAAATACCACAAGCAGGCTCTTCAGAACTACTGCTCCATGACAATAATAACCAGCAGCAACTGCAGACACTCTTGAAATAACAATGATAAATTAAAAGCACTGTTTTTTTCTTGTTGTTTTTTGTTTTAATTATTATTATTGCTTTCATGTTACTTAGCAACATCTATAAAAAGACAACACAGAGACTCCTGCTCGATGCAGCTGTGAATAAGGAAAAATCTCTCCCTTCTACATTTTAATCTTTGCCTTTTCAGGAGTACCACACTGTCAAAAAACCTCTGAATTCTAGCATATTAGATCCTTAATATCTGTCATATCTAATGGTCATACACATTTGCCATTGAAATATCGCATGTGAGCTTCAGCTTTCTGAGTGACCTATACATTTCTTCACTGTCTGTAGTTCCTGATGTAATAAGTGGAGACATGGAGTCTGCTATGGCTGTTGAACTGAACCCTTGGGTGGAGTATGAGTTTAGAGTTGTAGCAACCAACAAAATTGGGACTGGAGATCCAAGTGCACCATCTCGCATGGTCAGAACCAATGAAGCAGGTAAGAGATAAAAGGATTAATTTTCCAGGACTACCAGGAACAAGAACTGTTTTAATATACTAATAGTATAATATACTACAGTACTGATATTACTAGTCTCTTTTCAATATAGTATATTATTTTGGCTCACTTATTGGCTGCCTCCTACACAGCAAATGTGGCCATGAATTCCACTAGGCAGAAAGCTCTTACCAAAAATAATGTGGCAATTTGGGTGGAGTACTTGCCCCAAAATATTATTGTTCAGGTCTCAGGATGCAGGGAGTGCCTGTGCCTGTTGCTAATGGCAAGGGAAGCGGGGATACCACCTGCATGAGGTGTAAGCAGGTGGATGATCTGCTCAAGATCGCACAATTCAAGGAGGAGGTAGAGAAGTTAAGGAACTTCAGGGACTATGAATGGGGAGGGAGGCTGATGGAGTGACTCACTGCCATACCTGTGAGAAAGGTACAGGAGTGATACCCCAAATATTGTGGACCCCATACTTTTCCAACATCTGGCGAAGGGAGGAGACCTAAGAAAGGGGAAGTGTGGAAACAGGTCCCAGTTTGTCATCACAGATATCCTCACTCTATCTTCCTAGCTTCCTCATTAATCTGTCCATCATATGTTTGAGACTCTGGAACTTAAGGGACAGGGAAGTGAGGATGCGGTGGAAGATCCACACAGGAGATTGTCTAGGGTGAGGTGGTCTACTCCACACCTCAAGACTGCCTTTGCCAAGAAAATAATAAAGGTAGTTATTGTAAACTCCCTTCTGAGGGTAATGGAGGGCCCAATATGTTGACTGACCAGACCCTACCTGTAGAGAAGTGTGCTGCCTCCCTGGGGCCCAGGTCAGGGATCTTACGAAAAAACATCCTAGTCTAGTTCACCCCTCTGATTACTTAACTGATAGTTCAAGCTGGAAGTGGTATAATTGCTGAGAGAAGCATCAAGTCTATCAAAAGGGAGTTCAGGGCATTGTGGTGCTTAGTTGATGAAGCAGGTGTACAAGTGGTGTTTTCCTCTATCCCATTAGTGGTGGTGAGGGATACTGGGAGGACCAGGAAAATCCATCTCATAAATACGTGGTAGAGAGGCTGGTGTAATTGCAGGAATTTTATGGCTTTTTTTTCAGCCACTGACTGGTTTACTTGGCTCCTGGCCTGATAGCTGCAGATGGGTCTCACCTATCTCAAAGACAGAAATGGATCCTAGCCCAGCAGCTGGTGGGGCTGGTTGACAGGGTTAACCTAAACTAGTTATGCTAAACTAGTTATGAAGGGTGAAGAAAGGCTTGGTAGAGATGAACGTAGGAAAACAATTATGTGTTTGAGGGTGAGGTGAACGTCTCAGCTAAGTGCATCTACACCAGTGCATGTAGCGTAGGCAACAAGCAGGGGGAGCTAGAAGCCATTATGTAAGATGTGACAAGGCAGGACATGGCTTAACTGCCATTGCTGAAATATGGTGGGATCACTCCCACAACTGGAGTGTTGCAATGGATGACTATAAGCTCTTCAGAAGGGATAGGCAAGGAAGGAGGGGCAGAGGCATGGCTATCTGTATTAGAGTGTGTTTTGATGCTGTTGAGCTCAGGGCTGGATATGATAAGGTTGCGTTTCTGTGAGTAAGGGTCTCTATGGATAAGGTTCTTCACATCTGTCTTTAAAATTCAGACAACTTATCCTCAGGGTACTGTATCTATGATCGGGAATAAAGCTCCCACGATTCAAGTGGAAACAGTTAGAGAACTTCTGCTCCTCCTGGTCCATGGGGTCAGATGAGATCTACCTGAGGGTGCCTCAGGAGCTTGGCAGAGGTGATTGCCAAACTGCTTTCTACCATCAATGGTTCTGATCATGGTTATGAAGCAGATCATCCTGAGTGACATTACAGGACATCTTCATAGATTCATGGCAGGCAGATCCTGCTTAACTAGTCTGATCTCTTTATATGATCAAGTGGCCCATCTGGTGGATGAAGGAAAGGCTGCCAATGCGGTCTACCTAGTCTTCAGCAAAGACTTCAACACCATCTCCCAGAATTCTCCAGGGGAAGCTGGCAGCCCACAGCTTGGACAGGTACACCCTTTGCTGGGTACTGTCTGGAGGGCTGGGCCCAGTGGGTGGTGGTGAATGGAATTAAATCCAGCTGGCAGCTGATCACAAGTGGTGCTCCCCAGGGGTTGGTACTGAGACCTGTGCTCTTCAATATCTTTATTGATGACCTGGATGAGGGCATTGAGTGCACCCTCAGTAAGTTTGCAGATGACACCAGATTGGCTGGTAGTGCTGACATGACAATCATGAGTGCTGTTCCCTTGGGGTCAGTACTAGGACCTGTTCTATTTAATATTTTTAATGATATCTTTAATGAAATTTATTATCAGTCTCGCTTATGTGCTGGGAAAGATTATGGAGCAGATCCTCTTAGAAGCTTTTCCAACCTTGGTCATTCTGTGATTCTATGATTCTACCTGACACTTCATCCTTCTCTTTTAAGCCTTTGCTGCCTACCTTCTGACATACTTCCACTGATCATCAATTGCAGGGTCCTTTTCAGTCCCTTCATACGCTGCTCTCAAGCAGCCTCTTCTCCACTACCCCTCATAGCTTCTCTCTTTGAAGACACATTGAAACCTTTTTTCAGCCAGGAAGGGAAGCCTGTCATGCTCCAATATAAAAGAGGGAGACAAGGTTCTTAGATTATGTATATACCCAGCGTGAGATTAAGAAACAACGGTTCAAATGTTGGTCCGACCAGTTTATTATCAATATTGACCAGAGAGATGGGGAAGGCGGACACTTAAGGGTGATAGGGAAGGGAAGGCATGCGTTAGGAAAGATAGGAAAGAAGCAAGGGTTTGTACAGGGCAGGGAAAGTCACCAGCCAGGATCCCAGGGGCGGTCCGGTTGCAAGCGGCTCCGACGGTCCGAGGCAGAAGAGCAGGGGCGGCAGAAGCGGGGAGAACAGCAGCAGCGACGGGCAGCCCTGAGCAGCAAGCAGCTGTCCTGGAGAAGCGACACCGGGTCAGCACGGGAGAAACAGCATGGAGAAAGTCCAGGAACAGCGTCAGTCAGCACCGGAGAAGCAGCGAACAGTGATCAGCTCGTGAGGGTTCAGATGGTAGAACACCTCGAAGGAGCGGTGAGGTCCAGGAGAAAGCAGCATGTCTCAGGCAGCAGGCCCAGGAAAGAGTTCAGCAGCAGGGATCAGCTCATGAGGTTTCCGATGGATGAACACCCACCAATCTCATGGTGGTCGATCCCTCTTTTATCCTCCATTTCTCTTGTCTATGTGACAAATCCCATGCTAGCGTGCCAGGCAAGCATCTCCTGAGATGGCTATCTCCCCACGGAGATGAGTACCACATAAAAGAGTGTTCAGCAGCCATTGAGCTGCCCCAGGACATTCCTATCTGCTTGTCCTTTAGACAAAGGATTTCACAACCCTTGCCCAGGACTTGCTTGGACATGTTTGGACATGTCCATCAGCAAACGTTGAGGCAATGGTATAAAATAATAGTCTCTTACAAAGCCATGGGAAGCTGCTTAATTTGAAATACTTTGTACTACTTTGTCATGCATATGCTACCACGAATTGTTAGTAAACTTGGAGAAATTTCACTAAATTTCTGTCTGAGATGGTAGATGAAAGCCTGGGAAAATGTATCCTGTTTGAGTCTCTTGAAAATTGCAATGGTCTCTGAAAGCCTGGAATCACTGACAGAAAATGAAGCAGAATGAACAAGTGGTTTCTGAAATACTGGGAAACAGAAAAATCACTAGGTAGATAAAGAGATACACATTCTGAAATGCTGAAAGAAATGGAGGCAGGATTTGAACAAAGCCTCAGAACAGAACTCCATCACTGGTCACTTTCTCAATATTCTCCATTGCTAGTTGTATTTCTCACGGTTATTTGGAGGACTTTCAAGAAGTTTGATTTTGCTTTGATTATTTTTCAGCTGAATAATTTGTCAGTAGTTTATTAATCATACATAAAAGATGACTGCCAAATTCAAATATTCCATCTTTATTAGAAGTATAAGCAATTTTATAGTTACAAAATTCTGTAAATGAATAAGGCAGTTGTGTTGTACTTTATTCTGTCTTCTCATTCAGAGAGTTTTAAAAATTAGAAGTAGCAATGATAAAATGTGTCCAACTCTCTTAGTCCAAAATAAAAATCCAAAATTTTTAAAATAGGTTAATCTTGTTACCTCAGCTGCATAGTTCACAGATCTTTGTATAACGACCCATAAACAGTCACAACAGAGTATTCACTCATTTCTTAGGCAGGACCACAGAAACAACTAAGTCCAGAAAGTATCTTAGGAAGTCTAATCCAGACTCCTCTTCAAATCTGAATAAATCTTGTTTCTGATCAATTGCTCAGAACTATGTCCAATTAAGTCTTTGAAACTTCCAAGAATGGAGACTGCTTATGCTCTCTGGGCAACCTGCACCTCATTAATCTCACTGGGAATTTCTCTTTTTCTCTCCCCCCCTTTTTCCGCAAGTTTTTACATTGTGAAACTTAATATCTTTACAAGATGTACCTTTATAGCATAACCTTCAAATACTGTATGATTTGTTAGGAGAAAATGAAGAAAAAAAAAAAAGAAATTTAAAACAAATTAAAAAAAAAAAAAAGACAAGCTACTTTCATGTCAAACGAGTTTCCAAAAAAATAAAAATAAAAATTCCTTATTTGTCCACCATTACTCTTTCCATGATTTTGAACCATATGCAGCAGTGACAGTGAAAATTCTGTTGGACTCAAACCTTCAAGCTACTGTGTTTATTCAGGTAGTACATATCAGAGAGGATACAGCCACTCTGGAAAAGGCTTCTCCTGCACTGGGTTGCACAGCTGGTTTTGTTCCTTCAAATTTATGAATATTTCCCTGATTTTTAAAGGATAGTTCAGGATTTCAATCCAGTAGGTGTATATAAAATGCGAGTGAATGTTTTTTTCACAAACAAGTTAGAAAATGACTTATTTTTATCCAGCTACCATGTTTTTAGGTTCCTTGTTCTTCTTTCCCTGTTTTTATCAAAGTCTGCATTTGCTAAAACATATTTCAGCAACTCTAGTGAAGGTCTTCATGCACATACATTTTCAGTACCCCTTTGGACAATAATTACAGCTTTCCATCTATGAAAATTTATTAATAAATCATGCTTATGGTCAGGAAAAAATTGGGGGATAAGCATGCATTGTGCAGTGTATTTTTTGCGCAGTGATTAATACTCTTTTCAGGGTAGTGCTCTGCTATTGTTGCCATCTGGAGAAAAAGTCTTTAACAAATGTAGCAATGATTTATATTCAAGTACACAAGACTCCTGACAAACAGACCTATGACTGATAATAATTCAGGTCTTCTCAAATGAAAGGTCAGTAACACATTACTTCAAATAGGAAAAGACCACACTCAATGTTTATCTGCACTTTTTGCTTTCCAGTTAGAAAGATTTTTTTTTATTACCAGAGTTACAGCTGCAGAAGTGTCACGTTAGAAGGAAGCATTCTGTAGTGTGACATTGAATTCCAGACAGATGCCAGTAAAACAACTTAAAAGCTGTCAGAGAAATTGAAATTCAGGTTCTTTGGTGTGTCTGTTTAGCATTGTGTCATACAACAGAAGATAGTTGACATCACCTCAATCTTAGAAGACCTTTACTTAATGAAACCCTTTCATTTTCGTTTCCATGTCACTTATGAACTGTTTTTGTTTTGTTTTCTTGTTGGGTTTTTTTGTTGTTGGTGGTGGTGCTTCTTTGGGAGGTTGGGGAGAGGGGGAGGTTGTTTGGTTGTTTGTTTTGGAGTGGTTTTTTTTTTCTTCTTTGTTTTATTTTTTTAATACACATATATATATTAAGATGATTTCTCACTTTTATTCCACAGAGGTAGTGAGAAGACACTGTTCATAACTAATTAGATATAATTTCCCAATTTGTTGGAAACTATAGAGAGTTGTAAGGTGTGACAATGACATAATTGACACTGCTTTAAAACAAGAGCAAGGAAGACAACAGCAAACAAAACCATGTAAAAAAAATCTATTTGTCATGCTTCACCAAATGGCATGCTGTTTATAAATCTTAATGGCATTCTTGAAATGCCAGAGATGTCATGATTTGCTTCAATCAGGAACCTGCTTTTTTCTGGTTTCTAGCTATTCCTGAAGTCTGAGAGATGCCTTGGATCTTAAATCTTGTCTGTCTCTGTTCTCAGAGAATTCTCTGAGACAGTTCTGTGAATATGAACTGTCATCTTTGTGGCTGTTTTCAAATACTAAAGTTAAAGAGGCAGGAAAGTTTATGTCAGTTTTCATCGGATTTCATATAAGGTTTTCCAAATTAGGTTGTTAATATGTTTGTGTACTACTCAATTATGTATTCTTTTTCAGAATATCTCTATTCCTCAGCTTTTTATCTGAAAGCTTCAAGGTAAAACTTTTACTAACGTGGGCTTCAGTTCCAGCATCACAGATCTGAAACTTTAATATAGTGCATGTGTAAGGACATTATCTTTTAGAAGGAATATGGTATCAACCTTCATCTCATGACCTAGCAGACTAACCTGGGCCTTTGCAGTGATGTTAGATGTGCTCTACATGTAAAAAAGGCAGGATGCACTGGAAAGTCTCCAGAAATATCAGTCTCTCAGTAGGGAAGATGAGTGTGGCTCATGCTCAAAAGAGAGCTGTGGTCCACAGAGGTGAATGATAGCTGTGTAGACAACCCTCAGAGGTAGCAAATGTGTGAGTCTGCTGCCATTATTTTATACTTAAATGGAAATTGGCATCTTTAATTTAATGTCATTTGCTAATTTGTCTGGAGACTACAATCTTTTTCTCTCCCCACACCTCACTTACTTTATTACTTCTTCCCCAAGGCAGTAACAATATTTTATACCAGCTCATTATCTAAAAATACCCATGGAAGCAATTCTTGGGATAGTGCTAGGAAATCATCAGAATAATAAACAGGTTTTCACTTGCTTTAATATTTTAATTAAACCTTAATCTTGTTACTTAGTTCACATTTAGTTAACATGATTGCTTTTCATATCTACTTTCATTGAAAGGGATAATACCGCAATTTTATGGCACATCTAACGTATAGCCAGCTGCTGCATTTCTGTCACTTGTAGCCTTGATACATATTTTACAGGTCCACAAGGTGAAAAGAGCCAGTAACATGAATTTAGATATGTCTGGCATTCCACTATGGCACTCAGGCATTTGAAGCCTGGGGGCAAAGCATCAATTACATTATCTATTCATGGGGAAACATGGAGAGAGGGAAATTGAGTAGAATCAAAGTTTAACCTGCTAATCAGACATGAAGACTTGATTTTATGAGGTAACAATATAATGCACTCAATTAGTACCAGATTGTGCAGAGGATTTATTTTTAATAAGTCCTTATATTTATTTCATTAAGCCACACTGATTCTCAGCTAATATTTCTTCATGTTGTAACAAGGAGAATTTTTCGTGATAACATGTTTTAGACAGGTTTTGTTTTGAGGGATTTTTCTTGCTGCTGGTGGTTGGGTTTTGGGCCTTTCTTTTAGAGACCTGTGCAAAATAAGTTTCAACTTTTACCAAAAGGTTAATTATTTTTGCTCTGTTTGTAACATTAGGACATTATTTTATGGGTAACTGAAGTAGTTTCAGGGCTCCCCAGGGAAAAAAAATATGAAGAAAATAAAGTAGACAGTAATTGTTGACTGCATGTTTATATTTGAAACCAACAGACTACTCACATGTAATATTGAAGACCCATATTAATCTACAACCTATTGATAAAGAGTCCAAACAGAAGAGTTGTTAGAAAAAAATAACAGGAAGGATGGCATATATGACACAGTATTTGAGATTTCATATCTGTGGGTGGTAATCTGGAGTGAAACCTGCAGCCATGGTTGACTGTATTAAACTACTTAAATCCTGACTCCTCTAAGTTACAAGCATTAAAAATACAGAGGAAAATGTTAACAGAAGAAATGCAGATCTTGAGACCAATTGGGATGTTTTCCAATAACAAAATGCAGTTTGTCATCTGCTACAGAGATGCTGGCTCATTTTACATCTCACTCCTGACCAGATGAGATATGAAATGTTTTCCTGGTTGTGTGAGATCTTGAGGGTTGGTCTTTCACACATGAAAGGAGTTTTCATTTAACATCTCTCTGTTTCTCTGTTTCCCAGGTGTGCACTGAAGGATATATGCATATATATATACATATGCATAGAAAGGAAAACAACTGAAAAGAAAAATGTGTTATTGCTTTGGTCTTCACATTAGAAAGCTCTGTCAAGCTGGCAATAAAACTTTTTACCTCCTCCCCTCCTCTCCCTTCCCCCCCTCCATACCTTTCCCACATCTAATATTTGTTTTTCAAACTGTATCAGTATGTTAAAACATACGAATAGCTTTTACATTAAAAAAAAAAAAAAGTTGAGTTGCTTCAACAGGTCTTTCTGTTTAAGAGTAAAAGAGAAGAAAATCAATACTAGGTGATCAACACAGGGACTAATGAGAAAGCTTTAAATCCAGAAGTCCAGAAATCACATCTTTTTTTCTGGTGGTTTCTCCATGTGTGTCATTGCCAAGAATTAACAGTGTAAAGATTTGGAAGTCACTAGTTGCCTGGCAGTAAACAGGTTCTGAATGAGAAAATTCAGATATAAAACTGATATAAAAGTAATGTTGCTGAAAGGGTTGATGATAGACATCCTCAAGGTCTGGAATAAATGGTTTCTTTCAATACTTTTCTTCACTGATTTCAAAATGTTTTCCTCTAACTGTAAATAATCTGCTTTGGTGCAGTGCAGAGGAAATTTATTCCTTTGACACATTTATTCTTTTAATGGTTATTCATTTTAGAGTTTTGCTGCCCAAATGTACATTTTATTTTGGTGCAAAGGAAATCCGTCGTTTTGACAGTTTTATTCTTTTAATATTTATTTGTTTAAATAGGGCTTCAGTCTGAAGTGCCTTTAACAGGAAAACTCTAGAAAGAGGAAAATACTTTTTACATAATTCCAGCATGTTAGATGCTTGGAAGGAATACAGCATTTTCTCTTACTAATAATATGTCATCAATATAAACATATTCATCCTTATGACAACCAATAAAAACAACTTAAAGGGAAGAGAAAATGGATGCTAAATGTGGTTTAATATTTTTCATTAGAGATTGTATAGATTCTATTTAATGGATAGATTATTGTTCTACATCTTTTCTATGGAATGATCATCAAAATAAAGCACAGTTTTTATTCATTTTTATTAAAATTATTATCATTTTGCCATAGAGAAATTCCTCACAATTCAATACTTTATAATACTATTTCTATAGGGAAAATGTTATTAAGATACATAAAGACTGATTTTTAGTTTAACCTTGTTCATGTCTCTGGTCAGTATAATGAGATAAATCCTTGCAATTGCTTAGACAGCTATCTTAGGAAGGATGGATCATCTCAAAGCTCTGCATTCTCTGGAGGTGGCCCCTGGACTTCTTGCTTGGGCTGGGGCAAAAAAATAATATTGGAAATGTATGTGTAAACAGTTTCTCCCTTCTACCACATTTCCATCGGTGTGAATCAGAAGCAATTCATAAACTTTGCATTGTTGCATTATTTATGCGAAAAAAGAAAAAGGAAAACAAAAAAGAAAAGAAAGAAACAGAACAGAACTTATGTTCATTAAAGGGGAGATCATAGTTAAAAAAAAAATTCACTTTAATTGTGAAGTTTAATGTGATCTAGTAACAACTAGTCTTTCATTGAACTTGTTCAATGTGGGAAATACAGAGCGTGGGGTACATTCGTTTAAATCTATTTTTCTTTGTATAGTTCAAAGGTACTTTGTTACTCAGTAAATAAGCTCAATAGTGCACAATAAAGCCTTAACAGTTCTACCCATGATCTATATACTACTGTAAGGAAGAAAATAGGAAGGTTATATCTTATGTCGTACTTAATTAAAAAGAAAATGCAAGCACTACATGTTCACAATAAATAAACTCGGGAACTTTGTCATTTTTGGAGCTTCATTAGATATACTAAATAAGAGAAAAAATATATAATTCCAATAGAATAACTAAAATTTCTGAAGATTTATAGACTCTGGTGATCTATAGCTGGCCTTAATTTTTAAAGAGCTATGAACAGTATTGTTTCCAGTGTTTTGAAAGAAAGGATAAGGGCTATTTAAGGAAGCTAATTAAAATAACTGAAAATTCACTCCTTGACAAGGCCTAATAATATATATTTTAAAGAACCAAAATTAAATACCTGGAATGTAACAAACATATCTTAATTAATTCCTAAATTTTTAACTGAATTCTGAAATATTTGATTTTCGAAAACTTTTTTAAAAAAGTACAAACGCTAATAAGATAAATTTTATTTTATCTCTCAGGTTATATACAAACACTGAATTTTTTACTAACTGCAGAAGAAACAGAGCTTAAGTTTTTATTTCAGTATAAATTTCTTCTGCGTTTATGTTTTATTTGAGTTCATAATCACTCAATTGATTGTGGAATTCCATGAAATGTAATGAATCAAATTACTACAGAGTTTATATTTTTCTGTTCTGATTTAACAGCCTCATGTCTTCTTCAGCAATTTATTGCTATAGGGAAAACTTAAATAATTTGGATATTCTGATTTTTTTCTTTTTTGCTCACAGTTCCAAAGACACCTCCAGCTAACGTAAGTGGCAGAAGTGGAAGGCGTCATGAATTAGTAATAGCATGGGAGGTAAGGGACTTTTCTGTTTAAAGATCTTCTTTCATCTTTACTTCTTTGGAAACAGATAGACAGTACTGATTTGGGGTTTCCTTAGAGTAAATAACAAGAAACTAACACAAAATAGTGTTTATTCTAAAATTTCTAAATTAAATTGCATTTTAATATTGTTTGAGGATACTGCGGTGAATATTCTTCCCTTAGTGGCAGCTTCAAAATTGCCCTAATTCATCAGTTTTTTCTTCCAGATGCTTAGGTAGAATTGAATTTTATTATTATTATTATTATTTTTTTGTTTTTTTTTTTGTTATCATAAGTGAATGCTACATAGATGAAATTATAGATGAATGAAGAAAAGGAATCCCTCGTAACAATGTTTAAATTTAATTTTAAATTAAGGATACACTTTTGAAGTATTTTGTATAAATAAAATCTAAAGACCTGAAGCTGGCTTTTATTTTTGAGAAGAAATTTATGATGTAAGATACAGCACAGATTTATGACTACGAGAAAGGGTAATAGGAGTGGAAGTTGCTTTCTCTGCTGATCATAAATAACGCAATAGAGCAGGAACTTTTGTTGAGGTGTTTTCAAAATTGGATTCATCACAAAGAGATCCAGAGTAAATATGTATATGTGTTTCTTTTATATTATTAAAAAATAAATAAATCATCAAATAAAGATAAGGAGTTTCAGTGAAAAAAAAATGAAGCCGTACTACTTTAGAAGTGATCCAGATCATAAGAGATACATAGAATTCTGACAGACTACTTAAAGTGAGAGATTTGGGGATATGTCCTCTGTTACATCTGTCTTCCCCAGCACCAGCTACCTGAGGCTTCTGAGACAATACTAATTTCAGTTTGGTTACAATTTTCAGACTGCTAACAGCAGTATCTCTCCAACCAGAAGTATGCAGAATCCCAAACTAAAACCTCAGGTGTCTGGAACTGTATCCATTGTAAACTAGCCTAACTGAAATCCCTTACATTACATATTAGCATGTAATATTATTGGAAACTGTGTTTATGGTGTTTCTTAAGTGTCAAGAGAAGGAACATCCTTTTATAGCTAAGGGATGAGAATTGCCAGTAGGGCAGAAGGCGTCAGTTCTTCTGCAATGTTTATAATGAAGTTGTTGTTTCCATCAACTCTTAGTGTTCTTCCTAATCCTGATAATTTCAGCACGCTATTGTTTCACATATCTCTTCAACAGTATAAAATCATTAATCAAATTAAGATAATGAAATGACATTTCAAGTGTGTCAATCATAAATCATGAAGTGAGCACATATACATGTTTTAATAGTTTGAAAAACTTGTAACTTTTCTAATTCGGACTAGATTACTTTTATAAAAGTCCCTTCCAACTCAATCAATTCTAAGATTCTATGATATTCTAATGGTAGTCATTCAATTTCTTCAACAAATGATAAAAAAGAACAAAACACAAAATACTGCAATGAGAAATAAGAATTAACCTTTTTGCAATGGATAAGACTCTGAGTAGTATCAACAACTACTAGATTGTACTCAGAAGGTTCAAATCCCCCTACTTTAATTCGCGTAGTATGTATTTAGCATTTGCAATTAAATTCATAGGTTCTGCTTTTTCTCTTGTATTTCTGCTTTTTGAGGGATTTGGTTTGATTTGAATTGGTTTTCTATAGTGATAAACTGCTGGCAAATCCATAAATACTGTGAAGATCTCCAAGGTTCCTCCTTTCCAACTCACTAGATTACAAAGTCTATCTTATTTTTGCCTCCCCTATCTTTGATCTTATCACTGTATTTATTTATTTTGTATTTTGCTTGGATGAGCAGTGCACAGTCTCAAAATGCTGAAAAGAAAATGGGTTCTGCAGGTGAGTTGCCTAGTGATGAGACATTCATATGCAATGTGGTTGGAAGAGGACTCTGTGCCTCCTGTGTCTCTGCTTTGATTTATGTGTTCATCCAAATCTAAGGTGGGCCTTGAAGATGTGAAATTTTAGGCAACCTAGTAACTGAAACATTAATATGCTGACATCTGTTAAACATAATCTAATGCCTAACATAGTCAATTGACTTTACATCAAATGTAGGAGGTAAGTTAGTATGAAAAAATCCGTTTTTTGAATTGGACACTTAAGATTTAGATTTTGCAGTGCTCAGTTTCTCAACAGATAAATTTCTTTCCCAACTGTTTGCTTATGGCAGGTGTGTCCCAATTTAAGTGGTTAATTTCACAGATCCTCTGAAATAAGAAAAGCAAATGAGATTTTTTTTTCAAGTCTGAGAGTTAGAACTACTAGGTTTATTACACTGTATCTTAAGCCTCTAATTTAACAATAGAATTAAATTGCTTATTTGACACCCCATTTGGATATATAAATTAAACAAGTTGGCATATAGTGCCAAAGAAAGTCGTGACAAAACTATGTTGGTCTACACTTCTAACAAGACCACTTGAAGGAACTATTCCATTAATATACCAATGGTTAAAGCATTATTCAGACAGTGTATCTTATAAAAGAAATATCTTTCTGAGCCCACAAGCCTTTGAGTAAAGAAACTCTCTTACAGACTTCTGCTTTGTAATTTATCGTAAATTCAGGCATGATAATTAAAATTCTATAATGAAATTGTAAGAGACCACCTTGACACAAGTGGTTGCTTTCTAAACTAGTAAAACCACATCTAATCATTATCTGAATTTTATCTTTTAGCCAGTATCAGAAGAGTTTCAGAATGGAGAAGGATTCGGATATATTGTAGCATTCAGACCCAATGGAACACGTGGATGGAAGGAAAAAATGGTGACATCTTCAGATGCCTCAAAGTTTATCTATAGAGATGAAAGTGTTCCACCTCTCACTCCTTTTGAGGTGAAAGTTGGTGTTTACAATAACAAAGGTGATGGTCCCTTCAGCCCAATTGTGGTCATCTGCTCAGCTGAAGGAGGTCAGTTCAATATGCAGTAAGATAAAATTGTATATTTTTATCTATTTCAAGCTATTTTTATATACTGTGTTCTAATATTCTTATGCTTTTTCAGTAATATATTTCAAAATTATGTGTAAAAGTGTAAAGTAGTATTAATCATGTTTTGCAGAGAAACAGGTGAACTAACTTGCCAATATTATCCAGAAACAAAGAGGCAAATCTTACGAATCCACATCAGTCCTAACAGAAACATATAAGTTTGTTTTAATGAAGCTTCATCCCTAGTATGATGTCTATATTCTTAACTTAAAGCTGGTTTGCTCTAAAGAAAGGCTGATACTTTCTAGTCTATGCGCAGGTTGCAATACCTTTTGATTTTCTAATTGGACAACTGTTCAAAAGACTAAACAACTTCACCTGTGTATGTTCATTTCCTACATGGATGCTAGAGGTACACAAAATGCAAATTTACTCTTATTTTTATTTTATTTTTCTACTCTTCTCTATCTTTATCGCATTCATAGTATAAATAATTATGCATCTTTCTTAATGTCTAAATATTCAATGAGAATTATATGAATTCTTCAGAAGAAATAATGGAAAAGATTTCAGAAAAATTGCTATAAGGTAAACTGGATATAACTCTCAAAATATTCTCTGAGAAAAGACTTGTTTGTGATAGTTAAAAAAGTTGTTCTGTACTGATAAGAACCAGCATATGCAAATGTTCATTCACACAGAAGATAAGCAAATGTTTTCCATGGAAATACTGTGAGAAGCTCTATTGCTGGAAGTCATATTCTGCTTTTCTTCAGTAATTCTATCTTTAAGAGTTATCCCAATGTCTACTGTTATGAGAATAAGATTTGTAAGGTACTAGTGGAGACTGGAGGATTTTCATGCTATCACTAAAAAGCCATAGTGTCAAGATAACGGCTTTCCATGTGAAGAAAAGTGCTAAACATTATGTTTAACTGCATTAGTGGAAAAGAGCCACTGATGTCATCCATCCAAATTTCAGTAAGGCCTTTGATACAGTACCCTACAACATCCTTCTATCCAATTGGAAAGATACGAATTTGATGGGTGAACTGTTCGATGGATGAAGAACTGGCTGCAGGCTCTACTCCAGAGAGTGATGGTCAATGGCACAATGTCTGAATGGAGATCAGTGACAATTAGTGTCCCCCAGGCTTCATTGCTAGTGTCAATACTCTTCAATATCTCCATCAATTATGCTGACAATGGGGTCAAGTGTACCATCAGCAAGTTTGGCGGTGGCACCAAACTGTGGGGTGTGGTCAACAGAGTGCCATACAGAGGGAACTAGACAGCTAGGTTGGAGCAGTGTGCCCTGTAGAGCCTCATGAGATTCATAAAATCCAAGTGCAAGGTCTTGCACCTAGGTAGAGGCAGCATCCACTACCAATACAAGCTAGGGGACAAAAGGATTGAGCACAGCCTTGCTGAAAAGAACCTGGGGATGCTGGTAGATGGTGAGCAGGAAAGAGCCAGCAATGCAGCCTTGCAACCCAGAAATCTGACTGTATCCTGGGCTACATCAAAAGAAGCAAGGCCAGCAGGTTTAAGGAGGTGATCCTGCCCCTCTTCTCTGAGCTGGTGAGGCCTCACCTAGCGTAATGCATCCAGAAGTGGAGTCCTCAGTACAGCAGAGCCATGGACCTGTTAGAGCTTCTCCAGAGGAGGGCCTCAAAAATGATCCAAGAGATGGAACACTTCTCCTGTGTGAACAGGCTGACTGATCTGTGGCCATTCAGCCTGGAGAAGAGAAGGCTCCAGGGAAACCTGAGAGTGGCCTTTTGGTATCTTAAGGGGACCTACAGGAAAGAAGAGGACAGTTTTTTTAGCAGGGTCTGCACTGATAGAACAATGGGAAATTATTTCAAACTTAAATAGGTTGGATAGTTTAGATATTAAGGAAACTGACTTTTATAGTAAGGGTGGTGAGGCACTGGCACAAGTTGCGCAAGAGATGTGGTGGTTGCCCAGACCCTGGAAACATTCAAGACCAGGCTAGACTAGACTGAACAACCTGATCTAGCTGTGGAAGTCCCTGTTCACTGAAGGAAAGATGAACTAGATGACTTTTTGAAGTCCCTTCCGACTCTTAGGTTTCTACAATTCTATGATTATTCCATAATAGCCCATAATAAATATGTAATGTTGAAGAAGAGAGTTGTATCGGAGTGATTAGGAACTACTATTCACTCACAGTTATTATAGAGGTTGGGATTACTGTTTTTGCTGTTGATGTTGCTAAAAACAGTTCCAAAGTTCTATTCCCACAGTTTGAATCTGTAGTATCACATATTGATATTATTACAAAAACAATTACATTTTAAAATGTTACATTTGCCTAGCATATCCATAACATTCTTACATTTTACTTCCTTTTTTTTCTCAGTGGTAAATGATACTGTGGAACTGATAGTGATTATTGTGTTATTTAACGATTTCATATTCTAATCAGAATGTTCAATAAAAAGAGAACCATTAAAAAGAAAAAAAAAGCAAAACTACATATTGGCTTCAAATTGTGCCTTTCTAATTTTAGATAAACTTTACATGACACTGTTATTTATGAGAAAGTTTAACAGCACAGAGTATTTTGGATAGTAAATATCACTAAAGACCTTATTCTGTCTGTGACAATTAGTAGACTATTTACTGACTCTAATAAGAAGAAATAATGTTACTATACCCTTGTTTTGGTAAATAATTAAGATACTTCAGAAAAGGTAATCTTAACAAATAGAAATGGCTCTAGTCATTAAATAGCAGGAAGCTAGTCAATAAGCTGTAGCTATAAAAACAAGAGTGCAAATTAAAGTGTTTTGGAATGTCTCTATGTCAAAAGTGTAAAATCTACCTGAAATTAATCCAGCAAGAAAGTTTACATTTATACGGCAATATACTACATCAGAGGATTTAGAGGTGTGCCCACTGGAAGATATTTAAAGTAAGTAAAAAATATATATTATGCTTGCACTGTAGTGGTGGACTTAGTGGTGCTAGTCTGCTGGACTTGATGAACTCATTTTCACTACAGTGAAATATAAGTAATGGAAGAGATAAGAACAACATAAGCTTTGCCAAAATGTGAGGTGAAATTTTTTTTTTATTTAATAATTTAGAAAAAAAAGTAAATAATATATTAATATTAAAGATAATCAAGGAATAGACTGTACCATTCACTTTGCATAAATAATATAAGTAGAATGGATAAAAAAATGTGGAAATATACCAATTTTTCTATCTGTAGTGAAAAACTTTGGTATTGTCAATTATTTAGAAACTCAGACTTTTATTATTTAAATAGTTCCGATTTTAACAACTACATGTACGAATAATTAAATTTAATCCAGTTTTCTATTTATGACTGCCATTGGTGGTGAAAGTCATACTTTTTAATATGCTCAAAGCCATGGGAGAAGATCTTTTTCATCCCAAAATAAAGTGCCTAAAATGAATTATTATCAAGAAAATGATTTCTGTATATGCACATTAAAAAGTACCTTTACCATGATGTTTGCAAAAAGCATAACCACAATATATCATAAGCTTCACATCAAATCAAGACATAAGAGAAAATTAAAAATGTATATGAATGGAAAATTGTATACATTATGGTATAAAATAGAAAGATCATGTGAAACACAAATGATGTATTAATTTTAATAAAATTTTGGATTTCACATTATCTGAATTTCAGTAGAAACATTGATATGATGTGAAATAGTTCTTGATTTAGGTTGAAAAAGACATAACATGGTACAAAAGCTGTAAATATAGTAAGAAACTGTTTAGGAATATGATGATAGACAAAAGTACTGAAAGGAAAATATAGAGTTGGAAGGCAACTGGCAGAATTTCTTAAAGTTCAGTCTCAGACCATATATATTTAGTATTCAGAATGGTAGCAGAAGAGTATGCTTATGATACTGCTGTTATTACAAGGAAGGATCTGAATAATACAGAGGAAAAATGTGAATTGGAGAACATAGGTAAAAGGAACACAAATGATTCAAATGTATATAATGAAAAAAGAAACAAGCCTTTCCATTACAAAATGAAAATCTAATAATTGAAACCTTTACTAAATGCAAGGTCAAATGTTTTAGTTCATGTTAGGACATGACTTGTCTCCCTGTGCCTAGTTAGCTTACAAGTATAGATGTAAACTACCAGCACAAGAATAATAGAATACATGTAGTATAGAAATCTGTGAAAATATACAAGGACATAGAAAAAGACTTCTGGGAGAACTAGGAAACCTAGTGGGCTTAAAAATGAGATAGGTCTTTTATAAAGGTAGTTTTAGCATGTTTGCCACAATGGGAGATATAGAACAAGTTCAGTTAGCTTCAGTACCTATCTATTCCTTTGGGCACCTGAAGAAATCTTCAAAAACTCTTCAAAAAAAAACCTCTTCATCTTCAAAAACAGGAAAGTTTCATAGTTCTTGTAAATATTGTAGTGAATACTGCTAATAAACTTCTAGATATGAAAAAGAGAGCCTTGAGCTATGCAAGATAAAGCTTGAAGACCCCGAGTCTTGCTGTGTTTGTGTAAAAACTCCTGAGGGAAACCAGATGCAATTTTGTAATACAAGATAACAGTGATACTACAGGGAGTTTTTGCTCATGCTTTGTATGTGTTTGTACTACATCACTGAGCCAATGGATAACTAAGCTGCTCAGTTACCTGAACGACAAAGGGCCACATGGCACCCCTTGCAGTTTTGTACCTTCATATCTTGACAGAGCTTTTCATCAGGCCAGACAGTGAATAATGTGATATTGAATCAGACACATAAGTTTTGTTCTGATTAGATCCACCCCCCCCCCTTGTTTTTAATCCTGAGTCCTTAAATATTACTTTTATTTCTTCATTTAGAAGAAATAATAGGTAATTATACTCTCTAAAATACATCCTTACACTCATGAAGTCCTGTTGATCATTTCATAATGAAAGCTGAGCACCTTGGAGTTTAGGTTAACCTGAAAAATTAATAAGTTGTAATATTACTTGAACATTTCAGAAAATTATTTTCTGCTCCTGTCAGCTGGTCCATCTGAATTAGATCCTGAGAAATTCAGTTTGAGCTGCCTTCACTGATATGTTGAAGATGAATTTCTCATCACAATATGTAAAAGTTTATTAAAATTTATTTGATTAATGTTATTGGTATACAAGCAATGCTCTAAACTCATTCACTCCTTATGGTATTCCACAGAGAAGGAGAATAACAGGAATAAGGATACTGGGAACAACGTTCATGTGAGAGTAGTGTTACAGGAATGGTCTTCAGAAGGTCTGTTGAACAAACATGGGTTCTTCTCTGCTACTGAATATAGGAGGGCCAGGCCAGAGCTCACAACTGCAGGCCTGATCACAGCTTCGCTTGTGTATATAAGGCAAAAGAAAAAGTGAGAAGTCCAAGAGACAAGAACATTAATCTGCTTTTTGTTGTTTTGGTCATCAGCTTTGTAGACTCAAGGCTCTGGTTTTGTGTTTCCTCTTCTGACATTTTTCCCTTTCTAGCACAGGATGCTGGATGCTGTGCTAACCTGCAGGCAGATGCCATCACAGATCTGGTGAAGTATCCCATCTAGGGACATGCATCCATCAGTCTGAGGGATGGAACTGAGCCTAATGTCTCTTGGCTTTTCTCAGGAATGAAAGCTGGAGGTGCTTTGATTTGGAAGATCTTATGGAAAACAATTCCACTTTCTTTACCTACAGGATGATGCAAGAAGGATTCCTTGTCATTTTCCTTTTGATATATTTCTTCTGCGTGTTTTCTTTTTTTTTCTGTTTATTTTGTTGGTTGGTTGTTGTTGTAGTTGTTTTTTTTCCCACAGAAAGGAATTATCTGTCATGGCTCTTTGCTGAATTCCTAAAATCTTAACTATATTCAATTATTCATGCTGATATTCTTAACTTAAAATGAAAGCTCATGTACTGAATTTAGGGAAGTGAGTAAAACTCTCTTCTAGAGTCAAAATAAGAAGTAAATGCTTATTATGTGACTGACCAAGAGGTCCTGACTGAGGACACATCCAGCAAAGGAATTAAAGCAGGAAAATATAAATGTTTCTCAAACTTGCTTATGGTTTTGCTTTTTTGTATATTTGTTTGTGTTAGATCACATGGAAATCTTCAAGGCTGAATATTTCAGAAAAAAAATGGACTGGTTCTGTTGAGAAATAGAGACCCAGTTACTAACTATTCATTTTCCTATCCTATATTGAAATTCAAGATTCCCTCTCTGAATGTCAGATCAATTCAATTACTGTAATTCCTTGCTTTATTATTGTCATCCCAAAGTGCAGCAGATTAAATGTTTCCTTACAGCATGATTATAGCACAGGG
Source organism: Cyrtonyx montezumae (assembly GCF_038088225.1). Lineage (NCBI taxonomy): Eukaryota > Metazoa > Chordata > Aves > Galliformes > Odontophoridae > Cyrtonyx > Cyrtonyx montezumae. Next base: position 10,256,703 of record NW_027071848.1, read on the forward strand.
AAAGGCAATATATTTTGGACACTGCACACAGCATTTTGAGAAGTTACAATGCTTCATCTTTACTTTGATTAAGGGATATTATAGGAATCATTTAAGATGTTTTCCTTTTTTCTTCTGTCAGCATGATCTCAGGAAGATACCAATAGATTCAATATAATGACAAGATATTAAGAACAGAATAAGATCATAGCATCAGTGACCATTATGGGGAAACTAATGAACCTATCAAACTTATCATTAGTTTAAGACACACAGAATAAAGCATGACATTGGACTGAACCACAGAATGTATTATATGACCACAAATTATATGATCCTCATCCTATCTGAATCCATATAAAACGTTATTTCATCTCCATAAACTTTCAAACAGTCATAACATACCTTTTTCCTAAATACATAACTTCGTGGGTTTTATTTTTGTTATTATTATTATTTTTTTGCAGAACACTTACATTCTTAATATCTAATATCAGTAAAACTACAGTGAATAATTTCAGGATAGGTAAGAAATATATTTTCTTCGTATTAAAAAAATACCTATCTCTACTCCATTTGTTGAAAACAATTTTTAAAATTATCAGGAAATACTTAGCCTTTCTATTCTGAGCAATATATAACCACCCTTAGTGAACACTATGAAGAGGAAATGGTTTCAACATTTATAGAAAATGTAAAGGCTGCCAACCAACATTTTGTGTACATCACAAATTATGTATCCCACTGCAATCTTTTCTGACAACAAGGTAATTGCTTCAATAATACAAAAACTAGAAAATAGCTTTTGCTGCACAAATCTTAATAGTACATAAAACAGAAAGTAGGGTGTAACTGTGGAACAGAAAATGATTTTATAGGAAATACATTTCCTCATAGCACATTTCTTTCAGTATTGGATTCAGAAGAACATTTCATTTATCCATAGATTTTTTTTACACTTCTTTTCTTTTTTTCTTCTTTTTCTCTTCTTTTTTTATTCTTTTGCTCTTCTTTTTACCTGAAAAGTTTCATATATGTATATCATATTCATTAGAATGTCTCATTCTAGATGAATACCGTTTTGAATCACATCAGAAATGCTTATTTTCTTTAGAAGTAAATAAAAAAGAAGATCAAAAAGAGCTGCAAACATTAAAAAACTGACATCAAAGAGGATGAAAAATGTACAGTCCACATCACAGAAAATGTATAGGGCAGCAGTGCCAGAACAATCCCTGTAACATGATCAGAGAAAGGAGAGTAGCTAAATATCTTACTGATGCAGTGTGTTCACTGAGAAAAATGTATCATTTTAATACAGACAGTTCCATAAGGAAATTTCTTTTTTGTAGCCCTGTTAGGTGAGCCACCAAAACATATTTTTTACAAAGTTATTTGATATGCTTCCCCATTACATATATATAAATTACATATATATAAAAGATAGGACCTTAGCCTGTTCTTCAAGATCAGATCAACACTTTAGAAATGCAATGAGGATCATTAGGCCAAGGAAGAAATTCTACCATCCGAGCTCACCTTTTTACTGAGCAAGTGAACTACACCAGAAAGGTGGACAGATGCTATTATTGCATTCAAGCCTATCTCTATATCTTGTCTTGGGGAACTTTTCAATAGTATTTAGATAGTAAAGTGGAAAATCCAGAGGATTTCCTTAGCTCAAGTCTTAGTTTGATACATGAAAATTTTGTGACCCTTTCCCAATGCACTAAGTGAGAATACAATTGTTTACTGTGGTTCAACAACATACCTCAGCAAATCTATGTATTTACCCAGATAAATATCCAGCCACCAAAGGATGCTGGACATCTATGAAGTGCTCACTTATTTCAAAATGCAAAATAGAACTTGACTATGGCAACAAAACTGAGCAGCCCTAAGCCAGTGGTGTGAACCTTTTCCATTCCCCTGCTTCATTAAAGGATGCCCACCCCAGAGAGAGGGCAGGGAGGACCGCCCTACACTACAGGTTCTCTGGTTGAGATCATCAAAAGGTCAGGGCTACATAGCATGCTATGAGTTGCATGGAGATAGAAACACAGACATAGGGCCAATGGTAACGACACAGATAAAGAGAGAGAGAATTCTAGTACCTCAAACAGTAAATACTTCATAAGATTGACTGAGCACACTGGTTAGGTATCATTCAATCTGAGCTGGAAAAAAGGCACTCAAAAGCAAGGAAGAGAATGAACACACTATTTATTTCTGAAGCAAAGCTGATCAAGGAGGATGAAAAGTGGGAGGAGGGAGGAGGTCATTTAGAAACATAAAAGATTTAAAAAAAAAATCATAAGGGATCCTGTCACAGTTTCCTGCACCCATCATCAGAGATAAGACATTGATGTAGCATGACACAAATAAAGAAGTACAACAATAATAATCTCTTAATCTTGTTCAGTTTTTCATGTTCCCCATAAGTGTCATACCTTTTTGTGAGTATTAAGGTAGAATAAGGGAAGCAAATGACAGTTTCAGATGGAGTGTTTTTGATAAATACAAGTTGTTACAGTGGAGGTTTATTGTTTCAATTTTTCTTAATACAGAACCCACTGCTGCTCCTATCGATGTCAAAGCTACGAGTTTGTCTGTATCAGAGATTCTTGTTGCGTGGAAACATATTAAAGAAAGTCTAGGAAGACCACAGGGATTTGAGGTATGAACACAGAATATCATAATGAGAAGTCTTGTTGATTTTGCTAGCAATGCATTCTGTTAACGTGTGAAGTAGTTTAACTTCAACAGAAAATATACTCATTTTAGCATACACATAACTAGCTGTAGAACAACAGTCACAGCTGTAGCACTGGCACATCTTTTATTTATTTGTGCTTAAAAACTGTTCAACACCAGTTCCCATAGCATCTCTTTGACACTTCAAAAAGAGCTGAAAGAACCACAAGTGACCCAGCATGCCACGTTCACAGGCTGGGGAAGATTAGGTATTGACTGTTTCCAGCTCCCAGTGACCAGTTCAAATTTGTTATTTACTGAGAGCAACCAAGATACAAAAAAGCAGCCTTTGAAATCCCTGTGCTCTCATCCAGCAGCAGCCGGGGGACATCTGCTGGGCAGATCACAAAAGGTCGGATGGCAGGATGGGAAGCAGTAGCAGCACTGTCCATAAACAAAGGGAGGGCTTGGAGACAGCCCTCTGTGACCTGGGACTTGAAACTGGTGGCGTTGGATCATCTCAATCCTTTGCATCCAATTGTATCTTCAGACCCAGTTTACATTCCAAATCTCAAGGAATATACTGAATCTAGGAATAAATCCGTCTGTTGGGGCTACTGTGATTCATTCTAACCTTGTGATTCAGCTTACGCTGCTGCTCAAGAAATAACCCACCTAGACTCAATTTACTGATTTGGCAGTGCAGGTTATCTAACCAGTTTTAGTCATTTTGAGAGTGCTGACCTTTTCCTTCTTGTATGCAATAACAAAGAAAAGACAATAAACAAGTAGATCTGAGGCAGATATCAATGTAATGGATACTTGAAGACTGACAAGTTGAAACCAAATATAAGTTACAGTACAGCAATTAGCATTATTAATATCATTGAATAATATTTTTACTCTCAAAGTGCATGCATCCTGAATATTTTGTATCACAAGCTGTCAGAATTTAATATAGCTCTTAAACTCAGCTCCTGTGTAGTGTTTATTTTTATGTTAAATCTTGAAAAAATATATATTTTCCTCCAGAAAGTCCTTAAAAAATTATTAGCAAGGAACACTCTGAGCTATAACTTTTTATATCCTTCATGTTCTTGTTATTAACATTTGGAAAAACCGTAATAGCTCTAATATTCACTAAGAAATACAGATTTGTCTTCATCTCTGTCTTACATTCAAAGGATGTCCCCATTTCAAATATTCTGAAAAAAATAATTCAAAACTTTTATTTGTCCTTCCAGATTATATATATGGTATTTTAAATTGTGAGGAAAAATAGCCTCTGAGACCATTATACATTAAAATAGCTTTACAGTATATTACTTCATTTCCTTTGTCCAGATCAAGTATGAATTAAGTAATTGAATTAGAAGATTTTTGAATGAGGAATGGGCATCTGGTTTCAGTAACAAGTACTAATTTCTCACATCTTCTTCAGTGACTCTTTGAGTCCTCATCATATAAGCCATGATCCAAAACTATTATATTCAGTCCCCAGACAATTTACCTGCAGAACTGTTATAGTCCTATCGTTAAGTATACAACTCCTGCAACAATTTTGGACTTAAATACTCAAAAGAGAAACTGACTGTCACCTTATATTCTGTTGGCCAGTGAAGAACTGGGGCAGATTTGCTCTCCAGACCTTAAAAGGATCCTGTCATGCTGCAAAGAGACTTCATAGAATCATAGAATGGCTTAGGTTGAAAGGGATCTTAAAGATCATCAAACTCTTGTTTCTATTGTGTAATCCTAATGGTTTTGGTTCTATTAGGTAACCCTAATTGGTTACCAATCCATAGATCAGATCAGACTTAGCCCATTCCTAGGAGGTCCCAATGTTACTCTGAGTCATGATGATACCATTTGATCCTGCTATACTTCTCCTTAGAGAGCAGTGCCACCCTCACCCTCCTCAGACCTTTTCAGATAACCACTAAGAGACTCCTGGCAGGGAAGCATGCTTCCATCTCCAGAAATCACAGCCTCCTCTACAGTTCAGTCTCTATATTTTAGTTGTAACAGTCTGCCGAGCTATGTTTTAGTCTTGTGATCCAACAGCACACTATCACAGTGTGTACCCTCAACAGCATGTCTGGTCAAGAGGTGGGATCAGACAACCAACACCAATGGCCTTTGAGAGTAAAAACAAGTGCTCCACCAGAGCTACCATATTGGACAGCCATGGACAACCATGTCTAGTAGAGCACATTTACTGCACAGTTTAAACACAGTTACTTTACTCTTTTTTTCTACATGATTTTCTGTAGATTCTTGCTACTTAGATATTCCATTATTACAGTTTGTGCAGGCTGTGACCATGACAAAAACCCCCACAGGACTCTCAGTTGCCTGAATTTCTTCCCTACATACACTTTCATGATGAACTCTGCAAACTCTGTCAGTTCACACTCACTTTTCTTCAGCCCTGTTCTTTTATGTTAGAAGTATTTTTACTCCTTTGCATATAGCTTGCTTCATGAAGCAAAATTGATACCTGACTACTTACCTTAAGAACTTCTATGTATAAGGAGAATAAAATTATATCCGATATTTTCACTTTATACGTATTGTCTCTGTCCACGCTGAAGTGTTGTGCTTGTTACTAACCTCTGTCTTCAATTTCCAGGCCAGGCTTTTATCCTCTGGTATAACTTATTCACTGCACCTTGTCTTTTTCTCTTTAAAAAGATGATTTTTTTTTTTATCTCCCTCTCAGGTATTTTGACGTCTTTAAATTACACCTACTATTTCTACCCTTATCCTCATTCCATCGATCACATTGATTCTCAAAATGTTCTTTGAGCTTTTTCTTACATCATTTTACAATAAAACAGATATATTTTTTTCAGATGAAAATGTTTTCTCTAGAAATTTATTCTTTAATAACTTGAATGTATTTTGCTTTCATAATTACTTGCCTCAAATCAGTTCCCTTAGCTCTACTGACGAGTCCTAGTAATAGTTGGCTCTGACAGACAGAACAGTGGACTCTTCAGTTCAGAGGTGATCTTCCTGTGTTTGAAAGTATTTAGACCCACGGTGTGCAGCATTTTCCAATACCAATGGTAGCACTTAATTGCTTTACTGCCCTCACTGACTTCTTAGGAATGAATATGAAGGTTGTTATTGATATTGTAGTCATTAACATTGAACTTTATTAACATTTCAGCTTTTCACTGCTGTACACTAGTTTCAGGATTCTAGTGTGAAGATTACAGTGTAAATATTTAAAGCAAAGGATCTGTAGTTTACACAACACAAATATGAAATATAAAAATATGTCCCTGCTTCTCCATGAAGGAATTAGAGCCTTCTTCTGAGGCTGCTACTTTTATTTGAAAATAGGGATAACCTTTTTTGCCCTCTTTGTTCATGGTCATTTTAGTCAGAATTTCTTTGCTTGCTTTCTGACAGAGTGATAGTTCAGGGAATAGTATTTGCTCTTCTCACTCCCATTCCCAGAAACAATGATGTTCACAGCCACCTTTACTCAATAAACAGAAGAGTAGATAGTGCTCCCCTGAATGAGTCAGCAGGACAGAACACAATCCAAGGATGATATTGCTAGAGTTTTCAGTTCTATTGTGGGAAAAGATTTCATCAGAAAGGAGATAATAGCGGAAAGGATCGGTATAGTGAGTCAGTGCATTACAGAATCCATTTTGGAACTCTAAGTCCACTGTATCAGACCAATTTTGCTTACATACTGACAGTATCTATTTAAACCACTCCTTTGGTGCAAAAGGAAGGATCCTGTATAGCAGAAAAATCTTCTTCCCATCATGATTCACTTTCTTCAGCTTTGGTGAACAGTATTTTAAGCTAAAAATTGTTTTTTAAGGTTTTATCATACGTAGGACAGTGCAGAACACAGCCTGTAACTCCAAACAAAAACAAACAAACAAAAAAAAAACAGTTACTTTGATAAAAAGATGAATGATTTCTTTTTTGTTAACAGTTTTCCCCTAGTATAGAATTATTGTGGACTGTGATCACTAAAGCAGGGGTCACAGCATCCTATGCAAAATAATGTCTCTAGCCAGTCTGTACTCATGTCTCAATTTGTATTCTGCCTGTGGTCACCTCGGCAGAGACAACCACCTACACACTCTTCAAATTTCCTGGCCTTTTAGCAGTAGTATTATAAAAGGGGGAGGTGTTATTTTTCTAGTGGTTGAATGCTTGAGCTCTAATCAACAAAAGTGACAGAGTATTTACTACGTACAGACAAGTTTGAAGTGACCCAGTTTCACTGCAGCCCTGTTTGCACTTTGTACTAAGGAGTAATGAAAGGCACAGTAACTTGTGCAATTGCACATTGTCATCCCTGAAAGGCATCCGCTGCATAAACTGTTATGTCACATGAGTTTTATGCAAGGTTTGCAGTGCTCATTTGCATCTTCCAAAGCACATATTATTCCTGACTTCAGTACAGATTTGTCAGCTGTCCGCTCAACCTTACTAAATATGTGCCAGCTGCACTCTGATGAAGTAGAAGTAGCTTGAAAACTTTGTCAGAAGGGTAGAAAAATACAGTGTGTGGTTAATACTTACTGTTTCAAATCCATAACCTGAAGGTTATAAAACCTATTTCAGCCTTAGGCAATATTTTCTTTGTCACTCACTGATAGGAAAGGGAAAGGGAAAGAAGTACTGTCTAGAATAACATATTTTATATTTTATTTATTCTTTACCAGATAATATTAAGTATAGAACTTAAATCTCACATCTTTGCCATTTGAATTCCCCCAGTTCTGGATGGATCTTGACTAAGTTAATCAAAAGAGTATCTTGCAATCAAAATGGATAAAAAACAGAAAATCTTGAACCTCATTTTCAGAGAGGGTTTCTTCATTTACAAGCTTGTTCGTATCATATGTTGTCCTTTGAAAGAGAAATATCCAAGAGTTTTTTGCTGTTTCTTAGATGTCCTTTGTTTATGCAGATAATTATATATATTTATTCAGAAAATAACATCTACACTGTTTTGGAAATATATATATATTTTAATTTACTCAGGTATTATTCAAGGTAGATTAGAAAGGTTATATCAGTGTTTTTACCAAAGGCTAGTAAGGCAAGACAAAAAAGGAGGAATTAGAGTTTTATCAGCCTGAATACCAATTTACAAGGCTTTGCTTTTGGAATGAATGAATTTTCCCGAACAAGCAATAAACAACTGGGAAGCTTTAAATATATCAATTTAGCTTATAAAATTACTCAAATCCCTCTAAAATCCTGAAGCCTATAAACATTTCTCACAGCATTCCAACAGCTTTTCAAGTTCTTAAGATACAGATCACACTCTAGATCTCTCACGAGGGCCTTAGGAGATCCATGCTTTTTACAGTGTCTGTGTCATGAATAATTTCCTACAACTGCTGTTTTCTATTACCCAGAATCAGGAGCCTAAAAATTTATTGATTTTTCATAATTTGACTAGATATTTAATGATATTTCTCAATGTTCTGGTATATGAGTCTTCATCTTAGGTGCATGCAGGAATATGTGGGAGATGAGTGTCTGAAAAAAGAGGATACAAGGTATTCTGGGGAAGACCCAAAGCCTGAGCTTACTGAACATTGTTTTCTTTCTCCTTTTCAGTCAGCAATCATTATGATGATAGGCAAGCAACTGAGGTTAATTATCATTTTTGAGGAACATCATCTTGTTCCAAAAATACACCAATATTTTGAGGTGATGCAGAAAGCTGCAGTAGATGATACACTTTTCCTGTTCTAAGTGCTTGGTTTTACTGCTGCTTTTGTGCTGGAACTATTAGCAGGACTGCACAGTGCATCAGCTCAAGGAGCCAAAAGATTTTCTGCAAATGATAAGACCAAGTTTTATGAAATCTGAATCTTGGTTTCTCTTTTTCAGGACTAGCAGCAGTTCTTTCAGCTCACTTTTCTTTCCTTCTTCCCAGCATTTTTTGTACTTTCATATCTCTCCAAGGTCATTTTCCGTTACACTGGAACAGGTGTTGATGAATCAGATAGACCAGGAAATTTTCTGTGTTTTATACAGCCTGCAAGAAATCTCTCTATTCATCCTACCTACTTTAAGCCCTTATTTGGGATGCTTTATTTGAAACTTTGGTCAACAGAAAGAATATCCAGACTGTAACTCTTACTGTACTGAATTTAGAAAAGAGTACCTGCAGTTAGTTCTGATGAAGTTATACTGAAGTGCTATCATGAACGTCATATAAACAAGTTGGGGAGAAGACTGTTATTTAAGATATCTATAAATCTAAGACTTTAAGCAAGTTTTCTATGAGCATTAGAGTTTCAAAACTGTTAAGATAGAAATATCTATATTGTGATAAATTACTTTCCAGGAGTTTTTAATAAACTGTCAGGACAAAGCAAAAGACAATGTGTTCCTGCATCTCCTCAGTTGTTCAATTATTATTTCCTTCTCTCCATTACAAAGATCTGTTTCATAGGAACCAGATATGAAAACTTTCTCTAGGTGAAAGCAAAAGAACAGCAAAATTTTAAAACCTCACAAGCAGTAATGTATCGAACAAACCAAATGGTTTTTCCTTCACTGTTTTTTCTTTTTCTTACCTTTTCTAAAATATGAACTAAACATTTGTGATTTGGAACAAGGTATTTTGGAATAGGTGATTTGGAACCTCTGGAATAGGTTGCCTACAGAGGTTGTGAAGTCCCCTTCTGTGGTGATATTGAAGACCTGTCTGGTCACCTACCTGTGTGACTATTATAGGGTACCTGCTTTAACAGTGGAGTTGCATTCAGTAATCTCTTGAAGTCCATTCCAAACCCTGCGATTCTGTGATTCTGCAGTTTATGCTGTATGTTATACTAATATTCAAAGTTATCTTAAAAAAAAAAAAAACAACACCTGGTAAATCCATTTTGACCAACAAAGGCTATGGAAAATAGCAAGGGTAATTTTTTTTATTTTTTTTTAATGGCACATATAACTATAGATAAACAAATCCTCTGTTTTAAGAAACCTGTCCAACAATTTTTAAGATCAGCAGTATCTTCATCCTGGTACAAACCAATGTAAGTTTTCCCACCTGTTGAAATTCATTTGAGGTTTTTTTTAATCATTTTTTCCTTGAGCTCCTTCAGCTGTTAACAAACAGTTGCGTTCATAGAGAGAAAGACAGAAACCTATTTTGAGATCAAAGCCCAGACTCACTCGGTAAAGCTTTAAGGGAGAAGGAGAATTTGAAATGCACGGACAAGGCTTGGCTCAAATTTGAAAGGCTTTGAAGTACAGGAGTTAGTGAAATAGAAGCATTGCCACTTGTGTTTCATGTTTTTGCTGGTTAATAATGTATATATATATTAATTCCCCAAAATACAGCCCTATGCCAAGGAACAAATCCTTTGTCATGTGGTATAGCAGTAGTAAGGGAGTATGCCATGATTATTTTTGCAGTGTTAACATACAGAAATAAAATTAGCTTCAGTACCATATAAGCTGCGATGGAGAACAGCAATATCTGGAAAATCATGTTTTCACAACAAAACTAAGCAGCAGTACAAAACCTGGGCTTGGTCTACTGTCTTGTACACTGGGACATGCTGTGCTCTGAATTAGCTACCACAGTGATACATACTGAGCAACTTCAGTTCTTTTTCCTTGCTTTCTTAGTGTAAGAATTTCACTGTCTGTTGCATTTCCACCCCTGCCACTCACTGTCCACTCACTTGTGTAATCTTGGGCAAGCCACTTTTCCTTTCTGATAATTTCTCTTTTAGATCTTTGGCAGAGTTGACTAACTGGATAATACCATCTCCAGGACAACAGCTCTCTCAGTATCCATTCATACATTGATTAATATTACGCGACTCTCAGTATTATAGTGCTGTGTCTGTAAAGATGCATTAGAAGTAAAATTAATGCATATAACTGCCAAGCAGATAATAACTAGATGTTAAGTTCTACCATGTAAATGAGTGGTTGTTAATTCTTTTTTCCCTCAAAGAAAGATGTGAGTAGGTGCTGCTACAAATACTATCAGTATTACTTAAGCATTCAGGTTGTGAAATACCTGTGTATTTCAGAATCACATGTATTTCAACAACTGTTGAACATAGCTAGATTTGCTATCTTATCTGTAGTCAAAGTATGAATTAATGCAATTTGTACATAAATTTTACAATTAAAGAAGTTGATGATTGTGCTACATGCTCCATCAAAGGGAACACAGCCAGTTTACTCCAGTGAAGATATGACCTCAAAAGACCTCAGGTCTTTCTGGATATTTGTACATTTTTTGATGACTGCCATAGCACAGTTATAAAAGATCAATATTATACTCATTGGTCTTATTTTTTCTGTGAATCTCTTGAGATTTTACTTCATTATTTTCTGGGATATATTCTCAAAAGTGTTGTATTTCCCATGACCTTTTTCTCAGAGGAAAATTTATCCAGATATAATATGAATAACTTATTATGAAACAACAGATTTCAAAGAAAAGGTCAAAGTGTGGAATAAGTGCAAGTAGGTCTCATCATGAAAAATGGTAAGCTGAATATAGCTGCTTGAATGGTACATTAGTGACATCTTCTGTTAGGGAAAATAGTGCCCTGTGAGAACTACCTTACTAGTGGAGGTCACCTAGATGCATTAGCAAAAGACATTAATATGTTTTTTTCCAGTTAAGCCTTGCAAATATCTGTCTCTGAGGAAAGAGACTTGACAAATTCATAGCTCAATATTAGACCTTTGAAATTATAATATATTCAACACAAACACCAGAATTATGGACCACAAACTACCAAATTAAGTTTGTTATGACTGAAAAGAAAGATGTCATCAATTTATGATTTCATTATCAGTATTCCACATCATAACATCATGTGAGGCACTGGGAGTTAAAGAGTTAATGCTCCAGCTCCATGGTCTGCTGAATTTCCAGGTAACTGGTTCTCAGAAGAGAAGAAGAAATACACACCCCAGAGGACTTTGCATTCCCCTTTTCCATTCAGAGGGAAAGATAAAACCACACACAAATTCTGAGACTCACCCTTTTGCTGATCATCTCAGCAGTGGAGGTTCCTTAATTGTCTCGCCTTCAGCTTTAGAGTAAGGCCTTCGGTGTTTGGACACACTCTATCACTTTATTTGATTTAATTGCTTCAATTCTAATTATACTGTATTATATTGTGTTATTTTGTATTCCGATATCTTATTTAGTAAATTAGTTTTCCTCCTCAGATCATTGCTGCTGTTTTGTTTACAGGTCCATCTCCCTACACTTCCCCTTTCCTCCCCACTCTCCCTTTTCCTGGGGTGTGGATCTGTGTTTCCCCAGCTGCATTAGTGACAGAACCAGACTGAACCAGTGCATAAAATGTTGACAAAAGGACAGATATATCAAATATCAAAACTACATTTAAAGAAACTTGTCTATATCCAAGAACTAAAACTGAATACATTTCCTTCTTTTTATTCAGATAAGATTTTCCAGTTCAGTGTAAGATTTCCTCTGGTATTTTGTCATTTCCTGATCATTACATTGATAAAAAACCTTGCAGCTCTGAGCTCCAGAACTAGGAAGTGAATATTGCTCATTCCATCTTTGAACTGATATGATCTGAGTGTTCTGGGCTGAAGATAGATACTTCTTGTAACTTAAAAATGATTGAGCTCCTCTTGAATTCCCTGAAATACTTTTGATTTCCTTCCAGCATTCATCTTCTAATCTTTGATCTTGCTAGTCATATCTTCCGTCAGTGCACAGAAATTCAACATGCTTTAGATAATTCCATGATCTGATTCTCACCACTTTAGACAAAAAAAAAAAAAGATCAGACAGTAGGCAGAACTGGCAAATAAACGTACCACAGGAAAATATGCAAATCTTGAGCATCCCAAATGCGTGCATTAATCTTTTCTTTGATCATTTGTTGGCAGATTGGTTACTGGAAAGACATGGAACAGGAAGAAGCAGCAGAAAAGGTGAAAACTGCAGGAAATGAGTCGTCTCTCCTTCTGACAGGGTTAGAAGGAAACACATTATATCATCTAACTGTGCGGGCATACAACGCTGCAGGGTATGGACCACCTAGCACAGCTGTGCGTGTAGCAACCAAGAAGTCCCGTAAGTGATTTCAGTAACTTGGCTCAAAGGAAGAAGCAGTAAGGAAGCAAACTGCCCTCTTCAATCTCCCTTTAGTAAGATAATATAACAACCAGGAATCACGTATAGTTCTGACAAGTGGCTTTGCTTCTATGCATAGATGTGAATTCATATGTTTTTTACCTTCGTAACAAAGATTATTTTCCTAATATATAATGTATTTTTTATAGAGATAAAACAGTTCCAGTTTGTAAGTTCTGAAAAATCTATGGGTTGAGTTGGACCAATCTAAATGCTAATTTTTGGAAAAATTATAATGGAAAATAGTGGGAAAAAGAGTAATAGCAAAACTCCTGCTACAGCTGGGAGCCTGTTAACACTTCTAGTTGCAATTATAGTAGAAGATTGACGTAATTCTGTTTTGATTTTAAAGGAACTTTCTAAAAATATATTTCTGTTTATGCTGTTATTTTTTCTTCTCAGCTCCCAGCCAAGCACCAAGTAATGTTATGTGGATACAGGATGGTTCTCATGTGTCTCTTGGATGGGAGCCAGTCAGACCTCTAGCTAATGAATCTGAGGTAATGGGATACAAGGTCAGTGGCTCCCCTTCTTCATAAACTTTCTTTTAAACAATTATTCCTATTCCCTATTTTCTTTTATTTTTTTTTCTTTACAGTTTTCTTGTGTAAGTATACTGTACAGATTATCTGAAATCAGTTTTCACCATAAAAAGCAATAAATAAAATTGAAAAGTGCTAAATGTCCCAATATTTTCTGTGTTAAGACTTTCAAATGGTGATTATACACTGAGTAAGCTCTATATGAGTGTATCACTTCATCATACTTGGCTGAAAACTAGCTATCAATAAGGCTAGTACAATTAATTTCCTATTAACACTTCAATTTAACTGTGTTTACAGTAGGATCTAAAGAAATGCAGAACAATGAGACACCTTACCATGAGATTAGAATTACTATTTTTATGAAACAAAATCAAAAATGTTTATGTATGGGTTTTTTTTTATTATTATGGTATTGATAATCAACAATCATCTGGCATTTAAAATTATGAAGTTCAAACCAGCAAAATTCTGATTAACATTTAAATGACAAATTATAAACAGATGCAGAATTCATTTAAATTTAAAATTTAAAAGAAAAAATATCTGTGTTCGTAGTGAGAATTTTTGGGGTAATCTGAAGCAGACATACGACCATTTCTCTAGACTACAATCTGGTATTCCATTAAATACAAGAAGAAATGTCACAATGAGAATGTAAATTGATTCAGTAAGCCAGGAAGTTTTTTGACCTTTATCAGCATTGCTGAGATTCTAAAAAACTTTGAGTGGGTGCTTTTCCTTTTTACACCTCTTAGACCTTTTCAGTTTTGTCTGTAAACACAAATTCTTATGCTGAAATATCAAAAAGGCAGCTCCAGCATTTCTCCTAATTCACAGAAGCATGTAATGAGTTTCAAAAGAGACTCAGGGATACATCTGAGCTATTTGGCATTGACTTAGCCAGCTAAGGTAAACACAGTAAGGACTTTATTTAGGGCATTTTCTTATGCTTGAATTCATCAAAATTTTGAATATCCATATGAATTTGGGAATAAGAATTTAATCAAATGAAACCCAAAATGCATCTTAAGGAATGTTGGCACTTCGAAAAATAATGTGTAATACCTAACAGGGGAGAAGGCAAGTCCTGTATCTTCACTTCGGATCCTATCCAGTGTCTTTTCACATTCATTAATTGCTAATATACTTGGCTGTTACTATTTGGAAGCCATTTGGTACGGGAGAGGAAGGGGGCAATGAAGGGAGATGTAAAAGCAGATAACTGCTTAAGAAGGGGGCAATGAAGGGAGATGTAAAAGCAGATAACTACCTAACAGGGGAGAAGGCAAGTCCTGTATCTTCACTTCGGATCCTATCCAGTGTCTTTTCACATTCATTAATTGCTAATATACTTGGCTGTTACTATTTGGAAGCCATTTGGTACGGGAGAAGAAGGGGGCAATGAAGGGAGATGTAAAAGCAGATAACTGCTCTCCTTAACAAAATCATGAAACACCTAACATTTCAGTGGTTGTACTATACACACAAAATGTCTGATATGTAACTTGAATGATCTCCACTATTACTATCTACTTTATTGGCTATAGGTGTTACTTAGGCAAGAAGGCCAAAGCACCAGTCAAGTTATAGAAACACAGAAAACTTCTGCAGTGGTAATTCTTCCTGATGTTGGTGTCTACATTATTGAAGTCTGTGCAGTCAGTGAAGGAGGTGATGGGACTTCTAGTCCTCAGATTAGAGTTCCATCTAATGCAGGTAAGGTCACATTTATACTTGGTGGAATGGAAGTTATGACAATTATAACAATGATCATTAAAAAGCAAAGAAAACTCTATTATACTCTTCCTGAAAAAAAATTGTCCCTAGCATTTGTAAAAAGTTATGGATTGCAATATTTATTTCCTACGCTACAACATGTGTATCTAACACCATTTGAGATTCTCAAGAGTGTCTTAGGCATCCAAGTGGAGCTAATGAACAAAATCCCAAATATACAAGAAATCTGTGCCTTTTTAAGGTTATATCTAGAAAACTAAACAAGTTATGGATGTCTAGGTGGGAAATAGGTGTCTCAGATTTCAGTATAGTTACTGGAGAAATAATTCATAGAGACCAGTAGTTAAGCCTAGACTTAAGCTGATTAAGATTCAGCTGATCTTACAGGGAGAATTTAAATGTTTTGTCACAATTTGATATTAAAAGGCAACTGAGATGTTTTAAGATATCTCTAACTTTTAGTCAGAGCTTGTAGATATGATACACGATTTAGAGGATACATACAATGCATCATTGTGAAGGAGGAGGAACATCTAACACTGCTGAAATGTAATCAAGTATTTTAATTTAGGTACTTGAATCCTCTGCTTACCTGTGTCAGAAAATAAGCTGTGTTTCTCTGTGAGGTCAGCTGATTCTTTTGATTAGATATGACAATTGCAGTATCAGTGTAATTATTGTGATGTAACTGAAGAATATAAACTATAACAGTATTACAGTTAAGAAAAAAGTGTAAGGATTAGTGAGAAGAAAATAAATAAATAACATTGTCTTTTGTCAAAGAAAATATGGCATTTTAATTCTACCTTTTTAATAACATTTACTGTTAAACATTCTATATTCTAACATATTCTATTAAGCACTGCTTGTTAGTCCTTCAGGAGTACTATAAAGTGTCAAGGCTTGAAAATTCAATCTATACTTAAAATTTCAACTGTAATTAAGGGAGTCCAGTATGATCTTAAAACATCACTGGTCTACAGGGCAAAAGACCTGGACAAATATCAGTATCAATCACAAGCTTTCATTTTTTCTACCAAAAAGAGTGTTTATATTTGTGACTCAGGGCACCTTCTGCAACCTAATTCTTTATGAATATTAAGGTATAAAACTTACCTATTTTCTATGATTTTTCTATTAATTTGCAGAGCGAATGTGAGAATTCAGAATGTGGGATTCTTTAGAAATAATCTTAAAACCACATTTTATTATGCAAGTGTAGGGAAACTAATTTGGATTTACTCTGCCCAAAAGTTAGACTTTTGTTCATCATTAAAGAAAAAAAAAATTTAGTAAAATTTAGTTTCTTAATGTACTAAGATTTGTTTATTATATCACTTCTTTAATTACTTTCCTTTCAATTTCAGGAGGGAAAGTAACAAGTGCTCAGTCCACCTTACATATGTTCTCTACTTCCTCATCCTCTGTAACTTTGCTTTTGGTACTGATGGTTCCTTCAACTTCATGGTGAAGACTGCAGACTTTGTTGTTGTTGTTATTTATTTGCTTTAGCTTGATGACAACAAGGGATGGAGTTTTATGTCTGTGGAGCAACAGGAAACCCAAGCTAATGCTTAAAGACCCATAGAAATACCTGTGGTGCACTTAGAGGTGTGTTGGAGACACAGTCAAAAGTTCATCAGGTTTTTTTCTCTTAAGTTTTTGTAAAGGTCCTCTGGAGGAGGGGACATTTCTTTGCCCAAAAAATATGCAGATTGTATGTAATAAACTTTTGTAAGCAAATGTAATTTCTGTCAAATGTACTTTACTTTTTTAATATGTTCAATTTTGGTGACCCCTGTTATGTATCATTAGGTGTTTTAGCAGTGATGTCTAGTACAGTACATCTGTTTGGTTTAAAAAAAAAATGAACAACATTCTTTAGAGAACAATATTTGATACAACTTTATCTAACACTTCTTGCATTCTACATGGTTGGCTATTCCTATTGACAAGAGTGCAATGAAAGGGCAATTGATATATGTATGCACTGCAAAAATAAAGAAAAATTGTTATTAAAATGCATAAATATATATGAAAATAGAAAAGCTATATAGACAATACTAGACGGAACATTCAAAAATTGGAAAAATTGATTTGAAAATAAGCCATTTATTTTATTTTGAGGTAAACTGAAAATAATATAAACTTTAAAAGAAACAACTACCACTGTTTTTCACCAAATACTGTGTGATTTGATGTCAAAGTAGTCAAATATTTATTTTCAATAAGAAAAGATTTCCTAATACATTTGGCAATGAAATCTCCACTGAGGATTTAAACATGATATATGCTGGGCAGCTAAGTGGACAAATGAAGCAATTTAAGTAGATAAACTTACTTTTTCCAACAGCATCCTTCTTTGTTTTTTTCCTCTGGGCGCATTTTTTTAGATAACATTCTATACTTCGTATATTTGGTAATCCAGTTAAAGCATATATTAAGGCATATAACAGAAAGAACATCAACATTTTGGAATGTAGTTGTTCACACATACATACTCCAGTAGGATAAATCTTGGAGAATAATGTGTTTGAAAAAACATGCTTGTATAAGTACCAGTGAGCATCATTCCAATTATTTTGTTGTCTGGAACTACTTCTATAGCTCACTATATAAACTTATTCTGATAGGAACAGTTCTATCACTTCTAATCCCTGCTTTTGTTGGCCAAAAACTTTTTTTTACTCAATACAAAATTTGGACAGTTTTTCTACATGTGAAGGCATTTCCATATATTGGCACCTAAATCAAAATGATCTACATTATATAAGATGTGCGTGTTTGTACAGTGAAGGTACATATACTGTAATAAGGGATGCTGTTTTACCATTACATGTCAAGGAACTGTGACTAGAATGAACACGCTTAATCTGGGAGGAGTTTAAGAGGCAAATTTTAATAGCATATTTGTTCTAGCTGCCCATCCTTCTAAAATTTTTGATGCAAATCTGTTTTGGTTCACAAGTTCTGTGACAAAAGTACTATTATTCTGCCAGCTCACTAGAAAAATAGTACTTGGCATTTAGATAGTATACTACAATTATATCCTTTCTTAGGAGAAACAGCAGCCAACTTGCAATGCTTGCTGGGTAAAAATCTGACTGATGACTACATTCCTTTTGAATACTTAACACTAGAATTTTTCAGAGATGATTAAACTTGATTCTTTACTAATTTATTTGTGGTGGAAGAATTATATAGGATATCAGGAGAAGATTCTTCATGAAGAGAGTGGAGCAGGTTTTCCAGAGCAGTGGTCATGAAGTCAAGGCTGACAGAGTTCCAGAAACATTCAGATAATGCTCTCAAAATATGGCTTAGTTTTCAGGTAGCTTTGAGTGAAGCAGAGTTGGATTTGAAGACCCTAGTGAGTCCCTTCCAACATAATGTAGTCAATGATTCTATCACTCTATGACACCCAGAATTATTTTAAATCAATTTGTGAAGGTATAAGCTTCAAATGTACTTAGTTATAATATTACTGGGTAAACAAGGGCAGGATAATGAGCAGAGATCTGTATAGTCACAAACAGGAGACCTGCTTGTATCCACCCCTACTTGTAGGAAAGCCTAGGAGGTGAAAGTCAAGAAGGTGACATGCACCTGAGAATGAACTCAAAGAAAATAACTACCGGTTGTGGTTTGCATTCCTACTATGCAGAGAACTTGCTCTAGTAAACCATCACTATTCAAAAGGTTAAAAACAAGAATGAAGAGATGAACCAAAAAATAAAACGCCTATTTTATAAAATTTGCTAAGTATAATTTCATCTATTTTTTATACAGTTGTTTGCCAATGCAGTTTGTTTCAGAGTATTCAAAAAGGCTAGTGTCACTGCTGGTAACGGTTTAGTTAACTTTCTGAATACAATAAATGGCTGTGTATTAGAAGAAGAATGGAAGTCCAATAAGGAGATAAGAGATACATCCAGCTATATCTCAATCTCTAGTATAAAATACAGATAGAAATACTGACGTACCATCAGGTTATGCATTTGTAATGCAGGGAAAAAAAACAGAAATATGTTTTGTATTCAACATGAACAAAATATGTTTATTAATATATTTAAATGCAAAATACATATTTTAAATGTTTCAGTACTTACATATTAAACATTTGTTACTCTGAAGTAGAATCTTTCCTTTTCATAACATACTTTTTAGTTTCATTGAAGAGCTCTTTCCTTTTTCATGTAAAAGTTTGTAATAATGCAGTCTAGCATCACTGAGACTGTATTTTTGTAGAATGACACACTATCTATCTGGAAAATAACAGTTGTTAAGAAAGTTTGTTTTGCAGACCAAAAGGAAGATACCATCATAACCCATATAAAAATGTTAGATATATTGTATACAATCTGTATATATTCTATATATAATGGTATATAACACGTGGAAGACACAGTAATATAATAGTTCCTGTGTACTGTTCTTGTAACATTAGATCTTTTTAATAAATAATTCTCTTTTTATTGACTTTTATCTATCTCCTGTCAGCTCCTGAATTGTATTTGTAGAGTACAGGGTGATACAGACTTTTTTGGATTGCAACAGCAACTATCTTCTATTTACATGATTTTCAAAAAAAAAGACAATGAATCTAAAACAGTGAATGTGTAAAATCAATTTTTTACATCTTTCTAATTTCTGTTCTATTTTGTTTTTCCTGGGTAGTTATTACTTTCATAATTGAATAACTGAAAGCTACAATGAGACTGGAACTTTTAACATGAAACTATAATTAACAAACATTGCTAAATAAGACTGCAAATTAACTTCAGAGGTAAAAGCTCTCTGGAATATTAAAAGATCTTGAAAAGTGCTTTATAAGAAAGCCACCAAGGACAATTCACTACAGTGAAGTATTTTCAGGGATTCTTCTGGAACATGTGATATTCTTTCAGGTGTCATTAGCAACCCATAGCCATGTAGGCATAAAAGTACATCATGACCATTTCAAGTTCTACTGAAAAGTACTGTCTCTTTGTCTTAATATTGAAAAAATGTGTGTAAAAAAATCACAAGAAAAAAATGCTCCCAAAAAGATACTTAACATTTTGGGGAAAAATATAATATAGGATTACTCAATTATAGTCAATATTTTCCTTTTTGGAGTTTCATTTGACATTTTAATAATCCCTAATCAGTTTTTTATGAAATGCATATTTACAGGGGTAAGTGACTTTGCAGTATAGTAAGAAGTCAAAAAGCCCATTTTGGAAATAGAAATAGATTGCCCTGGCCACCACTAAAACTGAGACTTCAATTTCAAAATCGGTATGGCTTAAATAGCATATTATATCAGGACTTCCATTAAATTAGTTAGGAATGTCACAGAAAAGTGTAATGACCTGTTTTTGCTGACATGCAGAAATGTGCATATAGAAAATCCATATCTATCAGAACTTCAATCAGACCACAAACCACTCTTACCTCTTATAGCAATTATCCCATTAACTTCCTCTGAAGTTAAAACACATTTTCCTTCCGACTTACTTCCTGTGTTTTGAAGTAAAACAGTGTCAGTGACAAAATGAACAGCACTTACAATAAGTTAGTCAGCTTTAGGGTCATACAAAGAGCTTCCCTTAGCACGTTTACTCACAGACTGCTTAAAATAATACAGACCATGAAACTAAGCCTCTAAGACTTCTCTCTCAATTCCAGTGAATATAGACCTGAACATTAACTTTGTCTTTACTATGGTAAACTTTTTTTTGATACTTTAAACAAGATAATGAATGAATGCATGTATTAAAGATGCATAAGCCAAGGAGAAAACTCAGTAAGAAATTATATATGGGCAATTTCAGTATTTTCTTAGTACAGATGTTAACTGCTTGAGCAAACTGGCACAGATGTGCAGCTGTGCAGCTATTATTCCTTCTTGTACCTCTTTTCCACAGTTATTAACTTAGCAGCCCAGATTGCGTATTAATTCTACCTATTCTTCAGAAGATGCTCATAAATAAAACACCTCTTGGTTTATCTTTTATTATTATGACAATGAGAAATATAACTGTTTGGCCGCAGAAAAACTTTAATTTTTTTCCTCTCCAATTTTAGGTTGCTTGTTATTTCTAAGAATAATAAAATAATAACATGAGAGTCTTCCTAAAAGACACAAGATGCAAACTAACGAACCAAATAGCAAAGTCATATATGTGTTAATCAAAAATCAGCACATTTTCATGGAGAAAATAAGATAGGAAATTGATGCTATTTCCTTTAAGTAAAAGAAACTATGAATAAAAAGAAATTGAAAGTATTTGAAGCATATTTGGGTCAAAGCTTTAGCAAGTATAATTTTATTCTATACCCACATATCTTAAACAAAAGGTACTTCTTAGGACTGCATAATTGAACAGGGTATTCCCTATTATACTCCTTTAGAACTTTAGCATGTGCAGTGGCTGATGCAGAAACCAAGACTGAAATTGTTTATTTTTCTATAACTCAATCCCTTATTTTTGTGCAATATATGCACCCAAATCTATAATTATTTTGAAGAGTCATTCTATGTTAAACATAAATAGCAAGACTGAATAAAATTTTATCGATAATGAACAAGATCAGAATTCCAGGTAGCATTACACCAAACTGTGGGATGATTCCCACTAGGATATAGTATACTACAGCCATTATGTTAGCTGCTGTGAAGAAGAATAAAGCAACCATGCAATTCATTGTGAGAGTGAGGTCACATCAAAGCTTGGATATATCAGTCCAATTTGATTTCATTCCCATAAAAAAAAAACAAAAAAACAGTTGGCTCGGTAGCTGAGAATTATTCATAGGAGAGGGAGTTTTCAGAAGTTCCCATCATTCTGAAATATATTTTGGAGTAACATCATTCTGAAATATATTTTGGCAGTTTGGATAATTTTTAGTGGGAGTAAATGTCTAGATATAGGATGAATAATACAGGAAGGTGTTTGTTGTTTTTATTCAGGAAATAATAATAGTCAACCATGCACTAAACATATTTTTTGTAATTTTATAATTTCACTCATTCACAAATTTCATTTAAGTTCTTTCAATAGCACCACTGTCTACCGCATCTGTGGGTGACTAAATTTTTCTCATTTTTAGCACTTCCTTTTTATCCTACCCAAAATCATCTAAGGCACATTGAGTGCCCCTCCTGCTCCACTACAGAGATTTTAAAGTAACACTTCATCCTGCTCTATTGGGCCATAGGCAGCCTCTTCTTTCTTCCTCTGCCCCATCTTGTGATAAAGTGCAGAAGTGTACATTTGTATATGAGGCAGGGAGGAGAGAAAAAAGCAACCATAATTACCCCTGAGGGTAGACTGGAGTTCACTCAGCATCTTGATCTAGCAGTGATTGCCGTCATCTCTTCCCCTCCAAACATACATAAGTGAAAATATCTTCCTCCATCTGAAAGTGGCTGCAATATATTTTCCAAAAACTCAGCTAGGTTACTCATTTAGTGTGAGCTATGACTCTGAAAGTCTTTCAGAACAAGAGATCTGCAGCACCTTAATAACTTGTGTGACAACATACTGACAAGTATGCTCTGCTTTCTCAGGGAATAACTACACCTCCAACCCTTTCCTTCACCAATAAATTATTTGCCTTTATGTAATACAGTGAGGTCACGAGAAATTTCTGTTCTTAAATGGCTACTGAAGTCTTTCTTACTTCCAGTCAAAGAGTACAGTTTTTAAGACACTGTAAACATCTTTAAAAGGGTGAGAATAATATTGTAAATATAGGGCAAAAAAGCCTCACAAGCCAACAAGGTTTCTTATGTAGACCAGCAAACAAGCCAAAGCAAAAATGAAACTGTGACCCACATGCTCTTCTCCATCAGCAGGTTACCTAGGGTTGTGAATGATGCCCCACCCCTGGAGACTTTTGAGGCAAGGCTAGATGAGGACCTGGGTAATCTGATATAGCCATCCTGTCTCTACTCATTACAAAGAGTTGGACTAGATGGCCTTCAGAGGTCCCTTCCAAGTCTAAGGATTCTATGAATTTATGATCAAGATGATACAGCAGATGGGATTCCCTCACACATATATGTGTACTTTTGTTATTAAAATGTCAGTAGTGTAGGATCTGCCATAACAACTCTTCACAAATGTAAGAAGCTGTAAAGGAAGAATGTCAACCATTTCTTTAAAAGAGACCAACAAGCTTCTGTGTAGTTTGTGGTTGGAGTTATCATCATCTTGTATCTTCTTTGGACACTTAATTTTCAAAATTATGATGATACTAAACCCATGTAGGTAATAAAATGTTACATAATGTTGAAGCATGCCAAAATGGAATAAGGAAGGAAAAAGGCAGAAAGTGTATTTCAATGTCAATAAATGTGAGGAGAAGAAAATCTAAACTGTGCTTATCTAAAAGGAAATCAGAAACTGATGATTCACAATATAGCAGTAAATATTGTTCATTAACAAGAATTTTATTGAGAATAAGAGGAAACAAGCATTTTTTTCTGAACAAAGTTTAAGTTTTATCACATTATAGATATGATAAGGAGACATAAGAAGGAAGACATAATGAACCTAGAGATTGTGAAGACAATGAAAATGGCCAAGGAGATTACCTGGAATATCTTTCTCCTTGGGGAGAAGTTAGAACGAATGACTCCTGAGTTAGGAAATAAGTGGGCAATAGAAAAGAAAATATTGCCCCTTAACTATCTATTATTTTTCTCCTGTGCAATGGACAAAGCACACTCAAATTCTGTGAAAGACTGTCAAACCTCCTCTTTGGAAATGAACCAAAGTCCTTCAAATTCAGAGTTAGAGATTTTACATCATCTGTCCATTGAATAATAAATTATTTGACATGGAAAGCTCTAATATTGAAAAGGTAGTGCTTCACAATATCCCCTATTTCCATAGCCAGAGTAATCAAATCTACTCTCAGATGGGTAACACAAGTGAAAAAGGAAAGGTGTTTGAGATCTCTGAAATCCTTGGGTGAATCTTTAGATCATTTATTCTAGATGGAACTAAAAAACACATTTGCTTATGTTTTACAAAGGGACACTCTACGCATGGGAAAACTGTGAAGGTAATCAGGATTATAAAACCAGCCCACCCACACATATCTAAAATGTAGGAGCAGAAGCTGGATTTCTGGAATCAAACTCCATTATTTCCACCACTGAGTGCTTTTGAATCCTTACTGCTAACTTTTCAGCAAGATTCTAATTCTATGGTAAAGATTCTATTCTAATGGTTGGCCATTTTTGTTACCTGTTAAAATCAATTCAAATAGAGACAGTTAATAAAGAAAAACCAAGATACACTATAGATCTTACTCTCCTTGCACCCTCTTTTATGTTAGATACAGAGCACAGCAGACATTTAGAAAAAAAGTAGATGGAAAACTAAGTACCTCATCTGAAGTCTTTTGTA
The DNA here is from genome assembly GCF_038088225.1 of Cyrtonyx montezumae. Classification (NCBI taxonomy): domain Eukaryota; kingdom Metazoa; phylum Chordata; class Aves; order Galliformes; family Odontophoridae; genus Cyrtonyx; species Cyrtonyx montezumae. The sequence goes on from NW_027071848.1 coordinate 10,281,221, forward strand.
AGTAAGAATATCACATTTACTGAGACTATCACAGAATGGGGAAAATGAAAATGCAGCATTTTTACTTTCTTTTATGCGGAATACACTGAGTGGAACAATTTCTGGCATAATTGATATGTTATAAATGTAAAACTTCGTTTTCTGCTTCTGAGTACACACATACTTACTAATTAACTTGAACAGCAGTTTATAAGACCAGCTTTGTCTCTGCCCATTTAATGAACAAAATCCAATCAACCACCCTGTTAGCGTAAATAGAAAATACATGTCTGCAAGAATGACAAATAACTGATTGCCATCGTGATTAGCATAACATGCCTTATGGGAAGCTATTTGGCATTCAGCTCTCACTAGCACTTTTAAAGTATTGATATAAGTCTTGATGTGTTTTGCATTGGGTTTGCAGCTTATTTAAGTAGTAAGAGAACTTCCTAGCTCTGATGACTGACATTTTCGTTTTGAAACATTATGTTTCTGGTTATGAGATAATGAAGCATATTTTTCAAACTACCGAGGGTGTTCTCAAATAAAATTTATGTTTGGTTCACTCCATAACAAATCAAATTTATTTTTAGCAGTCCCAAATGCTCTAAACATTATAGATAAGTTCAAATAGTCTCAGTAAAGCTGTTGATGATTCACAGCTAAGCTACCTAGTGACTTTGGAGGTTGTGTGCTCTAGTCTGGAAGCTTTTAGAGTCTATTTATATTTCAGGTACAGTTTCTCTAGAAACATACAGAATTTAAATAATTCAGATGATCACCTATATTATTAATACGCCTGAAGTGATTTGAAATGCTACCAATAGAGAGTATAAAATATCTACATTTGAAAACTGGGCAATTCAGATACTTTTTTCTAGTTTCTTAGTTTCACTTACAAGAAGGCTCGTGTTTTAATATATTGATCCCTATTTTTAATATATTAATTCTTTTTACATCAAACAAAATCCACTTCACATAAGGCAAATAAACATAGTAGACTTTGGAGAAGGTTGCCCTGCCTTGTATACAATTGGCTGAACTATGAGCACAGCTCCTGCTAGATTGTGGGATCTTGGGTAACCATCTCCGATTGCATCATCTGTGGATAGAGATATATAAGATATTTTTTCTGTATGATTTCAATTAAACCAATATGAGTCACGGTGCAAAGAAAGTCTATTTGCAAGTTAATATGAAAATCTTGAATTAACTGATTATGAAAAACAAGTTACTCATATGTTCAACTTGCCCTGTAATTTTAAGGGATTCAGAGCTTCTAGAGAGGAATCGTGAAAAACAGCAGAGAGAAAAATCATCTCTCAAACTAGCATAGACGTAAGAGGGGAAAAAAAATTGAACTGCCCTCTGAGTTCCTAAATACAGGCCCTGAGATATGATTTTTAGGAAATTCTGTATAAAAATAAATGAATTGCATTCAGTGTCTTCAAAAGCTAATCTCTCTCCCAGCAACACTTAAATGTAAATGCAAATTTTCAGTTCAAGGAACTCAGAGAGGAAACTGGGATCTCACCGATTATAAATCTTGGAAACAAGAGTGGAAAATAAATGTAAGAAAGACGAGTTAAATAAATAGTTAAAGCAAAACAAAATGAGAGAAAAAAAACATGTAGCTGTTTGGGGGACAACAGGTGTCCCCCAAGGGTCAGTTTTGGGGCCCATCTTGTTTAATATCTTTATTGATGACCTAGACGAGGGAATTGAGTGTACCCTCAGTAAGTTTGCAGATGACACCAAGTTGGGAGGATGTGTCAAACTGCCTGAGGGTAGGGAGGCCCTACAGAGGGATCTGGATAGGCTGAACAGCTGGGCTGAGCTCAATGGGATGAGGTTCAATAAGACCAAGTGCCGGGTCCTGCACTTTGGCCACAATAACCCCATGCAATGCTATAGGCTTGGGGCAGAATGGCTTGAAGAATGTAGAGAGGAAAAGGACCTGGGGGTGTTGGTTGATGCTCGGCTCAACATGAGCCGGCAGTGTGCCCAGGTGGCCAAGAAGGCCAACAGCATCCTGGCCCCTATTAGAAATAGTGTAGCCAGCAGGAGCAGGGAGGTGATCATCCCCCTGTACTCAGCTCTGGTACGGCCGCACCTCGAGTACTGTGTTCAGTTTTGGGCCCCTCACTACAAGAAGGACATTGAGGCCCTGGAGCGTGTTCAGAGAAGGGCAACAAAACTGGTGAGGGGTCTGGAGCACAAGTCTTATGAGGAGCGGCTGAGGGAGCTGGGATTGTTTAGTGTGGAGAAGAGGAGGCCTTATTGCACTCTACCACTTCCTGAAGGGGGGTTGTGGTGAGGAGGGGGTGGGCCTCTTCTCCCTGATAAATAACAACAGGACGAGAAGGAATGGCCACAAGTTGTGCCAGGGAAGATTTAGATTAGATTTGAGGCAACATTTTTTCTCTGAAAGAGTGGTCAGGCACTGGAATGGCCTGCCTAGGGAGGTGGTTGAGGCACCATCCCTAGCGCTGTTCAAGAAGCGTTTAGATGAGGTGCTAAAGGATTTAATTTAGTAGTTGGGTTGAGATAGTGATAGGAGGATGGTTGGACTAGATGATCTTATAGGTCCTTTCCAACCTTATGAACTTATGAACTTATGAACATACCATGCATTCCAAAGGACATAATTTTTGAGCTCAGAAAATGTGTAATGCTAGCTAGGGAAAAAAAAAAGAGTTCAACTAAAGAAAGAAATATCTTAAATTTCATTTCTGGTGAATTTGAAACTTAACTAGGCTACTTTTTCATTGTTAAATGTTAATGGATGGCATGTAGGATTCCTATGGGATCCTGTTTACCACCTTGTTGCCTTTATATCCCACTCTAAATTACTGATCATAAAAGGAATTCAATTCAGAGGCCTTTTTCATATCTGTAGGTTGAAGATTTCTTCATCCACAAGTAGTACTGGACTGACTGAAGATAGAACCCTGACATTCATTCTGGTCCTCAGTAACAGTACTCACCCAAGCTGATGCTGAAGAGCTCTTTCATTTTAGCATTTTAGATTTATAGCTCCTGAATGTACTTGCAAGACCCGCTTTGCTTTTGCCCACAGTGAACTAAAGTAAACCATGGAGATAGGATTCAAAGGCTCCCTCTGGCCCAACTCCAACTCCAGCAAGGACACCCAGTACAGGATGCCCTGGACCACATTCAGGCAGCTTTGGAAGATCTCCAAGGAGGAGACCCCACAGTCTCTGGGCGGCCTGTGCCACCGCTTTGTCACCCGCAAAGCACAGCTTCTGGTGTTCAGAAGGAACCTCCCATGTAATGGTTTATACCCATTACCTCTTGTTCTGGCACTGGACACCACTGACAAGAGCCTGACTCTGTCTTCTTCACACCTTCCTTTCAGATATTTATGGACACTGATGAGGTTCCCCTGAGCCTCCTTTATTCCAGGATAAGCAGTCGAAGCTGTCTCAGCCTCTCCTCAAAGGAAAGGTGCTCCAGTACCTTCATCACTTTGAAGGTCCTCTGTTGGACTTTTTTACAGTATTTCTAGGTCTCTCTTACACTTCAAGGCCCAGAAATGGGCACAGGACTTCATCTGCAGCCTCACCAATGCTCAGCAGAGGCATTGAGAGGTTTCAGTTCAAGTTTAATTTTAAAACAGATTCTAAAATTTTACTCCTTCATTGAAATGGTGACTTCTGGACTTGAAAATTCCAAGAGAAACAGCAGAAGTGCTTATAGAAAAAGCTTAATTATACCTGGAGAATAAAAGAATGCACAAGTTGAATATGGGAAGGAAAAGTTAATACGCTAAGAAGCTATGAAAATGTGTAAATATCAGAACACTCCTTCTGATAATTAGATCAATTAGACATAAAGCAGTAACCTGAAGTGGCCCTCCAATGCCAGTAATAATTTGAAATTAAACTAAAAAATTCACAGCATTGCAGCATTACATAACCCTGACAGTTGTTGGACTACACAGGTGCCCAATAGATTAAAAAGAGAATAAAAGTAAAACAAAGTCCAAAGAAACATATTTTTCCACTGACAAAAAAAAAAAAAAAAAAAAAAAAAAAAAGAAAGGAAAGGAAAGGAAAGGAAAAGGCTGTTTATCTTCAAACTTTCAAGGAATATTGTCATGTTCCAGGTCCAAAAAGTTTCCAAGCTGATATTACAGAATTGAATCTGAAATGACTGTGCCCTCTTTTGGTTCATAGCTTGTATTAACCTGTAGGATTTACAAAAGTTGATATGGAACATTTGACTGAAATTGTTTACTTGCTCCAGTACTGAATAATGGTGAGATATTTCAAACCTTAAGGCTCACGCTGATAATAAAGTTCAATCTGGGCACATTTGCTGTTGTGTTCTTTACTTAAAAGCTGAAGAAATTATAGATAAATTTTTTCCACTTAATTATGTAGTGACTGTTTTTAAGAACAGCTGTTTTCCCTAGATGCTACTGTGGACAAATTTTGCTTGCAAAAGATGCTAAAAGGCGTTTTATAATTCTTTCTCTGTGAAGTATAGCTGTATACACAATTCACTTTTGTTTCCAAACAAAACGTAGCATACATACATGTATGTGCTACATATAATAAAGATCAGTGGATGTTTAGTGGATGACCCATCCCTGCAGACATTCAGTCACACTGGGCAGGGCCCTGAGGAACCTCATCTATCTGTAGATATCCCTCTCCATTACAAGGGGATTGAATTAGATGACCTTTAAAGGTCCCTTCAAACTCAAATAATTCCATGTCCATCAAATTCTTTGCATTTTTTTAAAATGGTATTACTTAATGCATGGTATTCCAGCGCCTAATTAAACAATTAGTAACTTGGCTACATGATGATGTTTTTCAGGTGACATCTAACTGTAAAGGGCTACATGAAATATGAAGGCACTGAATGAAACTGATCAAAAAGAAAGACTGTTCTTTTCTTCATACTACCATTCTAGAGTGCTGTGCAAATAACTATGTCACCGTATGTATCTTTAAGGCAAAATCATAGTATGTGACATTTCATTTTCATACCACTTTCATTCCATGAAAGCATGATTTTAATGATATTGTCCCTGTAAAATATTAATGATTTTGCTGCACGTGACAAAATTTATAAGGCAATATATTCAGAGTCATTTATAAGAATATCCACTATAATTTCATTTCAGGTATAGAAAGACAATTCTACTGGAAAAGTGAAATATTCAAGAAGATATGTAAAGTAACTTTTGATTTGTACATAAGTGCATTGTGTTATTAACTTGAAAAATAGTTCTAACTTCAAAAGAAATGTCAGTGAGCACCATGAAGTTTTTAAGAAAGGCTTGATTCAAAGTAACAAATAACCCATTTCAGGCAAAGGAGATTTTTCACAAGGAAAGAAATTGTAAATTCTTTTTTATGCTTAGAGCATCTTTCATACCAGCTTTGCTGGGAACTTGTAAGTAGATGCAAAGATTTCTGCAGTATAGGTAACAGCAAACACATTTGTATCACACAGAATGTATTCAAGAGAACATATTCTGGCCTTACATTTCAAGATTTTATATACCACAATAAGGTTTATTTCCATGTTAAAAAAATAAATAAATATAATTACATTTCTAATTATTCAAGCTCTACTGTTTTCTTTTCCAGTTGGGAGATTTAAGAAAGGAGATGATGACACAAGAAAAACTGATTCTTCCAGGAAATTCAACAGGGATTTGTTTGCTAAGCTTTTTATACCCCTCCACCACTCCTTTATCATGTAGCTTTCAGTAACATCAATGTTTGGAAGCATATGGAGAATAGGGTACAGAAATCATACATACTGTATAAATCTTAATAAATAATAGATTTATGATAAAATAATGGTGGAATGTCCTTAATTGGTTTAGCTCTATTTTTAAGCCAGCATCAGGAAGAGCTTTCTTCTTTCACTTGGGTGTAGTCACTAGCTCAACATTAAGAGTCAGACGAGCATGTGTTCAGCCATTTTCATACATGAAGATGGAATTGCTGCAGTAACATTCCTCACACAAGCACACACACAAAATTAAAGTAAATAAATAAATAGATGGAAATATCTGTAGTAAATTACAACAGAATGTGAAAATAATAGTCCAAAATTCTGTGGTGAAAAAGAGGTGGAGACCTGAAGGGGCAAGGGGGCAGATGCAGAATAGCATCTTACCTAGGAACAAGGCAAAACTGATTATAATATAAGCTGGATAAAAGACAGATATTTTCCTTTGTTGTTACTCAGGTATTTTACAGGTATTTTACCTTGTACATTTTCAGGTTTACAATCCATTTTTAGGAATACCAGAGACAACACTGATTGATTAAATGATAGCACACTTTAAAATATATACATATATTTATCGGTGTATGAGTTCTGCAAAAGAGGAAATGTATTTCTAACACAATTTGGGAGTTCTAGAGTAACGGTATAATATGCATTTATTCATTCTCATGAGTATAGTCAGGTTGTTAACATTCAGCTCAAAAACTTATACTCATTAGATATTAGATGCCTTGAAATCTTCATGTGTCAGTCTCATAATACTGTTTAATTTATTTCTGTAGCCAAATAGATACTTTTTCATATTCAAATTCCATATCTTTATGTTTATTTAAATTACTTCATTCTTGTTGTAATTACTTTGCAAGGTGGAAAATTTTTCTTAATTTAAACAGAGACAAGATTTTTCAAAAAGCATAATTATTTAAAACTTACAGTTAATTCAGTTCACAGCTCAGTGTAAACTAGATACAGTAATCATCTTATTTTTAAGTTAATTTGCATTCCAAACACCTAATGTAATAAAATGCAAAGATACATTTTGGTTTTAAAGCAAGGCAGGATAGGTGTAGTGACTGAATGTAAAGTTGGGATAAGCAGAGACATGAGAGCCAACAACTCAATTAAAACAATTGCTTTTTTCAGGGCATGAAAAGGCAACTGGAGACAAATGAAAGTGGTAACCTGTTTATTCAACTAAAAAAGCAAGACCATTCTGTCCTTCAAAAGCAAGTTATCACTAATGTGGAAAAGAAGATTGCTCTATTTCAATTATAATACCAGCAGCAGGTTGCAGAGAGATTTGTGCTCAGCATTCTCATTCCAAGGGATGGTTCTCATTATGTAATGGAATATCTCCTTGCATAACTAAATTCTGTCTCAGGAAGATTTTTATTCTTCTCTCTTCTATCAGTTATTTCACAGCTGTAAAATAACTTTTTTGACATTTTATTGTTGTTCAGCTTCAGAACTCTGGTGCGATGTTATCAGAGAACACAGTGGAAAAAATGGCTCTCCGTCTATCACATGATACTTCTTTGGAAAGCAGGACTTGCCTTAACATTGATAGCAGTCAGGTCAGATATCTTCTAAAAATCCAGACTGTTGATTTCTGACTTCTTCTTCTTCTGAGGGGAGTTAACAGATGCAGCTCATAATCAGCCTTCGAGTTTAAAAATGCCCATACCTCAGATGGTAAGAATAAAGTCCTGATATAAGTCCCTGCCAATAGCATACAACTAAATCAAATTTTTGTTACTGCTAGAGTCGAAACGGATATCTCAGACAATCATTTCCACTCTTTGGCAATTAGGTAAGATCTGTTTAACAAAATGAATTTTTTGGCATAATCTCTATAATGTGGGGAAAAAAAATAAAATGAATCTGAACTCATAGTAAGTTATACCTTAGCAGGGATGAGGTAGAAATTAGTTGTATCCTCATTAGTATTTTAATGCAAATTAAAATTAACAAGAAGCAATGTAATACATAATATTAGATAAAATGAGCAAAGACATAATTTCTAACAGAATAAACACTAGAACAATCATTGCCTCAAGGACTCATCTCATGGCTTAGAAGTCTACCAACAGGTATTCAGGTACAGTCAGAAATTAATTAATTAATTATCAAAAAATTAAGATTTACTGGCCATGGTATTCTCATTTGTTATGAAAACCCATCATCTACACAACCTGATAAAAGCTGCAAGATCCTTATTTTCATGTCAAGAGCTGTGAGGTGAGGGAATAGCCCAGTAGGCCTACCTGTAGACCTGCCCCAATAGCAGGAATAGCTGAGCTGTACTGGGCCATGCCAAGTTTTTCAAAATATAATTCCAGCACTTAAAACTTACCTAAAATGGTTTGCCATACAATTTTACCTTGTAAATATCATAGAAGTGTTCTAGTTTTCATAAGCAGTATGTTCTAATTATTTCTGGAAATTCCCCAGAATACTGAAGCATATTGTAAGTCCAAGGTTTACTATTAAACAGATGAAAAAGAGATTTCTCACTAATTAAAATCACAGGAGAATAGCAAAACTCTTGTCTCATGGCATGAAGTAGGAAAAAAATAGCAAGGCATTTTACCATTCAGAAAGGTTTGCTTAAGCATTTCAAGTCATTTCAGTGCTAACAGGTCTCATTTCCCTGATGTAATTAGTAAAAGAAACAACAATTACCTACAGGTTCATTAAATAAATCAGCCCTGTTTCTCATTGTGAAGTTAATGATCAGTAATGCAGGTGATTGTTATGGACACAGTTCATTTGTTCGTATTCAGTAGCAACACTTAACAAGAGAGTATTACTCTTGCTTTTCAGTTTTGTCATTCAATTAGACCAACGTTTTCTGCTTTTTCATTTAATAATTGAAAATTATTCTAACTGAAAATGGATTTTGAATTCTGAGAAAAAACTTGGTCAGAGTATAATATATGAACAATATTTTGCTTGTTTTTGTAAAATGATTACATTCAGAACATGTAACTCTGATTTAACAGTTAAATAAGACTAGTATTTATTGTTGAGAAACTCTTTTAATATCACTGATGAAAATCTAGACCCATCAGAATATTAGCTTTCTTTGCCAGAAGATAACCTCACACACACACAGAAATTTCCATTCTAACCTGGCTGGGAGCCACTGTCTCATCCTGGACTTGGCTTTGTAATATTACATCTAGATTTCAGTAAAGAAATATACATAGGCTTAACCTTTTGAAGAATACATCTGAGTTATTAATACAGTTTATACTTCATATTTTTCTTGAATATCATGTTTACTTCTATTTTTTATCTTTTCTTTCAAGATGATTGATCACCATGGTCCACTGTCTGCATGAACATATTTATATTCATTTAAAAAATAAAAGTTATCCAATGTTTCTGAGAAAAACGTTATTAGTCAAGTCTTATTTCTCAGGATGAAAATACACTTTCATAAGAACAGAAATCATTGCTTGAGACTGACATACTAAATTTCTAAGAACATAGAACATAGAACATCGATTACTTCATCGCCACAGTTCTAATTGTACTGCTTTCATTAGGATAAACTCAGGGCACTTTGATATGTAGTGACAATTACCAATCTAAAGTATCAGCACACCATATTTTTTTCTCTTATTCTATACAGAGGGAGTGTGACATCCTGATGAGTAATAACTACTGCCATTGGTTTTATAGCAAAGTAGTAATTGCCTTTACAATAATCTTTCATCTGTCTAGGAAAGATTCTGAAAGTTCATTCCATTATGTTTCTTAAGCATTTTGCTGCTTGCACCCATTTGGTAAAGACTGACTGTTAATACTGACTGTTAATTAGTGGAAGTTGCTAATCTGCATTATGATATTCTTATCATTTTTTTTTCCCTTCTGTGAAAATTTACCATTATTTTGTGACAGAGGAATAAACATGTCATATATTGCCTTGGCTGTGTTTAAATGCAATGTGGCAACGCAGGGACTTCATATTTCTCTTCCAAGAAACTGAAGCCAAGGAATCTGACAAAGTAACTTGACACACCAACGAGTTGTGTCAAGCAGGTATTCCCTTTATTACAGCTCTGGGTACATGGGGATTGCTCCACCAAACATGCACATCAAAGAGAGAAACGACTACACATCTAAAGGCAAAACACATACATATTCATCACATTCCAAGAACATGGACAGAAAAAAAAGTGATTGACATCTCTGGTGGTCGTGGGATTAAAACTAAGTCATTTTTGCTGTAAATTTCCAACTGTTAAGGGGTTTGCATTATGTCACAACAGCAACTCTGCCTCCTTATCTTCCAGGGCTCTGCCACTGAGTTGCAAACAGTAACTCCACTTATCTTCTTTGGACTGTCCATTGTGCTCTAAGCAGCCACCCTACCCACCATTGTGTTGTTCTTATCTTAATGGGATCACCCCAGTACTGAATTTCAAACAGCAGCTCTACTTCACTTATTTTCAATGGTCCTCACATTTTTTTGGTCCCTGTATTTCTTCCTAAAGTTACCTGTTTGCTCAAGCTATGAGGCCTAGTTTTAATAAGTCTGTGGATTCAATCTAATTCAATTCCGTGATTCAAAACAGAAAGCCAAGCAACAATCAGATGACCATAAATTTTGCTCTGTTTCATAAATATTTATTTTTATTTTCAAGTATCAAAGAAGAGCAAGGTTCCATTTTATGAAGTCTTTGTGCAAATAACAAAGTAAGGATTACATTTCCAAAGAGTATGAAAGTCAAAACAGTTCACAATTCCAGTTAAAATTTTTCAAAATATGGAGGTGTTTTCATTTGGATCTGGCATCCAAGTTATGTGAATACCAATTTCATGTAAAAAAATAAAAAATAAAAGAGGAAAACAAGGAAATGGAATTAAGATAGTATATGTAACATAAACAGCTAGCTCAAAAAAAAAATGGCTTTGACTATAAGGAGCTGTTTGAATAAACAAACAAACAAATGAACAAACAAATAGAAAAAAATAAACTCAGTTTCCAGAATTTTTCTCAGTGTACTCAGCTGCAAACTGAGAGGATATTTCAGTACAAGTAAACAAATTACACAGAGCATCAAAATAATACAGGTCATTTTAAAATCCACTCTTTATTCAATAGAAGCCCATTACTTGATTTATGAAAAGGAATATTTCAAAAATACTGGAAATATTAATTACTCTATTTATTTATATTGCATTTAAAGATTGTTCAGCTGACAGTTGCTAAGGGAACAGCCTTCATTTATTTCAAGTGCTAGCAGAACCAGAATGCTGCTCTTCAAGAGTTAAGTCTACAAAAAAAAAATAGATATAAATAAATGAAATAAATATGTATGTATACATATATATGACAAACTTTTATTGTCTTACTGAGTTTAGAATAACTACACAACAGCACCCCAGGGAGTTTATTTGTAGTGGAAGTCAAATCATGCACCACAACCCAATGTATAATTTAGGTATTTGATAAGCAATTCTAAGATCCCTTATTATGACACTGTATTTGGCATCAATTCTCTTATTTATATCTACAAAAATGCCTTTTTTCTTTTAAAGTAGTTTCCTTTCAAAGATAAGAGATTAAGCATATTGATTCCATGCACATAATATATATACATACAAATAATAATTTGAAAACATGAAAAAATGATGAAAATTATTAATAAAGAGGTATTATAGGCAATGGGGTAAAATGTTAAAATAAGAAAATATGAGATCTAGATTAGATGTTAGGAAGGAATTCTTTACTCAGAGTAGTGAAGCACTAGCACAGCCTGCCCAGAGAGCTGTGGTCCCCCATCTTCAAGTCTGTCCTGGATGGGACCCTAGGAAGCTGATCTCGTGGTCAAACAGCCCATGGCAGGAGGTAGGAATTTGATGGTTTTTAAGGTCCAGTCCATCCCAAACCATTCTATGATTCTGTTATTATTACATCTATCTTTAAATATGAAAAATTATTGCAGAGTTTACTAAAGAAGGATTTGATGCCTATTTATTAAATATAATTCTGTATGAATATGACAGCTAAGAGAAAGTTCATAGAGTCATAGAATCTTTAGAGTTGGAAGGGAACTTTAAAAGGCATCTAGTCCAACTCCTCTGCAATGAAGAGGGACAACCACAGCTAGATCAGGTTGTTCAAAGCCTGGTCCAGCCTGGCCTTGATGATCTACAGGGACAGGGCATTCACCTCTATGTGCAACCTGTTTCAGTGCCTCACTACACTCACTGTAAGATACTTGTTCCTTTTATCCAACCTAAGTCTTCCCTCTTTAAGTTTGAAAAAAGATTTCTCTTTGTCTATTGTCAATGTGTCTATGTCTGTTTCCAGTTCTACATCATATTATTATTCCTGTCTAAATTACAGTCAAGTGCTGTTACTCTAAAAGTTCTACAATCTTTTGTTTTGCTCATTGGATATATGGTTTCCTCCCCATTGTTCAGCAAAGTTGAGTATGTAGCACAAAACTTCAAGCAAAGGACTAAAAAATGACAATATAATATAACCGTTTCACAGCATTCATTCCTGGCTTGGGTAATACATCATTCTTGACCTAAAGAGTAATCTGTGATCTATTTGTGTTCAACTTTTTCTATCCTCTGTAATTGTCTTTGGTGTCAGAAATTAAATAGATCTACTTTTTAAGCAGAGAATCTTCTTCAATCACCCATAGAAAACAAGTATGACCCCTGCAGTAACTAAGAGTGAACAAACAAGAAAGGAAAAATAAGAAAAATTACAAATATAAATTATACCTTCCTCATAGAAATCATATTTAAACACCAATAATGTCAAACATGGACATGAAAGTGCTTTATATAGTTACATTTGACAGTGTTGATGTTTCTGATGTCAGTGAGATACAGTCCCTAGGGAGTATTTCTGTAAAATGACAAATATGTATCCTTCACATTTTACTGCATTATGTGTTGCTCTTGTAAAAACACTGGTACTTTACAATTGATTTAGTGGTTATAAGTGGGTTCCTCAGATATATTTTTCATGTACACAAATAGAAAATAGTGAATTAAAAATAATAATAAAATAGTTCATTAAGTTAATTCCCTGCTAGGTAAAAAAATATGAACAGAACAAATGGATGATGTTAAAAGGGAATTAAATTTGAAATTTTCTATAATTTAGGAAATTTGAGACTTCCTTACTATTCAGATCTACTCCTGCGTTAAGCTCTCAGAAGTGTCTTCATTACTGCTTCATTTGTATTGATGTTCTTTGAGAGGTGTGTCATTTTTCACTATAAGAAAGACTGAAAACGCCAATTTCAGTTCTTCAGGCATCACATACTGATATCTGAATTGCTACATGGAATAAGTATTCTATTTTTTGCACTATGAAATTTATTTATACAATAATTTAAATAATTTATATCAAAATTATTTTACTGTTATTATTTATAGTTGACATTTCAGTTGTTCTGTAGCTTCTTTTGGTATTAGAATGCTATTCTGCTTCTTAGTATCAAGGCTAAGACAAAGGCATATCTTTAGATCTAGGCCACCTGTACCTTAAGCATAATATACAACCTAGTACATAAAACAAATAGCCACTGGTATGAAATAAAATCTCACAAATCTCAGCAGGAACTGTGGGACCAAAATCCCCCCCCCCCCCCCACTGTAAGGGCAGAGCAAGTCTGAGGCTACTTCATGAGGATGAATGTGCACGAGTCTACAGGGCCAGATGACAAACATCCCAGGGTCCTGAGGGAGCTGACTGATGTGGTTGTCGAGCTGCTCTCTGTTGTATTTGAAAAGTCACAGCTGTCATGTGAAGTCCCTGGTGACTGGGAACAGGGAAACATCACCTCGTTTATAAGAAAGGGAAGAAGGAGGACCCAGGGAACTACAGGCCAGTGAGCCTTGCCTCTATGTTTGGGAGAATATGGAACAGACCCTCCTGGAAGACATGCTAAAGTACATGAGGGACAAGTAGAAAATTTGAGACAGCCAGTATGGCTTCACCAAAGGAAAGTCATGCCTGACCAATCCGGTTGGTCTTCCAGGAAGGAGTGACAGAACTGGTGGACAAAAGGAGGCGACTGATGGCATCTGCATCTCTATAAAGCTTTTAACATGGTCCCCCACCATATCTTTATCTAACTATGTACTCACCGCTGACTAGTGGTGTCCCCCAGGGATCTGCCTTGATCTGTCTCAGTTCAAGAAAGTCAGGGAACTTGTAAAGAGAGTCCAGAGGAGGGTCACAAAGATGATTAAGGATCTGGAGCATTTTACTCAATAAGGAAAGGCTGAGAATCCAGGGATGGGTTAGCTTGGTGTAGAGAAGACTGAGAAGGGAATCTCATCAACACTTATAAATATCTAAAGGGTGGTAGCTACGTGGATGGGGGCAGCCTATTTTCAGCAGTGCCCAGCAACAGAACAAGGGACAATGGATATGAACTGGAACACAGGAAGTTCCATTAAAACATGAGAAGAAACTTATTTTCTTTGACATTGACTTTGGCATGAAACATTCAGCTTCATTTCTATACTTCGTGATAATACATTTCTAAATCTGGTAAAATAACTTCACGGAAATAATGCCTTATCAGATGTAGCAAATGCCAGAAGAACTAAACTAGAAAGACAGAGAGAGAAAAAAGAAACCAAGCATTCCTGTGGAGCAGGAAAAAAAAAAACAAACACTATATTAAATAAGAGCTGAAACAGTAAAATCTAAAATAAAGTCAAAAGGGCATAGTGAGATATCCAAGGGAATAAGCTAGCCACCAAGAGTGTGAAATGAAAGACATTGACTTGGCAGGCTCTGACAGAAGGTATCAGAAAAGGCATCTCCCTTGTAGATGTATGCGCTGCAGCCTTATATGGATGAAACACCAAAGAATTGGAACAGCTCAGATGAACCAAGATAAATAAGTGATACTGAAAATATTCATGTGTCTATATATGCATATTTTTATAAATATCTACACAGACAAACAAAAAAAATCCACTATTGTTTCTTTTTTTTTTTTTTACGAGAATGTTCTTAAGACATTTCAATGTTTTTGGTGCCCTGATATGTTTTCTTTGAAAGCACGATCCCTGTGGTTTATGACCATCTCACAGATAAGTTGGCTCATTACTTCAGTTCTTTAATCTGTGCTTTCATAATTGGAGGCCTAATTTCAGTTCTAATTAAAAACTATCATATGAATGTTTCATCTGTTTGTGAATAGAACAATTGTGTCTTCAAACTCAGTGTGAAATAACAGATTTAATCAGTTGTTCAAGATGTCAAAGGTAGCAATACATGCAGCAACATTTTTTCATAGAGTTTTGTAACACATTTAGGTGACAATTACCCCTTCAGCATTGTCAAGGATGGGAAAAATGGAAAGACATTCAAGTCTTTGTCATACTTTTAACAGAGTGCCTAATCTAATTATACTTAAAGTAGAAATTAAAAAAAAATAACGCAAAGCAATGCAAAGTCTTCTGGGGTACATAGTTCTTCTCTTCTGAGACAGGTATAACCATAACTGTTGATGATCCATGGAGCTGAAGCATTAACTCTTTAACTCCCAATGCACTACATGATGTTATGATGTGGAATACCAATAACAAAAATCATAAAACTATGACATGTACCTTATAATAGCTTCCTTCTGTAGCCTAAATTTTAGAGGTTGTAGCTTTTTTTATCATTAGTGCTAGAAAAAAAAAATCTACATATATATAGACAGATAGAAGCATATACCTGGTAGGTTAGAAAGCCCACAGTGATCTGACATGAGCATTCATATCAAATAGGAATTCCCAAATTGATTCCAATCACCATGAAGGATGAGTAGATAACCTCTAATTCATTCATCTAAATACTTCTCCCTCCTTCCCCCGTGCAGAAGCATATAGACACTACATCATTTGAGATATAACCACCAATAACTAAAGCCCAGCAATAAATGCAAAGATGTTACCACCCCCAATAGAATATTTATTTTATAGCATATAAATGTTATAAATATGTTCCTTTCACACATTTCTATGTTCCTGTTCCACTAAACATTTGTGCACATGCAAAAAGAATTAAACTTTTTCCTGATTATTCTTCATAACCATTTAGAAAATTAAATTTATATATTCCCACTATTCCCACAACTTTTATATGGTCACTTACAACAGCAGCAAAATTTCCTATTTCTCATTTATGACCAGGAAAATCTCTTTCATCAGCTGAGCAGTAGATCACACACTTTCATGTCTCACAGTGCTTGATGTAAGTAACTGGCAGTTTAAATTATGGACAGAGAAATAAATCTGAGCAAGTGAGACTCCAGAAAAATGACAATTAGCCATTAAAGACATTAACAGTCATAATTTCACAACAATAAAATATTAAGGGACTGATACACTTTACATTTGGAGAGGTATATAATAAAAAATATCTTGTGCATCTTAGTTTTTTATCTGATAAAATTTTATGAAATCGCTAAAGCAGTACAAAAAAAAGGTACAAAAAATCATAAATGTTTTATTTTTATTTAAAATACATGCTCAGTTTGTGATATAAGAATTCTATGATTAGGGCTCAAAATTTTCACAGGTTCTGAAATTCTGCTATAAAAAAAAAAAAATAATAATTAAAAAAAAAACGCATTGTAAAGTCCCTTAGTGTCTCTGAGGCAGAATTTGTTTTCCTCAGTTTTCTGCCATCTACTCCATCAAGATATAGAACAGACTCCTATTCTGGAATCTCTAGAGGATCTGTACAAACAGATTATGTTCCTAAATTAAATATATAAAGCTGAATGCATAAAGTTGATACTGTGAATCCATCTGTGTTTGTGACTCAGTTCTGCAGAAGAGGTGAAGACTCATTACGTCCAGAGAAACATAATGAGGGAGCATAAGTCTGCAGCTTTGAGACCAGATTATTGCCAGGATGGAAGAAAAGCACAGCAGTTTCACTGATGGAAATGAAAATTTCCACCATTTTCCCCACAAATTATTAACACAGATTATTAGAGATCCAAATTAGGTTTTGAAAGGAAAGTACCTGAATCACAATTTGCTATATGATGTGAGTTACTGCAAAGTTACTGAGCACTGACTCCCACAGTAGATGGGAAAGGCAGACAAAGAGCACTGCAGCAGGTAGCTGAAATGAGAACAGGGAAGTGGTGACATACCTTTGTCCTCAGCTTTCTTTTTATTGACTTTGTTTAGATTACAATACCTCCTATCCATTACACTGACTTAAAATAGTTTCCTTAATCCCTTCTGCATCTCACTTTAAACTTCAGTTTTCTGATTTTCTATAAAAAGTAAATTTACACATTGCAAATAGTGTACAGACTGCCTCCAAATAGTTACATCCCACTAAATATAGTTGAAAAGCTGAAGTCCTTCGAAATGCAAATCCTAGCAAGTTGTCAGTGAGACTGATGCTCCAATTTCAATCACGTCTTTAGCATTTCAGATTTGCTTATACTCACCTGCTTCCATTTTCTTAGTATTTCTTATAATCTTGGTGGAAATAATTTCCATTTCTTTTAAAGAATTTCTAACAATGGCTTCTCTAAGGCCTGAAACAGCTGATGGATATTTAGAGAGCAGAATGAATTGTGAATTATAAATGTGATATATTTCTCACTGTATGAGGATTTCTCAGGGCCACTTTCAGACAAGAAAGACTTTCTGAGTAACAACAGGGAAAGTCAGGGAAGCACAAGAAATTCATGTCTACTGTGCTCCTCTGAATATATTTTGAGAAGCTAAATTTGACTTAGATAAAAATGCCTGAAGCTCTCCCTTCTTTCTCCTGCTAACACTAAGGTGAGTTTGTTTCAGTGTTTTGAAAACTAAACAAGCAAAAATCAGCTTCTTTATGTTTAAAATAATAACGTGGTCTTTAGGCAGCAACCTGTATTAAGGCTCAGCAAATCTCTATTGCATCAGAATTCAGAAGTTTTTACATTTCAGAGGAGTAGCCTTTTTCTTGAAACCTGTTTGCAAAAGAGGAAGAAATGATCTCTGATATTCTCCATGGGCACCTATGCCTCCAAGGTTTTCTGTCTCCTGATACAAAAAGGGAATAATTTTCTCCACCTGCTGAACAGAGACAGGGGATTGCATTAGGTTCTTCCATGAGATCTCCATCCACAAAAGTGTGCAAGTACAAATCATATCATCTATGTGTCACACCCAGATATACATTCAGGCAATCATCTCAGTCTCAGTGATATACATTAATACATTGTCATCAACTGCAAAACAACTTTTATGGAGGAAAAGTCATTGCCAAAAAATAAGTTGTTATTTTTATAAGGGCTGCACAGAATTATACAGGGAGAATCAGCCCACAGATTTCTAAATAAAATCTGGTATTAACGCTTCATAACTGACATTCTCACAGACATGCAGATTGCAGTTTGTAAAGAAATATACCTACCTGTGTGAGCATTACCCAACTGCATACTTTTGTAAAGGTCAAAAGAAAGATTTTGTTCCTTTTCCTGTTTCATTGAAATACAATGAAACAATGAGGCAAGATGTTTTCTGCATAAAGATGGTTGGGTTCTGATAGGCTCCAAGGAGCACGGAATCTTTTTCATGATGCTGTGTAGGGCACAAGTGCTCACAAAGGAAAGCAAAACCCGGCAGGCACTGCATTTTTTATTCTGGGTGAGAAATATAAATATCAGTAAAGAAAGAATAATGAAGTATACCCTGCAGCTGAGCACATTTTATTTCCTGTAGAAGTTTCTCTGCTGTTGAAATCAAAAAGTGAGAAAGTAATAATATTTTCTCTTCCTGATTGCAATTAAATTTTGTATATCAGGGAACAGCCTTTAGGCATGACAGGTCACAGGCTTTCCCAGATGAAATGAAACCTAATGATTTGAAAATGTCGTCATGCTTTACATTAGTTTAACATTTGAACATTATGTGGTTTTGCTAGAGTTCCATTTTCTTCTAGATTAGTTTACTAGATTCCCAACAATCCTAATTACTGTGTGTATCTTTGTAAGGCTCCACAAACCACAGTGAGTCATCTGCCACATGACAGAAGGCATCTCAGAATAGGAAAATCATATTAATCTGATATTTTCAAATATAACTTTCTATTAAAGTAAAAATTTCACAATGTAAATCTATTGTAGTTCAAAACTTGTTCCTAGCAAATCAAATTTCTAGCAACAAATTTCCTAGCAATCACTGAGTTGTAAGTTAAACCCGTGACTTTAAATAGCAGAGCAGTCAAGTTCAATATGTATAAAACGTGAAATTAATTTAATTCATACTCTCCCTTGCCTGTAGACCTCAAACTTGTACAAACCAACAATGTATTCTATCACTGAAAAAATACAAAGAAATAAGTAGCGAGATATATTTTTATATTTTTTACTACTAGGGTTAAAAAGAAAGGTGAGGTTAAGTTGTGTAAATATGAGAATGGGATGTATGAGTTAATATTAAGTATAAAAAATTCCAAAGAAACAGTACTTAAAGATGCAATTGGAGATAGCCAACTTATAGCCACCTAATTAAATTGAGACTTATTCAGTATCTTGATTCCTGTGTCTCTTCCTTTCTTATGTATCAAAATCTCGTAGTCTTAAACAAAAAGTTTTTTCATAGACGTACCAACTTATTTCTTCCTTACACAGTTCTTCTGGAGCCCTGTGTAACGTTCCAGATAAAACAGACTCTCACTGTTTATCTACATAAGATTAGTCTCCTGTAGTTTCAAAAATATAATCTGCATCCTTCAAAACTTCTGTTCTTTGCAAATACCTCAAGATACCACAGAAAAGAGAATTAGAGACCTGACAAATCCCAAGCACGGGTATCATGGAGACCACAGAAATGACCTTCTCCTTGTTTCAGGAAATCTCCTTGTTTCAGGAAAAGAGACTGATTAGTTAAAAATGACAACAGTTATCTCCCAGTGAATACAGCTTCTAATGCAGACACAAAAGCAAACATATAGAAATGATGTAGTCCTGCCTAAAAGCCTACACATACCAGTGTATAACCTGTTGCAGGTTGGCCCAGAGGGTAATGGTCTCAGAAAGACAGATAATTTTATATCTGAGTGTTTTAAGTGTTGTGAATCAATCGTGGCATATAAAAAAATTAGAGTATCCAACATATACTTAGATATAAAATTAAAAATAATTTTTCTATTTTGATTTTGGAGGCACACAAGATTAGTAAAAGGAAATCAATGCATTTATCTTGATTTTATCTCCCAGAAACAGCAAGGATTAGTAGCTCACTATTTGTAAGATTTTTAAAGTTCATCATAGGCATAGCTAAATTATTGCATGAAACCTAAGATAACATTTATATACTATACTATTAATAATTATACACTGTACTATAAATGATGGTTTTACAGTGAGACTTTTTGCCAAACTAAGGTAGCTCAATTACAGTGTTTAGTAGAACTTAGGTACTCAAAATACAAATGCTCATATTTTAACATCTTAAATGCAAAACTAATCCTGGAGTACCAAATTTATGTCTGCTACATCTCTGCTGAAGCTATATCTGCCAAGAATCCTACACAGCTGCTTCACAGATTTGAGGCATTTGAGGAAAGGAACTTGTAGCCTGACTGGCAAGTTCCAGAAGATTTCAGCAGATTAAGCTGGTTTGTATTCAGATCCTGACTGTGAACTGGAAGAGATGAACCCATCCAGTCTGCTGCCCTGCTGGGTAGATAGTTTCCTCTGGCAGAAAGGCAAGTTGGCTAACTGGAGTGATAATATCTTAAATCATCACAACAATATTTGTTCAAGATCAGTTATCAGAAATACTGTTACTTTCTTAAATCACAGAATCCCAGAACTGCAGGGGTTGGAAGGGACCTCAAGAGATCATTGAGTTCAAATCCTCAGCTAAAGCAGGTGCCCTACAATAGGTTGCATAGCGAGCAGCTGGGTCTTGAATATCTCCATAGAAGACTCAGTGACTTCTCTGGGCAACCTGTTCCAAGTGCTCTGTCACCTTCATAAAGAAGTTCTTCCACATGTTAATACGGAACCTCCTATGTTTAAGTTTTAGGCCATTACTCCTCCTATTGCTACACATTACTGAGAAGAGCATGGCGTCATCCATTTGCCTTCCACCTCCCTATAGATGTTTATAAACATTTATCTGATCCTGTCTCAGTCTTTTCCTCAGGCTGAACAGAACCAGGTTACTCAGCCTCTCTTCATAGTGGAGATTATCCAAAGCACTTACCTTTGTGACCCTCTTCTTTGTGGCCATTCTCTGTAGTCCACTCCCTTCTACAAGATCCCTGTCTTATTTGAACTAGGGAGCCAAGGACTGACCACAGAATTCTAAATGTGGACTCACCGGGGCAGAGTTAAGGGGGGATCACCTCCTTCGACCTGCTGACCACACTCTTATTAATGCACCCCAGGATACCATTGACCTTCTGGCCACAGGGGCACACTGATGGCTCATGGCAAACCTGCTGTCTATCAGAACACCCAGAGTGCTTGATATCCTGTGCTTCAGTCACAAATGTGTGGGAACGCATCAAATTGAAAAGATGAGAGTCTGAAACTGATGCAGTCCTGGCCCAGTTAAGCCTAGATCCATGACTAGTGGGGAGGAGAGACCCACAGACCACGGGAAAGGGAGAGGAGGGAAGATAGGGAGACAGGTCTAGACAAAAAAATAAAATAAAAAAAATGCAGCAGCAACTAAAGGAGAAAAAGCAGTTTACTAAATATGAAAGTGGAATGCAAGATAACACAATATAATATGATATAATTGAAACTGAAGCAAATAAATATAGTAAATGAGAGAGTGTCCAAAACCCAAAAGTCTTACTTTGATGCTGTACGTAAAGGCAGCAAGGGAACACACACAGCAAAGATGAGGAGAAAGAATGAAATATTTCTGTGACTCCCAGTCAGTCTTATCTTTCTCTCTAAACAGAAAATGAAAATGAAATGATGAAATCTTCCTGAGTGACCTAATCTAGGTGTTCCTGCTCTCTCAGGGGGATTGGACTACATGATCTTTTGAGATTCTTTCCAATCCCTGACATTCTGTGATTCTGTCAAGTCTTGGGAGCTGTAGTACATTCTTCAATTCTGGAATTAGGGACTGTCAACAATCCATGGAACTGCAGCATTAACTCTTTAACTCCCAATGCACTACATGATGTTATGATGTGGAATACTGATAACGAGAATCATGAAACCATGATAGAAATGCTAACCCAAGGAAAGGTCCTGGATCATATTTTAAGTAACATCTATTAATAGGTTCTTACTTGTTGGCCTGGATATTATCAGTCATACCATACATGTCATTAAAAAACAAGTAATGATGACTTATCTTTTAAGGCATCCAGGCCAGTTCCTAGACAGCAGCTTACTAAAATAACATTGTCATTTGGTCTGAAGGACTGCAGGACATCAAAATGAGCTTTTTATCAGAAGTTCATGTGGTTACATTTTATTGTTTCACATAAACAATTGGAATGATCCTTTACATTATATTTACGGTGTATTATATACATAGGATAATTTCACTATTCATTGTCCTCTGATGACTAATAAAAGAAATAAACTGATAAATGTCATGAAACTACAAAACTTAAGATTGCTCTTAGAATAATAGCTAGCAATGCCGCTGAGCAGTAAGG
The DNA here is from genome assembly GCF_038088225.1 of Cyrtonyx montezumae. Taxonomy (NCBI): domain Eukaryota; kingdom Metazoa; phylum Chordata; class Aves; order Galliformes; family Odontophoridae; genus Cyrtonyx; species Cyrtonyx montezumae. The sequence goes on from NW_027071848.1 coordinate 10,303,617, forward strand.
TTTTTCGGATCTTTTCAAGTTATGACCTTTAAGAAAATCTAGACTGCTGCAGCCCACAAAGTAGATATCTAACTTTCACAAATGAATGCATGGCATAGTTTTCTCACACACATATAAATATACGCACACACAGTTATAGACACTTTTCTTTCTCCGCATCTTTGTATTTTACACACAAGAGAGGTAAGCACAGTAGGTTGTTCTTTCCTTTAATTGTAATACTCAAGAATAACCAAAGTCCAAAACTGATATGTATAAATCATGCTCGTGATCTATAAATTTTGTTGAAATGTACAGAGTATATGGTAGATTTAAGGAAGCAATGGTACAGCCTTAGGAATGATTTGAGATTAAGTGTCTCAGGAGACTTACAGCAGTTCTTCTGGAAGTGAAGACAGATGACTAACAGAAAATAAGAAAACAAGCTGAACAACCTCTTGCCAGTTCACTGATTAGAAGGAGAAAATTAAAATGTTGGTTTTGTTTTTTTGTTGTTTTTGGCCATAGATTTGACATCGTATGAATCAGTATGTCAAATGCCAAGCTGATTTCAAATCAGTGGAAGAAAAAGACATTGTGAAGGATGGCAAACAATCATAAACTTTCTGTGGTAGACTCTCAGGAATAAGCCAATATCTATAGCTTAGAGGATGGACAGGACTGGTTAAAACTGCAGTTCATGCTCAGCAGATTCTGTGATACAAACAAATTGTTGCAGATTTTTTATGAAATAAACTGATTTAAAGCATAATATAATATTTAAAAGAAGCAGGGTTAAATTCAATGCTGTTTTATACTTTGGGTTTTCAATGGTTGTGTATTTTCCTCCTTTATTGTATGCCACAACTTCCTATGAAGTATCTCATCTTTTCACAAAATAACTTGTAGAATTTTAAACACACTAAATCCTTAATACAGGTTCTGTGTCTCCTACTCTTAAAATGTAATCTGAACTTCAACTTTCATTTACACCAAAGAATTTCTTCCTTTGGCTTACACACAAAATCTTTACTTTTTAACTATTATGTCATTTACAAAGAGAGAGTCATACTTTCTTTCTGGTAGATGAGTTTTGGCTAAGAGACAACTTTCCACGCAGCTGCTCACTCACTACTCCCCAGCTTCAAAGGACATGGGAAAGAGTGGGATGAAAAAGCTCATTTACTACCACAGGCAAAACAGTTCTAACTTGGTGCAAATTAATATAGTTTATCACCAATTAAAATTGACACGAGTGTGAAAACGAATGAGAAAGAAAAAAAAAAAGCACCTTTTCCCAGTTTCAAGGTCACTTCTTCCAACCTTCCCAATTTCTGAACACCCTCAAACTCTAGCAACAAAGGGCTGATGAGATGGAGAGTTGTGGCCAGTCCATAACATTCCCTTTCTGACATTCATTCATCCTTGCACTTCTGCTCTTCTCTGGTGTACAGCCCAGACACTATGCTTCTTTCTTTCTTATTATTCTAAAAAATAGCATACTTACTGTTCTTCACTCTACCTTCATAAGCTCTTGATTCCCACATCACTCAGTAAAAGAAGCAAAGGCATATCTGAGAACTAGCAGTACTTAAGTGAAGAGAAGCTACTAAACCTAGTACACAATAACATTTAACAAGATAGCAAGCAACTGAAGATATTCATGTTTGTAGTTATATGACACTATCAAACAATATTATCATCTATAAAGACCAACTTTGAAGACGCTTATAGTTTTTGTTTGAGTATAAAAATGTCTAGACAACTAATTCAGAATCAAATGTAGAGACTTTAGGTGCATACATGCACGTGTTGAGCGCAGTGCTATGAACACCACTTCATGATTTTTCTTCCAAAAACAGTATCTTTGGTTTTAGAGGAAAGGTTTTTGAAAGCAAGCTTGCTCTAACCCATTTGTTTAAAGTATACTTCACAAGAGTGATAATAGTATTTCCTCTACAAGGAAATGAATGAAAGATTCATGATTAAATAACAAAAGGAGTTAAAGGCAAAAAGAGGTTGAGATCTGGTGTTTGACATTCAGATAAAATCAGAGCACCAGGAATGTACAGCACAGCTTCCTAATGGAAGCTAATGTATGTTAGCAGAACTTTGCCCTCAGTTTAAGAGTTACTACAGCTGAAATAAATGGGCCATGCCAGTGCTCACTCCCAGAAAATTAGCCTTGTTCCTTGGGTCATGTACGAATGATGAATTACTAACACTGAGCTTGAGTATTCCAAGTTTCAAGAAATGCTTTGCGGTTTTCATAGGTAAATTGAGTGAAAAATCCTTTCAGATTCTCAAATAATTTTAAATGACTTGAGAATATCATGAATCTTTTGCCAAACTTACAGAATAATATGTCATGTTACAGTTTCTGAATTTGATCGAACAAACTGCTCAAACAAACTGCTTTTGAGCTCAGGGATAATCCTTTTTGCTTCAGGGGAAAGACTTTCTGTTTTGTGCTATCTATAGTGATGTTCTGGGTAGTAATATGTGAACATTCTTAAAATGGAATTGTTTGTTATGAGATAAACTAAATTAGATTTATTTTCTCCTCAGCTTTATCACTAGAAAATCAGAATAAGAAACAGAAAACGGGCTGACTGTCTATAGAGATCATTCAAAGCAGCTTGTTTCCCCCTGGAGTATTTTAGTGCATGAATTCTGTCATCAGGCTGTCACAAGGATGGGCTCAGACCTGATGTCCAAAGGCAGCCATGCACTCAGGCACATCCCATTAAAGTCACCAGCATACCATGCATCTTCACTCGCCATACCAGTGCAAGTATGCTGCCCAACCATCTCCTCTCATTATTGTTAAATCTGAGCATTTAACATTTTTCATGTACCGATGCTTACTTTGTGAGCTCAGACAATAGTGTTACTTCATTTAACAAATGAGGAACAGGTAAGCATACACAGAAACAGAGCTCATTTCAAAACATAGCATCGTCTATCTCACTGGACCATACCAAGTTCAGTGCAACTGTAGTAGGCACCTTGGATTATTTTATCTTTTGACTTCATGTTGACTTAGAGGTGCAAAGAACTGCAATACAAGTTCTATTATGAAAGTGTATATATATCATGCAGGGCATTAAATGGAATAAAATGACATGTATGTTCAGAATGCAACGTTCAGATACATTCTAAGATGATAGTGTAATTTTATGTTTAACATTATATTGGAGAAGATATTAAGGTACATGTTCAGAAAAATATCACATTCCAAGCATAAGAATTAACTGACATGTCTTGGTAGGGGTTTTCCATTTCAAAGTGTCTCATTTACCATTCAATTTTGTTGTCAGTGTCTTGTTTCTTTTCTTTCTTCCCAAACTCTGTTTCTCTCCTTTTTATGACTGTTTCTTAGTATCTTCCATTACTTCTTTCTTCATTCACCATTCAGTTTTATCATAAAAGCATTACAGTGAAATAGCATTCCTTCTTTCCAAACCTCACACATAGAACAGTTCCTGTCTTGCAATGCATGAATAGCAATATTAATGACTTTGAAACAGGTGACATTGGCTAAAAGGATAAGAAAACCCTAACTTTGTGGGTTTTGTTAACAGTTTGTGAAGAATAACAATGAATTCCAATACGGAGACAACATATTGTGCTATTTGTGTTAAAAGGAGACAAACAAAACAGTTGATCTGATGCAAATCAAAAGCATGGAGTATTGAGAATTAAAATGTTTTCATAGCAAATATCCAGTGCTTGTTTGTTACTCACTGTCTAATAGATCTTTATGAATTGTGCTCAGTATATCATTTCAAACAAAATGATAAAATATTTTAGTAAACAATTTTGTAAAAAGCAGAAAAATTGTGCTGATAAGCTTTACTTAAATCATATCTAAACTTGGTTCTTTTGTAATAAATGTTCTAGTTACAGCTACAATATCGATGTCTGAGAAGCAAAACAACACAGGTTATAAAGACAAGGATCATAGAATCATTAAGATTGGAAATGACCACTAAGATCATCTAGTCCAATCATCAACTCATTACCATCATGCCCACTAAACCAGGTGACTCAATTCCACATCTAGCCTTTTGTTGAAAACTTCCAGGGGCATTGACTCCACCAACTTCTGGGGCAACCTTTTTCAGTGCCTCTCCACTCTTCCTGAGAATAAATTTTTCCTTATTTCCAACCTAAGAAAAAACTCATTAGAGTACTAGTGGTAGTAGTCAATATATGATTTGAAAGGTTGGCAATTGTACAACAGAATAAAGACAACTATCTGTCCATACCAGAACAAGCCTTCATCCAGAAGAACCAAACATTTACACTTCACACCTATGCCCAAGAAGACAATCACACACTTGTCTTTGATTTCATCTTTTCAATTAATAAAAGTGAAGGAAAAGAGAGCATACAATGTAACATGACCACTACAGGGTTTCCTGCTGTTTTCAACTGAACTCAAGCAGTTGATTTAGAAAGATATCCAACATTGATCTGAAGATTACAAATGACAGAGCAATCCCTCATCCCTAGGTATTTCAACGATTAACCATCTATACTGTTTAAATGGATACCTCAGTTCAAGTCAGGATTTGTCTGAAACCAACTTCCAGCTGTGGGATTTTGTTAGACTTCCAGTTTAAAGATTAAAGAGACTACTAAAAAGACAACACTCTTTTCTATTCCACATATTTATTTATAGCCTATCATGACACAGAAACATTTTGACTTTTTTCTTAAACAATTTAGAGAGACAAAGGTACAATTTAATATTAATCTGGCACTTTCTTCAGCATGACTTTTTCCTAGAATGCTTAGTTTTTCTAGCAGAAGTACAAGGTAAATTCACTGCTATGACTGCAACATTCCTTGCCAATCACTGTGTTATAAATATGGAAAGAGAAACTTAACATTTGTCATATACGCAATTATAAGTTTCTCTGGGAAATATGCTGTTAACTACAGTCCTTTTTTTTTTTCAAACTGCAAGTAATTAGAAAAGGAGCCGTTTGCATTTTCAGGGAAACCAGGAAGGAAAAGGAAAAAGTCATTTCAGAACATGGTGCAGAAAATGTGATTAAGTGATTTTTTTTTTGAGATTGGGACTGCAGTAATTTGGAGGCCAGACTATATTATGTTATGAAACTAGTACAGTATACTATAAACTGTAATATGATCACTTATTTTGAAATCTGTCCATATACTCTAAATGAACATGGTTTCATTCCCAGAAAAATGTAGAAATTACAAAACATGGTATTTAACACTGGCCTTTTATTCTATTTACATCAAAGAAACACAACAGCTCCTGGCTCACTGGGTTTCTCAGGGGTGTCAAGAGGCACTGCCTGACCTTTTAGTATTGTTATAGCATCCTTCATTTATACCCAGAGAAGGGTAACAAAGCTGATGAAGAGTCTGGATTAGGTAACTAGAGACAGGACAAAAACAAGAGCTAAACAATAACATAACCTTACTGGGGTCGTATAGGAATACCCTTAGCAAAGATATTCATAACACTATTTGATTTCTTCAATATTAAAACAATATTAAGGTCTATTTGGGGGTCAGGACACAATACAAACTTCCTATTTTCTCCTCTATAACAAAGGCTGCTACTTTTTATCTTATTTTATAAAAAGTACAGAAGCAAAGCTGAAGGGTGACATATATTTCCATTGGGATGGAAATCCTGTTTTAATTTACATTTATGAGAATTGTTAGTAAAGTACACTATATATAAATTAAAATATTACAAAATATGTGCATGTACATTTTGAAGTCTGATTAAAAATATTACTCATAACTCTTTATTTTTTAAAAAAGGAAAAACCTGCTATAAAAACAGACATGAGACATTGAGTCGTGAATTTTAATTAAAAAAAAATCTATGAAATACATCACGACACTTTGAGTTAAATGTATTCCTGTAGAATTCTAGCTTCAGCTG